>NW_027466077.1:792500-1422500 GCF_046127955.1 Nelusetta ayraudi
TCTATTAGTGACTAATTGCAAAAAAAGAGAGGGAACTGATTGGGCTCAGCAGTCAGGTTTAATAAATTTTCTGATCACTTCTTCAGCAATCAACCTCCTTCAAGAATGAACCCTCTGCCATGGAACAAAAAACAGGGGGAGCCAAAAGTAAAATGGATGTTGGAGAAGAGAGAATTTCTTTCAAGCCGAGACCTTGTCAGTGGCCGACATGGCAGGAACAAGAGAGAGTAAAAGTGGGGAGACGGATCAATGGGGCGAAAGTTGAATAAAACGGAAGGAGTGACATTTAAAAGGAAAAAGGGCCGGTGAAAAAAAATAAAACACAGCGATGGGGGAACAAAGAGAACAATTTCCTCAAATGTCAGAAGCGTTTGAATGGTCACTGAAATCACAGGGCTTCCTCTTCCAGCAGCAGCAGCAGCAGCAGCAGCGGGAGCAGAGTGGACCAGAACCAACCGTTCCAGCCCGGGTCACACCTCAACTCCCACATTTCTGCTTCTGCCCGCATCAAACCAGTGTCTGCTGCACTCGGCTTTAACGTTTCACTCACCGCACGACTGATCCGCTGCCATCGTCCACTGCTGTCAGGTGACCACTGACACAGCAGGTAAGACTGGGAGCCGCTGTTTCTGGGCAAACTAGTAGAATGGAAGCCCAGTTCAATGACTCATCTAATGGCAGGCAGGTTCAATGACATGCCGGTCCAATAACAAGCTCATCCAATGACGGGCTCGTCCAATGACAGGCTTGTCCAATGACAAGCTCATCTAATGACGGGCTCATCCAATCACAAGCTAGTCCAATGACAAGCTCACCCGATCACAAGTTAGTCCAAAGACAAGCTCATCCAATGACAAGCTAGTCCAATGACAAGGCCGTCCAATGGCAAGCTCAAACAATGGCAGGCTAGTCCAAAGACAAGGTAGTCCAATGACAAGCTCAACCAATGGCAGGCAGGTCCAAAGACAAGTTCAGCCAATGGCAGGCAAGACAGACGCAGGTGGGAATACCTTGCATGTCTTGGTGGTTCTGGGGCAAAGCTACTGTAAAAGAAAGCAAAAGCTTTTTAACAGCCTCTACTGATACTAAGTGCAAAACAGTGCTGAACAGTTGGGAACACGGTCAATTCTCAATGTGCCGTTTTTTTATATTTAACTTTTGTGGTTTGGCAGAGACTCCTGACTCTCTCTCTCAGGGGAAATGGGCCACGCCCACTGAATCCTGAGAGAAAGCGGCGCTAATTACGGTACTTACTTTGCCGGTTGCCCTTGTCCACCCCTACCCCCTCCGTCTCTGCCACTTGCAGGAAGTTTCCGTCAGCGGCTAAGTGGCGGTTGAGACGACGGAGCTATTCAGAGAGACTCTCTGTTGAAGACGGGCAGATGCTCCTTTCACCTCCGACCGCTCGGGCGCACACGTGCGAGCATTTGCAGACTCTGCTGCGATGGCGTGTAACCCCCCTCCGCCCACCTGCAGAGGTCGGCGGCCCCGTTCAATGCCGGTGATGTCACGCTGATGTCTGGCCGACACCCGAGGTCGCCGGGGAGGTCGGGGGGGAGGGAGAGGGGAAGCGGAGGAGGGAGACAAGCAGGGAGCCGCTCGGCTTCTACAAAATGCACCGTTTCTCAAAATCAGGTTGGTGATCAGACGAGAGGCCTCTATCCCGACTCCGCCCCCCACCCGTTGGCTCCGCCCCCCCCATCCGAGATGCCCTTTGCATATCCAGCAGGTGCAGCAGCCCTGAAACACCTCCACACGCAGCTCCGTCAGATGGCCCAGTGTCTCCCTGCTGCTGCCACCGATTTCAGAGGACACAACTTCTTCCAGCCGCCGGTGATAATTACGACATTCTCACGGAGGGATAAGAGGCTGACCTCTGACCTCAGAGTCCACTCAACAATCACACATACACTCACAAAAAAAAAAAACACACAATAGAGCAGCAACGTGAGAGGAATTGCGAGCGCCGCCCAATGAGCCACTAATGACATGCGGGGTGAACAGGCAGTAGACGACCGAGGCAGCGGGCAGAGTGGGCGTGGCCTGTCTAGGACCGTTGGAGCGCACCGGACCAAGTGTGTGTGTGTGTGTGTGTGTGTGTGTGTGTGTGTGTGTGTGTGTGTGTGTCTGTGTGTGTGTGTGACTCGGAGGGCGGATTAGCAAGGATTTGGAAAGCGGTAATTACCCCTAGCCCGTGAAGGGGGCCCGGTAATTAAATTACCTTAGCAACGCTGTCAGTGGCCAAGCACACACAGCGCCCCCCGAGGTCAGGTGGCAGGAACTCCAGGGATGAGTCTGACTATCGGGTTCAGAATGACGCCGCATCATTTGACCGCCGTTCGGATCGCGGCGTTGAGGAAGTTCGAAGACAAAGACGACGTCTGTTTACCAGTAGGGTGAGATTTCATTTTGCTGCCCCGTGTGAGGCGATATTCTGTCGCTGGACGGGTGCTCGGTGGCGGAGTAGATTAACGGCTGAGCAGAGGAAGGAGTCGAGGTTAAAGACCGGCGGACAGAGAGGGAGATAAAAAGGCAGAGATGGTGGAGATGCAGCAGAGTCACGAAACACAGCCCGACAACTCCACTCAAACTCACACACACACACACACACACACACACACACACACACACACACACACACACACACACACAGCCACGCCAGCGACGGAAACATGTAACCTGACGGTGAGTAAACATGTTCTGCTCTCAAAACCAAACTAAAGAGGCGAGGAGGGAAAGCGGTGCCAAGCACGGAAGTTAAACACCATTTATCCCCCCAAAGCTCCTTGATGCCGCTAAAGCTTCGGGATTTGTCGGCAACTGTTACCTTAAATTCAGACGTTAGGCTCCAAAACTTTAAACTGCTGATTGTTGCAGCGTTTCAACAACGAGTTCTGCAGCCATTAGACAAATAACCATGGCCACCGAGGCGTTTAGATGTAGAAGATGAAATGGATTTAGCAATTGCAAATAACAGTAATCTGTTGCAGGGCCGGGCGGAAATTACCTCCTGGTAATAAGTTTGAGTGCTGCATGGACTTCAATTATCTGTCGTAATAATTACAGGTGCACAGAGTTGGACAAGCAAAAGATACAAAATAAAGAGTCAGAGGGGGCAGTAGAGAGCAGAACTCACAGCACTATGCACAGCACTATGTTTGCACCTTGAAAAGCTAGCAATCGCTAACGTTAGCTTGCACACTAAGACAGTAATCTGTCGTCACTACATTTCACGTGCACTTGGCACAACAGCGCCCTCTAGGTGAACTGCAGCCAGCACAGAAATCCAGCTACTTTTCCAAGAATAATTTTCTTTTCGTCCCACTTTCACAAATGCCCCCCGGTGTTTGTCGCTGGCGCGGCAGCCATAAGGGGGTCGAGAGACAAGATAAACAATTCAACCGCTTTTTCAAAAGTTCTGAACAATGGGAACCACAGGGGGGCACTGAGCACGACGGCATCAACATGCATGAAAGACACCGAGCTGTGGACACACACACACACACACAGAACACGCGGCTCCCTCCAGGCCTGCGCTCCACCACGATAATAATTTCATATATTCAAGCTCATTATATTCATATTTGTGGAAGGTCAACACGAGAGGGGGGGGCAGACAGCTGCAGTAGCGGGGGTCACCGCCATGAAGCCGTGAGACTGCAGATTTTCAATATCATCTGCCTCCGTCTCTGCATTCCAGACGGGTGTTTAGTCTCACGGCGACTCTGCTCAACAAGTCATTTGGCTGCCTCGTGTGTGTGTGTGTGTGTGTGTGTGTGTGTGTGTGTCCGATGTGGGCCTGCTGATGGAGCCCGTCTGCTGGGACGCACGCCTGCAGACACAACTGCTCATTAAGTGGACGTGAAACACGTGTTTCAGGACGTGTGTCTCAGGTGCTGGCAGAACCAATGGCCGACTTTTCTCCCGTTTTTCCTCTCTAGTGTCACGTCTCGCAGGAATAAACTAGGTGGGCACTGGATCAGCATCAACAACAACAACAACAACAACAACAACAACAACAACAACAGCAACCTTTTGCATCGGCGGAACATCTGGCGGCCGAGATGATATCAGCCTGGCAGAACTGGGACGCTGCACGCAGCAGTAATTACATGAGAGATGTGAATGATGACCCGGAGTGAAAGATGAAGGAAGGAGGTGGTGGGAGGGAGAGGGGGTGGGGGGAGGGGGCGTCTCTCTCAGGAAATCCCGCCCACCAATCCCGACCTGCTGAAGGATCCAAAGATCCACCCAATATCCTAGAAGTCACCTTGCCAGTGTTCTTCATAAAACTCTGCACGCACGCACGCACGCACACACCAACACACACACACACACACCCTTTCTGTCTACATTAAACCTGAGGGGGCATAAATAGATAGATAGATAGATAGATAGATAGATAGAACAAGCTGAACAAGCTCCTTTGCCCTACCTCGCCGCCCTTGTGGCCGCCAGTGAATTGCATTGTTTTAGAACAGAAAATGGGAGATGGGGGGCTGGAGGGTGCGACCCGCTTAAAGCAGGAAGTGGCGGCCCACCGTCCCCATCTCACTACTCCGTCGGAGCCGCACACCTCTCACTCTCGCTCTCGCTCTCACTCCGCCACTTTGGATGTGTCGCTGCCAATAAGGATGAAAAATTGGACTGTTAGCCGGGTTCCCGGTCGGCGCTGCGGCGGTGGTGGCGGCTCCGTCCTCCACCCCGACGAGCCCGGAGTAGGACGGGAGAGAAAATAGGATCTAACAAGGCTGGAATCAGTCCCACTCCTCGATAAACAGCCGCCGCGCCGCCACCACCAGGGGGCCGAACACTGAGGGTTTGTGTACTGACGCTATTAAAGTTAGAAAAATAGCGGGAGCTCGAAGAAGTACTTTATACAGGCTAGCGTTTTAACGAGAGTTGTTTGTCAGACTCACAATCAGAAGGTAGAGCTAAAGGTTATTTATTCAGTGGGTGTGGGATTTAAAAGAGCAACTTTCAACTGGGGCACTTTGGTCAAATCTGGCAGCTGTTGCAGCTGATTTCTTCCAGCACCGCTTGATTTTCCTCATTTTCCCCTTGACATCTGGTTTGGTGTGAATCAAGGAGACGCAAAACAGTTTTCTTTCAATGTGGCGTCGTTTCAAGCTGAGTGTGTGGCGTTGGGTTGATAAGAAGAAAAAAAAAACCCAGAAAAACAGTGCATTGCTCGCCATCGAAATCTGCTTTTTCCATCACGTGCCGTCTTTGTTCTTTTATCCGCCGTTTTTTTTTTTCGTTTTCAGAGTGTTTTTAATGTGCAGCCTCTGGGAACTTTGAAGCACTTTGTGAAATAAATTAATTATTATTAATAGGGATGCTCCAGTAACACTTTTTTACAGAACCAGTAGAGTACGAGTGCACAAATTTAACTAAATTGTCATATACATACAGTACATGTACAACTGGTATCTGGCATGTATTTCGCGAGTATGAGTAAAGTACTCCACCTTGGTATCGGTACTGATACTTACTGGCATTAGTATCAGTGCATCCCTAATGACGACGACGAAGACGACGACGACAACAATTATTATTATTATTATTATTATTATTATTATTATTATTATTATTAACAATAATAATAATACAATTATTAATATTACTCTTCTCTCACAGCTGTGTAGAGAGGCGCTACAGTCCATAAGCAGGAGCCCTGATCCCCTTCCACAGCACCAAGGCCACACTTTCTGGGGAACCATTTGCATCCCGGCAAACGACTCGCGCAATCCTTCATCCTCCAAACGGCAGCAGTCGTCCTCAAGGGGTCACAGCCCGCACGGCTGATTCCACATTCATATATTCACGGCCCCGCGTGTGACCTTACATTTCTCCACGAGCGGAGAAAACGAACGCCGTGGCCAGAGACGCTCCAATCACAGGATAGAAAAAACACATTCGGCACACGGCCGCACGGAGACGAGACACGTTTGTACATGACTCCGAAGGGAGGAGCTGCAAGTTTTTGTTGCGTTGGCACATCAGAGAAGAAGGATGACGAGCAGGGAGGGAGATTTTATGGCCTGCTCAACATCGAAAGGCAATAACGCGAGAGAGAGCGAACGGATCTGAAATGATCTCTGGCGGGTTGCATGAGGGCCATAGTGCAGTGCGGGGAACACAACACACAATGGCAGGAGTGAGTCAATGCAAACACAACATAATAGGAGCGGACGGCTGTAACATTAAGGTGAGGATGTATGGCTGGATGGGAGGAGGCAGGAGGGGAGGTGTGTGTGTGTGTAGGTGTATGTGTGTGCACAGATGGAATTGAGCGAGCACATGTAATTTGACAAAAATGTGGGAGTGTGATTGTGTTGAGATTGGTTGGGGGGGAAAAAACAAAAAAATAGAAAAAGCAAACAGCAAAAAGGCAGCCAGAACTCACCTGTTAGTCAGCGCTGCTGCTGCTGCGGCTGCTGCTGCTGCTGCGTCTCCTCGCGGAGCGACGTCCTCTCTGGGCGGCTCTCACTTGCACCTGCAGAGGATCAGAAACGAAAACAGAGAGCGTGTTTGAACAAACGAAGAAGGAGAAGAAAAAGAAACGACTTCAACAGGGGATTTTTTTCTCTAACAGGAAAAAGGGAGACTTATTGCGGTTCAGAGCCTCAAACAGAGCTCGCTGCTGGGTGATGTGTGCAGTGAGAAGCGTTTTGGCCTCATTGGTCCGGAGCTCCGAGACCTCGTGGTCCACTAGGAGGCTGATGGGGAAAATAGTTTTTGGGGCAGATTGGGTTTTGCCTGCAGTACCTCGAGTGGCCACTGGAAAATAGTGGACCTGATGCAGCGGCCGACTGCACGTCGTCCACGACGTGCACGCTCACATGAACACACAGCCTTTTTCCTTTGTGCCGTTGAGCGGCCGGCCATCTGCACCGGGCCGCTCTCAGCTCGGGCTTCACACAACTCGGCTCCCGACTTCCTGCTGCGTTTTCACATTCTCCCTCCCGCTCCTTCTGCTCATCACTTCTTCTTTTTTTAAAACCACTTTTGTGCCACAAAATATCTGGACGCCTAACGACGGCCGTCGCTCGCGTTGGCGCAAACAAATACAAAAGTTTCCTCGGAAATATTCAAGGAACTCTAATGATGCGAGCTGCGGTTTTCCCCTCCCCCGCCCCTCCTTCTCACCTTCCCCCGCCCCTCCCCTCTCTTCCCCTCGCCGCTGCTATCACCTGCAGAAATTACATCCTCCTCCCTCGCTCGCCGCCCAGATACGAACCCTACACGCTCAACAAGCTGCTTAACGCAACGGCGAGCGAGCGGGCGGGCGAGGGCGCTATCTGCAGACTGGAGGGGCCGAACCCCCCGGACCTCGACAGGAGAGATATCGCGGCCGCGATCTGCAGCAGGAGAGAGATGGAGCCAGAGAACCAGAGAGCCGGAGAGCCCGGCTGACCTTGAAGAGTTTGAGCCGTCAGTCACTCGGCTGTTTTCTCCCGGCTGACGGGCGGCCAGGCGGGAAGCGGCAGCCCCAGATATGTCAGCTGGGCCCAGATGTTTAAATGACGGACGGGGAGACACATGAATTAAGGGCTGCACGCAGGCAAACACACACGTATGTGTGGAGGTTTCCAGCAGCAGCAGGCAGACAGTGAGTCTCTTCTCTTCTCATCAACACCAACGCCAGAGTGCGTTGGAGCTTTTCTAGACCATAGAAGCAAACTTCAGAGGCTCAGGATATAAAAGTCCCTTTTTGTTTTCCCCCCCTCCAAGCGAGGCTGAGCCGCTGATGAATGACGAGCTTCTTACGTCGGCGTGGAAGCCCCGCCACTGTTTTCCCAGCATGCCTTGCGACGGCAGGGGGCTTCGAGGGGCTCGCCATCTGCTCGGAGGACGGCGTCCAATGGTGACTCAGTCGTTCCCGGGTTTGTTTTCCATCAACACTATTTCTTCCTGTGTCATATTGTTCTGCTCCAAAGGGAAGTGACTGGATTCAGCAGGTACGTCACCTGACCTGGTTTTGTTTGTTGTTTTGCAGTTCTTTATGCTGTCAATCACAAAAAAGTACCAAACACTATTTTTATTCTGTGCAGCACTTTAGTAGAGTTTAACTGACAACACTGAGTGACAGCAATTTGTAGGTCAAGTGTGTAATATTTTAAGATTTTAATGAGGAAACAGCGACATCAAGTGGTTACATTTTAAATTGCGGCTTTCTTTCACTCACCCTTCCCTCCCCGGAGCTTGCCAGTGAACTACGGTGGCCTGCAAGAACAAATCTAAATACCTAGTGCACCTTCTTCATCAGTGGTGTATTTGAGGACGTAGGCATTCACCCTCAATACAAAATGAGCTGTCAGGCAGCTGAATTGTCCACACCAGGCTTCCTTAGAAATATGGCAGTGCAAGATGGCAGTTAACTGGGAGCAAGACCCTTATTGCTCTATGTATACTCTTTCATATATGTATATATGTAACTGTTCTAAGGGCAGGGAAACCACATTAATGTTCAGCTTTTACCAATATAAAAGTCATGCATTTCGCCTAATTTCATACACCGGACCTTTAAAGAAGAGAAGACAGACTCCCTGACGTGCGTCTGATCCTCGCACTTCTTTCTCTTTCTCTTTCACAGTGGCCCTAACACCTGACTTTGCGCTGGGAGAGTAATTGAAAACCACTCCTGTGGAAGCAGTAGAAAAAACCTAAGTGATCTAAATAAACTGTATCTGTGCGTCACACAGTGTTGCCAATGCCGCGTCTCCACAGTTGGCCGGAGTTCATTAGCAGCCAAGTTTTCATGAAACACGTGAAAACACGGCGCGGTCCTTTATTCCGGCACAGCTGCTGCTGCCTTCTGAGCAAACAAGATTGCAGAGATGGACGAAGGCGGGTGGAGCTGTTTACTTCCTGAGTCAAGGCACCGGGGAGTCGCTGGTGATTGAACAAGAGACAGACTTGCAGCTTCTGGAAACTTTTTAAGTGGCTGCAGGAGGAGTTTTGGGAGAGTGGGACATGTCAGAAAAAGTGATTACACACTCAGAATGTTTTCACTCTGGCAATATTTTTTCTCTCCACACAAAGAGGAGTGCTTACAATCACGTAATGTGGCTCAAGCAGCCTTTTCTAATTAAAACACATCGATCCCAGTTGTACCTCTCCGGTTGCAAATTTGTTTTTATAGTTAGTTGGGTTTTTTTCCATCGCTAAGGGGATTTTAATTGGCTTTGGTTAAATAATATCATAAGTGTCCTTGATTGGTTCTCCTAAACGCAGTTAATTAGAAGCCACTACAGTAAAGAGCTTTGAGCCTTTTCATTTTTCATTTTTCGCACGAAGACACGTCGCACGTCATTTCCCACGAACCACTGAACTTATTTGCGAGTTGAAATCGAGGCCGACGGGCTGGTCGAGCAGCGTTTAACTGCATCCGCGGCACCATCCAAAGCGCAAAGGAAAAAAACTCCTCGGCCCCGGGATGCGACCAGTCGAGGTCACATATGGCGGTGATGGATGTCGACATATATCCGAGCCGGCGGTGCGGTCGGCGGAGCGTGACGGCGGATAGCACCGCGCTCGGCTGCCGCCGCCGCCATTTGAGAGGCGGGAGGTTCCATCTTGACTGAGGGCGGCTGATTCCCATCTCATCCTCCATCCTTTATCTCTTTCCTCCTGAGGTGATACCGACTGCCGCGGCTCCCTGGGGTTGTTATTCATGCGCACACCCCGAGGCATCCCACCACCATGACCAAGGGGGCTCGCAGAGCCCGACCGATATCACATCATCAGATGGGGGCGAAGTCTGGGAGGTCACAGGCAGCAGGCGACATCGCTAACATCGCTAACACTTCACCTCTGGACAATCGCTGTGTTTACAAGGAAACAGGCAAGAAACACTATCAACACCTGGGGGATAAATGTACATCTTCTAGATATGGGGCTCAATGCACCAGCTAGAGGTGAAAACATGTAGGCAACAAACAAATGTGCGGTTAACACATTGATGTATTATAAGAACTGGAAACCGGACAGCAATGTGGCGGTGATTCCCAGTGGCCACTCAAGGTACTGCAACAAAAAAATCCCATGAGCCCAAAAAGCATTTTTCCAATTTACCGCAATACAAAAATAAACGCCTTTAAAACAGCTGACAGGACGACTGTGACCTGAAACGCAATTCTTAGTAAATCTTTCTACTGTAGATTTTTCACTTATGGCCTTGTAGTCGTTTTTTAAAAAACTGATAAAGGGCCGAAAATCACCAGAAAAGAGTTTATTCCCAGCGTGACATCACAACGTCGTACGTGCTGCTGTCTCAGCTCGTTCTGATTGGCTGTGTCCTGACGTGTCCGTAAGTGACGTTCTCCAGAATCATTCTGATTGGCCAAATAGATCATGTGAGTTACAGAGGCATGACGGGAAGTGACACTGGGAACTGCACATGCTCTACAGGCCCATTAATGCGGAAGTCAAAAACTTTTTGGGTGTATGCGCTGGGTGAGCAACTTCATTGAAATGAGTGGGCCACTATGTTGGAGTCTGGGGGTCTTGGAGTCTGGGGTTAGTATCATATTCAAAACTATATGGGACCCAATGCGACACCTAGAGGTGGAAACATGTAGACAACAAACAAATGTATGGTTAGCATCGTATTCAAAACATCTGAGCCAATTGCTGTGCAAGGTCATTTCATACGTCTGAGAGTTGAAGCAACCATTTCCTGTTTCAGACAAGTTAAGCGTTTCCTTGCTTACTTTTCCAAGCGCTGGCGTAAAAACGACACATCCGACTGCAGCCATCAACATTTATTACCATTTGTAGCTTTGCAACTGCACTAGCGAATGAGTGAGTAAAGCAGTTTTTTTTTCCTCTCGCCTCTATTTGAAGAATAAAAAGGTTCATTTGCCCACCAGGCTTTCAAACAGTAAACACGCGGCAGATAATATTATCATCCTTATGGCGGCAAGATGAGCGAACAAATAAAAATAATAAGAAAAAAAAACACATATTGGGTCCTGGAGTGAGCGGCAGCAAAATGTGACTCCTACGATGGGAGCAGGTGTGTGCGCTCTCACACATGCTGCTCGTGATTACGCACTGGGGGAGAGGAGTGGGGCAGGGGCGCTAAACTAGGGCGAGCACGGCGGTAGGGGGAGGAAGGTGGTGGTGGGGGGTCCAGGATGACGTCGTGGAGCGAAACATGTGGTTTCTTTCACTCTCTCCTCCTGAGATATAAGTATAAAGTCGGCAGCGTTTAAGAAACTCTGAAACTAAAAGGTCAAATCTGCCTTGTCTCTTAAATCTCAAGTTAAACAGAGCCGCGGCGCTGAAGTTTATCCCCCTGAATGCAAAGTCAAATGGCCCTGTGGCATGTTTTTTGGCGTGTTTTTTTGCCGAGTGCCTCCAGAAAAAAAATAAAATAAAAACCCACCGACGCACCTTGCGTGGAGCCGTGGAGAAGATCAAAGCCGCTGAGAGCTCGATTCTGAGGCCAAAAGGCCTCACTTCGACTCTCAGAGCCTCGATTGGGCTTTCATTCACTGCCACGGCCTCGCCGTAATTACCGCCAAGAGACGGAGAAGACCCCCACGAGGATGAGGAAGAAGAGGAAGGGGGGGAGGAAGAGGAGAACGAGGAGTAGAAGGAGGAGGAAGAGGCCCCCACGCGCTCTCATCTCAAAGAGCCTTGGCAGGGCCTCGCTGTGCCCGCCAAATTTCTTTCTTTCTTTCTTTCTTTCTCTTTCTTTCTTTCTTTTTCTAATGCAGCCATTTCACGTCCCTCCTTCCTTCCAGCGGGAACACGCTGAAGAGGTATGATTAGCACCAAAGTGCAAAGAGGGGAATTTTAAAGGCCGAGCCCGACTGAAAGTCGAGCCGACCTCCCGCTGGGACACTCGGTGCTCGGCTGCTTTCATCCTCTCAGGTAAAAACTTCTCAGGGAGATTTGTTTGGACTGCGGCCGCTGCGATTACGAGTCACTCTGTTCTCTGACTGGTAGGTGTTTGTTTTTTTTTTTGTTTTTTTCCCCCTTCATTCTCCGACAGTTGGCATTTTTCACCGTGTTCCCAGGGCTTCTGGTATTCTGCCCGAGGTGCGTTCACTGTCCTCCAGGTTCGGGTTGAAGCCAAGTTTCGTCCTCATAAATGAGACATTGCAGCGACGCTCTATTGAAGAGATTCCTCCGTTTATCAGCTTGTGAACGCAGCGATTATTCTTAGAGTGAAAACACACGAGCACATCTGACATGGTTTTCAGAAATAACAGCGGGCACGACGACGACAACAGGCGTTGCGTTGCCTAGCAACCAAGCTGCTCTTTAACAGTAAAGAGTCGTGCGGCGTGCAGCGCAACATTAACCGGCAACTGATCCGCCTGATTTCTCCCGTCGGCCGCCGGAGGAATCAGCAGAAGGTCCGCCGGTGTTGGAGACACGGCAAGCAGACTCGAGCAGACTCTCGCTATTACACCCCCACGTTGTTCCACTTACGAGCCGCCGGCCCGCCAGCCAGCGCGGCATTAAACAGGCATCTGGCTGCTTTGGCTCGGAAAGCCGCGTGTCTGTCCCTCCGCGCCTCCTGACTTCCGACGGCGGGCGGTTAGCAACTTGCTAGCCTGGCGGTCGCCGCTAATTAGCGAAGCCACGAAAGGGGAGTGGCTTTGGCGAGAACGGGCACAAAATAAAACCACACTGGGAAGAAAGTTGAATCAAATTGAAGTCGTCCTACTGATCAGTTTGGTTTGATTTATATGCAGAGAACACGAGGTGACCAAGCAGCACCAGACTTCACCACAAGGCTGCGTTCAAATACATCCCAGCAGGATGAGCTTTGCTGAGCACACCGTCTCAGTTTATAGTTTAAAGGTCCAGTGTGTAAAATTTGGCATAGTCGTGTGTGTGTGTGTGTGTGTGTGTGTGTGTGTGTGTGTGTATTGCTCCTTGCTCCTGTTCCCCCCCTCCACGTTAATTTTTTGACAGTGCCCTAAATATAAAAGGCGTTGTCATGCAGGGGGCTTCCTTCAAAATTTTACACACTGGAACTTTAATTACATTAGCGCTGAGGCTGTGATGTCAACAGCACGGTGGGAAATCGAAAAACTGACCAGTCACTGTCAGAACCGTCCATCTATTGATCGGCATGGCCTCCAAAAAAGATGAAAAGAAAGAACATCGCTACCAAATACAATTACCCTTTGAAAAAAAAAAAAAAAAAAAAAAAAGTTCACTAAGAAGAAAGGCTTCCACGTGTCTTTGGACTGATTAGCACGTTTCGGGGAGGAAAAAGAAATAATAAAAAGAAAAGAAAAACACAACCTGAAGAAACTGTCAAACCTAAGCCTCTTATTTAATTAGAGAATGGAAAAAAGGGGGGGGGGGGAATATCTGCAGTGAAAACAGCTCCTGCAGAGGAAAGAGGAGAGTGTGGAGAGCAGATAGGGCTGTCGCGCTCGCCTGTTCCGAATGTGCCAGGACTGTTTGTTCTCCCGGCACTCAGGAGTGGCCTTCCTCTAGTCTGTGAATATTTACCACGGCGTCTTTTAATCCCACATGAGGGGGCGGCTGAGGAGAAGCAGCACCCACGCAGCCCCCCAAGGAGTGGAAAAAGGGGGATTAAACCCTCCCGTTTTTAAACGCTGCTGCAGTGAGCCGCCCACTCGGCCGCTTCTTTTAATATATTTTTTTTTTCAAATTCTGACATTTTTTTTCCCTTGATTTTCAGAGTTTCTCAGCCTCCCCGCGGCGGCTCAACACAAACAAACGTGTATTGACACTGACTCGGTGTGCGCGAGCGGCCTCTGGCTCAGCCGTCGTCGTGAGTCACCGCCGGCTGATCTGAGAGCAGTTTGGGAGTCGGTTGTGTGCCTGGCCCAGATATTTCACACCGCGCAGCAGCAGCGGCAGCGGCAGCAGCAGCAGCAGCCGCAGCAGCCGCAGCAGCAGATTAGAAACGCAGGAGCGGCTTTGATCCCAGACATCTCCTCCTGCCACCTTCCCGTCAGTCGATGCTGCACGGAGGACAGCTCTCCTCGCCAGCCCGGACTTAAAAAAAAAAAAAAAAAAAAATCATCTAATGATAACGACAGGATTCAGAATTCAGGATCCAAGTTTGACGGCGCTCGCGTTCCGTTGGTTTGAAACTGACGCCAGCTTTGCGTCACATTTGCAAAAGGTTGCAGCAGAGAAAAAGATGATATTAGCACCATGGAAGGTTTTGTTTGTGGGGTTATCAGGAGTGAGTGTATTGAACAGGTGGAAGGTAACTAAGTACAAATACTTTGATATTGCACTGAAGTAGATTTTTCAGTTATCTGTACCTTACTTGAGTATTTCTTTTTCTGACGACTTTTTACTTTTGTACACAAATGTTTCGACTTTCTGCTTGATTTGGAATAACAAGCAGTTACTTTTGTGTTTGAAAGTGTTTAAAAGATACAAATTCTGTTCAAAGGAATCCACTTATTATTTATGATTATAGTTGTTATTATAGTTAAGTGGAGTTGCTGTTAAGTGGCGCTGTGTGAACCATGCTGATGTGTAGTTCAATATGAAAGTGGATGATATTTTAGAGGGAGATTATGATCAACCAATGTATTCATTGATGGCAAAAAAATAAATTATTACTTCAGTACATTTTTACTTTCAATTGAGTAAATGAGTTGTACTTAAGTACACAATGTGAATACTTTTATTATACCATATTGTGACAGGGTCTCCTGCAGCGCAGCGTGTTTAAGCCCACTGGTTAGTCGAGTGCAGGCACACGGCAGGAGAGCCGCTGTTGTGCGTGTGCATAAATGGCTGATTTAGAGCTTAAAAATTCCATCTAAAGCTGATTTGCACACTGCCGCGTATATTAAATTCAATTTCTCAAAGCATGTTAACTTGTTTACATTCAACTATAAGTTAAAGTGGTGAAAACGGAGTGAAGATGCACTTATGTAACATGAGAACGTCGAGACACAATTACATCACGGTGCATTTACAATCAGACCCAAATGCTAATGAGGGGTGAAATTGAGTTTGACCCGAGAATGAGTCATTTTTGTCAGCAGCAACCCACACTGAGACACTTACGCGTGGATTCACGCAGTTCTTCCCTGTTTTCCCGAGTTCCTGGCGGCGCTTTATCGCGACCTGCCGACAACATTCAGAAGAGGCTCCTATCGGAAAATGCTGGAATCTGAATAACGGACTTATGTTGAATGCAGAACCCACTGGGCTCCATTAATAACCTCCAATTGCAGAGATTGTAGACTGCAGTCTGTATTAGATAAAAAATTATTTTCAAAATTAATGCAAGGCTATGGACAACCTGCGTTTTTACACATTCAACACATTTTGGAGCCTCTGTTTTTTTTTTCCCCTGCATTTTTTCCATTCCTGCCAGCTGTGAGCAAAAACACACACAAACAAAAAGACAAATTAAAAGTTTAAAGTACGCCTGAAGAGATAAGACACGTGTTCACTGTGATCACATTTCAAAATAAGACATTTCCCCTCTGGGCTCACGTTGGAAAGTATGACAAAAAAGCGAAAATACAATACGCATCTTGGATACTACGACTGCGTACACGACAGACACACAACCCAATCTGTAATATCTGCACATTACACCATCACACAGGAGCTTTTTTTCCCCTCCCATACAAGCAGATTGACCTCAGTAAGTTGACGAGCCAGAAGGAACCTCGTCTGAATCCTTCGGGATTGATAACACGTGGCCATCTGCGGAACGGGACCACGGGAAAAGTGTTGTGTGAGTGGCGGCAAAATTTGGGGCACAAACATTCTGTCGGTGACACTCCAACAAACAAACAAACAATCATTTTTCACCGCCAGTTTGAGCAGGCGCCAACGTTTGCAGGCCTCCCACTGCTGCTTTCCATCCATCCATCCATCCATTTTCAATACGCGGGTATCTTCCTGCATTCAGGTTTGCAGGGTTCTGCTGGAGCCTCTCCCAGCTGTCATGGGGTGAAGGCAGGGTGACACCCTGGACAAGTAGCCAGTTCATCGCAGGGCCACATAGAGACAAACAGCTGTTCACACTCACGGACACACCTACGGACAATTTCAGTTTCCAATTCACCTCACAAGTGTGTCTTTGGACTGTGGGAGGAAGCCAGAGGACCAAGAGACAAGGGGAGAACATTCAAACTCCACACAGAAAGGTCCTAGGCCCGGAAATCTAACTCACAACCTTCTTGCTGCTAACCACTAAGCCACTGTGTAGCTTTCCTGATTTTTATTTATGATTTTGTTTATTATTTCTTGATTTACTTATATATTTACTTTATAATACACTACCAGTCAGAAGTTTGAACACACCTTCTCATGCATTTTTGTAAATCTATTTTACAACTTTCTACACAGCAGATAGATACCGAAGACATCAAGTATATGAGCAAGATAGATGTCATTATGCAGCAAATAAAAACATGTTCAATAACTCTGAATATGTTTTTTATGAAAGGTGGCTATTTTGAAGAATTGACACTTTCATTGTCAATTACATACTGTAATTCCATGTGTGTTCATGCATCGTGTTGATGTCTTCAGTGAGAAACTGCAATGTCAATAGTCATGAGAATGGAAGAACAGACATTGAATTCATGTGATGTGTCCAAGCGATTGACTGCTGGTGTAGATTTGAGTTGAGTCTGCCAACCGTCGGACGTTTCAGGGTCAAAAAAACTCCAAACCATCCGATGGTTTCTTTCGCTCAACGGCGAACAAACATGCAAGAAAATTCACTCGACCAGGAATCTCTCTTCCCAGGGAAAATATACGTTTTCCAGGACATGGAGCGGGTCCAACCACCCTCCTCCCCCACGCTCCCACCCTCCCAGCCCTCCCCTCTGGTGGTGTTGCTCACGCCTCCCGCAGCTTGCCGTGACCGCGATCTGTCTCCAGCACTCTGGCTCACAAAAGGACGTGTCCACGCCGAAGGGGGAGGGGGCGTGGGGGGTCGTGAGGCATTGTGGGAAATGGCTTCCCCGTGGCCATTTTGAGTACGGCCGGGCCATTCTCCTCACTCACCCTCCTCCTCCTCCTCCTCCTCCACCTCCACCTCCCCCACGACGTGTCGCCTCCTCTTAAGCCTACCCGGCGGGAGGCTCTTCGCTCTCCATCCGTCACCGTGTGACGACATGACGGAGACGAAGCGGCGCCGCTGCCCCGGACGGTGCAGAGCGCCGAGGCCGCCCAGGAAACACCGACAGCACGTATCGCTTCTTTCTTTAAACAACCTCCCTGTGGGTTTTTCGCTCTTTGTGCGATTCGACCGAGTTGCGTTTGTGTTTCTGCTCTTCCTCTTTTACCAGCGCAGCTTGATTTGCCTTCTGATCAACAGTTTTTCTTTTTTTTTGCCTTTCACGCCTCAAACGATGGCGCACACCAGCCACTCAATTATTCATTTGAATGTTATCGTACATGACGGACGCATTCTCACTCCATTTCAAGGGTTCATCCTGCGCAGTTTGTCAGAAGTTGTTCTCGACTACTTTTAACACTGAGGATAGTCACTTTTTTTCTTAGATTATCAGAGTCTCAGAACTTTGAGTCCGCTGTCCACGGTGGAGCAGGTTGCCAAGTGCAACAAAATGTTTTCACTGAGTGACTCATCCCCATCCCGCTAGCTGCTTTTTTTTTCCTTTTCTTCTGGAGGCCGGAATTGTGGTTTCTGCACACACTTTGTCTGCTGGTCGGACAAAAGTAAAAAAAAAAAAAAAAAAGACGAGGTAACTGCTCCAATTAGATTTGGCATTTGGATCTAGTTCAGCCTCAGCTGTTATTTCTGACAGATTACTGGCTGCACAGGCAAGAATCATGAGTGGAGCAAGAACGTGCCAAAAAAAATGACATGTGTTGCATCTATATCTATATTATATCTTTAGATTTTTTTTTTTTTTATGTCTACCCCGCTGACTCATGGAGCTGCTTTGACGCAAAGACACACATACTCTGCTCCCGGGGAGAAAAGTGAGAGCTTGTGTGCGTAAGGAGGCAGTTGTCAGTCCGCATGAGCCGACATTCATCACTCGTCATCGTGCGAGAGGATAATGAGTCAACGGGATCCGATTCATCACACTCAGATATCTGTGCCTCTCATACTGTACGGCCGATTCCTCCCTTCTTCCCTCCCTTCACAACCCGCAACACAATTAAAAAAAACGACACAAAACAGAGAGCAGAAATGCCGTAATTAAATAAACCCCTTTAACTCAAAAAAATAAATAAATCTAAGAAACAAACAAGCCGTGGGCGCCGGGGGCGTCGACATTAGATTATTTTGTAGCACTGGTTTGTTTTTGCACCGTTTAGAGCAAACGCAATTACGGGGGAGAACATTTGTGCGTTGAATAATATTTTGCAAGCAATTTTTAGAGTTTAAATGTTGGGGAGGCTGCAGGGAATAATCTGTTGTGGTGACTTTTTGGGTGACGGAAACAAGCGCAAGGGAGAGGTCGGCAACTTTCAGGCGGGTTCCAGGCGAGCCGCGGTTTTAACCCCATGCCGAGGTGTGAAGGGGGGTCGGGGAAGTGGAGTGGAGCAAAGGTGGGCAGGGCTCAGCGCATCCATCAGCGCTGACAGGCCTCATCATCATCATCACCCAGAGAGGAAGGAGTGGGCGCACCGCAACATCCAATCAGACGGCGCTAATGAGTCCGAGTCCTCCGCACAGGAAGTGAGCAGCAGGAGACGCAACAAGAATTTTAGTTGCCATTTTCACAGAGGCGGGAGCTGCGGCTGCGATGGGCTCGGTGACTGATGATGATGGGGGTCTTTCCGTCTCTTTGAGCAGCTTTTTGTTCCCCCCAAGAGGTCCGACGCTCTCTCCCCGCAGTGCTGTTTCCCCTCTATCTTACCTGGCCACAGTGTTTTGCTTTGTTGTGTTTTTTTTTTGGGGGGGGGGGGTTAGGGTTATCCGAGCTGCTGTAAATCACCTCTCGACTGTATCCACTGTCAGCGCCAGGGGCCCCAGAGGCCCCTGATCCGACCCCTGGAGCCCCGGTGGGCTTCTTCTCTGCCACTCCTAAAGAAAGTGTTTAACCTGACGCCAGCAAGACGGTCAAGACAACAAACAAAAACATCAAGTGGGCCTGTCAGAGTGACAGCTGGGACTCGCGGAGGAAGCTTTTTACACTTTAGGGTGTTGAAAATAGAATTTCCGGGCGTTTTGCAGCTCAATCACGCCACCGAAACCAGTTGGAAGAACTGGAAGAATTAGCGCGATGAACAGGATGATCGTCCGCCACCAGCTACAGACACTTGCTTGACTAATTTCTGCACAAGCCTTGCGTGCGTTGTGCTTTGTTGGCTTATGCGATTAATTCAAGCCCAGAGCTCTCCAATTCATTTGGGAAAAAGACGGACTGATCACCAACGTGGACCGTGAGCGTCACCATCCCGTCCTGGTGACCGGGCGGCCCCACTCCGCTCCAGTCGGATCACAGCCGACTCTGCTCCATTGAATTAGCCGTCAGCCTCCTGGGCCGCAGGATCGGGGGCCGTGTCGCAGCCTCGGCGGCCAATATTAGATTGCACGCCTCCAGATCTCATTAAAGGAAGCAACAGGACAACGTCTGCATCTCAAATGAGGCCGGAGGCCATCAGGCATCCTGACTCCCTGATGGACCCACTGATCTGATTGATACCGTGCGGGTGTGTGGGTGGGTGTGTATGTGTGTGTGGGTTTTATGGGGCTACTACAAGACACTATGATGTCCTTTTAGGTAAACATCATTGGGCACCTTTCACAGATGCACAATTAGGGGAAAAAATTTAAATTTTACGACTTGTTTTTAATGACCCTCTCTGAAACCTCCATTAAGGGCGGAGGGTTAACAGAGACAGATCGATGGCGATGAGGCTGTAGGCTGGCAGGACACTCACAGTATCGTCCGTTAAGAGGCGTTTCCTCCCGACTTCCTTCCAAACGGCAACTGGATCTGGAAAAACAAACATATTCCGGGGAGTCAAGAAACAGAGTAAAACAATTTAATAATTTAATCAAAGGCAATAAAATATGTCAATCAGATCATTTCTAGAGCCACCATGTGATTCTAATAGTCTTTTTAACATTCATTCAACCAAAGGTCCCACAAAAGCTAAAAGGCTGATACACTTGATTTAACGGTTTTCATCGAGTCCACCAAAACAACCAATTACACAGGTCTGAACAAATTAGAACATCTGAACAGCAGCAGCCAGAACACACAAAAAGATAATTACCAAGCTGAGGTGACAAATCAAAGTGTGCAAGATTAATCCCGCTCATAAAGGGCAGATGAGACACTTTGTAAAAGTCCAGTGGTCTTCTTTAAGGCTTGTTAAGGTGACAAACATCAATTCATCCGCACAAATGGAAGCAAGAAAAATGGAATAAAAAAAGTGGGATCCCAATTCGTCTTTTGTCACATTGGCCTTGAAACCGAGCTGACATAATTAAGCCCGATGCTTTCAGCAACTTTGACTGTCAGCCAGAGACTAGGGGATGAAAAGACTGGCTGTGCACCAACGCTGGTCGGCTATTTTTAATAAAATGTCACCAGGTCCCAGAATAAAAACCCCGGTGTGGGTTGCAGGCGGTGGATGGAGCGGCGGGGAAACATGAACAGCGTTCACGCGTCGGTGTGACGGATTCAGAGGACAGAGGAGGTTAATGAGGCGGAGGAACGAATGTGTTCAGCAACTATTTCAACATGGCCTCCAGCTGAGAGCTAAATACCCGCCACCACATTCCTGACATGACATTTACATTACTCTTTTTTTATTATTATTATTATTTTTTAACTCAATATTTGCTTGAATGGGGCAGTATAATTGTTGAGGAGGAACCAAATCCTGACGTGTGGTTGGAGGAAACCCTGTGGTTGGAGGCGGGGTATAAAGGAACATGAAACAGCACTGAAAAAATATGTGTATTTCAATTTGTGGTGCGCTATTGTGGAATGAAAGAAAATATGAAACTGGCGATAAATGCTGACCGATTTGAAAAGATATACAAAAAATATATTTTTTCAAGTTACACAAGAGAAGGTGAAAGTGCCAATTGCATTTTTTATTACTAGTATTATTTAATTTATTTTAAGAACTTGTTTGTTAGTATCCGAAATTGTCTGAAATAACGTTTACAAAAACAAAAGTGCACCGACATTGATCAAAAGTTGAAGAAGCAACTGCACCAACTAGTTTATTTATCGGTCGGCATGCAGGTCCAAGGCGCGGACGGGGCAACGCTGTATCTAAGGTTTGATAAAGGCAGTAAGATCAATATCATAAGCAACTGCTAATTAGCGCCGATCTTTAGCTGTGAGACGGCGGCGGCGGCGGCGCTCTGACTGCGTCTCCTTCCGCCGCTGAAGGTGTTTGATGAATGTGCAACACTTTGGAAGGTTCGGCAAACACCTCGCCCACCGTCGGCTCGGCTTCCCATTATGTGCTGCTGCGGCTCCGAAAATAGTCCGCCACGCAGGAGAAAACGCGCACGAGTGTGCATTAAGCTTAGTGGATGGAGGACTAAAAGTTCAGCCGCCACTAAAAGTTGGCTGTAAATAGATCCGTGGATAATGGACCAAGGCCCTACACCTGGAATATATATATATATATATTTTTTTTTTACCTGAAAATGCAGAGGGAGAAGGTGTGACGGCACCTCTGACAAAAATACTGAGATCTCTCTTTGAAGCGGCGTCCGGCTGCATGTTGTCACACATTTCTCAGAGGTCGTCCAAAATAAACATCCAAACTCGGCAAAAGGAAACGCTTCAGCGGCTCCAGATGAAATACATTTGGCTGTTGGACTTTCATCAACACTCACGCGGAGGAGGAAACGTCGACCAAAATGTTCCCAAAATGCTTTTTTCCTTTTTACACTACTTCACACCAAGACCCCAAAACTCGCTCTCTAGTCCTGAAGGTGGCGCCATGCTACGCCAGTCCAGAGCCGGAGCTGTCAGTCTGGGAGAGGGGGGCGGAGCCGGCCGGCACTACAAGCATTGTCATGTTGTTGTTTTTTTTTGACTGACTTTACTGACAGACTGAGGCTTTCAACGCAGAACTGCATGGAAGAAAACCACCGTCAGTTAATCCGCTGACAGTGAAGCTCCTCACTCACTGATGCACAATCTGTTGCCTTTAACCTTTACAGTCATTAAAAAAAAAAACTTTGGTTGCTGTGGAGGAGGAGTTTAAGAACAAGATCTAAAAGAATCCATATTATTTTTTTTTGTGTTCATCATTGTTGTTTTGGCTCTCCTCGTCGTTATTATTGTATGTATTATTATCATCACCTGCGATAGTGACAGCCGAGGCAGTGCTGCGTCACTTTCATAATAATTCCAAACATCTGCAGCTGAGATAAAAACCGAGCCATCGCGTCCATCTCTCTCACAAATATTAAATATTCCCGGCTGCACACAACACAACCCTGCACCACGCCACCGGGATGGGCAGTGTCATAATAACAAAGTGGAAAAAATAAATAAATAAAAAATAATACCGACACAATATCAGCCTTGCGCTCGTACTGCTGTTTAGATCTCGGTATCTGTTTTAATAAGAAGGCGACGTTTAAGGGACAATGGTGCCGCCCGCCCCAGCAGGGCCACACAGTCAATATCCGGCACGCCGATATTAGTCCGCCGCTGCCCTCGCAATCTCCAAGTCGAGTCGGGGGGGGGGTAGGTTGGACGGCGGCGCCTCCATTGTCCTCCATAAACAGAGAGAAGCGAGAGGCGCCAGTTCTGAGGCTCTCTGGCTCAAAGAGTCTCTGGCAGAACCGGAGGAAGACCAGCCAAACCCAGTGAATACACCTCGCCTCCGCCAGGCCTGTGCACATATGATGACAGGCGGCCATATGATGCTGTCTGGTTCGCCCCGCCCACCCACCGCCCGTTTCCCCTCCCCTGAGCAGTTAACAGAACAAACACTGACAAGAAACTTGGAGGCTCGGAACGGAACAAAACTGAGGTCAAATAATACAATAAATTTGATCACTGAGTCACTGCAGGATTTTAAGGAGGAACATTTAAGTCTGACAATCTGCTTCTCGCCCAAGTAAGGGCAACACATTTTCTTTTCTTTTTTTTTTTTTTTTTTTTTTTTTATAATTGTACCACAAAATTTGTATAATTCACGAGAGAGTCTTAAAACAATCAACCAGAGGTGGCGCCAGATTTAATGTGGTTTCAAATCAACTTGAAGGAAGAGAACAAACCAGAAATCCTCCCCCACAGTTGAAAATTCCACTTGTTGAGAATGAAGGTCAGACATGGTCTGGCTGGACGGGCGCTGTCACGTAAATAAAAAAATAAAATAAAAACAGACACTTGAAATCATCGCGGCCGAAGCGGCGAGAGAGAAAAATCCAATCAGCGCCCAGAGGCGAGACGCCGGAGGACCTCTGGGGAAAACACGGAAAGTGATTAGAAATTCCGCAGACCTGGGACGTCTCCAGGTGGTAATGGGCGAAAACACACACACACACACACGGGTAATTACTAACAAGACAAGCAGGCCGCCAGGCGTTTCACATTTTCAGCCGATCCTCTCGCAGCTACTAAGACGGATCATCGCTGGAAGTTTGTTTAATAGATTTTCGGCTCTTTTTTCCTGAGGCCATTTTCCCCTCAACTCTGAGATCCTCAAAAAGAAGGAGAGAAGGAAAAACTCTGCAAAATGAATATTGCAACAACGCACAGTTAAGCAAATTCTTTTTTCCCCCCCCTTTTTTTAAACGCATCAGTTCCGCTCCGCCAGCGTCTGCTGACGGCTGGAAGAGAATATTGAAATGTTGTTGTTTTTTTCAGTCCTTCATTTTTTTTTTCTTTTGCATTCGCTCACTGCCATCGCCGGCTTGATCTGCTGCTCCGGTCGGACCGAGCCTGTCAGTCAACTTCCTTCAGTCTTCACGTCAAAATTGTGTGATGGCCCAGTGCGTCGAGGCCTGCCTGCTAATTAGGCTGCCGGAGACGCTCCCCTCCTCCCCCACTGTCAGCGCACTCCATAGACGGTGCGAGGAGGTGAACAATACAACATAAAGGAAAGGGATGATACGAGCGCAATATGGGAAACAGGCGTATCCAGCAGCTGCTGCTGCTGCCGCATCCAGAGGGCAGAACACGTGATGATGAAACAGCCACAGTGTCACTCTGATTATGCATATGCCAGCACGCTAACCTGGTTGCAGGTGGACAGGATGAGACATAAATAAACATCGGGACTCTGGAACATGTTTGTCATCCAAATCTGGAGTGTGTGAGTGTGCGCGAGCATGTCGCCTTCTATTGACACTGGCTGCGTTTCCGTGACAGTTTTTTCGCAAAATAAAAGCGATATTTCTAAAATTTCTCATCAAATTTCGTCCCGTGAGATTTTACGAGAGTTACGTACATGCTTTTGTTTGTTCTCGTTTGTTTGCTGTCAAGAATGGTTGATAAATTTTTCTTTTTGATTATTTGTAAAAAAAAAATTCTGTCTCCTCCTCCGTCCAAACATAAGGCGCCATTTTCACTTGAACTGAACTGGTCACGTGACCCCGTACGTCGCATCCGCTGACGTGGAAATGCAAAAAAAAGTGTTTCCATGACACTTTGCGATCTACCTCCATATGGATACATCTGAAAAACCACCTCATGAGAGCGCCAAAACCTTTCAGCCATAGTTGAGAGGTTTTTATATTGCGATATTTAGGTTTTTGTGCGATTGTAGGGGTCATGGTAACACAGCTTGTGAGCGTGTGCAAGCGTGTCACCTTGTATTGACACTGATTGGTCACGGGGGGAGCCCACTGGATTTTTCCTGGAAAGGGCTAAAGTAGCCATTAGCGAGATTTTTTCCTCAGATCGGACCGCTCAGCTCCGAGCTAGGGACGTCGTCAGACCTTAATGTCTCTAAAACGCCGCTAACTCGGCCTGCCTGCTCTCAAGATAAGGAGCGAGTGTAACAGCCTGTGGCTTCCCTTTCGGAAACACAAGACAGGACAGTGAGGCACAATGACAAACAGCAGGAAATGCAAGAGAGCAAGTTAAATTTTTTTAATTAAAATCACTAATCTACTGCGCGATACTTTGTCACTTAGCTACTCCAATACGGGAAACATAACATGCTTTCAAAGTGTCGGTGAGACTCGGCAGCCAAGGACACAGCCAAGGATGAAGCCTCTGCTGCTGCTGCTGCTGCTGCTGCAAGTTGCCATCGGAGGACGACTCTTCTTCACCAGACAAGACATGCATCATCAGACGGGCTTCTGGCATCGGCCGCCAACCTCAAAAGAGGAATGAGTAGCAGCCAATCAGGAGGGAGGCTCCTCACCGGGTGAATAGAACAAACCTATCAAGGGGCCGAACGGACAAAAATTTAATTGATAATGAAACGTTGTCTGCGGCTCGCCCAACCACTGCCGGCGTCTGGGTGGAGCAGAATGCCCTTGTGAGTTGGCACTCACATCAGACAGTGTAATAACATTCAGACGGTCTCCCTGCGTGATAATGACGCAGCATCAACATCGGGCCCTGCTTCCCCTCCTCCTCCTCCACTCTGCCCTTGAATTAGAAAAGCCTTTCACCCTTCGTATTTATCGTTCAGCTGGACTCCGATCGCAGAACCTTCCAGCTTCCCGCTCAGGAATCTTCTCAGGCAGCTCAGTCCTGATAAGGGAGGCTGAGAGGTAAGCAGACTTGTGAAGCCCACCGAGGTTGATTGGAGGAGACAAGCATGACCGCGAGCCGGGGCTGACTGGTCGTCTCTGGCCGGGTTTGACCCACTTGGAGCCAAACATCCCTCCAACGCTGCTCACTTCGGCACGCAGCCACATCTCCACTCTGGGCCAGGCTGGAAGAGCCTGGTGGAGGTTTTAAACCTGAGAGCCACCCCACCAGGCTCGTCTTTGCAGAGACAATCGCATCTTTGTTTGCCCCGACCGGGCTAAAGCAGGTCGCTGGGCGGGTGGACCGATTGTAGTTTGACAGCGTGTGAAGCGATCCGGGGGAAAGACGATCAGAGGCTCTCCATCAGGACTCGCAGCACAATCACGCAGTGAACGACTGCGTCTCAGAGACGGCACTCGGGAGTAATCACGCAATCAGACGGCATTATTTGGCTTCTGCAGGTGCGAGGCAAATGTGGAGCATTTCCCATCAGTGCTAATTTGAGCCATATTTGGCTGGCGCTCAACGACATATCTCTGCGGAATTCATTATTCTGTGTGGAGAAGGGTTTTGTTTTTTTCCTCCTCCTTCGGTCTTGAATGTTAATGGAATGTTACAGAGCATCGTGTCACTCAAACAGAATGCCTTGAGTGGACACGAATACCAGAATTCCACACAAGTTGTTTAGAAAGCTGTCAAATATGAGTTGGACAGGAAAGAATGCGATCATTTTTTTTTGTTGGTATCGCGGCTAATTAGTGCTGGACCGCTACGAGCGCTACGTCCTGGCAAACCCTGCTGATGTCAAAGTGGAAACGGGCATTGTTGCTGCATGCAGATGGCACATGAATATCAAGTTGAGAAGAAACGGGAAGAGGGCGGTGGAGGGCTGGTGGGGGGCATCTCGCCGAGCGCCAGAGTCTCTTGGCCGGCGCTCACTCCGGCAGCCTTGCTTCAACCGTTGCCTGGCAACACTCATTAGCGCGCTGGGCTAATAGAGACACGGGAAAGCAAAGTTAGACTTGTGCCGAGAGGCAATTAGAGACTCTTTAGAGACAGTTTGGGGAGGAGCACCGTTGCCTGACACGCGGCACCGCTCAACCTCAACACGCACTGGAAACTCGGCACTAGCATGTACATACAACAACATCATCATCATCATCATCATCATCATCATCATCATCATCATTATCATCATCATCGTCTTCATCGTCATCCTCTTTTCTATAGTTATGAACTTCTGAAGCTGACAAGAGTGTAACATTTTTCATAATGCCTGTGTAATGTATAATGCAGTATTAAGAATTAATGACAGACTCAGTCATCTCATCCCAATTCCTTTTCCCACTTATGAACACAACACAAAGGGAAAACAACTTTCAAAGGGAATGAAAAGGAAACTGAAATGGACGAGTGTTAGTGTAACCTGTGAAGGTCCAAAAATCTGGACTGAGATTGACAGCACTATAAAAGAGTCTGCATCTCTTTAAAAAGAGAGTTAAGCAATACTTGCTACTGAATTATGGGTCATCAAAACACTCCAACCATCTGCTGCTGCTCCAGCACCTCTGGCAAATTTTAGAACCCATTGTGGCCCACTGGTCAAAAAGTTTGCCCCACCCCTTGTTTAGACTGAAATGTCAGCAGACTTGAAGAAAAGATTGTCAGACAGCCGACGTTCCCGCCTATCAAATGTAATTACAGCGGCTGAAAATATGTGCGTACGTCGCGCGAGGGACCGCCGGCTTTTGTGGAAAGAAAAAAAATAAAGAAAAGAAGGAAAATTGCGACAATTTACTCCAACATCAACCCCCGGGGGGAAGGTCAATGGAAAACAACAAAAGCAAGAATTCTTCAAAAACTCTGTAATTACACTGCTTGCAGATTGCTTTGTCCACAATAACCCTGTGGTCTCGCACGTATAAACAACGACAATGAAAGCGTTTGACTCCATCACGTCAACTTCAATACTGATGAGAATAATGCCTGGTTTCCATTTTCATTGTTTTTAACTTGCCGAGATGTAAATCTATTCACAGAAGAGAAGCGAAAATGTGAGAAAATAAAAAGTTGCGCAATTTGTACGGTTAGTGTGAACAGTGCCAACACTGAAAATGAATGTACACAAGGCTGGGGGTGGGTGGGTGGAAGGGCTGTCAATCACCAGAGACTCTTTGAAGGTAAACGTGTCTATGGCGAAACCGGTAAATATATTTGATGCAACTGGAGATCACGAGCAAAAATAGCTCATTGGTTTTACTCAAAGTGTTGCTTATATTTAAGAGAAGGAAGAATCAAAATTTCTCTCTGGTGCTTTCCCATCGAGTCCTTTAGGTGTCAGCTTTAATGAGCTCCTATGAAATTTGCTTTCCACACCAGACAATACAGCTCATTGTGTCCAGGCCAGCACTTACTGCCCTGCTGCCGCTCCATCCCAGGTGTGCGTGTCTGTGTGTGTGTGTGTGTGTGTGTGTGTGTGTGTGTGTGTGTGTGTGTGTGTGTGTGTGTGTGCGTGTGTGTCAGTGCACACTGCAGCAGGCCCAATCAATTAGCCTGAAGACGTGTCCCTCGTCTGCCACGTGTTATTGCACGTCAGCATCGCTGGCAGGATTAGATTCAGTTGGTGAACTGAAGCTGGGATTCATTTCTTATTTTTGCAATAGCTTTGAAAACGCCAATGAAACTAGATTGTGTGCGAGACGCCTCTCTGGCCATTCAGTCCTGCTTGGGTGGATGGCGGCTTCATCTTGAATACTTTTCTATTATTCTTTTAAGGAAGGTCAAAGAAGTTAGCGCAAGGCAACACAAGTGTTTTTGCCTCCCGAATTTGCAGCAATATGCTGCAAACGACAGGAGGTAAAGGCCCTCACTGCACTACGCGCTTATTCCTCCTCTGCTGTCAGTATTTAACGAGATAAACAGAGATCACGTTGTGCGTCAGGACGGCGAGGATGCGCACGCGCACACACACACACCCAGTGCCCACCTACGCTTGCGCTTGCGCACAAAGCTGCGTCTCCGAGCAGACGCACAGATTAGAGGCTTTTAATTGAGTTTGTGTGATGAGAGCGCGGTTTGACTGAGACATGCAGCTGGCAGCAAAGGATGGTCCGATTGAATTAGGCCCGCCAAAGACAAGACAGCAGATCTCGGATGAAAAATGACCCGTTTCCATTTGTACAAAGAGGACCACTTTTTCAAAAAAAAAAAAGAAAAGAAGAAAGAGAAAAGCATTTGAAGAACCCTGTGAAATATTAAAGACGAGATCACTGGAGGCCCCAAATTGCTCTTCCCCCCGCCCCCGCTCTGATCTGACTGCGTCCAATCTCGATACCACGGCCTGGTGTTCCACCTTCCACGACCTTCTACTTGTGTGCGTGCGCGTGTGTGTGATGATCCCTGGAAGCTGCAGGTCTGACTCGTCACACGGCTGCTTCCTTTGAATCCGCCTCTTCAGAAAGAATGCAGCTTTGAAATAAAGTGAAGAAAGACGTGATAGCGGTGGTGGTGGGAGGGGGCGGCGGGAGCTCGGGGGGGTGATCGCTGCAGTTATAGGTTAATGAGATACAACCAAAGTCAGCGTTGCTCTCGGTGATAAGCTGATATTTAAAAGGCCACATCGACGACTCAGCAGACCTCTGGACCTGCAAGTCTGGAGTCAGTGACGCCTGAAGCAACAGACAGAGGGAAAACCTTAAAGGTCCAGTGTGTCATATTCGGCTTGATTAATGATTTTTATATTAGTAAAAGCTTCACATTCTGCCCATAAATACATTCATAAAAGTGTGTAATCGCAGTACAATAAAAGTAATTTGGCTTTCCTGCCCATAGAACGGTTCTTATTTATATATAGGAATATACATTGAGCAATAAGGGTCTTGTTCCCAGTTAGCTGCCATCTTGAACCACCATGTTTCTAAGGAATCCCAATGTGAACAATCCAGCTGCATGACAGCGTGCTTCGTAATTAGGGTGAACACTTGTTTCCTTAAATAAACCAATAAAGAAGAAGGGGGACGGGTTATCCAGGTTTGGGCGCAATGGCCACCGTAGTTCACTGGCAAGCTCAGGAGGAAGAGGGAGTGAGTGAAAGATACTGCAATCTAAAACATAACCACTTGATGTCGCTGTTTCTTCTTCAAAATCTCCAAATATTGCACGCCTTACCTTTAAAGTAAAAGCGCATTGAATGGATTCTATGTTCTACTAAGATACATTTGAAGTTACATTAATCCCATCACATTAAATTCAATAAAAATCTCTCCCACTGCATTTAAACTACAAGAAAAGCGAGTAAAAGTCCAGCCACCCAGGAACAAATGGTTGTCTGTCGTCTCCCCTGTGACGCAACTTGTTCCGCCTAATCACTTGTTTTTGTTCTGGCAGACGGGACTCTACCCACCAGCGCGCGTCCATTAGACGTAATTAATGGAGCGGGGGGGCAGCGGATGAAGAGAGGCTCCGTGACGAAGCACAAGTGTGCGGCGGCGGCCTTAATGACCTCAGCCCGCTCAAAACATGAACACAAGGAGCTGCGGTCTGAGTCTTAAAGTGCACCACTGATAAAGGCTTTTAAAAAAAATGGTTCTTCAGTGGTTCTGTGGAGCTTTTGGTGGTGGGAAGTTGCAACACAAAACAAACACAAAAATCACAGTGTGTGCGTTTCCATGACCCCTAGAATTGCGCAAAAACCTAAATATCGCAAGGATGGAAACACGTCAACTTGGAAAAACCTCTCAAATATGGCTATGAGGTGGTTTTTCAGACGTATCCATATAGAAGTATATCGCAAAAGTGTCATGGAAACACTTCAGATTTACACATCAGCGGATTTGACGTTTGGGGTCATGCGACCAGTTCACTTCAAGTGAAAATGGCACGTTACGTTTGGATGAGATTTGACGAAAATTACGGCTTATGCAATACGCACCACTCAATGAAAAAACCTGCAAATCGCAATTGTACTTTGTCGGAATTTCTAGGAATATTGCTTTTATTTTGCGAAAAATTGAAACGGAAACACAGCTAGTGATGCTACGTGCTGCATTGCAATGCTAATTGGGAAGCACTCGGCTCAGCTGTCATGTAATCAACGCCCGTCAATCCTTTCATTCTCAGGATGCTCAATTTCCCTCTTTTTTAATTGGAGCTTAACGTTGCCGCGGGAAGACGGGCAACGTGAGGGGGGTGTCATTTTTTTTACACCACCTTCATTAGCGCCACCACGCGCGGTAAACAAAAGGCTCCGGTTATTGGCGAGGCCTCGGTCTCGGCTCGCCGGGTTCCGGAGCTGAGCCGGTTCCTGCGGCATCGGCGGATTATTATGAGAAGTAATTACCAGAGTTATGACGGAGCCCTCTCCAGCAGAATCATATATTATATACCCTAATTGGTGTGTAACCATCCATTGATTGGGAAGTTAAATTACTCTTCTGATTACACATTGTGGATATGCATATAGACAACCTCCCCCACCCCCACCCACTGCCTCTTTTTATTTTTTTTTAAGGTGATGAGTCCTCTGATTGGTTTGCAGTGTGTGTGTGTGTGTGTGTGTGTGTGTGTGTGTGTGTGTGTGTGTGTGAGTGTTTTTCTCTTCTGCTCCAGTTACAGCATGAGATGGGTGTTATATAAGCCGGCCTGTTGCGTCACGTGGACTGGTCTCCGCTGGACGGAGCCGCCGTTGTTTCCCTCGCAGCGACATGTTCTCTCTCTCTCTCTCTCCCTCCCTCTGTCCTTTTCTAAGGTTAAAAACAGTCGACCCCCATTGGAGCACGTCACTGGTAAATTCGACTCTTAGTTGGGTGTAAACAACGGGACGACACGGATCCATCCCGCCCTGGTACCAACAGGTCACAGGCTCATCAACAGGCTTCGGCGGTCCACGTCTGGAGCCCCCGGAGTCGTTTAGACGGCCGATATCGTGAAGCTCGTGGCTCCAGTGGCACTGAAGACCCCCCCCCCCCCCCCCCCCACGCGCCCGTTGGAACCCCAGTAGAAACACCCCACCAAACCACGACAAACAGCAGCTACACTACCAGTCAGAAGTTTGGACACTCCCTATAAATTGAATGTCATTTCTTTCACTCTCATGACTATTGTCATTGCAGTTTCTCACTGAAGGCATCAAAACTACATATATGGACACACAATTATGTAGGAAACAATAAAAGTGTCAAATAACTCAAACACATTTTATATTGAAATTCCTCAAAACAGCCACTTTTCATAAAAAGCATATTCTGAGTTATTTACGTGTTTTTCTTTGCCGCATAATTACATATCTCTTGCTCATATTTTTTATGTCTTCAGAATCTATCTGCAGTGTAGAAAGTACTAAAGATAAAGAAGAAGCATAGCATTAGATAGCGTGTCCAAACTTTGACTGGTAGTCTACTTCGACGGCAAAGAAAAAGAAAGCTGCAGCAAAATAAAAATCAAGCTTTTTTTTCTTACACCGACACCTGGTGTCCCCCCCGCCCAGCCCCACACCCCCACTTCAAATCACATGCAGATGTAATTGATGTTTTTCTCCACTGCCCGCCCACCTCTCAGGATGATTTGCATGCAGAGATTGGCCGGCTCTGGCAGTGCGAGGGTGGGGAGGACGGGGGGCCTGATGAGACAGTGAGGAGGAGGAGGAGGAGGAACGAAGGTACCCTGAAAGACGATTCATATTCATCTGTTTGTTCTGAGAAGCAGGCGGCCGATCAGCTGGACGCTCCGTCTGGGCCTTTTTTTGGTTCCTTCAAAGTTAAATGGGTATCTCCTACACTCAACACGTCACAAACGAGGAAGTTCGGCAAAAGATCAGCCAAGCCATCGGCCCACATGATGACCTGCTCTCCACTGTCATGAAGCGCAAACTGAGGTGGTACGGACACATCACCAGATCCTCAGGCCTTGCGATGACCATCCTTCAAGGCACCGTACAAGGTGGCAGGAGACGAGGGAGGCAAAAGAAAAGATGGGAAGATAACATCGGAGAATGGACCCACTTGAAACTAAGTGAGGCAATGAGAGCTGCAGAGGACAGAGAGGGATGGAGAGAGCTGGTCAGAACATCGTCTGTGGTGCCCCAACGACCCTCCGGGGTTATGGGATAGGTACAGGTACAGTCAAAGTTAAATGTCGATTTTTTTTTTTTTTTCGTGTATTTTTTTTTTTCTCAATGGCGGCGGACGCGAGTGACTCAACTCACGACAGCCTGTTTGCATTTCTTAAATTTTTCTTTTTTAGACTCTAGCTGCGTTTCTATTACCCCGAGAATTGAGCAAAACTGAAATATCACAATAAAAAAGTGGTCATGGAAACACCTCAAATTTGAAAAGCCTCTCAAATATGGCTGAAAGGTTTTGACGCTCTCATGAGGTGGTTTTTCAGACCATCCATATAGAGGTATATCGCAAAAGTGTCATAGAAACACTTTTCGCATTTACACATCAGCGGACGTGATGTACGAAGTCACGTGACCGGTTCACTTCAAGTGAAAATGGCGCATTACGTTTGGATGGAGGAGGAGACAGAACATTTTTTACAAGCAATCAAAGAGAAAAATATAACAACCATTCTTGACAGCAAACAACATCAAAATGCAGATTTATACAAGGAATTAGAAAGGGAAATTGTACCACCATCCTCCTCAAAGTGGGGTCCTGTGGGATGAGATTTGACGATGATGTGATGCTTCACACCATTCAATGGAAACACCTGCACATCACAATTGTACTTTGTTGAAATTTTACAAATATCACTTTTTATTTTGCGAAAAAACTGTCATGGAAACGCAGCTTCTTTTGCGTTCGTTCCTGCAGCCGCTGATCACAAGACAAGTTCCTGCTTGGACACTCTGAACCCAGCCGTGGGCCTCGGGGGCTCTCTTTTTTTTTTGTGAGTCGCGGCTAATGTTCTCTCCGTCTGCTGCTCCGCCGCCTGCACTGTTAATATCAGGCCGCAAATGTAATGTGACAGAGAGCACTTTAAAGGTTCGGCCGCTCCAGGCGGGCCGTGGCCAGAGCTCGGCCGCTGGGACCCAGAGCCGCCCAGAGAGCCTCTCCAAGAATGAGAGTCTCCTCTCCTGACTGGAGTTCGCAGAGAGAGAAATGGAAATCTGACTCCAGCCAATCCGAAGGGACGGAATAAAATAAAACCAGTCAAAGGAGGTTTTTTTTTCCCCTCCCTCCTTTGTTTCTTTCATTCTTTTTCATTTCCTGTCTTTCAACTTTGCGAGCAGGGGCAAGAAGGGACGTGTCGCTGTGAAATGTGATAGATGGTGTCGATAAAGAAACTGAAAATAAAACTAGGTCCAAGGCCGCGTGTTGGTGGTGGTGGAGGGATGACGTTGAGGGTGGAAGGGGAAAAAATGACCGATGATGCATCACTGGTGGCCATGATCGATTCAGTGGAACGGATGGTCAGTGTGACAGGTCAGACTGCGAGGTAACGGCACCGCTTCCCTCCACACCGGACTGATAGGAGGCAGCAAATCCCAGTTATTAATAATTAATCATAAGCATCACGTTAACTGAGCTGCAGCTCATTCCACCTCCGCTGAGAAAAGACTTACTCGCCTCAGGTTTTTTTAATTAGCCCTGGCAGCAGCTACAGGTGATTCTGTTAAAAATGTTGCTAATGCTAATCCGCCCCAATGACCGGACAAGACAGCCCACTGTCTAACTGGTCTACCTTCATTCCTACACAGCTGGTAACAGTTAATGTGTTAAGATGTTGGTTTATTATTCACACGTTAAAAAAGTATCACCTCTGTGCAACAGCTTTCAAAACATTTCAAATTACAGACAGATACAACTTCGGAAAAGTACCTTGTGATACTGAACACCGCAGCGCAGTGACGGTAGAGGTTGTTTTTTTCTTTTTACCTCCTCACTTCTTCACCTCCTCCACCCACTTTCACAGCGACTCCCCTCCGACCAAAGGGCACAGACACCCAGCGGGCCGACAAAGGAAGAGAGAAAGAAGGAGACAATAGCTGCGTTTCCATCACCCTGAAAAATGCGCAAAACTTAAATATCGCAATAAAAAAAACTGGTCATGGAGACACCGAAACTTGGAAAAACCTCTCAAATACGGCTAAAAGGTTTTGACACTCTCATGAGGTGGTTTTTCAGACGTATCCATATAGAGGTATATCGCAAAAGTGTACACACAAACACTTTTTTTTCCCGCATTTACACGTCGCCGGATGGGTACGGTGGTCACGTGACCAGTTCACTTCAAATGAAAATGGCACCTTATGTTTGGACGGAGGAGGAGACGGAATATTTTTTTTTTTTTACAAGTAATCAAAGAGAAAAATATAACTTCTTGACAGCAGACCACATCGAAGTGCAGATTTATACAAGAACTTTTGTACCTCCATCCTCCTCAAAGTGGGGCCTCAAGGGACGAGATTTTACCAGAATTACGGCTTATGCGCTTCACACCATTCAATGGTAACACCTGCAAATCGCACTTTTAGAAACACAGCTAATGAGAGGGAGGTGATGGCGCAGAGAGAAGAGTCTCCTCCTGCCCACCTGATCTCCACCTCTGGGCCTCGCTGAGCAGCAGCAACAGCTGCCAGCGACTGCCAACGACTTTTACTGCCTGTACGTTACTGTACGCGCTCCGTCACAAGGACAGACACGTTCACGACAGCGGACAGGAAGTGGACGGCAGGAGGAGGGACAACCTGCCAGAGTCGGTGAGGACACGTCGCCATCTTGAGTCTGTGCCAGCAAAGACACCGCCGTGAGTCACGTTTATATTTAGATTGGGGAGGAAGAGGAGCAACCACGCGACTAATGCACATCACCTTCCTCGCTTGGAGCTGTGTGTGTGTGTGTGACTGAGAATATTTGTGAGAGAGAGAGAGTGTGTGTGTGTGCCCGCCATCCACTGTCTGACCTAGAAAAAGCAGCCCAGACCAATCAGAAAATTTGTGGCAGTTGGACACCACTCGGCACAGTATAAATAACTTTTTTTTTTTTCTCCCTGCATCACCGCCACCGCCGCTCGTATGCATAATTACAGCGCAGGGGAGCAGAAACGGGGGAGCGGCCTCAAAAATAATCCGCCGTGACGCCTCCTCCTCCTCCTCCTTCTACTCCTCCCCCTCCTCGTCGCTTGCGCGCACGCAGCGTGGACACTGCGTGGCACCGTACAGCAGGTGGGGCTGCAGCGTCTCCGTCGTCAAGACTATCCGCTCAGTGTCTGGTGAGACACAGGAGGACAATATGTATATTTGTATATAAATATAAGTATTTCCAACCTTCATCTCTGACTGACAGGGGAGCAGAAGCACCAAATACACACAGGATGGCTGTAATCTTTTCTATGATTTATCTTTATATAGACCATTATCTTCACTCATGATAAGACATTAGATGATCAGGCATCCGATTACTCCCAAAACTGGCAGTGTCTCCAAAAACGACAAGAAAAAAAATAATCAAGAAATAGTGCTTGTTTTTCTCTGCGAAACAAACTAATGCCCCCCCCCAAAAAAGTAGAAAAACTATTTTCTGCCAGTAAAAGGTCAGCGGTTTCAGGTGTCTGCTCCTCCCTCCTCCTCCCCCAGAGAGCAAGTCTTTCACACGGAGGCATCGGCACGGATATCACAGGCTGGGAAATGCGGCGCGGGGAGAAAATGGAATAGAGATAAAGAAGATAAAGAGAGCAGGGTGACACGGCTAATGAAAACAGGACACAATAAGAGCGCCGCATCAGAGGTAATTCATCTATTTTCCACGGTCCAGTAATAGAAAATGTAATCTCAACAACAGCCAGAGGGACTTAATAGATGGTGGTGGTGGTGGGGGGGGGAAGAAGGGGGTCATGGTAGTTTTCCAAAGTGCACGATGGAAGGCCGGCGCTTAAGTGGCGTTTTTGCGTGAGAGCCGGTGAGTTTGGCAAAGAGGAAGCAGGTCGGCTGGGGGTCTCGGCCAACAGAAAGGGCAAATACGGCAGCGGGCTGCGACCTTTTGCTGCAGGATCTGGAGCCAAATAAAGGGCAGAGGGAGGGCGGGGGGCGCAGGGGGAGTGGGGGGGGGGTGAACTGGACACATCCCCAGACCTCCAGCCTCGCAGAGGAAGTGGAGCAACTGTGACCCACAGAGGTGAACAACAAGAACTGAAAATCGGTGAAGATGTCTGAAAAAGTCTGAAAGTCTGAAAAGTCTGGATAAGTTCTGATCCTCCTGCCCCTTGGTTTTCTTAGGGGCCATTTACACGGAGACAGGTTACACGGAGACAAGCGCTTACACTGATACGTTGGAAACAACTGAAAACAATGCAGTACCTATGCCAGGCCTGGTGTGGCGCTGCAAGTTTACTCCCTCAAGGCGGAAGAGGAAGAAGAACACTTGAAACACACCGTGCTTAAAGAAGCAGCGGCTCACTAACCACTGACAACAGAAAGATCGCTGGCGAAAAGACGGTGCGGATGAACGACAGAGTTGAACTTCTGCTTCGAGTTATTTTAGAGCTCAAAGCCTTAAAAGGTCCATGTTAAGGTTGACTGGGAGTCGTGCCAGTAAAAGTTTGCTAACAAATCAATAAAAAGTAAAACCAAATGTTTGCAAATTGCTTTTGTTGTGTTTATTTTCACTTTGCACACAATCCACGATGGATCCACGAGCACCATGTGTTATTGTTCACTATTGTTTGCGGTTTGTTGTAATGGAGGTTAATGGCAAGACTGCAGGCTGCTCATTAGTAGCAGCAACAGTTCTGTTGCCTGACGTGGTTCTTGATGTTATGAGTGGTCACCTGCACCTCACGACCGCTCAGGTTGCAGGGCAGGGGGAGGGGTTTAGAGCTGTGACATCACTGTTTCCACAAAATGATCAGTTTCGGCGTTTACACGCTGGCTTCCTCGCTTTCACGCCCTCGTGTTTGCATCGACGTCTGTGGCCTTTTCAATTATTGATGGCGCGGTTATCCAAGAGTTTGTCACCAGCATGCCGTCTGATGAATATTAGATCGCCTTGTGACATTATATATCGAGGCTTCCATCCTGCAGTAGACCACAAACAAGCTACCGGGACTCCTCAAGGATGACAACTCTGACTCCCCCATTACTCGACGGGCTCATGGTCTCCTCGCACTTTACTCTTGCAACATCATCCCAAGGTGAGAGTCCTTTCTCAGGAGTCTGAGAGTGGGCTGCAAACAGCGAGGAAAAAACATGCCTCCTCATTAGCCCCGGCAGGGGCCGCTCATCATCAAACACACTGGGGAAGTGAAAGAAGCGTCTCTTCATCTGCGCCGTGAAAAGCGAAGACTTCCTCAATGGAACAGATTGAAATAAATGAGCTGAAAAAAAAACAGCTCTGCCGCATTTCACTCCAATTTCAAGTGAAAACGCTATCAAAATGGAAAGAAAAAAAAACACGGCGAGGCCTCCGTCAGCCAATTTTATAAACTAAGACACAACTAAACTAAGCCAATTTCTCCTCCATTGGGCCAATGATTAAGAGCCCGAGCGTCTTTAGCGTCTGCGGGAGACGGAAACCGAGAGGAGCAATAACGACGACATTTATTAAGAGGGAAGATGGGAAGGATGCAGAATTACCTCCGACTATTTTAGGAGTGAAACGTCGCCGCCGCTGCATTTACATATAAATGGAGAGCTGCGCTGATTGATGCTGTAAAAGACCGTCAAGGAGACTCGCAGAGTCGCCCGGCTGCCTGCCTGCCTGCCTGGCTGCCTGCCTGCCTGCCTGCCTGCCTGCCTGCCTGCCTGCCTGGTCCAGCAACTCAAAAGGGAGGCGGGGCCACACAGCTGCAGCTGCTGCTGCTGCTGCTCAGACAGGAGCCTGATATCCCGCCAGGTGCATCTCCTCTTTTTTTCCCCCGCCAAGAACACGAGTCCCGTCTATTTGTTTTCAATAACCACCGCTGAGCAGATGGAACCGAGACAGGCGACAGCAGTTTCCGTTTAAAAAACGAAGCAGCCTGCCGCCGACCACCTTGGACTGAACTGCAAAACTGATCCGAACCGTCTCACGGAGGCTCAAAGTGCCGTAGGGATCACAGGTCGCCCTTTAACCTTCGGACGACGGCGCTCCAGCTGCACTATTCAAATTTAAGCCCATGGCCAAAATGTGAAGTTAGTGATGCGGCATCGAAAGGGACTGGAAACACTTTGGCCCCTAATTTGGGCAGCATGCAGTCCGTCCATATGTCGTGATGTCTAAATTCATTACTTGAGCTCCACAGCAGTCCATCCAACACACAAGCTCCAGCTGTAATCAGGCTAAACTGATTTTAAGACCTCAAATCTAATCCGGTGTCCCAACTGAAAGAGCTAGATTTTCTCTCCCCCCTTCAGTTGGCATGGTTACCACTGTGAACCATCAGTCCAGCAGGATGTCTGAACTGGGCTGCTCAGATCGGAAACCAACTGACTTTGGACAAATTCCCAACTAACAACTACATTTTGAGATGAACTGTGTGAGCTGGAGACCTGATTTCATGGAAAATATTTTTAAAACAGCTCTCCCAATCAATTAAGGTTGTTGATGCTGCATCTTGAGACGTGCTTGCATTTTTCCACTACCATCAATCCGTGTTCACTTGTCCAGTAATACGAGTTCCCGGGTTCAACGCCGTGTCATAAATCTACTTGGAGAGACGAGGTCGGCGCATTGACTCTCATCAAGGTCCATTAGATGCTGATTCCCCTTTTGGAAATACTCAGCTTTATTAGGCATGGCTGTTTAGCTCTGGCTTCTGTTTGGAGCATGCCGGCTTGTTGCTCAATAAAGGGTATTAGCTCAAAGTGAAGGAAATGGATGTTGACAGCCTCCACACACGCATGCAAACAGGCGCCGGGGGGGCGGAGGGAAGGGCGCTCCCGCCACGGTTCTGAATTTGAAGAACAACAGTTTCATCGCTTATGTTCTCCGCTGATTTGAATGATCTACGTCTGTAAACATCTACATCTACAGCTGTTAAAGGTCTAAGAAAAAAAAAGACTGTCATTCCAAATGCTCTTACTCTATGTCACATCTGTAAAGGGTCTGCTAATTTTAAATAAATTATATACTGCATATATCACAATGTGATCTGTGATCAGGCATCACCTGCAAGCTGCATCAGATTTATCTATTATTAATCTGCCGCTGTCTTTAAAAAGCATGTTAGTCGTATATGATTGTCTTTCGTTTATTTCTGGCACGCGGCAAACAGACTCTGGCTTCTTCCAAAGACGCCCCCCTACCTCCCCACCCTCTCATCCCAACGAATTAAAATGTTAAGAAAATTGTTCACGTTTTTGCGTGGGCAGCTGCAAACCCTGGGCTAATTATGCGCGTTTCCTTGAGATTTACAGAATTGTATGTCTAATTAATGGTGTGAGGCGGATGTTCTGGGGCCCAGGGATGGAAAGTGGAGATCTGGTGCTTTTAAAAACAGCCGAAGGGCAGTCAGTCTCCAAGTCCAGCATGGAGAGCGAGGGACTGCTCAGTGTATTTGACTCACAGTGCACTCAGTCCCAAGAACACGCTGTGCCGTCCAAACAAAGTGGCGCCGGGTCAGCTCTCCGCAGCCCATCAATCTCTGTGCATCCCCGAGAGTCTCGTGAGCAGATAAAAAACTAATCAAACCCTCGGCCGTGTCATTCATCACCGGCTGCTCGTCTCGCAGCCGTTATCTGCCGCTCCTTCGGCTTTTGACTCCAACCCGTTTCTCCGACGTCTGAGGAAAAAAAGAATCGGTGCCAGCAAACAAACTCAACCCATCCATCTTGCCAGGCTCAGGTATTGATACACGGTCATAAATTAAGTACACTTCAGTGTTTTGATGGTGAAGGATGACAACCGCATCCAATTTAATATTTAGGACTTAGCGTCCAATCTCATTTGCATGTACATGAAAGGTAATTCATCGGGTGGGGTTGTTTTTCCTCTTTTTTTTTCTTTACCCGTATTGCCGTATTATCACTATTGTGTGGAGCACCGTCTGTTGCCACAATGGTGCACAGTTCCTCCTCCAGTCAGTGAAAAGGAAAGGCACAGAGACCTGACAAATTCTCCCTCTCCCTCATGAGCTGCTGTCCCACTTCACTGAGTCTGTCAACAATCTGACAAATTAGCTTTTTTTTTTCTTTTTTCTCCTGTCACATTCTGGACACCTCTCTGGAAAAATCCAACTGCTCTTTAAAAGAGAAAGGTGCTGGCGCCTGGAAATAAAAATCAGCGGGTTTTTTTAGCATATGCGCCAATTTTTAGTTAAATAAATTTAATTATATGTGTGAAATCTTGTTTTTGATTAATAAACAATGGTTAAAGGTTCCACATTCTTCACTTTTTCAGATCCTTTTTCTTCTGGAACTCTGGGGGCACTTCCTTGCAAAACTGATGAACAACAAAAAATCATATACCTAAATAAACAATAAATCTACACATATCTAGAAAACAGCACAAAAAATAAAAAAAAATCCCAAACAAATAAAACGTGAAAACCTGAGTTATTTCCAGTTATAAAGCTAAAGCTACTCAACAAAAGGCGAATTTAAAATACAAACTGCATCCTCCTCGGCTCCATTAGGATGCATCTCATACCGCCCATCTATTCTCATAACCAGAGACATGTGAGGCAGGAATACAAAGATGCCTCCGGCTGGCTGAGGGCAGACTTAATGAGTGTGAAGTGAAGAAAATGCACAGGCTTGAGAAGCATTTCTCCACTTTGATGAGGGAGAAATCATTACCATTGAGGTGGATGCGGGGCAGGAGCGGCATGAAAGGGGTTCAGTCCATTATTGGAGCTGCAGTTATTGAAGGTTGCCACTACAACATTGGTGCAATCCCATTACAGCCGCTGAAACGAATTACAGCTGTGTCCTGAATTCAAATTGAAAAGGGCAAAAGGTGGCCGTTGTGAGTAAATGGCTCTGGTTTTGAATTTACGCCTAATGAATATTTGAATGTGGCGGCTCCGCTAAAAGGGTGGAGCAAAATCATTTTATGGCGGATTAAAGGAGGACGGGACATTTTCTGTTTTGGCCACTGAGCCCGAGCTCGGCCGACGCTGCGCCATTTCACGCCACATTGTCTTTGCTCAATTTCTCAAGTCCTTTGATGCTGTGCGGAGAATTGAAAATGGCTCTTGATGCTGCTTGTTTCACGACTTTCCCCGCTGGATGCAATCACTTGTAATAAGCCAGTGATCTAGCTATGGGAATTTTCTCCTGTCGTGATTCTAATTAGAGGCAGAGCGCCTCCTATGGAGCGGATCTCTCTTTGCTCTCTTAATTGTGTTCAGACCAGGATAAATATTCCAACATCAGGGTATCGATTTATTAAAAGCAGCATTCACAGGCAACATGGATTTCAAAATCTTTTTTTTTTTTGTTTTTCTTTTTTTTTTTTAACAAAGGAACCCGCCGCCTGCAAACTTTTTCTTTTATTTTTATTATTTTTAACAAAACTGGAGGTCAGAGGGAGCAACACTGCTTCACAGCAAGAAGGTTGTGGGTTCAATTCTCAGCAGGGGGTTTGCCAGGTCTCTCTGTATTCCCCACCTCTGGCTTCTATTTACCTGTCTGATGTCTTCTCAAACCAAGAAAAAGAAAGATGGTAGACGGCGCCGAGCCCGATAGGAGGAACACTTTTAGCTCCTGCACCTCAAATGCAGCTGGAGTCTGTCTCTCCCTGTGTGTGACAACATGGAAATTTTGACATTTTCCCGGCTTCAGAATTCAGCGCCTAGGGGCTTAGCGAGTGACGCTCTGCTGGAGAAATTTCGAAAACAAAAATAAAAATATGCCATTAGTGCACGAAACACAACTCTCTGAATCCAGAGAAACACGAGGCTGCAATATTTCAGCGATCTGAGGTTACTCACGTCCACATGTGAGGATACACTGCAGTTAACATGGGTCTCAGTGCGATCACCCTTCACGCAGTTATGCACTCAGCATATCAAGTATTTACCACAGGCGGGTGAACTTAGGGACACACTTCCTGTCTTTGTCTTGGCTGCCATCATAGCTCCTGTCAAGGTGAGGGCAGCAAAGTCGGACCGGCTTCACGTCATCAGACAAACGCGCAGTCCTTTGTGTCAGTTTCTGTGATGTCATCAGTCGTGCAGTCGCTCTCACTTTTTTCAACGCTGTTCTATGATGTAGTTTTAGTTACAAGACACCAGTAACTGTGCTTAAAATATGGCTCAGATGCCTCGAGGAGGTCCTCAAAAACCAAGCTGTTACTAAAGAACAAAAAAAGAAATAAATAATAAACTCAAAATGAAAGCCATTCTGTTGCGGCACTTACACAACGTTACGTCTTTGATCTCATCGTGATTTTCCCTCGCAGCTAAAAAAACTTTCTGGTCCTTTCATCTGAGCGGTGGGTGAATGAGGAACGTCACTGGAAAACATCTGCTCCGCCTGTTTGATGTTGGCCAGCGGCGGTCCGGCGGGTGTGGCAATAGAAAAAGCGCCAACCGTGACCCTCAGGAACACGCCCACCCTTAACGGCAGGCAGCCAGGTGGCCCCAAACACATGCAGCTGCGAGACGACTGACTTCCTGTCTGCTGGTGCGAGAGAGGGGGAGCTGTCCAGTTAGCTGTGGTACTGAATCAGAAGAATCAGTGTCTTGTTAGCCACAGACAAAAAAAAATAAATCATCGAGTTCAATATATCGGACGTTTAACCACCTCAAGCAGCAAGCACAAACTAAAACAGAATCAATGCAAATAAGAAAGCTGCGCTTTAACTTGTTCGTCAGCATCCATGACCAAAAAAACCTTCTAGTCTTCAGGTACACTTGCATCATGATCAATCTTCGTGAAAAAACGAGGGATACACACTTGCAGGAGGGTTGGGTGTTTTAAAGTCGATGCTGCAACACAAGCCACCTACGGCGGACAGCCACTCCACGCCACTGGGGGTCAGACCAGCAGCGAGCGGCGCCTCTCCCGCGAGGTTGAAATGAGACAAAAAACACATGGACGCGGCTGGGGCTGGAGTTATTTTTATCCGTGCTGGCAGAGCACCAGGACCCGCAGAGCCAGAGTGTTTTTTTGGTTTTTTTACCTACATATTGATTCAACATCTAAGGACTGCCTGGCTGGCTGGATCACATTACGGGAGTCACTGTCCCTTTTAGGACCGTGCACAATCACAAGTCCTGCTTATACTGGTACAGCAAGATAAACTAAACTAATGCTCTATGTTTGTTCCATGCAGGGGATATGAAGCAGAATAAATCTTCAAGGGACCCCCGTCCAGATAATTATAACGCTTGGTTCTGGATTTACAATATCCAGAACACTTATTTAAATGTATAAGTGTTTTCTATTGGCAGTTTCAAACTGCACATTTTCAAGGTTGTTGGAAATGGAATTAATGAGGTCTTGGAGGCATAACATCAAGCTCTCAGCAGAGAAAAGCTTGATAGTGATGCACAAAACGGCGATTCAGCCTCAGTTGGCAAACTACGAGTACCATTAGATGACTTACAATACACTTCAGAGATAAAATGTGTACTTCCTTGATTCCTCACTGCTTACCGAATATCCAGTAAATTCGAGCAACCAGATGCTGCCCTCCAGGCTGTGTGCTTCCAACCCAATAAAGGGCTATAAACCCACAGAGAGAGCGACGGGGCAGACGGAGATAAGGGCGAGGAAGCGGCGAGGAGACAGAGGCCGAGGGTAAACAGAGAGGTGGTTAGCAGGGAGTGACCCCCAAAGAGTGGGACGGACTCGTTGAGTCACCGAGTGTTTACTGTACACTGACACAGACAAGAGAGAGGAACAACACCATTGACTGCCACACCTCTGACGTCCGGGCCTCAATCAGCAACTGATGATTTGCTGCCAGGGGTCACGAGATGAGCGCCTTCTCCACCCAGAGGGGGATGTTTTTCCTCCCCGGGTAGCAGAGCAAACAGCTCCCTGCAATCACACAATTGCCCAACGCTCGGAAAGACAAACAGTAAGTTAAGAGCCGGGGTTTTCTGCAAAGCTTCCCTCAAACAAGATCCCCGACATATCTAATTAATTTTTTCGCCGCTTCAGTGGCCAGGAGTGAGTCGCTGATGAGAGTCGCAGTATCTCGATTTTCCTTTTCAAATTACCACATAATTTGTTTTTGTTAAATTGGAATCCGAGCGCGCCAGCGTGGAACTGAGGCCAATTAAGAGATGTTAACTCATCTCCAGGAGATTAATACGTCAAACACGACGCAGTTTTCGGGCGCCCCGGGGCTTGTCCACCACTTATTCAAAAATCCAAAAGTGAGATATTACATTAGCGGCGCACGTCAACGCGTCAGCTTCTTTTTTCTGTTTCTGAAAGCCGCACTTCAGCTCTAGAATCTCTCAGATTCTAGGTTGTGTACAGCACCGGGTACTCCCAGGGGAGATCATTGCGTAATGCTAGACTTCATATCCAAGTCTCTGCAGGGGAGGAGCCAGATTACAGGTTGCAGCAGTATCTAGTGGCTGCGATGCCTCACTGCAACCACTGAGTCCAGATCCGCATAGACAACAGCCGCCCGCCCAGTCTGGCTCTGATGACGGCAGCAGCGCTGCGACACTCTGGAGGACGTTGTGTTTATGGTTTCATAAAACCAAGTTCACCATCGATTTAAGTGGAAGCAAGCAGTCCACAGCCAGCCCGGGCATATCAGTCTGTGTTTGTCTGGCGCTGGGGGCCCATGGGGGCTTTTAGTGAGGTTGGCCCAGCAGAGTGGAAGGGTAGGATCTGCAGTTATCGATTTGGAGCTTCTCATAACGTGTGAGCAGGTCTACAGGTGCTGTAGGGATGTGCGTGACACTGGTTGGGGTTGGGGGGGGGGGGTCTGCTTGGACTTTGCTGTGGCTAGAAAACTTTCTGCTATTTATGTTGAAATTTTGCCTCCGAAGGATGAAAAGGACTTTTTTTTTTCTTAGTGGGGAAAACAAATCAATTTCTGTGTGCAAAGTGCCTCTCTGATTTTGGACTGTGGTGTGAAACGACTCTCGGGCTCTGGATAATTGGTATAAAGGCTTGAAATGCTTGGTTTGTGCTTTCATGCCTCTTCGATCCCACAAACACGTGGTAGTAATGTTGAGCGTGTGAGAGGACCTACACATTTTAGAAATCCAAATATGTTTTTCTGAGCGAAACAGCTGTACTCTGCACATGACATTAGAATGACTTTATGCATAGCCTGAGTCATATCTAGTCTACGTGCAACCGCAAATTCTTATTATCGTAGGCAGGAAAAACAGAGGTTTTCTTCTAATGCGCCATGCATGCGTAATCCCCAGTCTGAAGTGGCTGCCTCTTCATTACCCACGTTTTAAACAATGAACGTGAGGAAATTTGTCATTATCGCAACTGGCAATCACCAAACCCTACCGCAGGAAGCGGGCGGACTGGTAATCTGAGGCAATTTGCATATGCAATTAGCGTTAGCTCCGAGGAACGCGTGTGACTGACAGGACTGGTGTGTTGTTGCCGGATTGTTTCCTATCAACACCCAATATAGAGAGCGACTTCAGCCGCCTGGCTAGGCATTTTCCAACAAGTCAAGGCATTTTTGAACAAATCCAGCAAGCAGGGATTGAGGATGCTGTTTGACCTCAGATTCTCCACTTCGGCAGATGTTTCCCAGAGACATATTTTGCTCAGGATTCCTCTGGGCTGAGAGCACTGGATTACTTGGACACCGGTGTACACAACAGCAACTACCGGGAAATTTTTTCCAATTGCACAGTACCAAAATTGTTTTCAGAATAGCTTTGAAGATGCTGCATGCCAACAAACAGGAGGGGGGAAAAACATTTTCAGCAGCCAGATGGAATTTCATATCAGAGGAGACTCGGACAAGGACAGGGTAGGCGTCGCATTTATGACCTTCTACTGTCTTCTTCTTCTCCTCCTCCTCTTCCTCATCCTCCTCATTCTTTTCCCTGCCACCACAAGGTTATTCACCTGGCCATAGAGTACCAAAAAGAAAATCGATGGCGCGACCATGTCTTGCTTTAGCTTAATGTCCCGTCCAACGTGTAAGATATGAGGGGACAGCCATGTTCCATTATAGATTCGAGGCCAATGAATTACAGGGCAGTGGGGAAGCAGGATGTCAAGGTAATGAGTTAATTTAGGAGATAAGGGACTGCAAACGCAATCTGTGAAATTCCTCAAGAAGGAGCTCCCAGCTCATCCTGATCCCACCCGCTCGCTCATTACCACAATAGACTCAGCCGTGGGTTCTCTGCAGAGCAGTAAATAAGGGTAATTGTCCTCTCAACACACGGTGAAGGGTGAACCCCGAGGCCTTGTTGCAAGGATTCTATTAAAACCCTCCGCTGTGAGTAAACGTAGCATGTTGGCTCCAAACTGCTTCAGCTTAAGCAGCGGAGCGCAGGAGTCAAACGGCTTAAGAGCACAATCATCTCCGCCGCCATCGGAGACTCAGTGCAGCAGCGTTAGATCAAATTTAGCAGATGCCTACTTATTATCCCCGAGTGTTGCCCCCCCTGGGGGGCCGCTGCAGTAATGAGTGTTTTTTCCGTCCAACTGGGTGGACATGTTTTGGGTGGAAAAGCCACCCCGCCCTAAAGACGCGGGGCTCCGAGACGGAGCTCTCTGCGCAGCACGGCTCTCCTCTCGCTGTGTGTGGCCCCATTTTCATCACCCTCCGTGGGCGCCCAAAAACATGTCAAACCTGCTAGCGTTTGTCAAAGGATGAAGCCGGGGCCGGGGGATGACAGAGTAAATAAGAGAAGTGGATGCTGGGGCCACTTGCTCCAGTACCTCCCTAGTCTTTTGAACCGTGGGCGCTCTCTGGCTGCTGCTATTTATTCCAGCAATTGACTCCGGCTGTGCAGCGCCGGCTGATCGCTCAAGTGAATACGTTCCTATGGAAAAAAAAAAAAAGAGAGAGAGAGAGAGAGAGAGAGAGAGAGAGAGAGAGAGAGAGATGGAGAGGGTGTACAGCTATGTCTTTTCTCTCTATCGCTCTCCTCCTCTATCTCTTGGGGGAACCACCACCTCCCGCGTCGCGTAACAGGAGGCAGATTTAAAGACGACTGAGCGGGCGGCGGAAGGGAAATGTACAACGCCTGCACGTGTCATTTACAGTACGGCGCTAATGGGTGAGGACGAGCAGGGAGAGTGAGGTGGAGGGTGGTTGGGGCGGGGGGGGGCGGCTGGCATGACAACCTACAGCAGGCAGGAGACTTGGTTGCCATGGCGACAAAACAAGGATGTTTGCATCAGAGGCAAATCTCAGCGGTCGGTGGTGGAGGGCACACACGCTGCTCGGCCAGCGGTGGAGGGGGGGCCAGAGATCAGGGGGGAAAGCCTTCTGTACTGCAACCTGTGTGTGTGTGTGTGTGTGTGTGTGTGTGTGTGTGTGTGTGTGTGTGTGTGTGTGTGTGTGTAGGGGCAGCAAGACAAGGACTCAAGGGTTCAGCGGCTAATGACGAGTTGCAGGCCCGTTGTCGTCGTTGGAGAAGAAGAAGCAGCACTTGAGAACGTTAAGATGATGATGTGCAGCATCTCGAGTGTCTTTATTATTATTTTCCCGTCTAATAATCCACCCACGGCGGCGGCACGCGGTGACTTTGAATTTGTAGATAAACAACGCGGGTCAATGTGACAGCCGCCTCTGCTCACCTGCACATAATGAAATCGGAGGACAAGGGGTGATCTTCCACTGAGCCTCTGTGAGTTGTTGGGGTTTTTTTTTTTTTTAAACGAAACTCCTTCCAGAGTTTTTTTTTTTTTGTAAATCTCTGCTTTACTGTGTGCACGCGTAAGTGTTTTATTTCTATTTTCTGGCTTGTCTGTTTTGTTTGACATCATCTTTTGCATGCAGTGAATGTTTTTTGTGTGCATCTCTAGTTCCTTAGTCTGCCTGGACCTTTTTACACGTACTAATAACTATTTATGAACACTAAGAGGCATTGTTGGAAGCAAGACAAACAAGATGATTTTTAACATACCCCCGGTGTGCAAGGAGGTTTTTGCAGTATATAGCGGCCTAAAATAAATGTGATCTATTCTAAATTCACCAAGGTCATTTGTGGCTGACACTGATTTTAATTGCTTTTTTTTTTTTTCTTACTAACCATCCCATAATGCCACTAAATCTCACGCTCAATCTCACAACTGTACGTTGCTCTATGACTCATGCATCCTCCAAGGGCACCCAATAAGCATGCCAGGACTTGGTTAAGTGTACCTTGCTATGTTCCCCCCCCCCCCCCCCAACACATTTAAGACTCGGGAGGATCGCAAATAAGCTGCTTCAAGAAAAGCCAATTAAGAGTCTTCAGCCAATAACAAAACGGCTGTTGGTTCCACTTGCGTTGCAAAATTTGTCGTTTGGGACGTTCTGATGCACTGCAATGCTGGGTCTGGATTCTTAATCCCAACCCCATTCCTCCCGCCATAAAACAAGACTGCAGCTGCTTTACAAATTGGTGAATGGCTGGTGAATAATAGACACCAGTAATTTGGATTCCGGGCTCTTGTACGCACTGACACTTACACCGACGATACAGCCCCGGCGACGGGGGAGCGTCACAAAGCACCTCTAATCTAATCATTTCAGACACAGAAAATGAACGGCACGAGCCAAAAAAGCCGCAATTACACAAAGAACAGCAGCTGCTTGGGTTATTGCTGACATTACCCAGGAGGCAAAGCACCACGCTACCTTCCTTAGTCTCTTAGTTTTCAGTGTGTAACCGAGTTACAACCCAGCCATCGGGATGTCAGTCGTCACGGGGATGCCTGTATTTTGTTTACAGAGGTGTGGGGGGGCAGCTCACCGGGAAGCGTGGGAGGAGAGGATAGCACCCCCCACCCTTCCACCCCACTTTTCTTAAAAAAAAAAAAAACACCTTTATTACATTCATGAAACAATGTAATAAAGGCCTGCTTTAATTCTGGCCGCCCCCTCAGTAATAATTCATCTTGTCTTTTATCAGACAAGGGGGAATGTTTGGCCCTTGATGTACGGGGGGGACCAATGGGGGGATTCAGGGTCGTGTCCCTGGGCGGACCCTCACACCCAAGAGGTATTAATCTCTAATAAGTTCCCCGCAAAGCACCTATTGGCAGCAGCAGGTTAAAGAAAAAATACAGCTAACGGCTAGACGGTGCTTTTCATTTCTTTTCTTTTTTTTTCCCCTTTACTGTGCCTAAGTATGAATCAGGATATTAAAAAATTGTGCGAGGGCAAAAGCAATTTCCCCCCCCGGGGGAGGTTTCAAAATTACAGTGCTGGCGCAGTTGTGCCATAGAATCTTTGTCTGGTTGTTACTTATCGCTAAGGAAGCACCCACGCCACCACCACCACCACCACCACTCTCCCCCGAACCCCCCACAAACTTCCGTGTCTTGCGGCGGTGACAATGCCATTAAGCAAAGCCTGCTTAAATACAGTTTGTATGGGCTATTGTGCATTTTGGCAGGCCGCGGCGGATGGATTTACACTGCGAATAACACCCTGTAATATCACTCTGAGTGCGGATTTCTCTTTTGGGGAGGACAAACCTGAATGTGCTCATTGTGACAATAATTCACTCTGGCTGCTCTCAAGCCATTCACTCGCCATATTCAATTAGCCGGGACGCTGTCGAGTGTGCAAGTCCAGGCGTTTTGACACTGCATGTGTGGTTGTGTTTGTGGGTGTGGGTGTGTTCCCCCCCATCCCCGATTATTCAACCAGCTTCATTAGCCATTGCTCAGACTGCGGCGCATCAAACTAGCGGACCCGCAGCAACTGAAGGGACGACAGCTTGGAAGAAATGCAACATTTAAAATGCAGTTGTTGAACATGCTGGAAGAATAGGCTTCTGTCCCAGTTCTTGGAACAATGCTCTGAAAATGAAAATGCCTTGTGGCTTTGTTATATTATATTATATTATAAAGAGGAGGATTTTTTTTTGTTTGGGGGGTGGGGGTAAACTGTTGCATTCAGCAGCCTCAACATCACGTGATGTCATGCTGTCAAAAATGTTGCAAAAAAAAAAAAAAACAGACTGTGAAATGATTGATGTGGCACATGGCGAACGTCTCACAATACCTGATTGGTCGTGCTGAAGTGTGACAGGACTCATCACTTCAGAAGTTATGGACCGTTTACACAGAGATGGATTTTTTTTTTTTAAACCGCACATTTTCGAAAACGCTCTTGGGAAAGAAAAAAAAAAACACGTTTACACGAAGCCATATTCAAAAAAAATTCAGTTTACGCGAATACCCTGGAAACGACTGAAAACGATGTAGTACCTCTGCCAGGCCTGGTGTGGCGCTGCAAGTTTTGGTGTGTGGAGTGCGGTTTCGGCCTCTGCGGGTTCAGTGAAAACGCCGGCTTCGTGTAAACGCAAGGCTGAAAACACATAAATATTTGTGCATTTTCAGAGAAACACGTCTTTGTGTAAACGGGGCCTTAGATACACTGCCTCCCTATCACCAGATTTCTCTTCTTTTTTTTTTTTTTTTAATTAGAAAACTTCTCGTGAGAAATTTCTTACACGCTCAAAAGTTTCAATGCTGCCTTCAAACGGCGTTATCTTTCCCCCCCCCCCTCTCCCACTCTCTGTTTAGCGCCGCTGCCAGAATGTGTTTGTGCGTGTTTCTGCAAGTGTGTGAGAGTGGATTGATCGTGTGTAATCTCAGTCTTATCTCGGCGGGTCCGCGGAGATCAAGCAGTCCCGAGTTCTACACACCCCGTCAAACGCCGACTTTTAAATCGGTCCCCTCAAACAAGCTGATGAGTGCCGTGAGTGTCGAGCTTTCGAAGCCGAGGGCGGTCTTTGCAGAACGTCGTGTTGATTCACAGCTGCACCACAACGTATGTGTGAAGACAGCAGAAGTGCGAGAAACATATTCTTAACAACATTAAGAACTTAGTCAGAAATGACTAATGTATAATTTGGTTGAAATAACACCGTCACGGTTAGTTGTTATGAAGAAACCAATTGTGTTGCTTATTGCTGCTTTAGTTAATGACTTGCATTTCATTGGGTTCAACTGACGGAAGCAAAACAGTACAGACTCACTTGTTGGAAACAGTCAATTTTCACATCTGCCAGATGGGGGAGCGGGGGGGGGTCGATCACATTTGTACGCAAGTTTGAAGAAGGAATGGACAATGAGACAGCGGCCGCCGCAGATGCACTGACAATAATGTGGATTGCATCAAATGTTGTCACTTAGTGAATGCCACGCCAGCCTCGCTAACGACGCTGTTCAATATTTAATATCCTTGAGGAAAACAAACACAGTTAATGGAAAACTGCGTGGAGCCATGTTTGTTTGGAGGAATCGAAACAGTGTGCAAGTTTATCAGTTAGATGTGAAAAGGGACGGCAATTTATTCCATTCAATTACCACTTTCACTTATGCTTATTATCTGCTGCCACTTTTTTGGGATCAAGATTGATTTCACAAAGCAAGGACACAGAAAATGGGCAGCAAGTAACGCAGGTCAAATAATAATCAGATTTGCCAGACTGATCATAAATAAAATGCTCATTGTATTCGTTAAAAGGCCAACCGCCGCCAAGACAATGCAAAACAAGGTCAAGGCTGGGACGTACAATGCTAAATTTGGAGAAAAAGATAAAAAAAAAAAAATTCCAATAACTGTAAACTTAATTAAACTCACACTCGCTCACGTTTCACTAATCACCTGTTTTGCTTGTCGTGGAAATTTTGTTTGCAATGCCAACGAGACGTCGGCAGCAACATACAGGCGAGTGGCCACTTGATTAGAATCTGAGTCGACGGCTGAACCCCGGCTGCCCTCATACCTCCAAGAAATGCTGCAAATTAGCCTATAGAGTGAGGTCAAGAGCTTTCACGGGTAAAAATTGGAACTCATACTATCCCCCTCTGATCAGCCCAAACGCAGGTACCGGCGCGATGATTGCACTCAAAGCCGTGAATGGAGAGAGAGAAAAAATATATATACATATGCATATATAAATATATATATATGTCTGCGAGGTGTTTCAAAAAGCTATTTCCAGCCGGGCGCTCCACGCCCCATCCATCAGGGCGGGCGCAGCCTCGGCCTGTCTGATTCAGTTAGTGCTTATGAAATGGAGCATCTGCAGGAGCTCCCAGAGAGTATGTAAACATAAGCTCTGCCATGGGAAATGAGCTGAGGGGTCATTTGGAAGTGGGGTGGGTGGGTGGGGTGATGGGTGGGTGCGGGGCAGCCTCGCCTCTCGCACCGTCACCAGGTAACGGTGGGAGACGCGGGAGCCTCGGCGGCAGCTAATGGGATCCCAGCCACAATAGCAACACCTGAGCAACCCCCACACCACCACCACCACCACCACCCTCGCTCCCGCTGATCGTGCCTCCGGAGATATTGGGTAATCTGAGGAGGGGGCGAGAGGTGACGCCGTTTAACAATCGCCCGCGCCAGAAATTGCCACAGGTACGGCTTGACGCGCTCGTCGAGGAAGAGGAGGAGGAGGAGGAGGAGGAGGAGGAGGAGGAGGAGGAGGAGGAGAAGGAGTGTGCATGTGTGCAAGCGTGAAGCAGCCATTTGGTGCTCCGGCGGGTTTTCACCCGTCAGCGGCGATAAGCCTCCTGGTGAGGACAGGAGTGTAAGGGGGGAGGGCAGCAAGAAACAGCAAGAAAAAGAAGAAGAAAAGAAAGAAAGAAAGAAAGAAGAGATACCGTATGGAAGGAAGTCAAGAAGCTTTCTGATTGTGCTCCCCTCACCCACTGTACAGACTCTTGATTTGAAAAAGATTGTGACCAATAAGAGGAAGGGGGGGGGGGGGTTGAGTAGTATCAGCACATTGTGCAGGAACAAAAGAAAGCGGGAGGAAAGTCACAGACAGATGGAGGGGGGCGGGGGGGGGGGGGCGTCTCAGTCCCTTTTACAAATGTCATTAAGGCTCATTTAAATCAACAGCCCGCCTCACTCTCCCACTCTCTCTCTCTCTCTCTCTCTCTCTCCCTCTCTCCCTCTCTCCCTCTCTCTCGCTCCTCGGCCGCTGAGATAAAGCCATCACAATTGAAGGATGGACAAGAGTGGAGGTGGAAGAAAGAAAAGGCGGCGGAGCCACAGCCTGTTTTATCTGATGGAGCGAGGTGAGCAAACAGAGGGATTAGCTTCCCCGAGATGAAAGCAGCTGCTGGTCTCCCATCCTCCTCTCCTCCTCTCCTCCTCTCCCCATCTCTCCATCCCTCCATCTGCCCACGCATCCACGCCGTGGTCTCCCCTCGCAACCGCGGACGTGCGCTATACGTTGTGCGGCTGATCCGCCCGTGGGCAGCGGCGCGCTCCACCCTGCGCGGCTCCAACAACAAAAAAACCTAACAAATCAGTGGACAAACTGTGAAATTGCCAAGTGCACTTCTGGCTGAGACACCCAGAAAGAACCCACCCGCCCCGCCCCACCACCACCCCCACCCCCACCGGCCCCGCTCTGGATTATGTCACCTAGATACGGATGAATCAACTCGAGATCAGGGGGAGGAAAAAAAACAAAAACAAAGAGCCAGAAATAACACCACATCAACACAAAGCAGAGCGACGCAACATGTTCTCTTCTACAAGTTGCTGGGGGCACGCTGGTGAGGAAAACGAGCGCTCCTACCTGGCAGCAGAGCACACCTTCAGCTCCGAACCCGGCTCGCCCTGACGAGGAGACACGCGTCTGTAGTAGAGGAAGGGAGTCTCACTCAGAGAGCGAGCGACACAGAGAGAGAGAGAGAGTGGGTGTGTATGTATATGTGTGAGTGGCTGGGACAGAGACAGAGGAAGAGAGAGAGAGGGAGAGGGAGAGGGAGTGAGAGAGGGAGGGAAAGTGAGAGGTGGAGCCTGGATCAGGAGGAGAGAGAGAAGGAGAGGCGGATGATGACTCCGTCTGTCCGCCGGTGTCTTGCGGGAGCCGAGCAGATCACTGTTGGAACCCTCGGGGGAGGAGGGAGGAGGGAGGAGGGGGGACACACACACCTCGTGGACGACCCCAGAGGGGAGGGGAGGTGGGGTGGGAGGCGGGGGGGATGGATGGAGGAGACGAGCAGAGACTGTTTAAGGCGTCGGCGTCACGCAGCAGTTCCCAGGAATCCCTCCATTCAGAGGGGCGTTGCATCACCGAGTCCTTGGCCGTGATTGGCCGGGCTGCGGGGTGGCGGGGGAGGCGGGGGAGGGGTGGGACGGGTGGGGGGGTGGCAGATGATGGGCAACGGCGTGTAACCCAAGATGACCCTCTGTGTGTGTACACACACACACACACACACACACACTGGAACGCCTCGTCCGCGTTCGCTCAGCCGTGTCACTTCAAGGACACTTCAGACAAATCCCCACCACCACCCCCGAATACTGGTCTCCCTGGAAGCGTGTGTGTGTGTGTGTGTGTGTGTGTGTGTGTGTGTGTGTGCGTGCGTGCATGCCCTCGCACGTGAACAAATGACAACACACACACATTACACACACTGACACAGACTTCACGGACAGAATTTGTCCGTGAAGGGGAAATGATTTCCCTCCTGCGGTCGTCCGAGTCTTTCTGCCAATCGCCAAAAGACAAACAGCGACGAAGACGATCGCTCTTCAGGGCGACAGTAGCTGCGTTTCCATGACCCCTAGAATTGCACAAAATCTCAATATCACAATAAAAAAAACTGGTGATGGAAACACCTCAAATTTGAAAAACCTCTCAAATATGGCTGAAAGGTTTCATGCTCTCGTGAGGTGGTTTTTCACACGTATCCATACAGAGAGGTATCGCAAAAGTGTCATGGAAACACTTTTGTCGCATTTACACGTCAGCGGACGTGACGTACGGAGTCACGTGACCAGTGCACTTCAAGTGAAAACGTTTGGACGGAGGAGACGGAATATTTTTTCACAATTAATCAAAGAGAAAAATATAACAACCATTCTTCACAGCAAAAACAAATGTTAACAAACAAAAGCAAACGTAATTCTCGTAAATCTCGCGGGACGAGATTCGACGAGATTTTCGCCTTATGTGCTTCACGCCGTTCAATGGAAACACCTGCAAATCGCAAAAGTAAAATGATCGCTTTTATTTTGCGAAAAAAAACTGTAATGGAAAAGCAGCTAGTGACCTCACGGCCCAAGACAGAGTAACCTGGGGAAAATAAATCCCCTTCTTGAAGCAAGCCCTGACCTGCTTAAATTGTCACGGCTCCGTAGAAGATCGTCGGCAAGATGGAGAGGCTCCATTTCACTGTGAGCGATCAGACGGCAGCAAAAAAGGTGCAGGATTGGGGTGATAAGGCTTCATAAATGTGTATAAGACATTCTATAATCTGTAATACGCCAAGGAATCATGAGAGCAGGAAGAAGTGAGTATTGAAAATGGACGGCTGGATGGATGTAGTACGCAGCAGGGCATAGTGCGCTACACAAAAGCCTCAAACTCAAAGGCAGAAAAAAAAAAAAAAACGAAGGAGGAAGAAGAGGGGTGGGCTGGTCATGTGACAAGGCCTTCATGAATATGGAGAGCGGCCCAGTGGATGATGTCATTTCCAAGTCAGCCTCAGGTAGCACACAGGGCCTCCCCATTGGCTGAGAGTCCCACATACACGAGGAAGAGCGCGGCGTGCATTCGAACGCTCGGAGGGGGGAAGTGACGGCTGTGGAATGAGAACGAGCCACCACACACACACACACACACACATATTATCACAAGTAAGTGTCCATGTATGATGAGCGGAGAGGTGAGGTCTCACTCAGGAGCAGCCGGAAGGAGTCTCACTCACACAGCGCACTTAATTGGTTCAGCCATGACGATTAGCACCTTAGAATTTGACTTGAATGAAGAGGTCAGGAGAAGCTGCGGCAGACAGGCTGACCTTTTCCCCAGTCAGCCTAGCTGTTTATGAACGTCCAATTTATTTCAAATGAAGTGAATTCATTAAAAAACGTGCAGGCCGGGCCGGCTGGTTTCTCTCGGGGGGGCCTAACTGGCCGAGGGTGTCTGCGCTTTTAACACTTATAGCCCACTGTGTGCGAAGCGGCCACCCCGGTCAGCCTGCCAATAATGAGCAGGTATAGATAATGGATTCATAAAGGGCGGGCCGTATTATCAGGGAACATGACTCAAAAATGCACCCGCGATGTCAGTCAATTACAGAGCGGCTTAAACTTGCCGTGTAAAAGGCTGTTGTGAAAAAGCGGCGGGTTCAGCGGGTTTAATGAAGCTAATTTATTGTATTCCGGACAGCGAGCTAATGTATGCTAATCTGAACCTATTAGCAAGAAGATATGAAATTGGACTCGGCAAAGTCTGCCTTTTAATTTATTTATTATTTTTTTAATAGTTGGCCTTTGACACAAGGCGTGCTCGCCTCTGGGCAGTTTGGCCTCGCTGAGCATCACTGAGGAGGAAATAAACACAATCTGCATAGAGTTTGGGAGATAATGGGGACCAGTTTTGGTACGCCATTGCATATTGAACAAGGTGCCAGTCTCAGTTGTTTGTTGTTTTTGCGACAAACCTGGGTCGGTCGGGTACATTCTGAATTTAAAAAAAAAAACAATGTTGCGAGGTGATCTGTGGCCTCTTCTGCTGAGGCTCTGCTGGCACCCGAGGGCAGCATCAGTGGCAGCAGCTGCAGCTCCGGGGTCCTGCTCAAAAAATAACTTGGACCCCACACCCACACACCATGGCCCTGGACCCGTCCCAGGCAGCGGCCACCAGCAGGCAGGCGAGCGGGCAGGCTGTCAGCCCACATCAACAATCCTGGACCCCGGCGCTGGCATCCAGCAGGAGGAGGAGGAGGAGGGTGCAGTACCGGGAGCGTCCACCGCTGCTCTCCACTGATGTTTACCCCAATTCACACCAAAAGCGTCTGCATTCACAATGCGTTAGCGGCTCTGCAGCAGACTATTAAAGTCAATGTGCAGGTTCACACCATAGATGTATTATAAGAACTGCATACCGGACTGGCAATATGGCGGCATGCCAATTTTTCCCATTGGCCACTCAAGGTACTGCAGAAAAAAAATCCCATCGCTCCCATTGCATTCCAAAAATGCCATTTGCGTTCTCCATAGAACGCAATACAAAACTAAACGCCTTTAAAACAACTGACAGGACGACTGTGACCTGAAACGAGATTCATAGCAAATCTTTGACTTCCTGCCTGGCAGGAAGTCAAAGATTGGAAAACACGGTGGATCTGGTTGATTGTCATCATAATATACAATGTGCTGGATTTAGTTTTTCTATGTGCTGTATTTTACTGTGAAACGTCACCGTGATGTATCAGCTGTCAAACAATGAAGCAAATTTCACTTTAAATCTGAAACTATGATGAACAAAATGCAGGTAAACTTTAAATGCCTGCATTTTGTCTGATACCAGCAGTTCAGTTTATTATTATTTTTCCTTTTTACACACAGCGATACTTGACACACAGTTGGGACGGGCAAAAGAGTTATTTTCTTTAAATACACGTCAAACTACCTGTTTCCACGTGGCTCTGCGCATGCACCGCAGACGCCCCTCAGACGCTTTTGGTGTAAAATGGGGGTTAGAAAGAAAAAGTGGTGGTCTGATAAACCGTCTCGCTAGTGGGAGTGGGGGAGAATAAAAAAAAACCCGCCACCGTGAGTCTCTCTCACAGGCCCTCATTAGAAAATGTCCCGGGGGGTCATCGATTGTTTCAAGCGTCAGACACTCATCAGTCATCCAGCACCTGACGCTGCGCTGCATCACAAGCCCTCTATCTGCGGGCCGATCCGTTCCACAGTGCCGCCACCTGCCGCAACACGACAGCCCGGGACACTGCCACACACCCCCTCCATCCTTTCCTCCCACCCTACTCACCCTCAAGCCCCCCCCTTTGTTTACAGATCGACAGCATCTCTGGAAGAGATGTGTGACAGACTGATGGATGATGTGACACTCATGAGCCGCTGTGTCATCCCATCATCGCGCCCTTCTCTGCCCCCCCCCAACCCCTCCCCCACCCACCGAGCCCTGCGGAGGCTGGGAAATACTGCTTGCTGATGTGCAGCCCGCTCACCAAGTCCAGCTTTCCTTCCACGCGGCGGAGGTTAAAATGATTCACTCAAACGCCTCGGGGGAAGAATGAACGGGAACGGAAGGGCGTGTCTCGTCTCGGTTAAGGAAAAACAAAATTGCAGCATCCGAGCAGTCAAGTGACAGCGAGAGTTTCCTCTACTTGTTGACAACGATGCTGACGCTCAAAGACAACTTAATACTTATTATTATGTGTGTAGAAATATGTAGACATACTTTTTCTTCTCCATTATTTATCTCTTGCTTCCATCATTATTTTGCTGTATCCATATTATTATTATTATTATACAGCTTATTGCATCACTACTGTCGTCAGTCATGTCTTCACCTGTAGGTTAAAAATAAAAGATACCTCAGTAATTGGATGTTTGTTTTGAGGCTGCTAGAGAAAAAAAAAACCTGCGGAGGCGCAAATTAGGAGCTAACAGACTTATTTGTAGTAAACGGCTTTTAAACAGCTGTTTTGTATGCGGTCGGACGGTCTGATCTTTACATATTGATCCTAGACTGACCACGCCGTGGCTCAGACCCTCGGACCGCCGCTGTATGGACAGCACCACAATTAGAGGAGAAGCAGGCAGGCAAACAGTATCGAGTGAAAGCAATATCTGGTGCACCGTGTTCCGTCACACCTCCCGCTGCCGTTCTTGATGGCAGCAGCGTCAACCCATCGATCCTGGTTCTGACAGAAACTTTCGTGACGTGGGAGCCCCAACGTTAGGCTCATAGTCTGGTTCGGTGGAAAGCGGCGGTCCGCTCAGAAGTAGCAGTGTAAGACTGACAGCTGCCCCATCCCCAGTTTTCTTTGCTGTGATTACAACCACGCGAGTAGGACTGGGCAACTTTGGACAAACATAAAATCCAGATATTTATTTATTTCGATTTAAATTTTTTGGGTAAAACTACAAAAGACAATACAATAAATTATTTCAAATATTTTATCTTTATTTTTAAAGAAAAATAACAAACAAATGTCCCTATTGGGAATGAAGTGCAACTGAAAGATACTGTAAATCCTCCTTGGGTTTAGTAAAGTGACAACATTTACGGTCTTCTTGACCAAATAAAGATGAATACTTTGGGATTAATGAAGTGAGAACCTCACTGTCACCAAACTTATCTTGAAAATGAGCAGGTTCTTCATCAACAAAGATTAGGTTCCCTTTTTTGGGAATAAAGTGAAAAACTAAGGACCAAACACAAGTGAATCCCCCTGTGGATAAAGTGGCAACCTGAACTGTCTTTCACCAAACAACACTTTCAAAATAAAAGGTTTTTCTATCATCTTGAACAACGATGAATGAATAAAGTGCAAAACGTTCACAAGAGGCGCACAGCCCGGAAGCACGTGAGAGGAAAAAAATCGATTTTAAGATTTTTTAACACCGTCTTGACTAAAAAAAACCCGATTTCAATTTAAAAATCGATTACTCGCACAGCCCTACACAAGTTTTCAGTGTCAGCGGTCACCCGCTGGTAATTAGGCCGAGCCTTTTAAAACGAGCGACTGTGAGAAATTCTCTGCCTCGGCAGACAAATGCCGTTTTTCACACAAGGCGAAAAGCCACCCGCTGCTGCACAATAGGTCTGCCTGACTGACTTCTATGGCTAATCTATGGTCTTTGCAACTGAGTCTTCTTCCTCATCCTACGCCTCTATTGAGCTGTCAGTAACACACGCACACACACACAGAATTTCTGGCTGGTGGACTTGCTGAATTTTCCACTTTACAATTTTATATGACCAATTAAACAGCAAAGGAAGAAAAATAGTGCAACGGTTCAAATTCCTCAAACGCGCACAAAGCCGCATGACGTTTCCAGAAAGCGACACAGACAGCAGTTTAAGCACACAAGCGCTCCGGGAAAACCTGAGGGGAGGGGAGGGGAAAAAAGGAGAGAAAAAAAAACGCTGCTATAATGTTTTCAACACCAGTGAGCCTGTTAATGGTTTCTATTGTTATGACAAAATTGAGTTTGGGGGGGGATCTGCTGAAGGCAGGGACACGGTGGGGTAATTCTATAAATAGGCGAAGCGCATCGCTGACTAAAGAGGAAGCCACGATCATATCTCGCAGTCACATTTGCACGTGCAACGCAGAAGGAGGGTGGGAGGTGGAGGTGTGGGCGGGGGGGAGGGGGGGGGGTGAAGGAATCATCCTTGGCGGCTGCATGTTAAGACACGAGGTCACGCCTGCTGGATAAATCTTGAGCGGGCGGAGAGCGGAGTTGACTGAGCGGAAACAGAGAGGAGGAGGAGGAGGAGGAGGAGGAGGAGAGAGAGGAAAAAACGCCCTCCACGGCCGCGGCTGATCCTCTCAGGGGTCGTCCTGCTAGTCGAAGGTGAACCACTTGCCATTATCAGCGTCTGCAGACCTTCAACCTGCCTTATCTGCCTGCGTTTAGCCCCAGAGATGTTTGCAGCGGAGTCATGCACTGTGCAGGTGCGCACTCGCAAGCACGCGTACGCACACACGTACTCGCGCGCGCGCGCGCGATAACACCTGTGATCCCAGGAACGCACATCGACCCGTCAGGCCAGGAGCAACTTGTCTCCGTATAGGAGCCAAGATGGCCGCCCGCGTGCCTCCCAGTGACAGTCGCTCGCACGCTGCCTCAAAGCCAACATATGTGGTGGATGTTTGATGCTTTGATAGGCTGCTTTGATCCCGTGTTGTCAGCGGTCTCGACGCCACAGACCCTTTTCTCACCTCTCTGCCAGGGCAAACCATGGATGTATTATAAGAACTGGATAGCAGACTGGCAATTTTCCGCCAAGCCGATTTTACCCAGTGGCCACTTGAGGTACTGCAGCAAAAGAAATCCCATGGACCCAAAAAGCATTTTTGGACGACTGTGACTTGAAACATGATTCATAGCACATCTTTCTATTGTAGATTTTTCACTTATGGTCTTTTAGTTGTTTAAAAAAACGACAAAGGCCAGAAAATCAGCAGAAAAGAGTTTATTCCCAGCGTGACGTCACAACGTCGTACGTGCTGCTGAGTCTCAGCTCGTTCTGATTGGCTGCGTCCTGACGCGTCTGTAAGTGCTACTACTGCGCATGCTCTATGGGCCCATTAATACGGAAGTCAAAAACCCTTTGGGCGTCTGCGCTGGGTGAGCAACTCCATTGAACTGAATGGGCCGCCGTCTTGGACTCCAGGGTTTTGGGCGAAACTCATCCACCGACTCCGTCAACGTTCCCTGCACCATTTTCCCGACTTACGCTCAATTTTTTTTTTTCTTCCTAAAATTCATTTTTCATCTCCAGCTTTGGAAAATCCCACTCGATGTTTTCTCGCCCTGGTCTGACATCTGGACAGTCACGCTTCTCATTAGCAGGATGAGACAAGTTGACTCAATGATCGAGTCCCTTTTTAAAGTTCATTCACCTGACCTTTTGAAAAAAAGAAAAAAAAAGCTCAAGGAAAGTCACTCATCCGTGGGGAACATCCTTCTAAAATCCTGCCGAGCGGTTTCTAACCCTCCGTCTGTTCTTCTGGGTCAGTGAACTACTTCTCTCCCTCAGCGGGAAACTACGGATAAAATTCCAAAGTGCTGCGGCTTAATGACTGTGAGGTCAACGTCCCATCTCCAGGTGCCTTCCAGATTCCAAAAGCTACTCAAGATGATCTGAACTTTTATGTATATTTGCATCCATTCCCTTTTCAGACATTTTCTTCTTTACCCCAGACTCCAGCAGCTTCACATGATTAATTAACCATCCAACGCTGCTGTGTTGGACCGTGCACGTGGTGATTGATGGTGGACAAGCACAAGGCTTTAAAAAAAAAACTATTGTAGGAGAGCTTCAGTAATAAATAAAGAAACAAGAAACTATTACAGGAAGCTGCTGTGTGTGTGTGTGTGTGTGTGTGTGTGTGTGTGTGTGTGTGTGTGTGTGTGTGTGTGTGTGTGAGAGAGATGCCTTTGTTTACCAAGCACTCCAAGGTTACAGCTACATTCATTTCCCTCAATCCTTCCTCCAGTCAATTAGCAGCACGTCCACCTGACAGAGAGCGAGCGGCGGCGGCTCCGCACGGCAAATTATTCTGTCACAGCCCTCGCTGATACGGCGCCGTTCCGAGGTCGGCTGATTGGAGCCTCTCTGGGCCGCAGCGAGCCGAGCCGAGGTTGACGACTCGCTGCATATCATATCGTTTCCAGGGCCTATTCTGAGCCCGCATGTCATTCCCCGTCGTATGTCGGAGAGGGGGCTTATTTTTAGCGAGGCAGTCACGTGACGCCGTCGGAGTGAAGTCACAGCACGTGCACGCGCGGTTCAGAATCAACAGCCTCCTGTGGCTCTCGTGGCACGAGGACGCTCGCGCAGCCTCGGCTTCTCCTATCCAAAGCCGACGCCGACAGGCAGCAACTACTGCACGAGGGTTCTAAGGTTGAATTATGACTATGACTATGACGGAAACATTGAGCAAATGTGATTTGTTTTTCCCCGACACATTTTTGCAGCTTTTAGCGAAAATTGGCTGTGTTTTCACCCTCACGGCCCTCAAACGATGGCAACAGGAAGTCACAGCAGGAGTCTAAGACCAGTGAACGCACCAGAGTCAAAGGATAAAACTCAGCGTTTGATCTCAGCAATGAAATTGTCAACTAAGTCCGTCGACTTTTTCCCACTTGAACAAAGAATGACAAAAGCTGCATTCCCGTTACAGTTTTCCGCAAAATAAAAGCAATATTTGAAAAATTTCGACAAAGTACAATTGCACGCAAAGCGGGTAAACAGCAATTCTTGTCAAATTTAGTCCCATTGACGAGAATTATGTTTGTTTTTGTTTTTTTAACGTTTGTTTGCTGTCAAGAATGGTTGTTATATTTTTCTCTTTAAATACTTGTAAAAAATATTCCGTCTCCTCCTTAACGTAACGCTCCATTTTCACTCAAAGTGAACAGGTCACGTGACCTCGTACGTCCCATCCCCTGACGTGGAAATGCGAAAAAAGTGTTTCCATGACACTTTTGCGATATACCTCTATACGGACACGTCTGAAAAACCACCTCATGAGAGCGTCAAAACCTTTCAACCATATTTGAGAGGTTTTTCCAAGTTTGGGCATTTCCATGACCAGTTTTCTATTGCGATATTTAGATTTTGCGCAATTCTAGGGGTAGTGGAAACACAGCTACTGATAACATGTCTGTGAAATTGCTGAACTAACAGACCGTGGATTAGAACCATGCAACACTGATGGGATGCAGTATATTTACACATACGGAATGTGGTTTCGGTTGACAGAAAGCCAGTAACGCTACGTTGCTCTGCAAGCATTAGAAAAGACTCAGTCAATATTAACCCCTGTATTCCAATATTTACCACCTGTAACGTCAGGGCGAAAATTATAAAAATGTGAGCTGAGCCTTCTGGGCGACTGTAGATAAATAGGCCTTGCTTTAATATGGTCGCTGCTTCAAAGGCTCATAATAAAAAAAAAATATGTAAATGACTTTCAATGCAATTCGGCTGAATTCACCATTAGTCATAATGTGTGCAGGGTTGTTGCTGTAAACGTGCTGGATATGCTTCTTCCAAAAATGAAACAAAAAAAAAGAAAAATATTAAAATGAACAAAGGCAGCAAGTGTACTGCACACTACACTGTCCAAACAATGGACATAAATTATGGGGTGTCCAATGGGTGCCCACCTGGAGGATTCAGAGCTGATCTCAGGACTGGGACAATTAACCACAGGAAGGTTAAGTAGACGGCAGGAGCACCTGACACCCTATAATTGTTTTGTCCACAATTATCTGTAATTGAGCTCGTTACATAACACATAGAGGTAGGTGGGCAGGTGGGCAGGTGGGTGGGTATTTTTCTTTTCCGGCTCCTTTTTTTTTTTTTTTGGAGGAAATGTATGTTTTGTCACGCCACCATCATCTCGCTCTACCTGCCAGTTGCAGCTCTGTAATTTTCATCTCAGATCATCTGCAGTTATCAGGCGCGGTCAAAAGATTCACTGGAGCCTGAACCTGCTCGGCTCGCACAGAGTGGCAAAGTGTAATGAAGGTGGATCTGCGAGATAACCGCCAGGCTGGGAGGACGAGGCGGCACTCTGCTGAAAGGCTTTGATGGAAAAGTTTCTGCCGTCAAAGTTTTGACGCTCACCACAGCAGGGGAGGCAGCGAATACACGTCGACTGGTGGGCTAACAGCCGCGCTGCAGGTAACCGTCGCTCAAAGCTAAGTTAGAACGAGTGATTAAAGGTTACATATCAACTGCTCCCTTACTGAGAGATTTGTATCTATTTATTGTTGTTGCAGAACATTTATTGCTGGGACCCTGCTATTTGCCCTGCATGAATGTAATCACGAGTACAAGTTGCTGCATCTCCTGACTCACACTCACACACACACACACACACACACACACACACACACACACTTTTCTCCACACAAGCTGTATCCTCCATTAACTACGGACAATTCACTCTCCTGCTTTTGATGGCCATTTTTCCAGAGCTTATTTTACCATCCACATTACCTCTGCAGGGCTTTTAGGGGAACAAGAGCATCATCATCTCTGCTGGTCTAGTGCTAAAATAACAAGAATGTCTCATTTGAGCCAATTTTAGCCGACAGCTAAGTCCTCAGCCTTTATCCTAAAAAAAAAATTGCAGCCACACAAAAGGTACAGGAAAATTTCGGAACATGAGCAGGAATGTGTCGCCAGGCAAATGAAGCAGGGCCGCGCAGATAAAAACCAAAGGAATAAGCACAAAATCACATCCTCCAGGCAGATAAATGCATTGCAATAAAATGTCCTACGTGCAGAGAAATTACTTCACCGTTGTCCTTTGCATTTCTTTGATGCGTACAATTGGGAACAAAGTATGAACGGTCCTGTCGGCACTAAGACCTGAGGGCAGCGAGGGAAGGAGTGAGGCTTGATTGCGGCTCATCACCGTGCCAGCAGGAAGCAGCACAGGGGGAAAGGGCCACAGGCCAGTGCCTTTTCCACCTGCTGACACCTCCATCACCGTACAACCATTCAAACGGTTGCGTTGGACTTATCTTTGAGGGCAACCGGAGGCTCCTGAGGTCTGGAGTTCGGCATCGCGCGTCCATCTTAAAAAGCCGACAAGGAGACAAAGATAAGACAAGATGTATAACACATACAAGACATATGCAGTGACAATGGAAGGTGGAAGAGGCTGATCACTGACATGGTGTGTCACATGCAGCTGCAATGCACCTGCAGATGCCATGCATGCCACTGCCACAGCTGAGTCTCCTTCACAGCAAATAACCCCAAGCTGAGTTTATCCTGCAGATTCTCGCTCCCGTGCAGCCCTCGGATCCTATAGGCGCACTTAACCAGCATGCATGGCAATCCCCCGGCTTCCTAACATGATTAGGAGTGACTGAACTACTGTATATGAAGTTTGCAGCCTCTAAGCAGCCAGAGAGCGCTGCTCTCCATCTCAGCACAAAGCTGGGCACTCTGGCCGTGTTAAATGAAGCTCCATCGAGGTGAAAGGGTGGCCTGTCTGCTGCAGCTGATAAGAATGGACGTGGCGTGCATTAAGAAGGCACGCTCAAAACTTCACCACACTTACAAAGTAGAGTTTTAGCTGCTCTCGCACAAGGCAGACTTCACAGTAGTCACATGCACTGGCTCTCCTGTGTCAGTCTTGTTGTGAGTCCCAAAGCAGTTCACAAAGTGGTGCATCAGTTGATAGATAGATAGATAGATAGATAGATAGATAGATAGATAGATAGATCATGTGAAAACGAATACAGTATGGTGTATGAATGATGCGTGAACTATAATAACACTGGGGCAAAAGGACAAGTGAATCAAAGCAAAGGAGACTTTTGCAAAAGCTGGTGTTAGCTTGCGGTCTAAATAGCTAAGTTAAACTGGTCTGTGATACCAATATATATATATATATATATATATATATATATATATATATATATACATATATATATATATATATATATATATATATATATATATATATATATATATATATATATATATATATTACTAATAACCGCGTTAAAAGCAGACTTTGAAATTGACAAAATTGAACATAGGAAATATCGCAAAAGCTTCGCTTACCTTGACGAACCGGTCGAGTGGGGAGGGGACGTTGACCCAGTTCGTATTAGCAAGTGTGCACGGGCGATAAGGTTAATTTTTGGGACCACTCAACAAACTACACATTTAAACAGCGGGAGAGTTTTACTTGTCCACTAAGCACCTAATAAACAGGTGGTTGTCGCAGCAGCAGATGTTTCAACTGTCCAAAGTCGTCCTGAAGTGAAAAATGTTGACTTCCGGTGACGAAGTTTGTTTTGAAGTCACGGTTCGGGCGAGTAGGAATTTTGTTCCTACAATTAGCGTATCGGCTGAGTCATTCAAATGCTTTTCGACCGAACTATTCTCCATGAGAAACACGATATAAGTAATAGTAATTGTGTTTTATTTATTTCTAAACAATTGATATATGTTATATAAATACATTATTTCGTCATAAATTGTTATATTTTGTATTTATTGGTAGTATCTAGTTGATCAGTGCAATAATAGGAGACAAACAGAAAAGAAGAGGAAAAAAATATATGAATTCTATGCAGTTTCAGTACAAAAAAAAATCAGTGAAAAGCTCTACTTTGCAGTAATTGCTTGTAACAAAATGTTACATCTGCAGGTTTTCAGTGTCTCGTAACATCCGTCCTTGTTTTTATTTTCGTGCTAGTATTCAGCCTTTGCTGGTTCCATTTGAGCCCCTTCCATTACATGAGTTTATTATTATTTTTCTCAACAAGAACCCCCGCTGATCAAAGCAGACAGGTGCAATTGCAGGTGATGGAGTGGCCATAGAGACCCTTTAAGGCTAAAATACTGTTCACAACAAAAGGCCCTGTGATGCTCTCGCTGCCTTTCATCTGCCCTGAAGCGGCAGCAACATGCAAGAGAGCGTCATTACAGATCCATCTGTGCTCCTAATCTGATCGCTAATGGCTTTGGAGAGGACTTTCACAACCACCGATGATGCCGTCCCACAACGTTTCCTGGCGATGCAGGCCGCCATTATGTAAACAAGGGTACAAAATATGCCATCCTTGTCCATTCCTGCTCCTTCAGCCTCTTGCGTTCCATCTGCCAGAGTCAAGATGACCTTTACGGGGGCGAGCGATGCCAAAGTGCACTGATCTGGGGAATAGGATGTGACAGCCAGATTTTTCCTGTTTCTTGGACTGTGGAGCAAGGATCTGTCAAAATGTCGCTCATATCTGAGAACGTGATTCTGCAGACAGACAGTTTAATTTTCATAGTGCAAAGGCCGGCCGTCTTGCTTGCTTTGTGCTAAATGTCAGGCTCTCCTCTTTGTGCCGTTCTATAGCAGCAAGGCACCGCCTGTCTTGGATCTATAGCTTTGCGCGCCCAGTGGACGGTTCCTGGAACCATGGGAAGCGCCACGTGGACTCTGACCTTTTCCGCCAGCCATGTGTCACCTGCACCACGACGCTCCAGCTGGTCCTCTCAACACGGCAAGGCACGGCGAGTCGTGACGCTCCACCGAAGCGATTACGGGGGGAAAAAAACATCACAGGAACATGCTATGAGAGTGTGGACTCAGGCAAAGAAGATGGTTTAGAAAGTTGCAGCAGTGGTCACAATTCAGACTGTGTAGTTTACACACTGACTATAACACATTTGTCTTTTAGTTTGGTATGAACTAAATAAAGGAAATGTCCACAAATAATGTCCTTCAGGTTCAATACAGTTAAATTGGTGCAACTCGATATTGTCCCAAATTGGTCTTGATGTATTTCAGATGTATTATAATGTAGATGGATTATGAAGCAGCTATTATATTAACTGAGTTGCCAGACATCCTTGAGAAAAGTTCAATGATCTGGTGATTTTGTTTTTAATCAACTATGCGAATCGGCAAAGCACAGCAGCGGGCCAGTTTGATTAAAATGCTCTGCAGTCAAACAAGAAGCCTTGGAAAGAGTTTGTTTTTTTCCCCTTTTCTTCCGTCAGAGCCCTGAAGGTCCAAACCATGTATCCTCTGCCGTAGTAACTCAAACCTAAGCAAGCTAATTGTCTTGTTAGGGAGCTTCCCACGAGCCTCAGCTCCCCGGCGTGCTGACGTCGGAGCCGTCATGCATTCATGGATGAACCCTGCGCTCGGCCGCCAGCCACCTGCGAGGCCGGACCTGGAAACGGTACACACGTCCCTCGGATAAACAAGGAGCCGGAGGTGGGTGGCCGTTGGCTGACGGCTGAATAGACGGGACAAAGGGGGGAGGCGGGGCGGACGTGACCGCATTCTGCCGGATGACAGGCGTAAAGTGCAGATGAGTGACGGCTGACGGGCGTCTGCTCGCGGTCCGCGGCCGGATGTTGCAGCCACATGGGTTTTATTTTTTACACTATCATGGGGGAAAATCACTACAGATTTAATGTGGCGTGTGTGTGTGTGTTTGTGTGTACAATGTGTGCGTGCGTGTCTTCCCCGAGGGTGTACACTGCTCAGCACTCAACATGCCTGCTGCCTCGCCCTCCCACCCCGCTGTCCCTTCAACCTGCTGATTAGGTTGCACGTCGATGTTTTTATCCTGAGGCAGGTCTCCCTCCTCCCTCCTCGCCTCGAGACAAAAAAAAATAATAAACACGGCGGAGAACCTGGGCTCCTCGGAGGGGGGCCGCCACTGTCATGGTAACAGCGTGGTGTGACCTTCAGAGGCTGCGAGGCCTCGCACTTTGTGAGTCATCAGCGGTGGCACTCAAATCCACGCACGGCCGCTCGAGAGGGGATTTTTGGGGGATTTATTCAAATGGGCGGCATGGGAGGAATTCAGGGACGGCATAAATCACAATTTGCAGCATCTCTCAATTTGATCATCTTCAATTTGCAGAACTATTCTTTACAATGTCTGGGATGAACTGGATTAGAAGTAATATGTAACGTGCCCACGCTGTTATGCAACATCAACGCTTGATGATGACGTCAGGTCGAGGAGACATCGCACACCAAACTTAGAAATTTTGACCTCTGACCCTCAGGTTAAACCCAACTTCACATCAGTCTCGTCATGAACGCAGCAGGAAGATCCCTGTCACTCTACAGGACGTCCCGCCTCTTGCCCCCCCCCCCACCACACACTTCTTTATTACATTGCCAAAGTGGAATCAGTTTGACAAGTGTCAACATATACTGGCTTCTGCAACAATGGGCTCCAAACACTGCCACCTACTGGGGGCCAAGCTATAGAGCTGGAGCAGGTTAATTTCTAGCTTTTACCTGAACAAATCCCCATTTAAATGATCCGGCAGAGTCACATCACAGAGTCTGAGTGCAGTCCAACAACAAGAGGAAGTGGAGGCCATGTCTCCTAGTGGTCAGACCACACCGCTTTGATTTTTAGATGATTGGATCAGGACAAACGGGCAGTATTTTGTCTGGAAAGAGTGATTGGGACGAATGTGTGAGTTTCTGTTGCCATGGAAACTCTTCCAGGGAGGGACCGGGAAGGCGGTCTTCACAGCGGGAGAGGCAATTTCCAGCACGGGAACCAGAAACAGAACCTCGATGTTGAAGATCAGTGTGTGTCTGTGTGTGAGACAGGACAGAACAGATTGTAGAGACAACAAATATTTTTTTTTTTTAGATATAAAACATGAAATGTGTTGTACAGGGTGGAGCAGAGGTTCCAGGTGACTCTGATTTAAACCTCAGAATTTGTTCTGTTGTGTTTGTTGTCGCAGCTGTGGAGAAAAAATATTCACATGATAGAATGTCACAAAAAGTCTCTCAGTGGCTTCAATAAGTGATGCATTTCATTAATTCATTGCCACTTAATGAAGCATTACTGTCATTTTTCTGGCATTTTAAACGTCATTTATTTGGATTTTGTTGATTTTTAATTTTTACCATTTACATGTTGTTGGTGTTGGGTTTTTTATTGTTAAATGTTCTTCTTCTCTTTGTACCAGCAGACAACAAAACTTTTCCATTACTCCGAGCCAAATGAGGTAAATTATGCCATTCGGTAAATGTCACTCCACTGGGTTGCCATTAGTTGATTTCCTCTCTTTTTTCTGAACCGTATTCAAGTCGCATTGACTTTTTTTTTCTTCCCGGGCAGCATTTCAACAAAGGGCAGCTCCCCCGTGACGCTCTGAAGTCTCACCTCCATTTCCCAGATTTAGCATGACTTGGAAACGCACTTTCATGGCGGCGGCGTGATAACCGCGTGTTTGAAAGAGGCGGTGGATTGCGCAGGAAGTGCGGTGAGGTCTGCTTATTGAACGCCGCCCTTCAAAGCGGCGCACAGTTAAGAGATAATGGGCCTTAAAAAGCCGCGATGCCGAGGAGGTGCGAGTCATTTTCCAGGGCCGCAGTTCTTCAGAAAATACGCTTCTTCTGCGATAAAAGCAGAGGACACACCCGGTATGGTTGGCCTCCGCCCAGTCTGACCTCTGACCTCGTGGACCAGCGTCGCTCGGCACCGGCCGCCCCTGCAGATGGAGGAGATTGAAACGGCTAACCAGGCCAGTAATGAAAGTGGTCCGGCTCCCAGCGAGGGGCCGAGATAAGACCTGCTTCTCATCATCGGCCCTGCTATCAGCCCCCTGGGATCTCCAGACGCGTCTGTGTTGTCGCAGCCCCACGTCCAAACAAAGCCGATCGGACACGCGATCGTCACTTAGAAGCATTTATTGATCTTCTGGAGAATGTAGCGCGGAAGCAGTGACGTCAACCTGGAGAACGCAGCTCGGAAAAAAACAAACGATAAACCGATAAAATGGATTCTGTTGCTCCGTTGTCAAGTGTTGCCAGTCTGTCTGGTCTGGTTGGTTTTTGAGGAGCTCTGTCGACGTGTCAGTACACTCTCACTCGGGGCCACATGTTGATGCTCCGCCTCGCTCCGCCGCAGCCCTCCCACACGTGCGCTCGCAGCCGTTAAAAGGTTTTCTCTGCCGTTTTAGCGGTGACTAAAGGCTCGGCGCTCAACCCCGAGATAATTGCAACAAAGTGGAAATAATGGCTTTTTGTTGGGCTGCGCTATCCAGGCTGTCAGCTAGCCTCTTTTTTTTTTTTTTTTTGGTTTCTTTCCTCGCTGCTGGCTGAAGTCGATTCGCCTCTTTCAGGCGTGTACAGTATAACCTGTACATGATGCCCGCTAACCACACGTTTGACGCCCAGAAGAGAAAATACTCGGACTCTCTATTGACCCAATTCACGTTTTCACGCAACGACCAACAGACCAACTGGGCTATTAGTGATGGAACCTGCTGTGGTTCGAATCACCCTCTGTGGTCGAAGCCAATTGGTAGGTGATGCTCATTTTTCATAAAAATGTTAATGGGAAGCCGAAGGGCAAGCTGAAGGCTTCTGATTGGCAGAGAGGGAGCAAGAGTTTCCATTGTGTGGAAACACAGACTGCATTAGTGCAGCAGAGCAGTGCAGGTGAACGAGTCGGCGCTGTGTATTTTGGTGTTTGTATGGATACTGTAATATAATACTCTATATTATGGATAGTGTCTATATATTGTACTAATATGGTGCATGTGCATAACACCTGCAGTGACTAGGTATAATACGTAAAATACAGTAATAGAGTGCTGTAATATAACAGTAATATAATTGTATTAATGCAATAGTTGGCAATGTTTAATAGCTGCATATAATATCTTGCTTTAATACATTTTGATGAAGACTGCAATGAAAGCGGATGAAAAGTGAAGAGAATAGGTGGAGGTTTAAAGAACTTTTCTATTTCTTCCTGCTCCTTTTCCAGCATATTTAAATTTATGGATATTTGTTTTCTTTGAGTATTAGGCTTGTATTTTCTTTCTTTCTTCTTTTTCTTATTTATTTACTTTTTATTTGTGTTTTTTTTATGCTCGAATAAAAAATTCAATTCAATCATCATCATCATCATCATCATCATCATTGTCATCATCAGCGCAAGAGGAGGCTGCCGTGACCTCACATCGCATTACCGACTCGCTCCCATTAGCCGTAATGAACACGAGCGACTTGGCTGAGAAGAGACAATCAGAACTTTTATTAAATGAACTTAAATCTTCTGTACATGCATACGGTGATAGAGAATAGAGACGCTTCTGCCGTGTCTGGTCTGCCGTTTGATCGTTGCTCCCCTCCCCCACCCCAGAGGGAAAAAAACCCCAGAAAAAAAACCAAAGGCTGCGTGTGAAAGCAGAGTCATCGGGGCTAAAACCAGCTACGGATTAACTGCGACACTCGACTCAGAGGGATAAAAATCATCTAAATAATACAGCGACATTACACAATCATCAGCCACCACGCCTGTCTTCCCTTCCGGTAAACAAGAGATTTTAGATTTTTTTTTTTTTTTGTTTCATTTTAAGAAAACAGCACTTTTCCTTCAACTCATTTGGTTATCATACAAAAAAGAAAAGAAAAAAAAGAAGAAGCCCTGTGGCGCGTCATCGAGGGAGAAGCTAGACGTCAACTACACAATGCAGAGGCTTGTAAACAAATTACAGAGAACCAAAAAAAACAACCCATGAAATCAAAGAATCTGCATTTAAACCAGGGAGGGTCTGACCCTGAAGCATCTCAGCAAGGACAGGTGTTATTAAACACTTTGACACTGAAATGCATAAAAGAACAATAGCATTTTAACTCATTTACTCAGAGATGAGTTGAATTATGTCGCTGTTCACAACCTGGAGCCATTCAAAAGTCCAGCACACAGAAAAAAATCTCATGGAAATCAAATGACTCATTTTGAATTTTGTCCGGCTCATTAATAAAGTGCCAGCTTTACATTTTTTTTTTGTTAATTATGACATAAGGGGGATAAAAAAAAGTCAAGTGTTTGGTTATTTGGTCCTAAACTTCCTTAATAAGGGAACAAAAAGGTGCCTGCACAACATTTCTTGCTTTAAAAACACGGTGGCTGTCGCACTGATTTCAAAACTTACAAATTAATTTAAAAGGAAAAATTAAAGGCTGCGCTCTTGTTCAAGCAGCACATACATTCACTTGATTTGAACTTTTTCTTTTTAAGACCTCATCCGAAAAAAATAATAATAAAAGAAAATGATTTTAAAAGGCCTATTTACATTAAAATTTACATTAAATATGTATAGGATGACAGACGAGGCCCCGCCCCCTCCCTCTCTTCAGGGAGGTGTGGGGGGGGGGGGGGGGGGGGGGAGTTTCCCTCCCCCTTCATTCTCTAGCAGACAGACACCACCGGACCAAGAGGGAGGAGGAAGGCTGCGGGGGTTTCTTCAGGACGACTGCTGCCGCCGCCGCTGCTGCTGCTGCTGCTGCTGCTGCTGCTCCTACCTGGTCAGCTGACCCACCACCTTCAGCAGCGTCTTGTTCTCCTGCTTAAGCTGCTCGTTCTCGTCCTCGATGTCGTCCAGATCCTGCAACACACACACACACACACACACACACACACACACACACACACACACACACACACACACACACACACACACACACACACACACACACACACACACACACACAGGTCTGTGATGGGAACGCATCTTCTGACAACTGTCAGGAGCCCCCCTCCTCCCCCCGCAGCAACAAATTAGACATCAGCAGCCCCAATTATCGGCCAAGCGGAGAGCCTCTCCACGCCACCTCGGCTAAGTGACGCCACTTGTTTGGGAGTTCTTCCATCAGCAGCGAACACGGGGCGAGGAGCGCGCACAGGGAATTTTAAGAGTCACACAGCCGCAGCCCGAGATGAAAATCACACATCTGATGCGTCTAATATGCGACTTTGAAAGAGAAATTAACTTTATCTCCTTTGCAGTGATCTCCAGAAATCCCTCCACATGAAGATATCCTAGAATCTGTATACTTCACAGAGAACCTTCCAAAACCATTCAGCAAATTTATATATACTCAATATTCTGTTATCAGCTCGTTTCTGCTGCCCCCAAGTGGCCACCAAACACAAACCAGCAACAGGAGCACGTTGCTTGCAGTACTCACTGTTCACCACTAGTCCACCCTGAGCGCCATCAGTCTTTTCGTTTGTTCTTTTCCGACACAAACCACTGCAGGATTATTAACTCTTCCTGGAGCAACATTTGAAATCGGATTTCCCATCAGGCCTTGCAGCAGTCGCTCTCAGGGACACTTCTGATGGCTATCTAGCGCCACTGCTAACCGTTCTTAAGTAATGTCATGAGCCGCCTGGTGTCCGTGTGATGCTGTCAGCAGCGCCCCCCCCTGCTGCAGAACCGCAGCACCCGTCGTGTTTGTGCAAAAAAAAAAAGACGAAAAAATAAATAAACGGGGGTGGCGGAAAGCATCTAAACAAGAGGACGTTGGTTTAAAGAGCACGATGCTCGCAGCCGTATCTGCTGGTGCCATGATGCTACTGTGGCCTTTTTTCCCCTCCCATATCTCTCTAAATTTCGGAGACTTGGAAGCCCCCCGTCAGATCTTTGGCCTCCCACCACGTCTCTCCTCGGAATGATTTATTTCACCAGTGGCTTCGTGACCTAGAAAACGGCCAAAAAAAAAGAAAAAAAAAAAAGAGTTTCACAGAGACTGTTGACAGTCTAGGCGAGGAGGAGAAATAAGAGGGGAAGGTTCAGAGTCGGAAAAAATAGGCAGAAATAGCGGAATCTCACACGCCTCCCGGACGGCGGAGAGCAAAGGCAGGCTGCGTTTCATCAGCCGGAGCAAAGACAGGGTGGAGGTGAAAGAATGAATCAAGTTTTCAAGATAAATGTCTGATATTTCAATAGCTGTTTGGCACCGCGGTGGAAACCAGGCTGCAGTTCAGAGGTGTTAAAGCAGGGGTGTCAAATTCAAATACGCAGTCGGAGCAAAATTTAAAACTTGGACAAAGCCGCGGGCAAACATTGATATTTATTGTAAAAATCTTCCTCCAGAGAGAACAGAGAACCTTTTCATATTGACCCAAAAGAGTTTTGCTTCAACCACAATATGGAACAAGCAGAGCACTATACAATAAATAACTTCATATTTCACAGATGCAAATTAAAAAAATCGCCAGCCTTCTGACTTTAAACAGTAACCCTTTTCCGTGTGCAAATAATACATTTAAAATAAAATAAAAATAATAATGAACCAAGTAAGTCATAATAATAATATCTTTCAATGAGCTTCATGTCCTGATTAACGCACCAACATACCAGCAGAGCATTCTGGGATTTGCCGTATTAGTGGTACATGCGCTGTATATTACCAGCAGGCTACTAGCTATAGTAGTGATTTTGTATAACAGAGACTATATATAGACTTGCATGGTGTTAGGGTTACGCTTGAGGCTGAAATTAGGGTTAGGGTTTCAGGGTTCCTCACGCACTAGAAGCCCCAAATTTGGCGTGGGCGCTTCTTGGGGGCTCCTGATGAAAAAGCAAGTGGCCCCATCCATCGGCTTGCGATGGAACTGGGACACCCGCGGCATCACCACCTATTTTATATATAAAAAAGGTGGTGTATATCAAGTACTGATGCATACGTTTTCGATCACCTTCCATCAACGCTCGATAATTGTTCATTGTCCTCTGGCTTTTTCGCTCACGGCTCAAAATGGACCGGACGCCGAAACTATCGCTGCACCTCGGCGGCCTGCGGAGGTGAAAACGCTCTAAAGCGCTCTAATTTTAGTAGAGAAGAGGCTTATGGCAGTTTGACACCGATGTGTTAAAGCATCAAATACCTACAAATGACCTCTGGCATCTGCAGGTTTTGATGTGTGACGCACTGAATGCCAACGCAGGCAAACCAGGAAGTTTAGGTGTTTATTGACTGAGGGGCTGTAAAGTCCCAAAGTTCAGACTCAACAAACAGGCGTCGGCCTGAAAGTGAGTTTTCTTGTTTTTGTAGTTGCTGAGATGCAGCAAAATAAAAAGTCAACAATCTTGGCATTCTGGAGAGCCGAGCGTCTCTGTGGTATTTTTCAGCTGACGCGGCAGCTTTTTTGTTGTTTTTTTTTGTCCTGCGCACAGAAAACAGATTTCACATTTTGCTTTATTCACCAAAACGACCGTCTGGGGGCTGAAACTCCACATGGCTCAGAAAAAACGCTGACATATAGAAAATGTCTCTCTCTTGAGAGACCAATACTCTCTCTTGCAAAAAAAAAAAAAAAAAAGAGCTTAATTTTTGTACCAGCTGTCAGGAAACTTGTTTGATGGACCAATAATCAGTTAAAACACACTGAACTTGTGTCTTCAGTGTTCTTTCGATAGAACACGTGTATTTGAGGAGGAGGAGGTCTGGGGTTGAGCAGGAAGGAGGTCGACACTCACTCTGTTCAGCAGGTCGATCTCCTCCTTCAGCTTCCCGATGAGGTCGTCTTTGTCCTGGTGACCCTTCAGCAGCCTCATGTTCTCCTGACGCTCCCTGGCCAGCTCCTGAACACACACACACACACACACATGCGCACACGCACACGCACACGCACACACACGGGTAACAATCAGTAAAAGTTTGAAAAAGTTGGACGTGGAAGCAGGACACAGGAAGTGGCTGCTAACAGTGTTTTGATAACTTCCTTGTGGACTGGACTCGTCCGTGGGAACAAAAAGGTTGTGTTATAAAACAGTGGTTTTAAATTCAGTGACCCCTACATAGAGACTAATCACATTTACAAAACACAAAAACCCTAATATGATAAGAATCTTTCCCAAAGCCCAAGAGTCCAAGTTTTTGTCTTAGTCATAGAAAACAAATATACAGACACTGCGTAACTGGATGGGAACAAGCCTCCTATTAACAGGGGGAAAATAAAATGAGAACGATTCAGAATAGCGACGAATGAAAGAGTTGTGGAGGACGATGAAAGCCGCTGCACCTGACATGAAAGTCCCACGTCTGATTGCGCCTAATATGCGACTTTGAAAGAGAAATTTAGAGTATCTCCTTTGCAGTGATCCCCAGGAATCCCTTCAAGGGCTCCACATGAAGACATCCTAGAATATGACATGTATATTTCACAGAGAACCTTCCATAACCATTGAGCAAAAAACAGAAACAGAGGGGGGGGGCCTTCAGTCCAAAATGAAAACCTCCAACTGCGGCTGATTGAGAGGCCCATGTACTAATCTGCAGCTCGCCGGGCTCCAGATTACATGAAAAAAGGCTCTATTGTATGTTCATGTCGGAAAAAACATCAGCGTTCACGGAAAAATAATAATAGCAATAGAAAAGAAACACAACGGCTGACATTTCTATCAAATGTGTTATTTTCCTCTTTTTTTCCCCCTCCCTACGTTCAACATGTTCTCCAGATCGGCAAACACGCAAGAGCGGAGGCGGCGAACTGTGCATTAGCGCCGCTGAAATGGGGCTCCATTAACGGCCGTGCAGCCGCGTGGACGCAATCCAACGCTACACAAATCACACACACACACACACACACACACACACACACACACACACACACACACACACACACACACACACACACACACACACACACACACACACACACACACACACTTGAACATGCAGACATTCTTGCAGCACGTGCTGCAAAAACAGACAAAGACTGTCAGACGTGAACTCGAGGCAGAGAAACAAATCACCACCTCATAACTTTTCATGGAACATTTTCTGTTGCTGCACTTGAGGTGGAGCCCTTGGCGATACAGTACACATCGATATAAGTTGCCGCAGGGCGTCTCGCAGACTTGCGCTGAGTGGCGTCGAGGTCGGCGAGGTGACACTTTATCTCAGGAATAAAAGCGCACAAAGTGACATTTGCCGACTGTGTGGCGGCAGCCGGCGCTCCAGAGTCTGATACCGGCGGCGTGGGAGAAAGAAAAAAGGGAGAAAAGAAAGTCCGTCCACTTTTAAAGGCCATCGCTTCACTTCAGAAGCTCAGCTGCACACACGCACGCTGCGTTTCCATGAGCCCTGGAACTGAGCAACACCTGAATATGGCAGTAAAAAACATGGTCATGGAAACACAGAAACTTTCTCAAATAATGGCTGAAAGGTTTTAAAGCTCTGGTGGGTTTTCAGACGTATCCATATAGAGGTGTATCGCAAAAGTGTCACGGAAAGACTTTACGTGACGTACGGAGTCACATGACCCGGTTCACTTCACGAGAAAATGGCGCGTTTTGTTTGACAGAGGGGGAGATTTTTTTTTACAGCCTCTTCAGCAGGAGATCAGAGACGAGATGATTTTTATGAATATTTTTTGTTGTTTTTTTTACAAGTGATCAAAGAGAAAAATATAACAACCATTCTGGACAGCAAACAAGATGGAAATGCAAATTTATCGCAAAACGTTTTGTACCTCCACCCTCCTCAAAGTGGGGTCGCGCGGGACGAGATTTAGCGAGAAATGACAGCTTATTCACAGCATTCAATGGAAACACCTGCAAATCACAATTTATTCTGTGACATGGAAACACACACACACACACACACACACACACACACACACACACACACACACACACACACACACACACACACACACACACACACACACACACACTTTAGGGTGTTGGGTGTGGCTGAACTGATGGACCAATCAGAGCGAGATGTTCTCCTGACTGGCTGACTGGTTCTCACCTTCTCCAGCTCCTCTATCCTCTTCTCCAGCCCTCCTGCTGCTGCTGCTACTGCTGCTGCTGCTGCTGCTGCTCCGTCTCTGCCGTGGCGGTGGTGGTGGTGCCGCTGCCGGCCGTGTGCGCCCGACGCCGCCACCGCCACCGCCGCCGCCTCCTCCTCCGAGCCTGCAGAGCTGCTGCACACACACACAGACACACAACACAGTTACAAAGACGAAAAGAAGCTCCGCCTTCTTCTTCTTCTTCTTCTTCTTCTCCTTGAACATGAGCGATGTTCCCGCCGCTCGGAGGCCGTTTGAAGGAATGAATCACGGCGCCGTGACGACAATCGATGACGGAGACGCACCCATCAGGAAAGGAGCAGGTGCTGCATATCTCCGGCCTTTTTAACGGGGCCCCGGCCGCCAGCTATTAACAGACCTCAGCCTTTCTTGTGGCATTAATGGAACACAAGGCCGTCGGTCCGCAGCCGGGGTTTGGCAACTTGGTGCAAAAAGGATTCTGATTAGGAGGCAATTTTCAACTTGAAATGGGCTCCGGAGCGGCGCTGGTAATTTGTGAGTCACTGGTTTTCAGCCGGTGTAAAAGCAGAGGTTTCTTATATCTTCTCTACTGTTGGAGCTGCATGTCAGCTTGCTGCTGGGAGATTTTTTTTTTTTCAGCAGGGGGAAAATGATGTGCGTAAGCATAAACGTATATGCATATTAAAACATAATATTATTATGATGATCAGTGTGAAAGCTTCAGTTGTTTGCAAGCCACCCAGGCTGCTCAGAGGAAACAGACGGTGCCAGGTTCCCTAAAAAAAAACAACAACAAACAAACCCTCCATGGAAATCAGATAAGTGAAGATTGTGTGGGCGGCCGCTTCTTGAACGCCGCTGAAACAGACAAGGAAGCTGCCGGCAAGACAAAAAGGACATAAATAACTCCTGCCACCGTACCATCTGCACCCCCCCTGTTTTTTTTCCCAATTTTCCAAATGTGACATTCACTTTATTGCTTGTATGCTTGTATGCTTTAAAATGGGGGACAAAACACAGCTGAGAGAAGAAGAGGATCCTCACGGACAACAGGTGGACGACTTATTTAGAGGCCATAGATGGATAGAGACATCTAAAGACATGGAGAGAGAGAGAGAGAGAGAGAGAGAGAGAGAGAGAGAGAGATCTCTATCTCTATATTGATATCTATAGATAGAAATGGATAGCGATAGATGGATATAGATGACAGATATAGATAGATATATAGAGATGGATGAACAGAGATAGATAGATAGACCTATCTCTCTACATCTCTATATCGATATATTGATCTCGATAACTCAAAAGATAAATAGATATAGATCGATAGACAGACAGACCCCTAACGCTAAATATCACACTGTGTCTACCATTAGCCCCCCGCTAGGCTACGTCCGCCTGTGCAAACGCCGTCGTTTCAAGGCCCCGAATTAAACAAATTCTTCTGTCAGTGTTGTCATGCGGTCATTATCATTATTGTTATTCCTAAATGGCATATTTAGCCCAGTGTTTACAACCTATTCATTAAAATGTCAGATTACAGTTTTGTCACCGTCTGAAAACAGAACGTGATTTTTGTTTTCATTATTGTAATGAATATTTGGCAGAAGCAGGTCAAAGGTCACGTGTCCTTCCAAGCCATCATTCTTTCGGTTATTTAACTTTGTCGATGCCTCCTTTCAATAAGCCTCAAATTGTGTCTTTCCAAAGCCGTCGACTGCTTCATGTTTTTGTATTTTTGTATATCTAGGTTCTATTATTGTCGCCCACTTGCACCGCAGACGTGAGAGGAAAGTCGTTGGGAGCCTCTGTGTGTGTGTGTGTGTGTGTGTCTGTGTCTGTCTCCGTTGGATGGAGCAGAAATTGACAAGAAAGTCGATTTTGGAAAAGGATTTCTGTTAAAAGAAAAAAAAAAACTCCTGCAGCCACGTCTCTTGACAGCAGAGTGACGTCCTGAAAAACGCTCTGTGCGGGGAAGAAAAACAGCAACGTCACGTTGCATCAAACTAATCGTTTGCAGGGATTCTGCTGCCAAAAGGGAGAGAAAAGCCGCATGACAGGAGGAAACAAAGGGAGTCTCACCTCTTGTGGCGGCCGCTCCCAGACCGGGGGGTCTCCTGAAACACACAGCAGAATTTTCATTTTATTCAATTTGATCACGGACGCCTTGTAGATTCACGGCTTTAATTTCAAGTAATAGTGTTTGTTTGCCGGATTGTGGCTTTTATTGTTTCACGCCGTTTGCTGTGTTACTCGCCTGAGGTTGTAATCAGAGTGGGAAAAGAACAAAAACACACAAAAACACAAAAACACACACACACACACACACACACACACACACACACACACACACACACACACACACACACACACACAACCTAATCTTCTGGATCTGAGGAATTTGTTAAACAGAGCTGTTGGGTTGTGCGAGAAGGTCAACGACTTTTGGCTGCGTTCACTGGCGGAGCAGCACAGCGGCAGGGCGAGCTTGTTTTGCAAGGTGCAGCTGCGTGTTATTCATCCATCCAGCCCCATCATTGTACAATAGTGCAATATAATATAACAGGGGAGGGGCAAACCTTTTGACTGGTGGCCCACAACAGCTTTTTTCTAGTACTAACAGTTACTGCTGTTTAAAAGTAATTTAGAGTGATTCTTCTGGATGTCATCATCATCGTCATCGTCGTCGTCGTCACTGTAGCAGAAATCTCAAGAATGCAAGGAAACTAAAACATGAATAAGGTTTATTAATAGAAATGTAATTCAAGTTTGGCGGGCCGGATTAAAAAGCTTAACGGGCCGCAAATGGCCCCCGGTCCGTAGTTTGCTCATGGCTGTAATATAATGTAGAGGATTATTTTATGCTGCTAGCAGGTCGCACTGCCTCAGAAAGGCCAGAATAAAATCATCTCCTCTCTGATCTCCTGCTGAAGAGGCTGCTGACGTTTGAGAACCGGAGGAGCGGTGAGAAAATGTTGCGTCCAGGTCTTTGCATGATGCAGCAGCCGCAGCAGCAGCAGCAGCAGCAGCCGCAGCAGCAGCCGCAGCAGCAGCCGCAGCAGCAGCCGCAGCAGCAGCCGCAGCCTCGGTCTGGCCGACGCATCATCCTTTTACCCGCCAGATGAAATCACTGCCCTCATTTCCTGGCCGGGCTCGGGCCCGAGTGGAGGGTCGCACACTCAATCATCCTCCACCTGCTGCACGAGGACGACATGACGGGCTTCGTGTGTGCGCCAGCAGCCTTCCAGTCCTGTCCTGTCCAGGTGGATAATAGCGTCTACCGTTTTACACTGCAAAATTAACCTCACCACTGTTCTCTATCAGTAACGTGTCTCTAGTCAGTCAACGGACCAAGGAAATAAACACTTGTTTGAATTTTGTAGAAAGCATGTGCAAAAGCATGCACCACTGTGATGTCACAAAGGGCACCGATACCTCCGAGTCCAGCCGGGTCTCGACTCCGCCCCCTGAGATTTGTTTTTTTAAATCCTCCTCCAAACATGTGGAAGGTCTAAGAAAGCATAATTTTTTCAAAAAAAAAGAAAAAAAAGGAAAAAAGAGAAAAAAAGGGGAAAAAAAAGGGAATGCTGCTTTTGAGGACAACTACCCCCCCCCCCGTCTTTTTCCTTTTTTTCATTCGTCATGTAAGGTCGCTCTACTGAGGGGGTGGGGGGTTAGCAGATGATTAAAGGGCTATTCCGTCTTCCGTGCTGATACGGCAGCAAACTGCCCTCAGCCGTCACAGACGCTGTCTAAATGTAAATGTGTGTCGAGCGCGGCTCCCCGGCAAACCGCAATATTTCTCTGAATGCACAATTGACCCGAAGGATGGGCCCGCTTCCGACGGGGGAAAACACGACTATTGAAGGAAATAAAATGTCTGCTTTCACGTGTACACACGGGGGGGAAAACACACACTTCAATCCATCCGTCTGCGCTGGGAGTTTGAGATTGGTGGCCTTGACAAAGGTGCTTCAGTGGGGCTAAAAAAAGAATGTTTGTGTGTGTGTGTGTGTGTGTGTGTTTGTTAAAATAAATAAATAAATAAATAAAAAAAAGACTCAGGGTTCAGATGTGCGCAAAAACCACGCTCACACATTTTGACAGGTGGAGATAAAATGGAAAAACAAACAAAGATATCCAGCAGAAGGCCAAGATGACAACTTTCCATCAGCTGCATCCATCTGAGGCCCAGAGCAGGTGATTCATCATCAACTTTGGCTGTGGTACTCCACATGGTGTCCTAGTGTGTGTGTGTGTGTGTGTGTGTGTGTGTGTGTGTGTGTGTGTGTGTGTGTGTGTGTGTGTGTGTGTGTGTGAGAGTGTGGGTGCAAAAAAAACTGAGTGATAACTCTTTTGAAATTGTGCTGCAGCATCCAGACAAAACAAGAAAAGAAACTTTCTGAAAAATTTAAAAAAATCATTATTTGAGATCAATTTTGGATTTATTTTGCATTGTGCACCATTTTGACTGACTGCAACCTATCATTACCGCGTGCGTGTGTAATAATAACAGCCTTCCAGCCAGCTATGCATTAGTATTTTCTGCATTTTTTTGGGGGGGGGGAGAGCCCCAACCAGCTTTTGGAAGCACATGGCGCCACCTCTTCATAATAAAACGCACTCAAAGCGCGTCGCTTCGGCCATTTTACGGCTTCATTCAGGCGGGTGATTTGCGTTCCGACAGCTCATTAAATCCTAAATCACTCCAGGAACGAGTCCCTCGTCCAGGAGAAGGTGATCATTAGCCTTCAGAGCAGCCGACCCCGCCGCGCCCGGGGCCGTTTTCTCTTTGCAAAGACTATTAAGATCACAATTGGACTGGAGGGAGGGAATACGTTTTCAAAAAAGGAGTGAGCGAGCGCGAGAAGGATGAATATCAAAAGAAGAAATAAGAGCTGGAGCTTTATCCCGAGAAGAATCGCTTTGGCTGTGAGCTCGTTGCCTTCTGTTATTGTGGCGAGCAGCTTTCAGGCCGACATGCAAACTTATTATTTGCCGGTTCTTTGTGCAGCACTCCTGCTTTTCCGAGAGAGAGTCGGTCAGATGTCAACCAGGAACAGAACTCAAAGGCTACAGATTAGAGTCATTCACTGCATGGATCTTCTCTGGCCGGCGTTGCTCTAAAGTCTAGGTTTTCTTTCTTTGAAAATGGCTCCGATTGGTGTTTTTGCCGGTCGTCAAGGTCAACAGGTTCATCAGGCTCAGAGTCCTTGAAAATCTGCATCAACAGAACCAACAGCTCTCCTGCACTTTGTACAAGATTCGCGGCATCTGAGGCATTTTTCAAAAAAATATTTCTTTCTCCCTCTTCATCTCTTTTGGAAGCTGGGCCGCTAATCAAAATGCAAATTAGGCTCTTACACCGGGCTGAATGGGAAACTGTCGACGTTCTGCGAGTGGGAGGCAGGGAGAAAAAACAAAGTATTTCGTTGTGAAGCTGGTGAAGCACATTCAAATCAATGGGAGCATCCAGAGGAACCTGGAGCAGCAGGGGGAAGCTGCAGCCCGCTAACCACGACCACATGATGCATGCGTCCAGATGGAGGAGGAGGAGGAGGAGGAGGAGGTTGTGGAAGAGGTGAGGTGATGCACTGATGCAAAAATGCACACAAGGATCCGGGTCAGGAGGGGGCGCCGAGCAGAACATCTTGTTTGGGGAGGTGGGTTTGTATGACACGTCTGCACTGCACTCCTCCCTCTCGACGTGCATCTTTCTGAGCGCGCACACGTGCGTCCTTTTTCTATGAGCGCCATCCAATGGCTGCTTTCTGCACAGACTACACAGCTGATCTGCAGTGCCCCGTCAGAGCAAAGGCCCAGATTTTCATTCATTCATTTATCTATTTATTTATATACACTACCAGTCAAAGGTTTGGACAAGCTCCATGAGTTCAATGCCTTTTCTTTCTTTCTCATGACTATTGACATTGCAGTTTCTCACTGAAGGCATCAAAACTACGTATGAACACACAGGGAATTATGATGGAAACGATAAAACACGTTTTATAATTGAATTCTTCCAAATAGCCACCTTTCATAAAAAGCATATTTAGAGTTATTTCATGTGTTCTTCTTTGCTGCATAATGACATATATGTACAGTATATTGGTGTCTTCACTATCTATCTGCAGTGTAGAAAGTTGTAAAGATACTGAGTGGTATTTATTTATTTGTTTATTTATTTGGAAAAAAAACAACAACAAAAAAATTGGGTGGGCTAATGGTTCCAAACCTCCCAGAATGCTTTTGTTTACGCGCAAGATGTTTTTGATTTTTCTTTTTTTTTTGCTGCTGTGCGACATCACATCCCAGCAGGTGCTCTCACAACCTTCTTGTTTTGCTCCGCCGCTCTGTGTACGCATTCCTGCCCGGTCGTAAACAGCCTTCAGACCGTTCCGGAATACCAAATTAAAGAGTAAAAAAGAAAAAGAGGGAACAAAGTAAACACATCCAGAAGACAGCGGCTCCATCTGGACGCAGACTGCTGCCGTCCGAAAGGAGGCGCAGCTCCAGCCAGTTTTCTCCACTTTGTTCTGTGCAATTCTTATTAGGAAAACGAGTGATGACTCACTCGGCCGCCCTCTGAATGGCGCTGATCACTTCTGAGGAGCCGAGGACTCGTTCTGAATGCAATATCAGTGTCGCAGCACAAACACAGACTGGCCGTGGGGAGAGAAAAAGCTTTTTCCCACTTCACAACATCCAAAGTGTGTTGAGGTAGTAACAATCTAAAGTTTGGACACACTTTCTCAGGAAATTTAATTTTTCTTTCTACACTGTAGATTGATACTGAAGACATCAAATATATAAGCAAGATATATGTCATTATGCAACAAAGAAAAACAAGTTCAATAACTCTAAATATGCTTTTTATGAAAGGTGGCTGTTTTGAAGAATTTAAATAGAAAAGGTGTTTGAGTTATTTTACACTATTTCATTGTTTCCCACATGATTCCATGTGTCTTCATATGTAGTTTTGATGCCTTCAGTGAGAAACTGCAATGTCAATAGTCATGAGAGTGAAAGAAAAGACATTCAATTCACTTGGTGTGTCCAAACTTTTGACTGGTCGCTTCACTAGCTTCACTGATAATTATTTTTTATTATTATCATTATTATCATTACTTAAGAAAAGATCATCATGTTTTAAGAGCTTTCAGATGAAGAAAAGTCAGCAGGGATTTGTTCTGCTGCAGCTCCTTGAACAACAGTGCCTCTGCTTGGCCGCACCGAGGCATCAAAAAAGAAAAACGTTGCAGAGCCGTCTCACCAGCAGCAGGTGTCCGGTGGTGGGGTCGACCGTCATGGCCTCGTTCTGGAAGGTGTTGGCCTGGACCAGCTCCTCCTCCTCCTCCCTGCGCTCCTTCTCGCCTGGGTCGTCGTCGTCCAGCTCGTCCAGGCTCTGGAGGAGCGAGGGACGAAGGGAGAGAGAGAGAGAAGAAAACGTTTGGCTTTAAAAAAAAAAAAAAAGAAGTCCGGTGACTGGAGGGAAGGCACAGCACTTGTCCACAGCTCTGGTCAAAAGCTGGTTTTGGAGACGACCAAGGACAGGATGTGAAACCGTCGTCTCGCACACAAACCCTCGCAACTTCAAAAACATCTTTGAAGTTGCCACTGGCGGAGAAATCAGTGAATCCTCGCTGCGCTAATCAGCTTTCCTTGTTGCCTTGATTCAGGGGATAATCATCCCGCTCCTCTTTTGCATAAAAGTTTTGTTTTTCTTTCTTTTTTTAAAGCAAAAAGTTTATGCTTCCTCCGTGTTCACATTCACAGCACATGACAGGCAAAAAATAAGCGTCAGCTTCAGCCGACCCGTTTTTCGTTTACACAGCTGCCTTATCTTTGCTGTGAGAGAATACGTCGTGCAAATTTGTAATGGTTTTTTTTTCCCTTTTCTTCTTCCTTTCTTCTTTCAGTATTGTACATTGTAAGTGAAAATAAACTATTTGTTCATTTAACATGCACAGTGAAGGATTCCTGCAGTCATGTTGACATCCTGCCCCCCCGCCCCCCTGGAGAATTCCAGAGATGGAGTCCAAGAGAGGACTGAGAGAACTGAGCACATTCACTTCCTGGAGTCAAAAAATCAAATATAAAAGCACCCTAGAGATCAGACGACACCACGGTGTCTTCTTCAGAGTCTTCTCCCCTTCTACCAACAGTCAGAGGGGATTTTGTTATTTAAAAAAATAAAAAAAACATCAATAAAAATGAATGTTTCCGATAAACACAAGTGAACGCAAACACACCTTTAAATAGAAAAGAAGCTTCGTTTTCATTATGACACTGGAGGCTCTGTGGAGCAGCAGACGGCCTTCAGGACGCACGTCCCGGTGAAAAAGTTTTGTCCTGTTTCAAGATGCAGTTTCACGCCGAGCAATAGGTGGCGCTCAGCAGCAGGCTGGCTCGCCCCTCGCTGGTAAAAATAGCCTGGCAATGTTAACGAGGTATGCAGTCATTTGCAAGGCCTTTCCTGTCCACAGCTTTATCAGCCGTCCTCGGGGGAAACGCAAAGCCATTTTCAGTCTCTTTCTTTTTTTTTGCACACTGAGGAATCTGGAGCTCCTCCTCCTCCTCCTCTGACACCACCTCCTCAACTTCCTCCACCTCCTCCTCTGACACCACCTCCTCAACCTCCTCTTCCTCCTCTTTCATCTTCCCCCCTTCTTTACCACCACCACCTCCACCCCCACCTCCTCTTCCACTTCCTCCTCCCGCACCCCCTTTTCCTCCCGCTTAGCCTCATCCTTCATCACCTCCTCCTCCTCTCTACCTCCTCCTCAATCTCATCCTTCTCCTTTTCTTCAAACTTCTCTTTCACCTCCTCCTCCTCCGCCCTGTTCTCCTCCTCCCTTCATCTCCACCTCCTCTTCCTCCTCCTCCTCCAGTGCACAACCATACTTGCACACAGGAACTGAATAATAAAAAAGTGCATCTAGTCTTTACTCTAATGCATGTTTTCGCCTCCGCTTTAATCAATCAATGCAGTTTCCTGGCACTCACAGGATGGCGACCAGAGAGGAAGAGGTTCAGGAGTCAAGAGGAGAACATGGAACGATGCGGAGGCTCCGCCCCCAGCGGACGGCGCTGTGACTAACCGCTGTGCTATGCTTCGTGTCGTCTGAGATGTGGAGCTGGGATGTTGGAGTTTGTTTTGGAATGGGGATGCAGCCCCGATTTCTTTCTTTTTTTTTTTTTTTTTTGCCCCTTCTGGTATTTCAAGTTGTGTTTCTCCTGTTCCAAATAAAGAGGGGGGTGAAGGGGGTTCCACATGTGACCATATAAGGGATTTTCTTTGCTCTCAAACCCCAAAAGTCCACACAGGTCTGAATTTTGTCAGCAGAAACCCTGACAGAAGGTGCTGAGAAGGGACGAGCGCACGGCTCAGGTTTCCGTCTCCAGCTGTTGTCGCTTCTGCGTCGGAAATTGCAAATACGGCAACATCATGGCAACGTCAGCTGACTTTTTGTCAACAATGTCAAAGATACTGAGGACATATATATATTATTTTTCTGTCCTCTTTCATTTACATTCACTCTGTCTGCTCGCCAGCTGACATATCATGGCTATATTCCGCTCCACCGTTGCTTGTCCTGCTCAAGTCCATTGCATTGGTTCATAAACAATGATTTGTTGTTAATGACCGTCTGCAAATTCTCTTTTATTTTACCTTTTAAATAGAAAACTATTGGCAGCTACTTCCCAAAACTTTTCAACATCCATCCATCCTTGGATCTTCCAACAACCCCTGATGCGGTGATATTAGAGTCACAGAGGTCACCGGTCTATTGCTGCTCCAACACGTACACACACACCAACACCACTTTCACAGAGTTTACAGCTGCCTAATCGCCCAACTTGCATGCTATTTGGACACAGTCGGAGGGAGGTGGACAGGACAGACGACTTTCTCAGGACAACTTCTACTTGAAGGCTGCTGCAGGAACAGAGAGTCTGAGGTCAGTGGGAGATAAAAAGGAGCAGCAGGATGTGCAGAATGGTCTCCACTTCCTGTTTACAGCAGCAGCTCTGTGCGAGCTTCACCAGAGTGTTTACACCAGCCAAACTTGCTGCAGCCCCACAAATCTCTCTCGGTCTCTCACACACATTCACTCACACGCGTCACTCTACACATGGAGAGGCGAACGGGCTCCATCTGGAGAGGAGCTCCACCATCGGCTGGAATGCTCTCTCTCCTCTGGAAACGTCTGAGCGACTCTGTCTGGTTCTCCGTCCGTCAGCAGGAGGCCGTCAGGCTGCACTCGCTCGTTTGTCTTCTCACTCGATGACATCTTCCGGCGGTTAACTGGATGCGACTCTGTGCATGTGCGTGTGCGTTGCACCAGCTGTAAACCTGCAGCAGGGCCTCGACAGAGGGGAGAGCAGCGAGGAATCGCTGGTTGCCGGACCAGTATGGGGCCGACGGCGCTGGAGAGTTTTGCAGATGATGTCATAGTTTATGTTACAGGCATGAAACAATAGAGCTGAGGTTAGAGAGAAAACAACATTGTGCATGTGTGTGTGAGAGTGTGTGTTTTAAATCTGCTCCTCAAAAAGCTCTGACCAATCACACGCCTTCCTCAGAGTCTCAAAGTCTCAAAGTTGAACTCTTGGATTAAATTCTTTATCTGTGCATTTTTACTCCTATTGTGGACCACGTATGTACTGGACTGGCAATATGGTGATTTTTCCCCAGAGGCCACTTGAGGTACTGCAGGAAAAAAATCCCATGGGCCCCAAAAGCATTTTTCCCATAGACTGCAATACAAAAATAAACGCCTTTACCTTCTGCTGTGTCTCAGCTCGTTTTGATTGGCTGCGTCCTGACGTGTCTGTTAGTGACGTTCTCCAGGGTCGTTCTGATTGGCCAAATAGATCATTTGATTTACAAAGGCTTGATGGGAAGTGACACTACTGTGGATGCTCTATGGACCCATTAATGTGGAAGTCAAAAACTTTTTGGGAGTCTGCACTGGGAGAGCAACTTCACTGAAATGAGCGGGCCACCATCTTGGACTCTGGAGGTGTGTTCTGGACAGACGGCTGAACACTCAGCACCTCTTCGACCTTCAGCCTCGTCACGCAGCCGCTGGGCCACCGTCAACTTAGCCCTCAGATTTATTTCAAAACAAGCTAAAGGGCACCTGAACGCCCACACGACATGCCGGGAACTGATGACCTGCAAGTATTAATCACCTGCCACACGTGGCGGGGGCCGCACAGTAACTCCATTAAGACCATCCATCACAAAGGAAGAGTCTTTTAATCAAGACTGTGGAAGGAAGTTGGCCTCTCTGACTAAAGCGACAATCATTTACTTTGAAGCTCCGTCGACAAAGTGAAGCCGTCAGTGACGGAACTTCACAGTCGCCAAAGTCTTTCTGGGAAATCCAAAAACAAAATATACACCCCATGTTTATTCTACTGTCTTCTTTGACAGGCGCATGTTTGCAAACGACTGATGCCAAAGAGGGAAGACAACTTTGTCGCACAGAGGGACAAAAACATGGAACACAAAAAAAGAAAAGGAAAGGAAGAACACAAATAGTTTTCAAACCACTTTCCTGCAAAAGGAGGCTTGCAGACGGTGGAGATTGACTGAAAATGATGGAACCCTGCCGGGATTCGATTTTTTTCTTTTTTCCTTCCGCTTGATTTCAGTTCCAAAATTACACAACAGGGTTTTGGGGTTGTTGTTTTTTTTTTGTGGGCTGTTTGGGGACAGCGGCGAGTCAAACGGACGTTCTCAGGACGTTCTCAGGATTCCAAGCTTGTGTTGGCCGGGAAAAGCTCCCGGTTGCTTTCTTTTAAAAAACAAAAAAAGCTCCTGTTTGTCAAAGCAACGCTGTGAACTTCAGCCTTTTCGGAACATGAAAGAGCCGCTCGACGGACACTTCTGCTCGGGAGCGAGACTGTAATAATCTTAATCAGTGCTCAGCCAGACCTCAGGAGGAGGAGCTCTCTGTGAATGTGCACAAGCGAGGAACTGGGGAGGTGGGGTGGGACTGTGGACCTGGTGGGGGGTTGGGGAGGTTGGGTGGGGGTGAAGGGGGGCGGGTGCCATTCCTCCGAGAGAAAGCGGCTGGATCAGGACCAGCGGGGCCCGCAGGAGATCTTCCACCGTCTGAAGCAGCTTTGACTCATGTGGGAAACAGCCGGCGGCACCGACACTCAACGTCGGCCAAACTTGTCCTCCAGAGTCTCGGGGGGATGGTGGGGGGGTGTTTGTTGTGTGCAACAGGGATGAGAGGCAGGGGTGGGGTCAGCCAGGGAGGTCCTGGACTATAACTAATGAATTTGTCCATATCCAGCAAGTATGTGGAAAATACTTTTAGTAGAAGACATTTCTACTATTTTCAACTAAATAGTGCAAACAATCATTGGTTGGGCTTCAAAGATTCTACGCATTATTCCAGTGAATATACAGTGCTCATACTGGGCCGGTACACGCAGAAGAAAAGAAAGAAAGGAAAATGTTATTTATTCACTATTTCAGCGGGGATTTGGTGGGCTGACAGCGGCCGCCCGACCTTCTATCAACACCACAGAAGAAAGAATCAGCAGGATTTATTTACTTGACCATTCACCGTCTGAACTTCATGCCAATAAGGTTGCAGGGAAGCAGCTGTGAAAGTGCTTCGACACCAGGAGGGAGTAAGATCGGGTGTTTCCGACACTATTGGAGGAGTGAAAGGTGTTGACCGATGTGAGAGGACGTTGGCTTTGTTGGAAACGTCTTAATTAACTTAATGTGTTTCTGCAGAAGATCTTTGACAACAGACGCAGGTTTTCACATTAATGAGACAGTCATGGCCTGGTTTAGTTCTTTTTTTTTTTTTTTTGACCAGTTGGCCAAAAGAAGGGATTTTGAGAGATACGCTGAGCGAGTCGACGTCTTAGTCACACTTTCACGACGGCAAAAGACAAAAAAATACGTTCAAATCAAAGATGCCGACACGCTCAATTTACTGCCGCCATGCACCGCCTCCCTGTTTCTGTGTTTTCCGCTCCATTTCCAGCAGGTACAAACACCGTCACCCCAGGAAATGGGGAGCAGATTGAACTACGCCGCCACCGCCACTCTTTATCTTTTTCATGCGTGTGTGTGTGTGTGTGTGTTTCTGCTCTAAAACTAAAAGCGCCTCCTAAACGCCACTGACCCGGTGCTCGGTGGAGGGGGCGTGGCCTGTGCCTGCACGCAGTCCCATTAGCCAGTTGGTGCAAAGAGCTGAACCCTCGCCGTGGCTGAGAGTTATTTTATTGAAAAAAAAAAAAACCCCAAAGGATGTAAAATTCATCTAAAAAGGTCTCAACTGGGACTGGAAATCAACACACTGCAAAGATCCAAAGCTAAACTAGAACTTAGAAGAACAGCAACCACAGTCCTCCTTCCCTGAACTGCAAGTCACAAGAAAGAGGTGAAACATGAAGGTGAGACGTCTTCATCGTCCCTTGGAGCTCAGAATTGAGGAAGAGTTTCAGAAAATACTGTATAAATATTGGAATGAAGGGTCCCCCTGACTCAATGACCGCAAGCGAATGTGGTTGGTTGTCTTCTCCGTGTGCGCCGCTGAGTGACGACCACGGCTTCATGCGCAGCGCCAGTTCCAAATTGTTTTATCATCTGTAAGTCCCGACCAACTAGACAGACAGACAGACAGACAGACAGACAGACAGGCAGGCAGGCAGGCAGAGCAGGAGGTTGTAACTCAACACGGACAGACAGACAGCGAAGCTGCTGGAGCGTTTAGCTCCTGATTACTGAAGAACAGCCGTGATAACAGGGGTGGAGGGGGTGAGGGGGGGTACAGGGGCCCCTGCAGGCCGCCAGCCTCACACCAGCCAGCAGGGGGAGGCGCTACTGTGTTTTGTCTAACTCCTAATCTTGTTTTTCACTGTGCTGCTTGCTGCCATGTGCACTTCTTCGTCTTCCTTCCTGTCCTGATGATTGTTTGGTTGTAGTTTTTTTTTTTTTTTTGACCACAGAGCACAAACCAGTGGCCAGTCCTCACAAGTCACTGAGAGGCAGCGTTGTTGGAGTCACTCTCAGTCCATGCAGAAGCAGAGAGTTCATCTGAAATATGACCTCAAGCTCCACACAGTACCTTTTCTTTCTGCTCTCCTGAGCCCTCAATGGTCTCATCGCACAGGGATTTGATCAGCAGAACGCGACCTCTGACCTCTCAGCTGAGGCTGGCAGCCTCGCACTTCTGCCCAGCCCATCTCTGTGGAATGTCTGCTATCTCCTCACGTGTACGGACGCTCACCTCCACTTGACTGTTGAACGTTTTTTCTTGTTTTTTTGTCCAACATCTGGCCTCTTGGACCGCTCTCACTTTGAAGAAGCCGCTCCAGCCTCGTCCGCAGGAGAAACAAAGAGCGCATCAACAGAGAGGAAACATGTCAGCAAGAGCTGATGTCCCTCCTCTGTGTGGAGGCCGTTCCCACAATCCCCGGCCGCCGCGGAGCCAAACGCTGCTCGCTGCCATGGCGGCTATTCTTCTTCTTCCTTCTGCTGTGTTTTTTGGCGCCCTGTGGCAAGTTTTTCTTCTTTCTTTCTTGGCAGAGAGGGCTTTTGGGCTCGTTTGGGACTGTTCAGGTTCCATGGAGCTATCAAAGGAGCCGCAGCCAGGCCGGAGAGCGGAGGGGAGAGGAGGGGAGGGGAGGGGAGGGGAAGGGAAGGGAAGGAGCAGAGCCAGGCACTGCCGCCCGCAGCATCCAGGAAACTGGCAAAGTGGCACCAGTGACCACAGCGAGACTGGGTTTCACACACACGGCTGGATGAACAAAAATGCAGGCACAAAAGAGGGGAAAAAAAAAAAAAAATACAGCAGCTGCAATTTTTAATTATAGGAGGATGAAACCTACAACCCTGCACTGACTGACTGACTGGTTGAGACATGTCTGGACTGACTGGTTGCTGTGTGAAGCAGGTCACAAATTCCTGGTTTTAAAGTGCTAATGAGTGACAACAATGAATGGATGGATTAAAGTGGTTAAAGTGTGCGACATCAAGTGGTTACACTTCAGATTGCAGCGTCTTTCACTCTCCCCTCCTGATGTTGCCAGTAAACTACGGTGGCCTGCGCACCCAAACCTGGATACCTTATCCACCTTAAGATTTGTGGTCAACAGCACTGAAGGATTCCTGTGTGCGAGTACAAAGAGGCTTCTAAAAAAAAAAATACAACGGCTCCATGCAGCTGATCCCCTGCAAGTTCCGACATCTCTGGCGCTGCGCGGTGCAGCCAGTCTGTGTGTGTGTGTGTGTGTGTGCGTGTGTGTATGTGTGCAAGTCCAGGGGGGCTTTAAAGCTTTAACAAGCGAACGCAAAAAAACATCAACAACCGTGTTTTCTTTCAAGGTTCCGACGGTAAAGAGGTCTCTTAAACGCCGCTTGTTAATTACCGGGGTTGTTAAATGCTAAACGAGCCAAGTTACGGCAGGGCGCGACAAACACGACCGCCAGGAGGAGCTGAGAGTTACAACACAAGCGAGACACGACAACCAACGTCTGTGTGTGTGTGTGTGTGTGTGTGTGTGTGTGTGTGTGTGTGTGTGTGTGTGTGTGTGTAGCAGCCCAGTGACGGATTAGACAGCTGGCGAAAGAACAAAAAGTGGTGAATCAGCCTTGTTGTCTCGATTGTGAGTGTGTGTGTGTGTGTGTGTGTGTGTGTGTGTGTGTGTGTGTGTGTGTGTGTGTGTGTGTGTGTGTGTGTTGGTCAGACAGCTGGGCAGTAACAGCAGCCCAAGGGCACCTGATGGCAGTGCATAACCGCTGCTTTGTTTGTTTGTTTGTTTGTTTTCCAAGCAGCACCTGAACTTGAGTCCTGCTAGAACAAAAATGTCATGATTTAGTTGAGCTCATCTTTGGAGCTTCTTTTTTTTTTTTTTTTTTTTTTTTTTTTTTATGATTTTGGCATTAGCATTAGCATCTCTTAGGATTTACCTGAGCATCAATGACACTACTGCTGCTAATCGGAGACACGAGTGAAAAAGTTGATTCAAATTTTGGCCCATTGTTCAGATTTAACACAAATACATACATACATAATTATATATACACATGCATATATATATGTCTATATATATGCATACATATATATGTCTATATATATATATATATAGACATATATATATATATATATATATATACATAGATACATACAAACATATATATACAAATACATATGTATATATATATATATATATATATATATATATATATATATATATATATATATATATATATATATATATATATACATGTACATATTGTATATAATTTTTTTTTTTTACTCATACTGAGTGAACAGTGAGAACGAATTAATGAGGCTTCACTTGTAAAGTAGTTAAAAAAAAGATGATAAAATCATTCTGGGCCATTAGTCCATTAAACTGACAACGCGCCAAGTTGTTTTTACATTCAAATTGTGTTTTGACATTCAAAAACCATTCAGCTCCAATTTATGATCATATCTGATGTTCTTGGGCCAGAAGAGACTCCAGTCCCTTTCAAATCAGCGGGAAATTTAACACACACACACACACACAGTTGCCAGGTGAAGCTGCAGCCTGCCAGGGGTCTCGGTTCAGTCATTAGTGAGGAATTGCAAAAGTCTCCCTCCTGAGATGCTCCCCTCTCTTGTCATTTTAAAGGCTCTGGCCTTTCGCAGAGGAATTTGTGAGACCGAGATCACAACCTAATTAAGGAGATTGTGTCTTGCAGGGAAAGCAAACCAATGTGTTCCCAGCAGCAGCAGCTCACAACAGAATCTCAACTGCGAAGGAATGTCTTTGAGAAATGCCATTTAGCACAATGACGGTTCTTTAGAGGGAGACAATCCTTTGTTGTCTTGTTTACTGAAACTACCCCGAAGAGGAAACCCACTGTTTTAATATCCATCGCAGCTGGGTGCAGCCAGTGAGTGGCCGTTCTACAGTAGTCCTCACAGGAGGAAAAAAAAACGCGATGAAAAAACGAGCAGGAGAATTTTCAATCGCCTCATAATGGATTCCATCTGGAGCTCAAGGAGTGAGCTCATCTCTTCTGTCCACTGCGGTTCATGTTGCGCGCTGTTTTTTTTCTTTTTGGAGGACGCGCTGCAGTTTAGACGGAAGCCCATCAATCAAAGGTCGTGACGTGCACTCGCTTGCATTCGGAGCGAAGGCCACCGCAACTTATACAGAAAACTTTCCCCTTTCTCCTTAAAAAAAGTTTAAAAATTACATTCTCAATTCTCAACCCTCTTTTCTTTTGAATGGGTTTTTTTTTCTGTTCTGTCACAAGCGGAATGGCGATGATTACACTTCACAATACAAGCCGAAGCACCAAAACAAAGATTAATTCAAAACGAGGAGCATTCGGAATTAAAATGCAAAGCACGCGCACGGTTACAACAAAGCAGCAATTAAAAGATTAGGAGCAAGAGACAGATAAAACGAAGAGTACAAAAACAAAACTAAAACACGGCTATTGTACTTTAAGAAGTGAAAGAATGAAAAGAATGAATACAAACATGTTGGTATTTGCCCAGCAGTCACCGCTGCAATAAAGACTTTTCTGTTTGGAAAGACGGATAAAGGCAACTCGGTCAAAAACGGAAGAGTGACTTCAAAGAGGGGAATAAATCCACGACCCCTGCACATCATGTCAATGTAGCCTGACGACAAAAACACATGAGCACCGATCGCATTCGAAAGACTTTCCTGTGGAGCTCGACTGGGTCCAAAAGTTTAGGACTTGGAAAAAATAAAATGTGAAACTGAAAACTTAAAGTTTTGACCTCGAAATTTGAAAAATACAGCATAGTATTCAAAATCAAACTATGATTGATTGACTCACTAAATCTTTTGAATTAATCATTTCTTTTGATTTCTCCCTTTCATATACAGTATATTTTGATATTTGAGGTTTCATTTATTTTCAGTTCCATGTCCACATCTTATTTTTATCCTCTAATGTTTTCCTCCACAAGGGGCCTCAGCACTGAGGTCCTCCCGGTCCTCTCGCACCAGCTTCAACCTCGGGTTTACGGAAGAACCAGCGTGGCTGGGCCCCCACTCCCCCCGCCTGCCGACGTGAATGCCCAGCTGTGAGCCATCGCAGTGACTCCTCAAAAACAAGCAAGCCTCGTCGACCTACCGCACGGCTCAGCGTCCTTGGGCACCGACTGCCGCTGGTGCCCAAGGCAACACAATGGGTGGGAAACAGAGGGAGCGCTGCTATTTAAAGGCCACCTTTGCCACTGTCAATTTCTATGGATGATGAGAGACGGGGCGATCGACGGTGAGGCCGAGTGACAGACGCACAAAAGAAATATTTATAAATTAGGTTTGGAGCGTTAAAAACAGTTGGAAAGCTGAGTCACTCGGCAGCCGCTGACCTACTTCCACAGGTGTGACGACACCAGGCGGCAGGTTAATGATCCCCAGGAACAGAAAAAACACAAGGACAACCGCAGTGACAAAGACAAAGCGCTGAAGACGTTCATTAAAAAGTGGATTCTGAAGCCGCGCCGTCGTCCAATCCAGACGTTCATCTTAATGCTTCAAAGTGAAACACACAAGGTGATTCCAGCAGAACAAGTCACAGATTCTGATGCTTGTGTATACATGAACTAGTCCAATTGCACCAATGTCATCGCGCCTATTGAGCGACCTTCAGGTATACAAATAAAACTTATACATAAATAAATCAATCTATTTATTTAAGCAGGATGAGCCAAAAACACAAAGCAAGGGCTCCGTCAAACCAGCTGAATTTTCCCCATTTGGTAGTTTTTTGTTTATTTGACCTTTTATAGCGACCTGGCTCCAGACCGTTAAGTGGTTGTTGTCCTATGTGTCGTCTACACATTTCCAAACAGCAGGTCTCCACATATTGAGTCAATTTTGTGACAATTTTAAAGGAAAACCGCGAGTTTCACGTTTTTGTTTGAGGTTTAAAAAAAACTTCTGACATGATTGCATTGTTTTGGAGGAGGCGGGACAGTACGGGTGGTCCAACTCTTTTGCCACGCCCCCCTCCACCGATAAACACTTTCCTCTTCCTCCGTGAAACTGGATTTCAGCGGGTCAGCTGAGCGACACTTGGTCCTGCGGCTCCGTGCGAGCTGAACGCTCCTCGCTGTCTCTTTAAAGGAAACCCGGTGCTGCTGGAACAACGGAGGCTTGCTAATTGACTGCAGATTTAAGAGCTACACAAAACCACCGCTGGCTTCTCTGCCAACACCCCCCACCCCACTCCTCCCCTCCACTCCCTTCAGTTTCAGCACCCAGTTAAGGAAATTGGGTCTCTCCAAAAAAAAAAAACAATTTAGCCCAACCGGCTTCATTTCCTAATCCCGCCGCTGATTGAAGGAATACGACCCTCATTTGCATGACAAAGAGCGATGCAGGAAGCCCAGAAAAAACAGGTTATTGAGGTCCATGCCGCTGAGAGGAGAAGTGAAGCGGGGGAACAAGCGGCACTCCAGGACTGGGGGGGGAGAGATTGGCAGCGTTTGAGAGGGAAAAACAGTCATTTGCGGGAGCAAAGTTACACAAAAGGAGCCACAAGAGCGTCTCTCTTAGCGTCGATGTGAGACGCAGGAGCGGGCAGAGCAAGAGAGGAGAGGAGAGGAGGAGGACTCCAGGAGAGAGGCTAATCGGGGGCCCCAGCGGTGAACTGGAGGGGGGGGGGGGGGTTCTTCAATATCAGAAGAATTTCAGTGAAGAGCCAGTTGATCCGCGGAGCCTCGGCTGAGGCGACCATCATCGGGTTTCTGAGGTTCCTCAACCTTGGCGAGCGAAAAAACACAAGTCGTGAAAAAAAACCACGACAATTACATGCGATGGAACGATTAGAACCTGCGTGGCTGCCGAGCAAGGCGGAGGTAGGGGTTGGGGGGGGGCTTACAGTCCCACCGCAGATGTTCCAAGTGTGCAGGGTCGGATACGAAGCTCAGACGGGGGATCTTGCGAGGGGTTTGGAGAAAAAAGGGATAACGGTGCAGGATTAATGTTGAAAGAGAAGATGATAATCAGAGGCCTTGGCGTGAACTGGCTGCTTCCAGGCTGCAGGTTGAGTCTTATCTCACACCGGACAGACGCTTAGCGCCTCCAAACACCGGAGCAAGACCAGCAGAAGAGCAGAAACTCCAGCGGTGGGCCTCTGGGCCTCTGCTCTCCCACCCCCCCTCCGTCCATTAGTCCAGACCCCCCCCCCCCCCCTGGTACAGTTACTTTCTAACCTGCTGCAGATGTGCAGCTCTGGGGTCTTGGTCCGAGGGGGCGATGGAGCAGCGGATAAGAAGAGTGGAAACATCCAAAACTAATAATAAAAAAAGCTGTGGTGTGCTTTCATAATGTTTAGTTGTTGGGGTTTTGTTTTTGGTGTTATTGCTCTCTCAGCAACCAACCCCTGCACCTCCTCCCCCTCTGGTGTAAACCTGCGGTGGTCTCTCCTGGTGTCTGAGGTCGTGAGGAGGTTCTCCGGGTTCTCCAGGTTCCGTCAAGTATCCCGTATCCAGGGTGAAACTCAAGAGTCTCTGAGGCTCCTCGGTTCTCTGAGTTTCCAGCTCATCTAAACCGCACCGCTGCTTTATTTGTTGTCGTTTTCTGTCTCCACAAGTGTAAACATCTTGCATGTCCTGCGACTGAGTTTTTTTCTCCCATCTTTCTTTTATTTACTACCAAAGTTGTTGTTTCTTTCCGCACAGCAAGACGACAAGATTTGAGCTCACTTTCTTTTTGGCTCTTTTCAAAGAGGGACTTTTATTTCCAATGTGGCTCTTACATAAGCTTGTTGTTCTTCTTTTGACATCTGTTTCTTTTAAATAAATCTTATTAAGGACTTGTTCTTTCTAAAGCTTGATGCTGATGGAAACTTCCAACTCATGGCTTTTAAATATTGCTTTTTTTGCTTTTCTTTTGGTTTGTGCCGCTGCCATTATTTGTCCTCAACTTTGTCCGTTGTGCTCAATTCAAGAAAACAAATTGTCAGGAGAGAAGGAATGCTGGCGCGCAACATTTTATTTTTCCCCAACAGGATGAACAGCAGAGCAGTCAGATCTCATATTTAGGTGCCTTCGATGGGGCCAATTCAATGCATCTTTCAGGAGAAAGAAATTTGAATTCCTGCTGAATCTGAACTTTCCCCAACCATTTCTCCTCAATACGAACCCCGACATTTTCGGGGCAAGTTGAATTTTCTCATCTTAAAATTTGTGAAGAAATAATCCTGACTGGAACTGGGACACAGTGGTGGATGGTGGTGGTGGTGGATGGTGGTGGAGGGTGGGGGAGAAGAAGCTTCCTGCCCAAAATAAACATGTGGCGCAGCGTTACTGGAAGCTGAGTGGAGGGATTTGATAGAGGCAAGAGAGTCTGGGTGGAGGGAAGTGTGTGTGTATGTGTGTGTGTGATTATGTTATGTAATTTCCACCAGCGCTAACAATGCTTTTCCTCTGACTGCTGCCCGCCTGCAGCCCCCCATGAGTCCCCCCGACATGCCGACTTTAACAGTGTCAAAACGGACTCTTATCTTTTTGGGCCAGCGGTCTGTCGTCCCGGCGCAGGGCCACCTCCTCCCCCACAAATCGCCCCCCAAAAGCTAAAGACGGCCGACGACGACCACGGCGCTGCCGTCTGCTCCCTACGCACGATATGGAATTTGGCCGGAAAGCAAAGCAGGCCCAGAAGATTTTTAGGGGCGAGTGTCTAATTTCCCAGCACGCTTGACGAAAAAAAAAAAAAGTAAACATGAGGATAATGGAGCGCCACGGTTTCGGTTTTGAATGATAGTCATTTGACGTCAGCTACTTTCTAATGTAGACAAACGAGTTGATCTTGTTAGTCCGATTTTCCAGAGAGCAATCCGGTTTTGGATGGAGGAGCAGCAGATGCGCTCGTGATTTTCTCATAACAATTTGTTTAATACTCATGAGTCTGACTTGATGCTCAAGGGAAGCCTGTACATCCTGTCATCACGGAAGTAGTGCTGTAATGGTAAGTAAGTGCTACTACTTAAGTAGTACGACTACTAAAGCAATATTACAGGAACTTCACTTGTTATTATGACTTATACTTATTATTAAACTTTGCAGTATTTCTTTACAGAGTAAAGAAATACTGTGCCAGTCCAGGAGACCATGCCGTTTAAACTTTAGATTCATGTAGTTTCATGACTGTTGCATTAAAAAAAAAAAATGACCCCGGAGAGCATTTGAGAAATTACAACTTGCCAAGGTGTCATTACAACCAGGAAGGTCCACCAGGTAAAATTATCAGGTGCGCTGGCACCGACCTGTTCCAACCGGCTCTCTCACACACATACACACACATACACACACAGACAGACACACGCACACGGCAAGCTTTGATCAGCTTCTGAGCGGCTCTGTGGGCTTTGAACGGCGGGACGGTGGACGGTCGCTCCCCGGCTGTCTGACTGAGGTTTTTTGTCCTGCAACACTGGCTCATTACCGCCAGTGACGTCTGTCTGGTGGCTGCCAGTTTGTTCGGGGGTCACAGTGAGAGAGAGAGAGAAATAGAGAGAGAGAGCGAGACAGAGAGAGAGAGAGAGAGAGAGAGAGAGAGAGAGAGAGAGAGAGAGAGAGAGAGAGAGAGTGTGAGACAGAGACAGAGAGAGAGACAGAGAGAGAGACAGAGAGAGAGAGAGAGAGAGACAGAGAGAGACAGAGAGAGAGAGCAGGGAGACGCAAACACTCTGACAGGTTGGTCGTCCGAGGAAGACGAGTCACCGAGTTGTTGACCTGCTGTTACAGCGGCGCTTTGATTCTGGAACGGCGGCGACAGACGGGGAAATTTCAGCCGAAAACAAATTTTAAAGGTCAAATTCGCATTTTGGTGTAACCCTGACGGCGAGGCTGACAGGGTCAGAGACACAGAGACACTCAGAAAGTCAATTCCCACCAGAATTTTCATCAGTCACACTGTGAAGATTCCTGATGATGAGAGAAAACCGTCTTCACACAGTTCTGATTGTGTTGACAACAAAAAGTTTGAATTTTCTTTTTGATTTGAGACCGAGCAAACACAATTAACTTCAATCACTACTTTCCCACTAGACAAAACAAAAAAATCAGGGAAAATGACATGAACTGCATCCTGTAGCTGCTGGCTGTATATGCAGCTTGAGAGGTGAGAGTTTTGTTTTTTTTAATTAAAATTAAGAGAAATTGCAAACGGCTCTTTGGACATGACATCAGATCGGCGCAGCGGCAGGCGGAGCCTGCTGGAGCAACTGGTTCTCAATAAATCTCTCACTCCTGTGCTCCACCGAGGACTTTCACTGGGGCTGTGAAGTTGGAGCGCACGCTGAGGTGACGCAACACAAGACACACACACCGCTTGTGTTTGCAAGCTGTGCGACGAGAGGGAAGGGGGGGGGGGGGCATCATCATTACAGCCAAATAGTGACAAAGTCGAAAGTGGAGCACGATGGAGAGCGACTGGACCTGGGCTAGTGTTGCCAAATGATGGTCAGAGAAGAAGAAGGGGAAGAAGAGGAAGAAGAAGAAAAAGAGGAGGAGGAGGGCATTGGGAGGGGTGCTGGTCTGCATTTCCTGCTGGATCAGAAGAAATATTTCCTGTTACTACAGCCTTCTTTAACCTCTGTGTGTGTGTGTATGTATGTGTGTGTGTGTGTGTGTGTGTGTGGTTTCCCAGTGCAGACAAAGGCAGCGGAGTGGCTGTGATTAGTGCATTCCAGGTCTCTCCACACCATCACAACGCTGAGTGGCTACACAACACACAGCAGATGAGCTCAGAGACTCAACAAACAACTGGCCGCGAGCATTATTCCAGTTTGGGTAATGTTTTTTTGCCCGAAGGGTGGCGCTATGGAGCACCTAGATCTTTAATCTTTGCATGAGAAAAAAAAAAAAAGTCATTTCAATTGCTTGCCGAATTTCGTCAAAATTGAATAAGGTTAAAGGGGTCAAAATTGGGTCGAGAGACACGTTAGGTCAACAATAATAATACAGGACTTGTACAGGACTTTCTCTCGTTGAGCTCAGTCCCAATGAAAAAAACGATAGGAACGTGGCCATGATATGAGATCAGGGAAACCATTTCATTGGCTGAGGTTGTCAGCCTCCCACAACCTGAACAATAATAATGATGATGATGGTATAAATAAGCCCTTGAGCTGAAAGCCCAGAGCTGCCAGGTTACAGGTCATCTAATCCGAGGTTTGTGCTCGTCAGGTGGCTGCAGAGTGACAGAGCTGGTGATGCTGCTGCTGCTGCCGCTGCTGCCGCCTTTCTCCTTCCTGTTCGGCCCCACAGACTCTCAATAAGCCCTGCAGGTCTCCCAGAAGCGAGGCTAAAGAGAGAAGGTGTAAAAATCTCAGAGGCTCAGAGCAGGAGAGCCAAAGTAAACGTCTTTTTCCCTCCCCTGGCGGCAGCGGCGGCGTTGTTTGTTATTCATGAGAATGGCGGCTGACTCGGCCGACAATTCCCTGGGAAAATTAGGCTGTGGGTTCCCGACGGACGAGCCGAACTTTCTCCTCCGCTGGACAGAAATGGCCACTTTGTCACTCTACAGTTGTCGGCGAGCCCTTCCTCCTCCCCCCGTGGCCCCCGCCGAGGCTTATCGGGCTCAGCCGAGAACGAAAGAGGTTGGGAAGACGGAGTGAGAGAAAGAAGAGGATGATGGTGAGAGTGCGAGAGGAGGGACGGAGCAAAGAGATTGAGTGGTGGAATTAGTTCAGCATTTAGCCTTGGAAGAAGACCAGAGGCTCATCAGGGCATGAGATGGAGGGAGTGTGTGTGTGTGTGTGTGTGTGTGTGTGTGTGTGTGTGTGTGTGTGTGTTGGGGGGTGAAGACAAAGACTGCAGATTGAGAGAGAACGGTGCATTCAGCGCACATCCCGAAGGCCGAGCATCTCCACAGTGTTTAATCTCAGGAGCAGATTAAAAAGAGAAAATAAACTTCCCTCTGTCTTTGCGTGAAAAAAAACAAAACAAAAAAAAAAACCTCCAGCTGATTCTCCAGTCAGACCCGTCTTACTCCCACGCTCGGCTGCACACTCTGCCTCGCCGGCCTTCACGCCGCCGAGATATCGGGTGTCATAAATAACCGAGCGACGGCCGATCGCGGCCTCATCGCTTCCCCAAGAACCAAAGCGCTTTATCTGCTGCGCGAAGGAGAGGGGGAGGCTCAAAGGAGGCGGGGTTAATTAATCGCAAGTAGCAGGAGCTGAACCAATCCCATCATGGAGTCACATCAGGAAGTAGGGACGAGAATAATTATTTGGTATTGCAGAAAGAAAGAAAAAAAGAAACATTTGTGATGGGAGACTGACAGAGGTGAGGCCGGTTGCGTAAGAGCTCACACACTGTAACATTACGCTGTAACATTACGTAACGGCAACACTGGCGGGGAAAAATCAATCTGGGTTCTAAATCATCCTGCGCTCAGGCAGCAGCAGCAGGAGCAGCACCGGTGGTGGTGGTGGTGATGCTCTCTGATTTCCAGGGTTGGACAGCGCAGTCACATTCCGCAGCGTAACCCCACTCCTCAGCTTCATCATCCACTTGACTCCTGGAGGAGCACCAGGGAGGGGGGGGGGGGGCGAGACAGCCCACACACACACACACACACACACACACACACACACACACACACACACACACACACACACACACACACACACACACACACACACACACACACACACACACACACACACAGGGCAGATAAACAGGAAGCTGCTGACTGAACGACAAGGAAGCACTTTTGACTTGGACAGGTTGTGTTGGCAGCCTGCCGAGGGACACGAGGTGTGTGTGGAAATGATGATGATGATGATGAAAAATAAAAAGCATCAGATGGACTTTGGCTGCCACTGACACAGGTCTTGCAAATATTAATGAGGTTATGCTGACATTTTCATATCGAGGTCGAACCCTGAACTTTACAACTCTGACAACTTGCTAGAAAAGCAACAACCATGAAGCTGAACGATAAAGTTACTTTTGGTGTTTCAGACAATTGAAAGGCCCCGATTTTAAACTTGGTTGCGGTTCAGTATGAACACACAGCCAATAGACACAAAATAAAAGAGATCACTGCAACAAAAATCCAGCAACGGAAACGATTACGGCTGCTATAAACATACACAAAGCCTTTCATCAAAGTCCCACTGGGTGAACTCTTGATAAACTGATCATGTTTTACTGGAAGGAGAGGGAGTCCCCCACATACTGAGCAGCACTTTGCCAACTCACTGGCCAACACAATAATGTACAGTGCTGGAAAGTAATCGGAGCGTGTTTTGCATTCCAGGAGGAGAGAGAGAGAGAGAGAGAGAGAGCAGGACCATTGTGTAGAGAGGTCATTGTGTTTTTGTCCACCGGCTGGCACACACACACACACACACACACACACACACACACACACACACACACACACACACACACACACACACACACACACACACACACACACACACACACACACACACACACACACACACACACACACACACACACACCCCAAACTAGACGGTGAGTCATGCTCAGCACCGTCTGAACTCTCCTCCAGCAGCAGCAGCAGGGTGCACACCATGTTGGTACACCAGTCTAGATACACACAACTGGTTTTGTAGTGCAAAAAAAAGGAAGGAAAAAACAAAAAACACACCACACCAAACCTTTGGCGTGTTAACAAGCCTGGAGCCGCGATGGAGATTCAATTTGAACTTGCCGTCGCCGCAGCTGCATCAGACGGCTGCTCTCCTGTAAGAAGAGTAAATTGAATCGCAGAGTGAGGGAGGGATTTTTTTCCCTTCCCTTCAGTCCCAGTCGCAGACGCACGACGGATTGAAGGAGTTATCTGCATAAAAGAGGAAGCAGCCAGCCAGCCAGCCGAGAGGGAATTATTTAAAACAATCCACTCAGCAATGTTCCCTCACACGGCGACGGCGGGGGAAATATAAAGTAAGACTCGACCAGCCAGGAAGAAAACAGCAGTCGCTGTTTTCTTCCTTGGTGAGACGTGAAGGTTTTACAAGAAAAATAGTGTAGAAAAAAAAAAGGCTGGTAAGCCAAGAGAATGATTTTCATATTAGAATAACCCAATTGAAAGAGACTTTTAGGGGCTTTTCATCCTTTATGAAAATGTGTAACGACTCCTCTGATGATTGTACATTTCCTACTTTGTGTCCAGACCCTTGGCAAAGTTATTTTTGTGACCCATCCATCCTGTTGTTGAAGGTCTTTCCACAACGGCAGCGCAGAGGATCTTTCCGACAGCAGGCAGCAGCGTCACAAAAGGTTTTGCTAAAAATTGTCGCTGAAAAGTTTCCTCCTGGTCAGTTTGATCCTTCAGAGTTCAATTAAAATGTCCATTAAACGTTTTACTCCTGCAACGAATCTCGGTCGCCTCACAGTCGCTTCATTTTTATAGATTTTTAGCCCAAAAAAAATCCTTTAACGTGGAGTCTGGAAGCATGTTATTGCAAGGAAAAAAAACACCTGCTTCTGATTCCATCTTTTTTCCTCACGGTGATCAAAACCACCTCAGAGTCGGTTCCTCCATGGCGGTGATACGCTGCGATGACAATCATGGGCTGTGTTTCAATTCAGGGTCTGCATCCTTCGAAACATGCATTTGAAAGGAAGTTGCGTCATAGCACTGCGTGAAGGCTTGTCCCAATTGAAATGCGCCCTTGAAAATGCGCCCTACTTTTAGCCGATTCCAAGGACACACCGCTACTATCCTTCGCGTCCTTCTGTATCCCAGCATGCTTTGCGTGCTGCTGCAAAGCATCCTGGGATCCTGGGAAGTCAGCTGAAATTAGCGGCATGTAGTGGCAAAGACACAACGTATAAATTTAAGGACTGAAATTTCACATAAAATATTCAGTTTTTAACGTAGGGTTTTTACTTATTTGAACATTCAACGGCATCGTTAGATGGCAAACCAATGGTTAGCTTGATGCTATAAAAACGTCACTTCCGGGGTTGGCCAGCAGGAGGAAATACGTCTCGTTCTCGGCCGGGTCCTTCGGAAAACGCTTCTTTCGAACGGAAGGACGCTTCCTTCGAAGGATGCAGACCCTGAATTGAGACACAGCCATGGACTTGTCACACTCCTCCGCTCATGTCCGAATTCCCAGAATTCCCAGAGAGCGGTGGGGACGAGCACACATTGTGCACTTGGCCTGGTCGTCCTCTAGATAAGGGCGCCTCAGACGACTGTTTCGCATTTTTACCGTTTGACCTTCCTGGCCGACACGGTGGAGGACATAAATCCAACATTTTCATCCTGGACTGGACAGCAGCTTTGTGTTCGGCCACCAGACTGGAGATGGTTTGAGAGTGCGGGGGTGAGGACACATGAGTGAGGAGAGGCTGCAAGTGGAGGGATAACTCATGTTTACTCATGAGCTCAAAGCCTGCAAATCTCTGCACGCAATCACACGGCTACAGGGGGAGGAAAAGGCTCAAGGACTGATTTGCTAATGAGGCGTTTGAGGACACGGCTGAGGTCGACAGTTATTTATTGGAACGGGAGTCGAAAAAAATGAAAGGTATAGATAAAAAAAAGAAATTGCACTTGCATGGGACAAAGAGAGGAGAAAAAGAGGAGCAGCAGCCAAGAAATGCAAACGAGCGTCTGCTGGAAAAGAGGGAATTGGTGACATGGGGTCGACCTGAAGGTGGGGGAGGAGAAAAAAAATGTAAGAACTCATATGGTCCAGGGCGCGTAGTGATGAAAATCTAATCTGTCACGCTGAACCGAGAACTTTGGCCGGCTGTTGAATGTTGAAGGAGGCGGCCCGTGCCGCCGGCGAGAGCTTGACAAGACGTCGCTATGCTAAAAATTCCCGCTCGGCTTCGGTTTCCCTCAGTGTGAAGGCGTGACGGGACTCAAAACGCCTCCGTCTCCTTTCACTTTGGCCCGCTGACAGTTTGGTGGCCCGTAAAGCAAGAGATAAAGAAGACGGAGGGCGGAAAAAAAAGAACAAGCGGCTCCCGCATCAATAATGCACCCTTTTGCGATCAAGAGAAGAAAAAAGTGTCGGAAAAAAAGCAAAGATGAAAGAAGGGAAAAAAATTGGGTGCAAATCAGGCAGGATGTCATTGCTGGGGCTGAAATATCTCGGTTTAGAACGAGTGTGGAGAATGCTAAATGAAAGCTGTGTGTGTAGCTGTGTTTCCATGACCCCGAGAATTGCACAAAACCTGAATATCGCAACAAAAAACTGCTCATGGCAACAGCTAAACTTGGAAAAACCTAAATATGGCTGAAAGGTTTTGACGCTCTCATGAGGTGGTTTTTCAGACGTATCCACATAGAGGTGTATCGCAAAGTGTCATGGAAACACTTTTTTCGCATTTACACACGTCTGTGGACGTGACGTACGGGGTCACGTGACCAGTTCACTGCAAGTGAAAATCGCGTGTTTTGTTTGTTTGGACGGAGGAGGAGACGGAATATTTTTTTTATAATTAATCAAAGAGAAAAGTAAAACAACCATTCCTGACAGCAAACAAATGTAAACAAACAAAAGCAAACATAATTAATAGAACTGATTAGAATTACGGCTTATGCGCTTCGCACCATTCGATGGAAACACCTGCAAATCGTAATTGTACTTTGTTGAAATTTTAGAAATATCACTTTTATTTTACAAGAAAGTGCCATGGAAACTGTGTGTGTGTGTGTGTGTGTGTGTGTTTGCGTGTGTGTGTGTGCGTGTGTGTGTGTATGCGTGTAGAAAGGAGGAAACATCAGAGCGATATGCGGCCAGTCTGCACCTCACCGACGTTCTAAAGTCCAGACTGGAATGTGACAGATTGCGCGGCTGCTTTTGTAGAACGCGGTTACACAAGTTTATGGCTGCAATTCTGTGATTAATAATATAAATGATGGAAATATGGCGACATTTATGGAAAAACAAAGCTGCCAAAACAATGACCCACATTGGCCGGGTGAGGTGAAGACAGTTCACGGCAGTGACTACCACAATGACTCAACAACAACACAACACAGGTGACACAACAGGGGTGTGGTTCTTGTGTTGTTGTTGTCGTCGTCTTGGGAATACATGGCAGGGTGAATTCCTGGCATTCCAGTTTCCCAGAGGAACAACTTTAGTGTAAACTAAATAAATAAGGTTAAAAAAAAGATCATCACAAAGTTTTTGTATCATCTGCACAACTACGAGTGGCTTAGATTCCGACGTCTTCAAACGATTCAGACAATTTGGATTGATGGTAAGCTGAACGTCTTCATATTAATGTCACTGAAGCACACATTCCTTTGCACAAAAACACACTTAGTGTTTTTAATAAGCAAACACACAGTTTTCAACGGGCTTCTGATTCCACTTAAGGATCAATTCCACAAACTACAAGCATTCACCCCAAAAAAAAGTATTGTGCAAACTGGAGGGAGAAAAGAAACAAAAAAACAAAACAAAACAATAACCTTCCTGTTTTCTACATGTTGAAAGAATTTTGCCAACGAGAAAAAGACACACACACATTCACGCACGCACACACGCACACACAGCCCTGGCAGAGATTCTAGAAACTCTCCTAGAAACTCTGCAGGAACTGCTGCAGAGGCAAGTGGCAAAAGTGGCCGACACACAACACACACAACAAACACTCAGGGGCATGCAAATAACACAATGAGTTGAGAGTGCGCAGCGCTGAGGCTTTTCGCCTGCTAAATGCTTCCACCTCCTCTTAACTGGGAAATGCTATCAGATCTTCGCAGCTTCACATTTCTTCCATTTCACTCCCGGCCTCCTTCACTTCACTGCACTGGCTTTTATTTTCAGCACCTCGTTTCTGCCTTTTAGAAGAACAACTTTGTAGAGGAGCAATTTCCCCGACAGCAGCAGCAGGAGGAAAAACCCCCCCGCTGCAACTCTGAGAGGCTGGCGGTCAAAGTGAGCTGAAATTAATTCACAGAAAACTCAAATGTCGAGGTTTGATTCGTCTTACTGAAAGCCACTCTTTCCTTTTCCCAGCCAAGGAACAAGAGGATGTGTGCGCCTCTGTTGCTGAAGGTGCAGGTTCAAGGTGACACCAGCGCCGAGCAGCAGTGACATAATACACACACACACACTAGAGTTGCAGTACTCGAGATTGGTCTTGGTCTCAAGACCACTTTTTCAGGGTCTCTGAGGTATTTTTACTGGGTCATGTCTCGGTCTGGACGGACTGGGGGGTTTTTGATCAAGATTCAGCCAACTCTGCAATGACACGATAATGACTTGCAAAGTTGTTGTTGTTTTTTTTTTTTGAATGGTTCAAAATAGCTGGCAAAGCAGCAAAATGTTCAGGAAAAATCTTAAACCACTGAAACGAGATGTTGCTGCTCGATTTAAAAGCAAACTTGTATTTTAAAGGGGACTCGTCATTTTTTTGAGTGTTTTGTTCTTTTTATTTGAAATATAAAGTCATGGTCTCAGTCTCGATCTCGATGCTCTCTAGTCTTCATAATGTCTTGGTCTCGGTTGGTTGTGGTCTGGACGACAACACTAACACAAACACACAGACACACCGGACCGAGGCAGTGCGTGAAAGCCGCTGGCCTGTGGACAGAACCGGTCTGTCGGTGTGCATTCACTCCAAACAAACATCACTGAGGCTTATTGTCCGGCGAGCAGCAAAGCGGCAGAGTGAGCCGAGGAGGAACCACATCAAAGCCCAGAGCTGAAGGCCCCGGCCCGGTTCTGATGCACCTGATGACATTGTGTGTGAAAAAGAAGGAAAGGAAGAACAGAAAACAAAACAACAACAAAAAAAGAGCAGCATATGTTCTGATGGATTTGGTTCAAAAGTTGGCAAAGAGCTGAGTCACATGCTGGAGGTGCCGGAGAGAAGAATTGAAACAATCCGTTTTCAGGTTCAGTCTCCAGCTTGTGATGTGTCACTTTTGCTCCATGTCAGTAGATCATTTCTCACTCTTTTTCAATTTTTTGCAAATGAAAGCAAAAAAAAGTTCCCCTACAGTGACGAGTGTGATCCCAATTTGTCAAAAAAAGAAGAAAATTGACTTGGGAGGATTGGTGGGGGTGGGGGTGGGGGGTAGTAGGAGCTCTGAGACTGTGAGTCATTCAAACATTAATGGACACAAACACAGACAGCCTCCCAAAATGCCTAATCACGCAGTCAGTGGCCTGAATTTTTTTGACTCGCTCAAAAACTCCCCACAGATTATTTGCAAAAGAAAAAAGAAAAAGAGCGAACGCTTCCTTGAAGCCAGCTGGTTGGCGAAGCGTCACGAGTCCAACAAGGAACCAGGCTGTTTGCGTCCAGTCACCTTCCACTTTTTTTTTTTCTTTGCTTCCGCCAAAAGCGGGTCTGGTTAATCATTCGCTGAGTTCGACCGGTTCTTTCGGGACGTCCTTTCAACAACAACAAAAAAAAATAGAAAAACGCAGATTCCGCAGCAGCGTCAATCATTTGTGCTCCTCCGGAGAAGCGGCGCTGCAAGGCCGAGTGACCGAGCGACTGCAAACTCAGACCTTCCTGGTTCTGTGTCAACACTCGGCTGTTAAAGATTAATAGGAACAGGTAGTAGGTAGCAGGGAGGAGGGAGGAGGAGGGAGGGGGGCGGGGCTTACCTCTCCCAGAGACAAACAGCTCCGTGGGGGGGTTCAGTGACACGTGTCTGCAGTGAGTTACTTAATTTATCTGTAATAGGTCTTATTATTGCTTTTTTCTAAATCTCATTTTTCCCATCTGAGATTTATTTATTTTATTGTCACTTTTATTTTTTGCAAAATAAGAGCGCTATTTCGAAAATTTTGACACAGTACAATTGCGATTTGCAGGTGTTTCCATTGGATGGTGTGAAGTGTACAAGCCGTAATTCTCGTAAAATCTCGTCCCGCGAGAGCCCACTTTGAGGAGGATGGAGGTACAAAACATTTTGGTCAGTCGGTGGATGAGGAGGAGGAGGAGGAGGAGGAGTAGGAGCTGCTCATAAATCAAGATCTAATCCATCGAACCACAATCAAACATGTTTCCTGGGACATTATTTAAGTCAATGAGGTGGTTTCCCACTAGCTTTTTATCCAAGTGAACAACTCAACAAGAGCGTTTTGGAAGTCTTGCACGTCTCGGAATGCCACTTGTCCTACGGCTAGCTGCAGTATATTTCCCGACTGGAATATTTGTAACAGGCGGTTACAAAAGGAAAAGGCAAAGAAGAAGTTTTAAAAACTGAGACAATACTGATTGTTTCAGAGGAAGCAGACGTTTCACTGCCCACGGTTCTCCACCTTCCTCGGAGGATTCTTTTTTTTTTTTTGAGTAAAGCTCTAATCCAATGATCTGATGCCATCTGACAGTCGAACCAACGCTGCCCCCGCCTGTTCCGGAGGTCACGTTAATAAGACGTCCTGTCTACGTAACTTTCACCTCCTCCAAAAAACTGAACGGAACCAAAGTGGCCCCGCAGCTCGTTACCGCGTTTCATCAAGTGTTGAGAGACGCGCAGGCGCGCACACACACACACACACACACACACACACACACACACACACACACACACACACACACACACACACACACACACACACACACACACACACACACACACACACAGTTTTAAACACATCCTCCTCCGCTCCATTTTCAGAATCGTCTTATTGGGAAAGCGACATTTCCGGCTGTACTTGGGAGAAACGCAGGCTGCAGGGTTAATTGAAAAGGGGGGGGGAGGAGGCGGGGGGAGTGAATGGGGTGGCTTAGCATTCCTGCCGCTTGGCTCGCGAGCGAGGAACAGCAGGAAACAAAAACATTTGGGCCAAATAGCTGCTTGCTCGACAAAGTCGGTGGGTGATTAACGGCCGAGGCATTCGCTGTGATGATTTGCCCTTGTTTGGAGAGGCTTTTACCGGCGAGCGGAACACCATCGCAGCTATGCAAATGAACATTCCCAAATTCTTTAGCGCACACGTGTGAACCGGGGTGGAGAGGTGGAGGGGTGGAGCACGACAAACAAACAGCTGTCATGCTTGTTGTTAAGTAAGCGTTCACCTTTCTGTCCTCCGACTCGTTGCTACTTTCACTCCAAACACAGCTGACCTCCCTCGCCGATGTACTTTATTACTTTTAAGGCTGTGTTATTAACTGATTTTAAATCGAAATCAGATTTATTAGTCAAGACGATGTTAAAAAAAAAAAGGGAAACTCTTCAAATCGATTTTCCTTCCAGGCAGTGCTGTATCAATCTTTATTTAACGAAATGTGAAAGTTTTGCACTTTATTCATTCCCAATAGGGAAATGTGTTTGCCATTTTTCTTTAAAAATGAAGATAAAATATTTGAAATAATTTATTTCATTGTCTTTGTATTCTTACCAAAAAAATTGAAATCGAAATCAAAAATCGAGTTTTCAGAGAGTAAAAAAAAAATCCAGATTTTATTTTTGTCAAAAATCGCCCAGCCCTAGCACTATATACCACTTTTAAAACACTTTTGCAGCAGGAGCAGCAGCACTACTGAAAGGGAAAGAAAATCTTGCTAAACACATCGTCAAACTGCTGAGGCAAAAGTCAATACACTTGGTAATTACTCTTAGGGCTCATTCAAGCTAATTGCTCATATATCTAACACACACACACACACACACACACACACACACACACACACACACACACACACACACACACACACACACACACACACACACACACACACACACACACACACACACACACACACACACACACACGGCCTTTTTCAAGCCACTGCCTCTTCAGCAGCAGCACTGGGGGGGTAAAAGTGGATCTAATGATGTCCAAACTCTGCTCCCGGTGTGGCCTGTGTCCAAACATGCCTTGACTCACCCTTGACTGAACCTGGACCTTGCACAGTCTAATCCCTGCACAAACAGAGGAGAGGGCTGCTGAAGTCAGAGAGGGCAGCCCAGCGCTTCCACAGTCCAACACGGAGGGCGAAATTCACTTTAAAACAGGCTGTTTCCAAGCAACCACCAGCACGACAAGCAGTGATGCTACTCGGTCACTCAGATCCACTCTACTAAAAAGTGAACAATTTCTTTTTTATTATTATTATTTAATTAATATTATGCACAACTGCAAACATTTTTTGTGATAAAAGCTCATTTTGTTTCCATTGTGTGTCCAATTGAGGGCGACAAAGAATTTAAACCAAACACTACATTTCAAAGAACCATTGAAGCCAGTTTGTTCAGGAAATATTAATGAAAAATGTTAGTTCTGTTTGATTGCCAAACCTGTTGTCAGGAATCAACATTTTCGTTGGTGTTTGAATGATATTCATTAAAATTGTAACTTATGGAAACTAAAACATGAATGTGAATTTCTTGGCCAGCAGCTATTTTTTGTTTGTTTGTTTACTTTGCTGTTCCTTACTTACATTTTTTGTGTAATCATTTCTTGGTATAAAGGGGCAGATGAAATAAGAATATTCTTCTTTCTGCTCTCTTTCATTCAAGATACTGTTTTTTTTTTTACATTCAATTGTTCTTTTCTTTTGCAAAAATGAAATGAAATAAAGAACTTGGAATTGAACAGGGCAACAATATTGCAATTTTAATATTTTGTTTGATATATTGTGATATTTTTTGCCAACCCATCAACACCAGGACTGAGTGCAGGATGGGACAGACCAAGCGCTTCCACCTGTCCCCTAACTTCCAGCTAACACCGGAGTGCGAGCTTACTGCCTGCTCCCGCTAAACCCGGTGACCTTTTCCCAGCGACGCTGCTGCACACAAAAAGTTGTAAAAGAGGGCGACTGAGGCAGCGGGACTCAGAAATCTCACCGTGGAATTAGAAAACAGCCGCCTCCGCCGACGCGCAATTAAGCATCCAGGAGTCACACAGCAAGCGACGCGTCTCAACATGCTGACATCACAACATTCGATTCTCAGGCTGCCTCTCAGTAGACACACACACTCAAACACGCACACACACTCAGAACCGCTTTCACATTCCTGCGTTGTGTAAGCGAGTCGTCAGCGGGTCCGAGGTCAGCGTGGACAACAATGGCCTCCAGTCAAGCAGGGCGAGAGAAAGGAGACACCTTCCCGAAATTCAGAGGGGCAGGGAGGGGCAGCGGGGGGGGCACTGAGCACTGACTGATGCCGGGAAAAGAGTCTTTTCTCTGGGAAGGCATTCGCAGCTTTTGTGGGACCATTACAGCCTGGAAAAAGACGCGAGATTGGGTTCCACAGAGGCAAACAGCAGCAATTATGTAGCGGGGAGACAATCCCAGGCATCTCTGTTCACACCTGTCCACTCGTATCCACTTCACAAAGGGGAGTTTGTGTGCGTGTGCGTGTGTGTGTGTGAGTGTGAGTGTGAGGGAGGGACTCGTACATTTGCATAGTCTGATCCTGCTTATGTTACTTTGGCAGCAGCAGCAGGAGGAGGAGGGGAAAAGGAAGGAAAAGGATGCAGGAGGAGGAGGAATAACAAAGACACATTTTTCTAGCATCTTCATGTCTCGATTGTATAAAAGGTGAAAACGATGGCCTTAATTGATAGGTTGTTCAATGGCGGTATAGTGCGCAAGGTCAAAATTAGCTTGGATACTTATGACACGTTTAAACTCGACTCGAAAACAAACACTCGGCACCAGCGTCATTGTATTTGTACACGAACGTCATTTGCGATAAGGTTATTGAAATAGAAATGATTTAACATCAATTTTGCACCCCCCCCCCCCTCCAGCGCCGGCGGCGTTGTCGCAGAGCAGCTTCATCCATCCGAGCCAATATTTGGACTCATAAAAGATGGAAACATCTCCCTTATCAGCGCATCCCTGTCAGGTGTTTACTTTCTGTTTGGGGCCGTTTATCGCACAGCCCGAGTTCTGATGGCAGTTAAATAAGTCGTGGCTGTTCACCTGTCACACTGCGATAAAATATTATCTGCCCTGGATCTATAAAAACCTGCGTCATGTTGTGTCGGGTCTCAGTGAAAAAAATAAAAATAAAAAAGACAGTACGCCACAGGTGTCGAGCGGACCCGACAGTGATCCTGTGACTGTTTCCATCATTAAAATAATCTATTTTTCTGTCTTTAACTGCGAGTTAAGGTGCAACGGTGCAAATACACTTTCACTTGTGGTTCTGGCTGCAACAAAGACAATGACAAAATATTGAAGGCCTCCAACACCGTAAGCACCAACAGCAGTAACAGGTGACTGGCCAGGCAACAGATGATGACCTCGAGGACCTAGAGGTCCAACAGGCCGAGGTCATTGTTTGTCACGGTTCCTTCAGCGCCCCAATCTCATGTATCTGGCCCAGCCTGGCCAGCTCAAGCCTGGTATTACTGCCTGGCATGTGATCAGCTTCCAAACAAGCTTTGCCCCGGGCACTGCTGAGCTCCTAATAACAGGATGTGGAGCAGCGAGTCGACAAAACCTCCAAAACTGGTAGTGGTGGTGGTAGCGGTGGCCGCCCAGAAGCCCACCCACCCCTATCCCCACCACCCCCCGAGGTGAAGGTGGGCACCGAGTTCAGGGCCACGACTCGGAAGTGAAGAAAAACAGTGTTTATGGGCCTTTTTCACATTTGCCTTTGTGTTCTGGCAGAGCAGAGCAGCAGAGCTGGAGGCTGGGGCACCTTCGTATCAGAGCTCCTGCATATGTCCGACTCCACAGGAATCCAGCAGGAGTGTGACGTGACTTAATTAAAAAATAATAAATCACACAACACACACACACACACACACACTTCCAAGAATACCAGCCTCCACCTCCCACCTGTGTTTCTCCTCCGTTCCCTCCCACAGTTCCCCAAAAATCTCTAAGAGCTGCCTGGATTTCTTTTTTAATTAAAGTAGACACTTGTATGTGAGGAATTTGGAAGTTCTAGGATAACAAAGTACCTCGTCTCAAGACGATGAGAAAACACAAGTGTATTGACCGCGGTTGACGCGAGAGCATTTTTTCCAACATGGTTCCAGGTGGTTTAGGTGAAACAGAGCCAAGAAACGTTTCGCATTTCCAGAAGACGGCAACAAATCAAATTAAAATGAGTAGAATGTTTTAAAAAAAAAAAAAAAAAGTCACGTTACATTATGTAACTCTACAATGGAAAAGCACTGAGCTCCAGGAATTCATAGCTCATTATTAATCTGTCACCAAAGATAAGCTGAAACTTGACATTAACAAGACCCGTGTGCTGACGGATAAATCACTGGCATAAATTATCAACTGAGTGTTTCAGTTGAACGCTGTTCATCTTGTTTTACAGTGTTACGGAGAAACATTTTGGGGAAACAAGTTCTGAAAGAAACCCAACGACACTGGCCGTCATATGCAATATGCTTGATGAATGAGTTTTATGACATTGGCATTTTGTGTTCGGATGAAAACAGAAATGAATTATTTGATAAGATGGTTAAAAGAAATTAACTTATTTCAACACATTACTCATTGACTAGTATCAAACAAGATTTAAAGCAGTTCCTCCCCGTAGTAACTTGTATTGCAACAACATCATCGACAACAAAAATGTGTATTCTTAATTATCTAGGGACAACAGATGAAAATTAGCTTTTGGCTACAATACGGCATGTTTACATGCATGTAGTTGCATTTGTAGTGAAGAAATGTTCATTAAGATGAACTGTCTATCCCAAGTAAAGTGAACTAAGACAACAACATGACTTTCAATGTGGTGCAAAGGTTTTGACAGCAACACAATGTGTAGAAAAACCAGCGTGTGGAAGAAGAAGAAGAACAACAACAAGAAGAAGAAGAAGAAGAAGAAGACTCAGGTGTGCGGTCGGGGCCTCACCTCATTGGACGGTATGCTGACGACACCTGTGGATCTCCTCTTCTCCCTCAGCTTCCTCTTCTCGATCTGGCCCTTTCCCTTCCTGGCGCTGGGGCCCGAACTGTTCTTCTCCTTGGCCTTGCCGGGTGACGGGCTCTGGGTCGGGCTGTCGCTGTCCTTGCACACCGTCGGCGACTGCTGCTGCTGCGGAGGAGGTGTAGTAGGAGGTGGAGGACTGGAGCTCTCCGGAGCTCTCTCCGGCTGGGGAGAAGGAGAACGAGGAGGCGGCGGCCCTTTCTTCAGGTTGCTGCCCGGAGCTGGTGAAGAAGCAGCAGCAGCGGCGGCGGCGGCGGTGGAGTGGTGGTGCTGCTGCTGCTGCGGTGCCTCCTCCTCGGGTCTCTTGAGGGCTGAAGCGGAGGAGGACCGAGCCACCGAGTGGGAGGAAGGGAGGCAGTTCCCGCTCGAGAGCCCTCGCTCCTGGCCGCCGCCGCCGCCGCCGCCGCCGCTGGTGGCGGGCAGAGGGGCGCCGGTTGACGCGGCGATGTCCCCCAACATTTTGGCTCTCATTTTCTCCCGTTTTGCCTTCCACTCTTCCAGAAAGTCCGTAGCGGCGCTTGACTTAAATCCGCCGGTCGCCATGATCACGTATCTTAGAAAATATTTGTATTTAGTAATAAAATAATCCCTCAAGTTTGTTGGAAGTTTCGAGTTGCTGCGAACTTTCCGTTCTAGTGGCGCCGCATAATCCAGTGATTAACCCGCTGCGGACAGGTAGGTGACAACAAAAAACAGAATACATTCAGACACACGACTCTCCGCTTCTCAAATAAAAGTTTTTCGCCTCTTTCTTGCAACTTTCCCACGACACACGGCGGCTGAAAGTCACGCAACGAGCCCTCTGACGTCACTAATAACAGGTTCCCCACCAGCTAGCTTCAAATGCGAAAGTTTGCAACTTTCGTGTCATCACTTTTTGATGGTTCCTCCCGTTTAAAAGTTATCAGAGGTGCGAAAAAAGTGTCAGCGACGTGGGCGACTTCAAGTTAAAAATGTGAAACGACTTACCTGAGATGTAAGCGTGTCGCTCAGTGAAGTGCTCGCGCTCGCTCTCGCTCTGCTGTGTTCGCGCTCCGACCAGGTGTGCCCGCAGTCTGAGCTGATGAATGGCGCCGGTCGGGGCTCGAGCGCTCTCAGCGCTGCGCTCTGCCCCCTGGCACGCCGGGCGGCTCCGGAAACTCCCGAAGAGCTCCGGCTACTGCCGAAGCCTGAGCTGTGTCGCTCGGCCAGGTTTTCTCGCTTCTCCTCCCTCCGGAGAAGTTCTGATTTCTTTTCTTATTTTCACCAACGTGCATTTGCCTGCATGTTACCAATTAACAATTTGAGAATACACTTGTAGAATGTGTTGATAATGTAGTATATTTATGTATATTTTATCTATTTTTAGTCATTATAAATTTAAGTATATTACCATACCATAAGTATGTATTTTGTTTGGTGTCTTGCAGCAATTTATTACATATTTATTCTCAACCATCAGTGAGAATTTTCTGCCAAATTGTTTTGCTTAAGAATGACATAATTATTATTTATGTGCTGTTTAATATGTTTGCCTTTAAGTGCAACAAAAAAAAACTAAAAAAAAAAAAAAAAACACACTGAATCCATCGTGCCACAAGTTTAAGAGACGGTGACCTCGAGCACATCATCACTCTGAAGTAAAATATACACATTATCAACCGCAAGGGTGTATTTGCCCAAGGTCTGTGGACTCACACGGACTCGCACCAAGTCACTGCTGTGTAAACCTGGTGCAATGCATCTTCTACAAGCACAAGAGGCTGGAATACAGTACATGACATTAAGATTTTTTATTTCTTTGCGAAACAAACCAATTTTGAAGCGCTTCCCTGCCGAGTGTTTGGTTCTGTAAGATGCCAGCAGACGGAAGTGTTGCAGACATGATCCAAATGTCTCTCTGAAGTCACACATTTGCAGAGCTAAAGACAACCTTTTCTGCTTCTTTGTTTAAATCCATCAGATAAAAAGGGAATCTGGGTGGAGTTGCTAAAAATAAACACTGATCTATGAACTCAGGTCACTGACGCATATTTAGAATATTTCTGCCTGCTCCTCTGGGGGCTTGCAATCATGTCGCTGACTGTTTCCTTTAAATGCCATCACAGCGGTTTGACTCAAACCCATTTAACATTCCACTCAGGCCCCCAGCGGCTTGCAAAGATTTATTTAAACTATTCTACACCCTTGCTGACAGCTTGAAAGTTCTTCTCTTTTTTACTTTCCCCTGATGCATAATGAATGGCCACAGTGTGAGATCTGTAGCCTGTTTAAGTGAAAACGGCTGGAAAAGGAATCGCTTGGCCAGCTGTAAAATGAAAGGAAGCGCTCGTCTGAACTTTCATTTAATGGCCAATCTTCCACTCACACGTTTTAATTTTCTTGACAGTAATGATTCAGTCAAGTGCGATTGGCAGGGGGGTAATTCTGCAGAGGAGCTCACCCCACCAGCACACTTGTTTGTCAAGCAAAGTGGATGAAACAAAAAAAATAAGATTCGCCGAGGACAAACACACATTTGTAAATGCTTTTTTTTGCAATTTTTTTTAAAACTCAGAAAAAGAAATTGTATTCTAGACCAGGAGTGGTCAAACCTTTTGACCATTGACCATTTGACAGAGGGTCCAGAGCCCCGAGCCGTAATTTGCTCATACCTGGTCTGCACACTCGGAAGAGACTCAGGGAAATCTGCACGTTTGTAAGAAAATGTTCAAAATGTACTTTGTGTGCAGCTGTGTCGGCTGTAAATTGGCCAACATAGTGACTCGGTTTTATCTGTCAACATCCTGAATGTGAACTGTTGATCTTCCTGCTCCGCACATCATGGTCGGCGGTGTCATACGACAGCAGGAAAGCAGTGAATTGCTGAGACAACAGAGAGAGAGGTGGAGGTGACACACTTCCTGCAGGACAGTGTGAGTGTCCCAACGTCACTGACTGCAGGGGAGAAAAGAACAGACGCTGGAGGAATTGTGGCCAATAAAAAACAGACTTTTGACCGATGTTGCAGAAAAACATGATGTTCCTTTTTAGATAAACTCCTATTTGTTTTTTGTTTTTTTGTCTGAAAGTGTGTGCTTAAAAACACACTTCTTGGGGCGTGGGGAGGGGCAACCATTTGTGACATTTCTCCCATGTCAGCCTCCACACCTCAAGCAAAATGTTGGCTCCGCCTTGTTTTTGGCCCCTGTATCAAACATGTGGAAGGTCAGACAAAAAGCATCGGTTTTAGGGGGGAGGCTGTAAACAGAGGGCTAAATATGTGATTTTTCTGGACATCTCAAGAGGTTTTTGGACAATTAGTCACGCAAAGCTGTTCTGAGTCTAGGACAGGCACGGGAAAACTATGGCCCGCGGGCCATATGCGGCCCTTTCAGCTTTTTAATCCAGCCTGCCAAATTTGAAGACGTTATATTGATAGCAAATAAGTCATAAAATAGTTGTATTTCATCAACTTTTTTGTGTTTTGAGAGTCATTTCAGAAAAGGGCGAATTACCTTGGGGCTTCATAGACCCCTGGACTATGAGAACTGCAAAAGGGCAGCATGTGGGACCTAACGTCAGTATTTCATCGTGGAGAGTTTCTGGTTTCATAAGAACAAAACCCCAACGAAAACCCAATTTTAGCAAACATGAATGTAAACGTGACCCGAGTTTATGTGGCGGAGGGACTTCTGATGTTATGGCTGCTGGAGTTCAACAAACTGGGTCATGTTTGTAGATGTTGTGACACTGTGTAGCCGCCCTGGTGGCCACCACACCAGAACATTTTGCACAATCCACCACAAGCGAAAAGCCGAGATATTGTAGGAGACACCAGAATAGTTTCCATCCGAGGCAACACTTGTTTTTTTCTCCCCTGACCTACACAGATTGCCTGCAAACCAAAACACAATGAGATACTACCATATATATTTGCCCCAAAAAATCAAAAGAAAAACAGTTGCAGCGTGCAATCAGAGGGAATTTCAAGGCAATCTGACCAAAAAAAAAACAAAAAACTGCAAATAAAAAAAGTGGGAGGTTGTTTCACTCAGAGACGGAGGGGAAACTATTTCAGTCCCTGCAGACAAACAAACGATCAGCGCAGCGCGACGTCTGATTAAAAGTATCAAGAGGAATATAAAAAAAGAAAAGAAATATGACTTCCTTGAATAGCCACAGGCGTGCACCATCTGCTGGTGTAACGTAAAAGTGCAGCTACATTTAAACGGCTGCACTGATCTCGGCTCAGTCAGCACAGACGGTGAACAGAAGGTCAAAAACACCGGTTGAAGGTCATTTCTGATAGCAAGGGGGCAGCGAAACGCAGGAAAAGTGCCGTAACAACCGGAACAAACGGCCGAACAAAGACATCAGGAGGCGCGGAGACTTTACAATGTACAAGTTTTTATTTTTGAATGAACTCTTCAGTGGTTGGTAGTCACAGCACAGCTTGCATGTATTAAGCCACACACCTATTTTACAAGATGATGGGGAAGGAAAAAATAAACACCAAAGAAAAGAAGAGAAATAAAGTCTAAACCAGGTCGTCAGTCCATCTGCAGTGAACTCCTTTTCCAATCGTCCTCACTGAAACATCCTCGAGAAAGGCCACTGAAATGCATAAAACTGTTTTTTGTTTTAATAATATATATTTTCTTTTTCTCCCAGATGCGCGAAACATCCAACGGTGGCGACTTCCTGCTCGGGACTCCCCACTCACATGGCGTGGACAGTGCATGTAGACGAGTGCGTGTAGTAAGGACTGGGTTAGCCACGGCTACAAGCTCTTCCGGTTGTCGTTGCTGTTGTTGCTTTTTTCTCTCTTTTTTTCCCCCGTTTTGTTTTGTTTTTATTTCATTTTAGTGACAACACCTCAGCTCTAAGTACTACAGCTTTATTTATTTCTTCCTAATAAAATAAACTGGAAACAAAAAAAAATAAAACAACCCAACAGCACTCTTCCAAGATACTGGATACAATGAGAAGTGAAATGTAGTGAAGCGATTGCTCTTCCGTTTTTTTTGCCGCTTGAAACCTCACAATAATGTGTTCAACAGTTATTTTCAAATGGAAAGAGAGGCAGGGGAGGGAGGAGAAAAGAAGAGCTCTGACCACTGCCAACCATTCCGCATTGAGAGAGGCTGTACTGCACTGTATCCAAATGTCTATCATAATAATAATAATAATAATAATAATAATAATAATAATAATAATAATAATTAAAAACACACCTTCTTGTCCTCTGGAATTTTTTTTTGTTATACTTTTTAATAGTAACAGACGGGAACCATAAACGCATGCCATGTGCTGGTCTCAAAACAAATACATACAGGTATATACAGCATCACTCAGTACCTGCTAAAACAAAGTGAGAGATAACAGGAGTATAAACCGACTACACTACAAACTTAAAAAAAAGAAGGGAGGAGGAGGAGGAGGAGGAAGGTGAGCGGTGGAAGAAAAAAAAAACAATCCTAGTTGTGATGGGACTCATTAAAGCATCTTTTTAAAAAGAAGAAGAAGAAGAAGAAGAAATGCATATTGCACATACAGTGAAAGCTTAAATTCCACCAGGTCCGCCTCGATTCGCTAGAGCGAGAATTTAAAAATAAAGAAGACGAAAAAAAAAAAAGAAATCCCTCTTGGAGGAAGACACAAAGAGGTAAAAAAAAAAAAAAAAGGATGGGGAAGGTGTGTGTGTGTGTGTGTGCGTGTGTGTGTGTGTGCGTCTGTGTGTGGGAGCGGGTCAGAAGAAGTGGCACTTGGACGAGGAGGGAGAGGAGGAAACCGCACAGCAAACGACAGGAGGGGAGAGAGAAAAAATAAACGTGTAGCACAAATAAAATCAGGTGCTGGATTAATCTCTGTTCACTGAGAGCAGAGAGGAGCGAGGGAGCGGCAGCGGAGGGGGAGGAGGAGATTTTCCTTTATGTACAACTAAGGCTTATTGGTTAAATAGTTTTTAGGCTTTTCCCCGCCCACAACGCTTCTTTTTTTAAAACATGCTGATGGCGCACGCGCAAAAAAAAAAAAAAAAACCTGAACACAAACAAAAACTTTGAATTCCTTCCGTTCATTTAACAATTTAGTTTTTCCCTGCTCAAGGTGAAACTGGGTGGAATCTGGGGAGGGGGGGGGGGGAGAACGGCAGCCACACAAGCCGGGGAGGCGGATGGTTGGATGGATGGAAGCTGCGCTGGAGCGAACTGCTAAAAAAAAAATAAAGTTAAAAAAAAAGGAGGAAGTAGTGGAGGAGGAGGAAGAAACAGGGAGTCTCGTCTGATGTCTTGTTGCAATTAATTTCTAAATGTGCAATTCCATTAGTCACTGCCAGAGGGGGGGGGGGGGTGCTAGGAGGGGTGCAGACGACATGGCAGGCCTGTGTGTGTGTGTGTGTGTTGGAGGGCGGGGTGTGTGTGTGCGGGGGATTGGGGGGTGGGGGGGTCTGCTCTACTTGGAAAGCTTGCTAATGACTCGGATGAGCGCTCCGTTCTCGTCCTTTAGTCTCTGGTTGTCTGCTTTCAAGTCTGGGAGCGTCTGCAAGGAGAGAGAGACAGAGAGAGAGAAGGTTTAGGACAAGTTGCGACAAATCAAACACACACACACACACACACACACACACACACACACACACACACACACACACACACACACACACACACACACACACACACACACACACACACACACGCACACACGCACGCACACACGCACACACACGCCTCGTCCGGACAAACCAGTCACGCCAGTCTGGCAAATGGTTCCAGCCTGCAGAGTCACACAGCAGCATCTCACATGTTCTTGCATGGAAGCCATGCAAGGTCTCACTGCATGGCTCCTCCCACTCGGGTACGAGAAGAATAAATGAATCAAAAATACACAGCAAGGGCACAAAGACCGAGTGGTGGTGGTGGTGGTGGGATCCTCACTGCAGCTCGGTACGATCGGCATTGAAAAAACAAAAGCTGTCTCATCAGTATTACACCGCGATCACGGCAGCGGGCGAGTCGCTCAGGTGATTTATTTATTTTTTCCAGGAAAAGGAAGAAAATCCTGCTCCCAGTGTCACCACCACACAGAGAAATCAATGACAGCACCGTCTGATCCCATCACATCATCAACAGGGAGCGCGTGCCGTTGCTTTTAAATCATGATTGCGAGTAATTTAAGCGGCATTATTCAATTACTGTCATTACCGAGTCTGCAAAAGATGCAACTACCTCATCCAACGGATCGAAACAGAACGTTGTGTTTTTAAACTGCATGATCTGGTTCCATATTGCTGATATTCACTCTGCGGGTTTATTTCTTGCAGGTGATTGGAGAGTCAACCTTCCCCAGGAGGGGAAGCGCCCCCCGGTGGGGATCATTTGTCGCTGCGGCTCACTGTGTCGTCAATAAAAACCCGCAGTGTCATGCAGCTGAAAAACATTTTTTTGTGTCGGTGCAACTGGAATTTCTCGGTCGAGAAAAGATCAAAATAAGTTCACTCCAAGTATCCCAAAATTATACTGATGAAAGGAAAAAGCCACCTCATGCAAAGAAGCCAGAACAAACCAAACAGAGCTCCCTCTAGTGGAAGCAAAGGGGACACTTTCCTTTACAGCACGGGACGTTTGGATTTGGATGTGGATTTTAAACACAAATCATCAACTTAGTGCTGCAAAAAGAAAGTGTCCCGTTATTTTTTTTTTCCCCTATTTTTGTTTCAGGGAATGCCACCCCAATGTGAACACCAAAAGCTCTGGGGAGAGCGGGGAGGGGCGGGGGGGGGGAGGGGCGCAGGGCGGGGGTTAGATCAGTCTGGGCGGGCGGACACCTGCCTGTCTATGGGCGTGGGCGGAGCAACGAATGGAGCGTGAGAAGAATGGAGGTTGGAAAAGCACAGGACGAGAAGAAGACGAAGAAGAAGAAGGAGAAGGGGGTGGCGAAGAAGAGGAGGAGGAGATGGTGGAAGGATGGAGGGACGGAGGGACGGATGGACAGAGGGACGGACGGAAGGGCGGACGAGGCTTAGAGGTCGACGGCGGGCAGCCGGCCGCAGGCGGACTGCGTGAGCTTGGCCAGCACGCGGGACAGCGCCCGGTTCTCGGCCTGCAGCCGCTCTTTGACCTGCCGCAGGGCCTGAACCTGCTTTACCTGGGGGAGGTTCTGCAGCAGGGTGGGGGTGGGGGTGGGGGTGGGGTGGGACCACAACAGAGAGAGAGAGAGCGAGAGAGAGCGAGAGAGAGAGAGAGAGAGAGAGAGAAGGGGATGCAGTGGAGGAGAGGGAGGGTTAATGAGAGGTGGGACAAGATGTGTGAATAGAGGGAGGTGGGGGGTGGGGGGGAGAACAGAGAGGAAGATTGTTAGGAATAATAATAAAATTGGATTTAGGATCGAAAAATTGACCTTCCAACTGAGAATCCAACAAAACAAATTTATACCAAATCTGGAACAAATGGATTTTGTTTATAACCCCATGAGAGCGGGGGACCCTCAGGTTCTCATTTGTTTGTTCGCTGTCACTCATAATTGAAGTTGTGTCAAAGTTCTCCACAGCTGAGTATCCAATACTGGTGGTATCTAAGTGGTCCATGCTTAAGGAGGAAGTTTGCTGTTTTCCTGGGGGTGCAGGATACCAGAACCTCAACAAAAGAATGGATGGACTTTCATCACCATTACCTTTAATTCTGCTGTACTGTGCAATTTGCCTGTCCGTTCCGAATAAAGAAACTATTTAGAAAAAATAAGTAAATAAATTAATAAAAAATGGGGACAAATTCTGGAAATTATTTCATGGCGTCAGGCAGCCCTGCAGGGGGCGCCGCTTTAACCCCCCGAGGCCGAAGAGCTGCAGCCAGAACTGGGCCACCAGGGTCAGAGAGGCGTCCCGTGCCAAAAATACAAACTCGGTTTCATTTTGCGTTGAAAAACAAAAACCAAAAAAAATGAATGTGTCGGCAACCTGAAGTTTAGAAAATGAAACAAAGAATCTACAAAAAAAGAGTTTCACAAAATATCTGAATTAGAAAGAAGGCTTGTCTTGTGCACTGTGGACAGCAGAGAGAGAGTGTGTGTGTGTGTGTGTGTACCTTAAGTTCCTCCTCCATCTCAGAAATCTTCCTTTCTAGAGCTCTTCTTTCCTGCAGGGGGGAAAAAAAAGCATGTTAGGACTGAGCTGGAGAACCTGAGCAGGACGCACAAACACGCACACGCCGTGTGACACACTGTGATGCAGAACTGACACACCGCATTGAAACGAGGTGGGCGTGTGACTACGGCACGCGCACTCACACGCAAACACTTGAACGCGAGTGCGGTGACGGGATTCACACCTCTGTGTGCGGATTTAGCCGACTGGAAGTTGTGCAACGGTGGCGATCACACATGTTTTTGTCGAACAAGAAAATACAGAGCGACGACGGGGGGGAAAAAAAGACGGTCTCAGCCACAGCTACAGAAGAGCAGGCTGATTTTTTTTTTTTTCTTCAACATCTGTAGCTGCAGCTGAAGACGCCTGGATCAGCGAGAGAACACACACACACACACACACAAACACATGCACAACTGTGTGTGTTTCCTTTTTTTTTTTTAATTCTTCCAGAAGAAGTTCAAACAGCTTAAGAAAATCCTGCATTCAAATAAGGCGAACAAACTCTCCGACAACAGGGTGTGAGAGTCTGGAGAGGGGGGTGACCACACGCTCTGTGCGAAAAACGGATGCGAGGGAAGCCGGCGGTGTTCTGGGTGGCGTGGAGGAGGACGACACAGGAAGTCCCACGATTGACGGCAGCCAGCAGCAGCAGCATCATCATCATCATCAGCAGCAGCAGCAGCAGCAGCAGGTAAAGGGATAAAATTCATACCACCACCCAGATGATATTGGGGCCTGCTTGTTACCTTCAGACATAAACCCACAGCATGAACGGACGAAGGAACGAGCGACCGACCGACCGGTTAGAGCCAGTTAGTCTCACAGCTTGACACGACATTGAGGCCCGACAGCGAGCTGCGGTAGTTGGTAGTTACCCTTTTCTCCATCTCCAGCTGGGATCGGTCGGCGAAGCGCTCCTGCCTCTGCGGGAAAGAAAACACACCACGAGGGGACAGAGTGAGAAAAAGCTCGTCAGAGATGATATTATAGAGACTATTATATCATTATTATTTCTGCTGCCCGGCGACTGAAGCCAACCTGCGTGGCCTTCTCCAGCTGCAGCTTCAGGTCCGCCAGCTCCAGGTCCGTGTCGCGTAACTGGGCCTTCAGCTTCTCGTTCTCAGCTAAGATCTGCTCGTAGAGCTGCACCGAGGCAGGAGAAAACCGACAAAGTGAAAATCAGGACGCTGATCCAGACGATGTGAATTCCTTTCAAAACAGAAAACTAATGAAAGCGGTTACATAAGCAAATACAGCATAAATTGCACTTAAATTGTTTTATTGGTTATTAGATTGCCATTTTTTTCTGTTAAAATCTCCTAAGATATCTATTTATATGATATGATTATAATAAATGCTTCTGACATCATTTGCTATGATCCAGAACAGAAAGAAAATAAGCAGAAAAGGGTCAAATATTTGCACTAAAACTGGATTAAATGTAAAGACTATAAATGGCATCATGTCAAGTCTAGCTGAGCTAGTGAGGAAATTGCATCCGTTTCGTTCCCGGCTAGGAAGTCTAATTAAGATTGCTCTGATTACTGCACTGCTATTCAGCCCAATGCGCCGCCGCTGTTGCTGCAGAAGACGCTGCGATACCTTCTTGTAGTCGGTGGTGTCGTCTCTGTCCAGGCGGCTGGAGTACGTCCTCCGACTCTCGCCGTAGCTGCGGCTGGACAGAGCGTCGTTGCGGTCCGAGGACAGCGAGGTGATCTCGTTCCTGCCACGGCGACACGAGCTTCTTTAGAACGAGGTCAGGGGTTGAAAAAAAAAGATGGTTTTAAAATAAATAAAAATAATAAAAAGGCGGACGTACCTGGACAATCTGTCGCTCTGCAAGGGAAACAGAGAGAAGGAAGGTCAGCGTGTTTTATCATTAGAAGGGTTCGCGCCGCTTCTATCCCACACACACACGCAAGCACACGCACACACACTTATAATGAAGCTGCATTTGTCCACAAAAATGAAAACGCTAGTCAATAAATGATTTGAATTATTGAATTAAACTGTGCGTCCTGCAAAATGAGTGCCTGACATTTTCTTTATAAATACATAACTTTTTAAATCCTTTAAAGAAAGAAGAAAAAAAGAAAGAAAAGGAAACCGCCCACAAAGTTACGACCCAATCAAAACAGCTCTGCGACACACCAGCTGAGAAACACTGCTCTAAACGTTTTCCAAGCCAAAAATTCTTCGTCCACGTTACTTGTGGCTAGCGAGTCGAAATAATTTAAAGGGCCACAAGAGGGCGTACGGGGTCACGTGATCAGTTCACTTCAAAGTGAAAATGGCGCGTTACAATTGGTCGAAATTTTTGAAATATTGTTTTTACTTTGCGGAAAAACTTTAATGGAAACGCAGCTACAGACACACACAGACACACAGACACACACACCTGTGGCTCTCCCTTGATGCTGCCCTCCTCCGAGTCAGACTGCTGGTCAGGGTCGACCTCGTCCCCCTGGAGGCCATGAGAAACATTTTAAACAATGAAATACATTCTCTCCAGCAGCTCTGGGTGACTTGAGAGGTGATGCGACTGTGTGGGTGTTTGAGTGTGCGAGTGTGTGCGAGGGGCTCACATCCTGAGTCCAGAAGGAGACCCCGGTGGAGCGCCTCTTCTCGCGGGGCCGCCTGCGATCCCGGATGGAGCGTGGCTGAGACTTGTCCTCGCCCTCCTTCTCTTCCTCCTCCTTCTTGTCCAACTCTGTTCAGCAAAGAAGAGAAGGAGACACATCATCATCAACAACAACAACAACAACAACAACAACAGGGGTTTCTGTCTGATTCACATGAAAAACATCAGCAGCCGAGAAATCCAATGCTGCAACCCTTCATGGAAAAAGAAGCCCAGAGCAGGAAAGTGGATGAAGCAATAAACGAAAGGACCTCCATCAGGAAAACCACTTGGCGCTGGTTCACAGAGAGAGAGGAAAAAAAAAAGACCCAAAAGGTTTTTGGGGCGGCGTGCGAACAAAGCCAGCAGTGTTTCCTTCCTGCTGCAGCCGCCGCCGTCGTCTGTTTTTCCCAGGGAAGCTTCTTCAGGGACTCGTCCAAAAAATAAAAGAAAGAGAGAAAGAGAGAAAGAGAGAATGCGCCGCTCAATTTTAAAAAAAGGTAACCTAATCCTTTTCTGTCTGAGTGGCCTTAATCAGCAGGTGGCACCGTGCCCAGGTGGACGTGGCCCCGGCTGGAGAGGCACAAGCGTGATTCAGAGCGGGAGGGGCTTCATTTCAGTCTCACTCTGCTGTGACAGTCGGAGGCTCCAGTGGATCCTTTGTTTGTCCTCAACTTCCCATTCAAGGCAGGTGTTTCTGGTGTAAAATCTAAAATATCTGGTAATAATTTCGCTTATTATTTAGCATATTTAGCTTTAAAGGTCCAGTGTGTGAAATCAGCCCATAAATACATGAATAAAAGTGTGTATAACAAAAGTAATTTGGTTTTCCTACCCTTAGAACCGTTCTTATATGTGTATAAGAATCTAGACAGAGCAATAAGGGTCTTTCTCCCAGTTAGCTGCCATCTTGCACCACCATATCTCTAAGGAAGCCTGGTGTGGACAATCCAGCCCGTCTGACAGCGCGTTTCGTATTTAGGGTCCTCAAATAAACCAACGAAGAAGAAGGCGGACAAGGTGTCACTGTCACTGTAGTTCACTGGCAGGCTCAGGAGAGGGAGGGTACGGAGCTCCTAAGGGAACTTCAGTGAAAGAGTGCTGCAGTCTAAAATGTAACCACACGGTGTCACTGTTTCTACTTAAACATGTCCATTACACACTAAACCTTTAATTTATCTAAACTGAAAGTTCTAATGTCTAATGAATAAAACCCTCACTGCTTGTTTACAGCAGAGCGGCAGAGGATCAATTCACCCCCTGATGGCTGTTGGTTGTGCTGCTGACCTTTCTCCGTGTCCCTGGAGGAGCGGCTGTAGGACGAGGTGATGCCCGTCAGACTGTTGGGCCTGCTGAGGGAGCTGGAGCTGGAGGACAGAGCGGCGCTGGAGTAGGACGGCGTGGAGCCGGTGCCGGCTGCCGAGAGGGCCGAGGTGGAGGTGGATGAGGACCGGTAGCGCTGGACAGTGGAGGGGGCACAGTGAGTCACATGTAGCAGAAGAAGAGGGGAGAAGCTGACACTGGGTCCTAGTACCTCCAGATACTTGGATCGGTAGTCGTCCTCCTTGGTCTCCGTCTCCTTCTTCTCCTCCTGCTGCTTCTCCTTGTCCTGCTTCTCCCTCTCCTCCTTCTCCTCTTCTCGGGTCTTGAAGGGGCGAGCCCTGCCGATGGTCTTCTCTGCCTCTTGCAGGTCAGTCAGAGTTACACCCTGAGTGGAGGAGGACAGCGAAGGAACATCTCCGGGGTTAGTAGTTTGCTCAGAATCATCTTGATCATCGGCGTCAAATTTGGCCCGCAGTGTATTTATATTTGGCCCACGAGGCAATATTAAATGACGACTACAGCTGCCCCGCCGGTATTTTATAGCATAGCACTGCTAACACTACAAATCCCAGAGTGCTCAGCTGGTATTCTGGCAGACTACTTACCTTTAATATGTAAAACATGTAAAATATCGCTATTTTTTAACAGCTTTGTTTGCAGATTTGCTGATTTGCGGTTGGATTGGAGGAGTGAAAGTGCGACGGGAGTCGGACTGACCTGGGTGGACCTCCTCGACTGTCGTGCCTGCCTGGAGCGAGCTTTCCTCTGGGACTCCGACTCCTCATCTCGGACTGGCGTCAGGTATGACCTGAGCGACACACACACACACGGACACACAACATCAATCGTCGTAGAGGTGTGAGGTTTCATCATTACATTACAGCCAGGGGGAAGAAACAGCTGGTTTTTCTAATGTTTCACATACTGGATGAGTCACTGAGCTGGCTGACTTGCTCATGTGTCCCTTTGTGATGTCACACTGTGGGCGATAAAAATCTGCAGCACCGGCGGCTCCTGACGTTGCCGAGCAACAGCCAGCGTTGAGTGTTGGAGGCTGACAGACTTCAGAAAGTGCCAGTGCTGGTTGAAGGACAGTCTTTGTGTGTGTGTTGCGTAACAGATTGAGATTCATTGTGAAACACCTCCCCCTGGTGGACAACTGTGGCACTAAGCACCTTTCTCCTTATTAACTGCAACTGCTTTCGTGTCACCGTGGTAAAAAATCTCTGCTGTTCCTGCTGGGCTAAGAGGAGCCCAGCTCATCTGGCACTTTCTCCCAGAATGCACTGGGCCTCGCCATGCAACTCACTACAGAGCAACTCCGGGCCGTGAGGAAACTCTGCATCTTCCTTATAAGGAGAAGTCGCCAGTGTGGCGGGGCGCGGCTCCCAGCAGGACAGGTGGCTCATTTCAGTGCAGCGACAGGAAGACGAGCACTCCCCGCTCACTCACACACACACACACACACACACACACACACACACACACACACACACACACACACTCACACACTCACACACACACACACACACACACACACTCCCCTACACACCCCACCACTGCGTGTACTGACACACACCCATTCCCCAAACACAGGAAATGCATCCGGATTACAGTTTCATCCTGCTGAAAGCTTTCAAAGAGTCCAGCCGGGGCTCCTCAGAGCCATCGCACAATCACCACCACAGGGTGAGGCCGTTCTTGCTGTTGTTGTTGCTTTGCTGCATCTTCTGACATAACCAGTCAAAAGATTGGACACACCTTCTCATGTATTTTTTTTGAATCTTTACAACTTTCTACACTGCGGATAGATACTGAAGACATCAAATATATGAGCATGATATAAGTCATTATGCAGCAAAGATGTTCTATACAACTCTAAACAACAACTCTAAATATGCTTTTAATGAAAGGTGGCTATTTTGAAGAATTGAAATATAAAACGTGTTTGAGTTATTTGACACGTTCATTGTTTCCTCCATAATTCCATGTGTGTTCATACATAGTTCTGAAGCCTTCAGTGAGAAACTGCAATGTCAATAGTCATGAGAATAAAAGAAAATACATTCAATTCATAGGGAGTGTCCAAACTTTTGACCGGTAGTGTATGCTTGGAATAAATAAATAAACAAAAAGAAAAACAAAAATACATTTGAGGGGACATAAAAATCGAGAGGTAGGCAAATTGCTGTGCATTGGGAAGCTTTATCTAAATTTTCTAAAAAAAGAATGTCTGTACTCTTTTAACTCCATCTCGAAGGTCATCCTCTGTTCACAGCCCATCAATTCAAAGCAGAATAGACAGGGTGGGCGGGGAGGTGTTACCTGCGCCTCTCAGGGCCAGTGGTGGCGGTGGTGGCTGTGGTGGTGGAGCCAGTGTTTATGGTGGGGATGACGGCGGCCGACTCCTTCTCCTTTTCCCTCTCTGCACTCTCCTCTGACCAGTACCTGCAAGCAGCGGCGCGGTGAGCTTGGTCACAGCTCCATGCTCTACAACGTTACAAGAAATAATCCTGCTCCCAGGGCGCAGCTGTTTCGCAGGCCACATTCCTGCAAGCTGACGTAATCGTGCACGTACGACGCTTCGGCTTGATTTACAGTTGCACAGTTCCAGCTCGGTGGAGACGTACCTGCTGGTGAGACTGGTGGGGCCAGTGCGGGTGGAGGCGGAGGTGGAGTAGGTGGAGGAGGAGGAGCCCAGGCTGGAGAGCAGGCTGCGGTGGCCCGTGGGCGAGGTAACAGAAGAGGAGGCGGCGGTGGTGGTCGTGGAAGAGGAGGAGGAGGAAGAGGGGGCGGTGGTGGAGGTGGTGGAGGAGCCCAGGTCCTCGTGCCTCCTGCCGAAGGAGCCGCTGCGGTGGGTAGGACACAGGGTTGACGACGGAAATAAATAGTCAAGTAGCGGAAACTTGTCTGAATTAAAAAGGAATTAAATAGGGAAAGAGCCAGACTAAAAGCAAAACTTCTGCCATTAGTAAAGAACCCTGAATCATAGCTTCACAATAGCTGCAATTTCTTTTTTAACTTTAGAGCTATAGTTGTGATTCAACAGTGGAAATTATTATTATATAAGTCAATATCCAACAAAGGGTTTTCTTCCACACTGACGAGGCAGCAGCTTCTAACAAGGTTTGAGGGTCACAACTCGATTCACACATTTTCCCAATTTTCCACCCAAAAGAACACGGCGGCCTCATGTTTGGACACGGAAAGCGACGGGAGGGGGGCGTGGCTCAGCGCCTGGGTGGGCGGCGGCCTGCTGTACCTGCGGTAAATGCTGTAAGACTGGTAGTGGGAGGTGGCGGGCTGCCAGGGTTTAGTGTGACAGGTGTTAGGGTCCAAGCTGGAGGTGGACGAAGACTTGGCCGGCACGTCCCGCGTGCTGCCACTCCGCCCTAGTGTTAGCGTGTGGGATGTGCTGGCGTGTTGGCAGGCGGGTGGGCAGGTGGGCGAGAGAGGCAGATTAGCGGTGGAGGCGCAAACACACACACACACAGATACAGCATAAGATACATAAATATAATGAAGACTAATAAAATAAAAAAATGAAATTGCACACTATTCAGTGCATGCGTGTCATATGGGGAGAAGACATGGCTTTTATTTAAAATATATACACTAGCAGTCAAGAGTTTGGGCACCCTATGAACTTAATGTATTTTCTTTCATTCTCATGACTATTGACATTGCAGTTTCTCACTGAAGGCATCAAAACTACTATCAACACACATGGAATTATGAAGGAAACAATAAAAGCGCAAAATACCTCAAGGATGTTTTTATATCTAAGAGTTTTTGAACGTGTTTTTCATTGCTGCACATATCTCGCTCATATATTTGATGTCTTCAGTATCTAACTGCAGATAAAAAAAATTGCATGAGAAGGTGCATCCAAACTTTTGACTGGTAGTGTATGTGAATAAATGCTGTGTTTTTAGTGGATTTCAATCACCTTCATCTGAAAGACGTAATAATTTTTTTTTAATAGTTAATAATAGTTTTCTATTCTTTTCTTTAAAAAAAAAATATATATATATATTATATTTCAGCAGGTGTCCACATTCTCCCCACATATCACACGCATGCAAGCAGGTTGTGTCGAGGTTCTGTGCCATCGAGGGAGGAACCCAAGTAGGAGGGTTGACTATTTTTCTGGGAGTACATGTTAAGAAAAGTAAACAAATGAGTAAATAGATAGATAAATAAATAGATAGATAATAATAATAAAAGATGCCTGAATAGTTTTCTATTGCAAACCCAGTGGCACAGAAACCTGACAGCGCAGATGGAGTCACGCAGCAACGCTGTGTGGCACTGAGAGACGCAGACAAAAAAAAATGACTGAGATGGGATGGAAGACACAGATGCGCTAGCAGTGATGGCGAGGTGGAGGGGTTCCTAGAAGACCCGAGGTACCGCCGCCTGCTGCCGTGTGCTGCGTGCTGGCTCACCTGCGCTGGTAGCTGGAGGTTCTGTTGGTGGAGGCGCTCCCCTCGCTGTTCTTCAGGTCGTCGTCCCAGCGTCGCCGGGTGTACGAGCTGCTGCGTATCAGAGAGCTGGAGTCCCTGAGGGAGGGGGGGAGGGTGGGGGGATTCGAAGGGCAGGGTGGGGGGATGTTAAATTGGCACATTTACTTTTACATTTGTTTTTATTATAGTTACTAGCATCCAACTGGAGAGCCTTGATCTCTTTTATAATAGACAGCTGCTTAAAAAAGCTCAATCCATCCGCTGGGACAGTGCCCAGTGCAGTGCCAGACCCACTCAGTTGTGAGTCTGTGCTGTTGCCATCTGGCCTTCGCCTGCGAGTTCCTCGTCAAAAAACATCAAAAAACAGGTAGAAATTCTCCTTCGTCCCTGCCTACATCTGAGCAGTGCATGCTGCTGGTGGAGGATGATGATGATGATGATGATGATGATGATGATGATGATGATTTTAGTGTTTCTGTAGCATTTGTTACTTTGTATTGGCACTTTATGAGATGCTAAGAAATCTCTATCTTCTATTGTACTTGGCACTTTATTTGATCTATTTTTAATTATCATTATTGTTTATCTATTTATTGATTTATAAATGGAGAGGAGCCAGCTGTTTGGGATGCCTCCTGGACGCCTCCCTGGAGAGGTGTTCCAGCCATGTCCCACCAGGCAGGTGGAGGCCTCAAGGAAGACCTAGGACATGATGGAGGGACTACGTCTCTTGGCTGGCCTAGGAACGCTCAGGATAAAGCGGTAGAAGATGGATGGATGGATGGATGGATGGAGGGATGGATACTATTCCTATGTGTATAGTTTCTTTTTGCCTAATCCTTAGTGTGTTCTTATCTATTGCATGAAACAGGTGTACTCAGGCTATGTTGTCCACGCATTGTGTTGTTTGTTTTGTCTCTACTGTTTGGATGTTTGACACTTCAAACCACTGCCTGCTGTAACTCAAACTGCCCCCTCGAAATTGAACTTGAACATCTCCTGAAAAATACCAGAGGGCAGCAGAGAGCCCGTCGGTCCCCCCCGGTCGATCATCACCTGTTCTCCTTCTCGTCGATGTCCGACGTGCTGGCCAGTCTCCTGGGGATGGTGGGAGCCACGTAGGCCAGCCGCGTCCCTTTGTCCTTCTCCTGCAGGGGGACAACCAGCACTAAGAATCTCATCCTTTTCGTTCGATCTTCGATGAGCTAAATTGCATGGGGTTTTCCCGAGGCCGCCCACCTTCTCCTTGTCCTTGTTGTCCAGGGTGGAGGAGAGTCGCGGGCTGGATGCCGAGCGCATCACGCCGCTCGTGTCCTTCTCCCGCTGCGCCTCCTTGGTGGCGGTGATCTCAGCGAGGGCGCCATAGCTGCCCGTCTTCCTCAGGCCCAGCCGCCACGACGCCGGCGACTCGTCCTTGTGCTCGTCCTCCACCTTGGCCGACACCTTGGCGGCAGACTGCTGAGCGGCCTAAGGAGGGAGAGGGAGGAAGAGTCGGCATGTTAGGGAATAAATCTACCAGCGTGTGTGTGGGAGGAGGTGATGGCATAAAGACGTGGGTTTAGACGGCTTCTTTGTTTTTTAGTAACAATTAGGGCCGAGCGGAAAAGATTAACAAATTGATTCAAGGAGGAACATGCCGTGTTAAGAGGTACAACCACATCGACCATCACTGGATGCTCAAATGCACAAAATTAGCCAGCGTACGACCATTTAGTCACTCTCACGTGGACAATCTGTGAAATTCACCGTCACAAGACGACAAGCAACCAAACACCAAAAGGTCAAACGCCACCTGTGGATGACCAGTGAACACTACAACAACACCGCCTCCACCACTCGGGGCTGATGAGTGACTGTAAGTGATGTGGGAAGGCGGGGTGGGGGTTTGGGGGGGTGGTGCTCGAGCTGGGGGGTGTTGGGTGTTAGGTAGTCGGCAAGTGCAACAGGTGAGAGAGCAACTCTGGTGCACACCGGTTGGCTCACCATGGGTTTTTTGGGCACGAGAGAAATGCCAGTTTTGCGCAAGCCTTGACGCCACAATGCAGGACAGCCCGGCTCCGCCACAGGCAAGAGGGGGGCGTTACAATCAAACTACAGCCAACCAAGACAAGAGCCCGGGGTGGAGAGGAGGGGGTGAGAACACATGGAGACAGAGGGAGGGAGAGAGAGAGAGAGAGAGAGAGAGAGAGAGAGGGAGTGAGGGAGAAGGTAAAAGGGGGGAGGGGGGGTGGAGAGAAAGACAGAATAAGACAGAAGCAGAAGCAGCAGCAGCAGCAAAAGAAACAGACTTTACAGCAAAGAGAGACTGGTTTAAAGGCCTAGTCGCACAAGACACACACACACACCTGCACAACCAGAAGACAAACCAGGGAACCTTGTGGTGTGTGTGTGTGTGCGCGTGTGTGTTTGTGCCAGGCTTTAAAGAGGTGGAGGAGGAGGGAAGAAGATCGATGGCGGAAAAAACAAAAGTTGTGAGAAAAAGCAATAGAAGCATTGAGAAAGTCTGCAGGTGGGGTGGGGAGGGGAGTGTTCAGATTGATGCCACGTTATTTCTTCCCACTGAATGCTACTCTTCCTTCCGCACTGCGTCTTTGACAAAGTGTGGAATATGGGATCTTTAAATCTGAGGCTCCATTCCGTGTGTAATCCATGCAGTGGAGCGAACGACAGAGACGTGCGTCGCAGAGAAAAAACACAAAAAATAAAGATAAGGAACTCTGTTCTACCAGCAGAGGGCGACAGACGCAGACGTGGGGGGAGTCAGCAGAAATACAGCTGTTGGAAGTTTCCCTTCTTTAAAAAAAAACCCAAACCAGACCATGTCCAGAGAGGACCAGCTGTCACTGAAGACGAAACCAGTCTGACCACAACACAGTCTGGGCCCAGGTTATTTAAGCGCGGTTCTGAAAGTTCTATTAATTCCCAACCACAGTGAGGCTAAAAACTGGCCTCTGGAGAAGAGACGCAAAGGGGAAAGGGAGGAAGTTTTCCTGCTTTTTCTATTTTTCTCTCTTTTGCGCCACCCGCTCGCTCTGGCTCTGGACGACACGCCACCCTCCCAACCGGCCGTACCTTCTTGAGCGGAGAAGTGGGGGTCGTCACCTGGTTTGTGGGGCTGGTGGGCGGAGACACGGTGATGCTGGTAGAGGTGGCCGTCACGCTGTTGCTCACCGACGCCGAGGGCTTGCTCTTGTCTGCAGGCGAGACCGCGCTTCAAATTAAAAATCACCGCCCCCCCCCCAAAAAAACCACACACATTTATTCCCTCGCTGGCCGGCAAGAGCCACTCTCGCACCTGCTTCGGTCTCCGACTCTGAATCTTCATCCTCCTCCTCTTCGCTGGAGCAGCTCGATTCATCCTTCTTTCCCTCCTCTTCCTCGTCCACCTTCTCCGGCTCCAAGGTCTCAATGCGTGGGGCGCTCTTCTCCGGCTCCAGCAGCAGCGTCTCCTTGCTGCCGGACAAAATTCGGCTCCATCAGTTAGGGGGGGGGGGGGGAAATAAATAAAAAAAACTCACAAATACGGAAAATTCTCTATTCTGTTTGCAGCTGTGAGGCAGCTGCTGCTAATTTACCTCTTGAGCGGTTTCAGTGATTGGTTGTTATCTCCGGTGGTTGTCGTCTCAATCAGGGGAGATTTCTTCACGTCTATCTTGCTGCTCGTGAGCTGCAGACGGCAGGAAACCGGGACAGAATGTTAAGAAGCGGTGCTTTGACTCGCACTTCTGCTCAACCTGACGGACATTGAAACAGAAAATCCGGGTCGTCTGACGCAGACGGCGGTCCCGACGCAGCCAGGCAACAACGGTTGCGTTTCCGTTACCCCTAGAATTGCACAACACCTAAATATGGCAATAAAACGGTGGTCATGGAAACAGAAAATACGGCTTAAAGGCTTTGACGCTCTCATGAGGAGGTTTTTCAGAAGTATCCATACGGAGGTACATCGCAAAAGCGTCAAGGAAAAACCTTTTTTCGCATTTACACGTCAGCGGACGTGATGTACGGGGTCACGTGACCAGTTCAATTCAAGTAAATATGGCGCATTATGTTTGGACAGAGGAGGAGACGGAATGTTACAGAAAATCTTGCAAATTACGCCTGATGCGCTTCACACCATCCAATGGAAAGACCTGCAAATCGCAATTGTACTTTGGCAAAATTTTTAGTAAGCATTGCTTTTATTTTGCAATAAACAGAAACGCAGCTAATGTAGCCACTCACCTGATTTTGTTTCTTCTGCAGCTCTTCCAAGTATCCCAGAACGTCTTCGTCTGCTACGTCGAACGCCGTCTGGCCCTGAAGGAGGACGGTCGCAGAAGTTCCGAACAAAAAAACAAAACAAAAAAGCAGAGGCCGGTTACGTGAAAACGTGTCTTGAAGCGGCGGCGGGCGCCTGCCTACAGGACTGCTCGTCTGTTCCAGTCACCCACCATCTTGTTAATGAGGTCCATGTCACATTGATTCTCCACCAGGATCCGACACGCCTCCTCCTTGCCCCAGTGTGCGGCCGCGTGCAGGGGAGTCCAGCCGTCGTAGTCCTTGATGTTTACTTCATAGCCTGCTTGGATTAAAAGTCTGACACACACACACACACACACAGACAGTGTTAATTTTGACAGCAAAATTTGATTTAGTTTTAGTCATAGCCTTTTGACTACAATGTTATTTAGTTTGAGTCATAATTGAATCATCTAAATTGCTCTAGTTTCAGTCTAGTTTCAGTTGACAAAATAACATAACTTTAGACTTTCTAAATTGTCATTTCCTTCCACAAATGAAAGGAGCTCTGATTGGACCTCGTCTCTGGCAGACATTTTCGTCTCGTTTTTAATTCATTGACGAAAATGGTAAGACACCTCGCCATTGTCTTAGTCCTCGTGAATGAATTTCCATTTAGTTTTTGTCTCGTTTTAGTCAGGAAAAAACCAAGGTTAAAACAGTATTTGTAGGATCAGAAACTGGCCGAGTGGCCTTGCAGACGCGACACGCGAGCGATCTTGCAGCTATCTACGGCAGAAAGGGGGCGCCGGCTCGCCTCCCGGAGCAGACGGACGGACGGACGGACAGCTGCTGAACAAACAGAACTACGGGGACGACGGCGTCGGAGCGGAACGACGGCGCTGACGAGACGCAGAGGCAGCGATGTGTTTGGCATCGGCAGGGACAGCGACACAACGCTCAGGCCGGCTCAGCCGTGAGCCGTATTTATAACAGAGCGCAGGAAGGAATTTATGCAATCGCAATAAATGGGCGGGTCATTGCATTTTTGTCCCAACATGGAGAGATGTCAGAAGGCCGGCGACAGACAGACAGACAGACGAGTACTTTATTCATCTCCTTGTGGGGAAATTCAGGTGTCCAGGAGCAGACAGTGTGCGCCATACACAACCAAGCACTCTTAATCATCCTACACAATAAAAAAAAACACCATAAAGTAGTAAAAAAAAAAAAAAAAAAAAAAGATAAATAGTAAATGATTAAATAAATAAGTTTTAAAAAAATGCTATCAATACAATAAAGTGCACATTAACAAGATCCGCTGTGCGGTCTTGTTGCTGCGGGAATGCGAGACCTCCTGCACCTCTCAGTCCTGCAGCGCATCCACAGCAGTCCATCACCACAGTGTCATGCAGGGGGAGACTATCGTTGCCAAGGATGGACTTCATCAATGCTCTCGTTCTGCTCTCCAACAGAGTCCACCCCCCCCCCCCCCCCCGGCTTCCGTATCACTGACACACACTTCCCGAGCTGGTTCCCCTCCCTTGTGGTCACGCAGTTTCCCCAGCACACAACCGCAAAGAATACTGCACTTGCAACGACTGGCTGATAAAAGAGATGCAACATCTCATTACAGAAAAAAGGGTGGTGGTGGTGGTGGTGCTTACTTTAAAACCTCCAGGTATCCCTTGGCGGCAGCCACATGGAGCGACGTCCCCCCCGACTTGGCGTGCCGGACGTCCAGGACCTGGCCGCTGTTGAGCCACTGCCGGGCGTCCCGCAGCATGATGCGCTCCTCCTCTTTGCGGGCGGCCTCGATGTCGACCCCTGCGACGGGCGACAGCAGCAGGTAGAGGGTCAAGAGGGGAGGAAAAGCTGCGGGGAGGATCGGCCGCAACTCGGCGGGAGTCGAGCTGCAACGGCGGCAGCGGTGGCGGTGTGCACGTTTGGAGTAATTAAAGAAAAAAAAAAAGGGAAAATAGCTCAACCAAATGGCTCCATTCATCTCAGCCTCTCTCTTCCAGTGGGCCATAAAGCGCATTTGTAGACTACCGGTCAAAAGTTTGGACACACTTTCTCATGCTTTTTTTAAAATTTTTTTTAATCTTTACAACTTTCTACACTGCAGACATCAAATACATGAGCAAGATATATATCATTATACAGCAAAGAAAATAACATTCAATAACTAAGTATGATTTTTTTTTTGAAATGTAGATAGATTTAAGAATTTAAATCAAATTTGTGTTATTTTACACTTTTATTGTTTCCTTTATAATTCCATGTGTGTTCATGCATAGTTTGATGCCTTCAGTGTGAAAGCGCAATGTCAATAGTCATGAGAATGAAAGAAGACATTGAATTCAACTTTTGACTGGTAGTTTCTGTAAAAAAACAAAAAAACAAAACAAGACATTAAAATGAATTAGTAGATCATTGTGTCTTGAGTCACAAACTGGATGCAGTGCACAGGTTTAAAAACACAAACTAAGAGGAGACAGAAAGCCTCCAGACGGTGATGTGCGGCACTCGTGAAGAGCCAATAGACGCTCTGCACACTGGAAGCCGATCCTGTCCAAATAATGACAAAATAGGAAATTTGACTAATCAACCTGAAACAACACCTGCCGCAAGTCCTCTGTTCAAATATTTATCGTCTTCACGACGCCACTTCACGAGAGGGAATCGCTTCCTTCTTCAGTAACGGCACAAAAAGGGCATAAACACAACGGTCCTGTGTGCTTGATACCACAAACCAGACTCTCCGACACACACACACACACACACACACACACACACACACACACACACACACACACACACACACACACACACACACACACACACACACACACACACACGAATGTCGGCGGTGCAGACATGTGCATCTAGAACGTTACAAGATGAACTAAACGCGAAGCACCTGAGGGGCGGCTGGGAGAGCGCAGGCGGGAGCCGGAGCTGGCGAGCCGAGCGTCGTCCCGTGATCCGGGCAGCCGGCGGCGCGTCTATAAAAAGCAGGGGGCCTAATGGCCTCTAAGTAGGACTGAGGGCCAGTGGAGGAACTGGCAGGCGTTCAAACATGACTTTCTGGTCATTCTTTCTTTTCTTTTTTTTTTATCCTTTTACGAGGGGGAACGGCACATCTTCTACCTGATCGTCCTGCAGATGAAGAGGGAAAACCCCAAAGGACCCAAAAAAGGCCATGGTCCTCCTCAGCTGCCCTGACGGGGTGTTTAACACACACATGCATGGGGAGCGAACTGAGGACAAACCTTAGAATATCAAAAAAGAAAAAAGAAAATAGGCCTGAGAGAAAAGTGGGAACACAAGTGGAGGGCAAAGTGTTTCATAATGAGCTAATGGCATGAAATTGCCTCCTGTCCCACAGGCCAGCGCAGAGTGGAAACACTCTCTCTCCACTGACAACAGCGAGGGCGAGCGGACGCTGGCGGAGCGACGGATGGACGGCGGCGGAGGAGCAGCACGGTCACTCGGTGGTGGGGGGAGGGGTCAGACAGAGGCTCTGGAGAGAGAGAGTCACTGCCGGAGAGAGAGAGAGAGAGTCACTGCCGGAGAGAGAGAGAGAGAGAGAGAGGGAGAGGGAGAGAGAGAGAGAGAGAGAGAGAGCACCGGGCTAACGAGTTTTGCCTCGACCAGCATCTCTCTCGCTCTCTCTCTCTCTCTCTCACAAACACACACAAGAGGCGTTACACAACAGCCTCCGTTGCATAATGCTGCCTGCCTGCCTGCCTGCCTGCCTGCTGCCGCCTCCAGAGCCGAGGACTGAGCGCTGGGCTGTCAGCAGTGTTCTCCACTGTTCTGCAGCACAGTGAAGACTCAGGCCTGGACAGTGTTGCCTGCACTACCTGCAGGTTCTTCAGGACCTTTGAAAAAATCAAATGCAAGATGTTCGCTTGTATCCGAGACACCCCGAGCTTAATATTCAACCTGACAGTGACACCTATCAGGATGCTGCGGGTCCAGGTGGGAGGAAGTCTCGTCTGCTGCTGTTACATAACACCGTCAGGAAGCTTTTCAAACAGTCAAAAACCTTTTTTTTTTTTGCATTTCTGTTTTTTTCCTCCGAGCTCAAGCGACTTGGCGATTTCGTCCATCAAATGCATAAATGAAGAATGTGCAACAATGTTCAATTAATTGTGACTAATTACATTTAATCGATTAAATTCTTAATAAAAAATTAATCAATAATCGATGAATTGTTAACATCCCTAGTTCAAGCGCATTGGGGCTGACTTGTGTTCCACACCACAGTCAGTCGGTGAGTGACGGCTGCAGGTAAAGCAGCATTTTTCTCTTCACACACTCGCACGTTAGAAAAAAAAAAACCAACGTCGCTGCAGGCGACAACCGACGCTGTCAAACAGTCGGCCTTCATTAGTAAGTGCGAGCTGGATAGTCCCCCACCCTGTGTGTGTGTGTGTATGTATGCGTGTGTGGACTCTCACACACATACACACGCTTCATCATCTCAAGAACGTTCTGGTCAAAAATAGAAAAGACTTGACTTTTCAGTTTTGAAACGGTCACATGACGCTGTCGAATCATTTCTTTGCATTATGTAAGATTTTCTGCAGCTGAGCGAGTCAACAGACAGCAGCAGCAGCAGCAGCAGCAGGTGGTGGCTGCAGACTCAATTCTATCCCCATGTACTCTGACCGCGTTACTTTCAAATATACATTTAGGAAGCTGATCTTTTTTTTTCAGCTCCGGTGCGGTGACGATGTCGCGGGGGTGCACGAGTGCCGTGCACGTTCGGGGACGACGCAACACCGCACCTTGTCTGTTGATTTCGTTCTGCAGCAGCTCCTCCATGGCCTCCTCCTCGGCGATGTCCAGCGGCGTCTCGCCTTCGCTGTTCACCACGCCGACGTTGGCACCCTGGCTGATGAGATACCTGGCGTTGGGGAGAAAACAAACAATTCATATTTGATAATCAATAATAATCGATTAATGGTCAATTAAGAATTCAATTGATCAAATTTAATTAAATTAAACATTTTTACACAGGGAGTTAATATCATTATAACAGTGTAGTGGCAGGAAATAGCGATTCTCCTGTGATGGTCATAATATACCTTAACTTTTTTTTTTAATAAAAAAAGTTGAATGTGACCCACTAGAAGGGAACTTGTAGTCAGAGGATAAATGTTGAGGGTGTTTTTACTGTTCTCTCATGTACAAATGGGTCACATTGGACCCTCAACATTATTTAAGGGTTAAATAATGGGTTCCTTACACATTTTTGAAATTTAGCTTCTCAGGAAAAATCGTTAATCGATCATAAGTCAATCAACTATTAATGAATTAATCTGCAATTTCCATTCCTATTTCATATATTTATAAAATCATCTGAAACGATTCCTGGGAAAAAAAAATCATCTGTAATTATTTACTGAACGAGTTTGCAGCAATGCGCACAAGGACGCGCGCGTCGCTACGCGCCGCCGGCGGCATGAGGCGCACACACGCGCCAACACACACATTCACGCACACACACACACACACGCACTTGGGCAAACACAATGTGACAAAGGTAAATAAGCAGAAGACGTGTTCAAATAAGTTGCGACGTCGCTGGCAGACTGAGCACATCCGACAACAAGTTGTGTTTAAATGGCAGAGGGTCTTTTTTTTCCTCTCCTTTTCCTTCTATCTCCTTGGGCAGTGCAAACACGGTGAACACGCCACACCTGGATGATAAATAAAACAAGGAGCGGCAGCGATCCGCACAGGTGTGTGTGTGTGCGCGTGTGTGTGTGTATGCGTGTGTTTATGAGACAGGAATGTTTCCATATAAAAGGTTTGTCAGCTCATCTCAGAGACATGAAACTGGGAAGAGTCATTTCCGTGCGTCCGATATTTAGAACTGAAGGAGCTGCAGTATTGTTATGAATTCAAAAGCAAAACGAAGTCCTGCAATTGTAAGGCATTTGGGTTGGACCGTGCAGCAGGTCCCGGCTGTGAAAGATGCAATGGGGGGGGGGGACTAAAAGTTGAGCCGTTTGATGGCGAGAGAGCGAAGCGACGATATGACTGATTATGAAGGATTTGGAAGTGTGGGCCGTCTTTGTTTGCGCAAGTATTTATAGACTCATCTGAAAGCATGCTAGACCTGCTAAACCGCGTAATCCTCTATAAATAAGAGCAGGCCGACAGAGCGAGAGCGTTCGGCACTCGGCATGGGGCCGCGCTTAACCCCTTCCCACCAGCAGGGACGCTGCAAAATATCCCACGTCTTTGGCTTTCAGCTGCTTCCCATTAAGGCCGCGGTGGGACTCAGGCGCATCTCATCAGGCCAATACGCCACTTAGAAAGACTCGGCGGCTCAGGATTTAACCTTCCAAATGCAATTGAAGGAGCGCTGTGATGGTTGGCTTTTGATTCTAAGGGTTTGAAGGAAAAGACAGAAAGAAAGAAAGAAAGAAAGAAGAAAAATTCGGGTTGACCGTCAGTTCACCGGCCACAGCAGGTCGCTCTGTGTCTCTCTCTCCATGACACCATGTCTCCATTAGTCAGCCATGGCAGGCCGACCACTTGACCTTTCTGGCCCATTGTGTGGCAACAGAACACGTCTTGTTTTCTGTAATGCTAGACAAGTTGCTGCTGTCTCACTGTGGACATAATGGACACAGAGCCTGCAGTACAGGGAGGCCATCAACTGACGGTGTGAGACACGGGCAGTACACCAGAATTAGAGGAGATTGCGAGTATATATATATTTTTTGTTTCTTTTTTTTATTGTTAAATGGTCAAGCTAACACAGTGCAGCCTTACTAATCTTTTTTTTGTCGCCGTCGGTTTTCACCTTCTTAATTGAGGGAATTTTCTCCCTAGATTGTCTCTTGAGTGTCACAAAAAGATAAACAGGTCGAAGATGTCAGTAGGCGCTTGGCCCCGTCAAAGTAAAGGTGAAACATTCCTGCAGAAACTCATAAGTCGCACGTTTCCCAAACGTGTCATTTATTCCTAAAGGGAACAAAATAAAGGAGCATGACTGGTGGGGATGAACCTGAAGGCCGGCTGCCTGTAGCGCAACAAAGAAGCAAAAGCTGGAGCTCCTTCAGTCCGCTCAGGAGAGACCTTCTGATAACTCCTGTACTGTACTGCCATCGTCAACGTCCTTCAAAACCACTTCAAACTGCACCTCACTGAGCTATAAGGTCGAAACCCAGCAGGCAGCTCAGCCTCTCAGTGTGCTTGATGAACCAGCATATAATGTACACCCAATAACTCTTGTTCAATAACTCTAAAAATGTTTTTTATGAAAGGTGGCTGTTTTGAAGAGTTTAAATATAAAACGTGTTCGAGTTATTTGACACTTTTATTGTTTCCTACATAATTCCATGTGTGTTCATACGCAGTTTTGCTGCCTCCAGTGAGAAACTGCAATGCCAGTAGTCATGAGAATGAAAGAAAAGTCATTCAATTCATAGGGTGTGTCCAAACTTTTGACTGGTAGTGTGTGTGTGTGTGTGTGTGTGTGTGTGTGTGTGTGTGTGTGGACGTACTTCCACAAATGAAATATTTATGATGCGCGTATACATTATGTTGGCTGACTGTGTATTCCGAGTGAAGACGAGCTCCGGACTCACTCTGCAATGTCCAGGTATCCGCAGGAGGCGGCGGCGTGCAGGGGGATCCAGCCCTCGTTGTCGGGCTGGTTGATTCCGGCTCCGTTCTCCACCAGGAACGTCACCATGTCCACGTTGTCGTCTATGCAGGCCTGCAGAGAGAGAGGGAGCGAGAGGAAGGGAAAATCAGAAGGGGTTTGTTAAATGGGAAGGAAGTGCTGCTGCTGCTGCTGCCACTTGCTGCATTTCCATGGCCCCGAGAATTGCACAAAACCTAAATATGGCAATAAAACACCGGTCATGGAAACTCCTCAACATGGAAAAACCTCTCAAATATGGCTGAACGGTTTTGACGCTCTCATGAGGTGGTTTTTCCAGACGTATCCATATGGAGGTAGATCGCAAAAGTGTCATGGAAACACTTTTTTCACATATACACGTCAGCGGACGTGACGTATGCGGGTCATGTGACCAGTTCACTTCAAGTGAAAATGGTGCGTTATGTTTGGACGGAGGAGGAGACGGAATGTTTTTTTTTATACAAGTAATCAAAGAGAAAAATACAACAACCGTTCTTGACAGCAAACAAACGTAAAGAAACAAAAGCAAACGTAATTCTCAGCAAATCTCACGGGACGAGATTTGCCAAGAATTGCAGCTCATGCGCTTCACGCCATTCAATGGAAACACGTGCACATCGCAATTGTACTTTGTCCAAATTCTAGAAATATCGCTTTTATTTTGCCAAAAACTGTCATGGATAGATTGCCGCGTGCTCTCGGGCTCTCAGGGTTGTTTGGGGATCTGGGAGCCCGAGTCATCCAAAGAATTCCTGCACATAGCAGGGGTGCCTGAAACAGCAGGTGGCACAGCAATGCTGACGAAGGGCCCGCTGGGGACTGTATGATACAAAGAGCAAAGGGAAGTAAACCAACTGCATGCTGCATGCCAATGCAGTCGATGCGTTCAATCAAGTGCCTGCGTTCAGCTGAGAGGAGTGTTTACCAGGGACGGTTGTTGAGATGTTCTGCACAGCGGACCAACACACATGACGGCTGCGACTGGAGAGAAATGCCCACACGCTGCACTGCACATAAATAGCAGCTGCAGGTGGGCTGAGAGCTAATTCGGGGCTTCTCTGACTCACCACCAGGTGGTAGGCGGTCTGAGTTCGCCCACGTTATGCAGATGAGTTCACGGCGGGGCAGGAGCGAATCCCGCCAACATGACATGACATTTGGACTGTCTTCATTTTATGAAACGACGCATACACACAGACACAAGTTGCGTTTTCATTGCAGTTGCTCGCAAAATAAAAGCGATACTTGTAAAATTTCCACAAAGTACGATTGCGATTTGCATGCGTTTCCATTGACTGGTGTGAAGGGCATGAGCCACAATTCTGGTAAAATCTAACAGCAGCATCCAATTCTGTTCGGGGTCAGGCCCTTAACCGCCGTCATGTGCCTCCGTTTTGCATCAGTATGGAATTTTGCACTCCACAAACTAGCTGAAGGAGAGAGGAGTCAACAGTGCGCTTTTCATTCAGGACACACACACTCTCCATGGCTCTCCGGACGTGTCCACAAAAACACACACACAAAAAAGTCCCAAGTCAAAGCAGCTGCACTGTGACGACACTCGGCGAGGACGCACTCGCAATGGGCACCCGGACGGGACGGTGTGAGACCCCCCCCCCCCCCGACGGCGGTCTGGTCTCTCAACCCCCCGGCGGTGGCCTGGACTGTCTCGCTGGGCTCTCCCCGAGGTTGCTCCGACAACATCAGCGTTGACAAGGGAAACAGATACACACGGACACGCACGGCACGGCGCGGCCTCACGTTCGGGGCACACGACTATCTGGCTGGAATCCTTGTCCAAATTTGGGCCGTTTGCAGCGCCTTACATGGTCAGGGGCTGCAGAGAGCCGGCAAAGGCCTCGCTGAGCTTATCTGTGTGTGTGTGTGTGTGTGTGATAGGATTTGGCTGTGTGTGTGTGGGTGATCAGGCGTGGAGAGTGGACCAGGTTGAAGCAAGGTTGAGGAGCTAAACCAGTTTACGCTTTCAATTATTTTGACCTTTCATGTTGTAATTAATGGACAATGTGTTCCTGGTTGTAGTGTATGATTATGGTTGTTTTGTCATTGTTGTATTTATTGCTGTAACATCGTTTATGCTGCTCTCTTGGCCAGGTCGCTCTTGGAAAAGAGATTTTAAGATCAATGAGTCTTTCACCTGGTTAAAGAAAAGATACTGATTGATTGATTGATTGATTGATTGATGCCGACGTGTTTCAATGTGTCTTGTCTCATCGAACTCGGGTGCGAGAAGAAACGACTGGGCGAGCCATTTTGAAAAAACAAAACAAAAATGGGGTTTGTTAGCACTCGTTAGCCCCCGTCATAGCCCGCAACCTGCTAATGCTAAGGCTAACGCTGCAGAAAACAAGCCCCGGCTGTGAGGATGGCGTTGTGAGGACCATCAGGTGCAAATTCCATAATCAACCCCTCCTCAGCCCCGGTGCATCCGTTCACTCCTCATCTCTTCTTCTTCTCCACTAATAATGGAAACAAGCCCCTTAAAGGCAAACTGCTGCTGCTCCACTCGCTGCAACCTTCCCCCTCCCTCCTCCCTCCTCCTCCTCCTCCGCTCCCAGGAGCTACCGGAGGCCCCAACGAAGGTAATCCGTTAATGGCTGTAATTGTCTGCAGCTGACAGGTGCCCGAAAAGGCGGCGCGAGTACGAACGCCGTAGCCGTGGCCGGGGGAGACGGGAGGGAAGGAGAGACGTTTGGGAGAAAGTATCGGTTGGTTTGAAAAGAGCACCTTGCTGCGGGTGCGCAGGTAAGAAGAGGAGTAGGAGTAAGAGTAGGAGGAGGGGGAGGAGGAGGAGGAGAGAATGTGTTTGCCCATCGCCGAGGTTGGCTTGTTGCATCGTGTATCGGGAGAATATTTCATAACAATTTTGTTGTTTTGCAGCGTGGCTCCAGACAGTGTGTGGGTAGAGCAGCGATGACACAAAGTGACTCAATCTGAAGACTTGATGTCATTTAAACCTGTCGGGTCAGTGGTTGCGTGTGTGTGTGTGTGTGTGAGATGCGGAGAACAGAGGCGGTCGTGTCGTACGTGAGCCGCTAAACGGCACCGACGCTTTGAGGCTTCGCTCTGGAGTGCCGCTCCTAAACAGGAAGAGGAAGAAGAAGAAAGAAGAAAGAAGAAGAAAGAAGAGAGCCGCCGAGCCAGCGGCACTGCATTCAAAGTACCCTGGGGTGACATTGAGCATAAATGCACACACATAAACACACATGCGTGTGTGCAGAGCAACTGGGACACATCTGTTTGCACAGGCAAACGCTGATGAGTCATCAGACCCAACTGTCTCAGATAAACACAAGTCAGAAGTTCTGGAAGGACGCAAACAGGCCGTCGGTGTTCAAAGTCAAAGAGGCCTCGGCGACCAGCGAAGAGGCAGGCCGAGCAGAAAAGCCGACTGACGTGAGGTCTGTTCAAGACGACGACGGCGACGAGACAGCGAGGAGTTCAGGACGGGTGCAGTGCGCCGCTTATCGTATGCGGCGCTTTAATCCTGAAATAATATGAAGGAATCCAAACTCCCTGCAGGGCGCTGCAACCGGGACGGGCCGAGCCAATTCTCTCTGAGCCGGCCCCCCCGAAAGATCCACCCACGACCCGCTCGGTTGCCACAGCGACAAAGCCAAAAAGGGTACGTAGGTTTTCAGGGCCCGTCAGGCTTCTGGAGGAAACGCAAACAAACAGCGAGGAAGCTTCATTTTAAAGCACGCCGGGAGGCTTTTCCGTCTCCCACGGCCCGCGAAGGCAACGTCCGAGCGCCGGCGAAGTCGGCCTCAGCGGCAACATTCACCCGTGACCATTTATGGGAAACCGATCTCGAAGGCCATCTTATCTGCAATATTCAAAATCGTGCCGCAAAATTGAGGCATTAAGATGTGCGGATCTGATTAAAAAAAAATATATAAGCCGCTCCGCTTCCTGCCGCTGCACGTCACACCGTCAGCAGTGATAACCGCAGTTAAGAAGGCCAAGGCAACGCAAGATAAGAGTTTTTTTTAATGTTGTGATAAATCAATACTTTTATGGCGAGTGAGAACGAGAAGGGAGAAAATCATCTGCAGGTGTGTTGCAGTCAAGACCGCACCAACCGAGATTTTCAATTCCTCCATAGTCTCCTCTCAGGGCCCGTTTCTCATTTCGTCGACACCGACACGAGGTGGCAGAGCACCGAGAGCAGCTACCTGCTGCACGGCTGAGAAGCGCTGTGTTGCAGTCAAGACCGCTCCAAGCGAGACCAAGACATTATCGTGACTAGAGAGTATTGAGATCGAGACAAGGCCAAGGCATTTGGAGTTCCAGACCAAGACCAGACCAAGACCGTTTATTAAAAAAAACAACAACAAAAAAACAGGGGAAATCGTTTGTTTTCGTAAGTTTCATTAACATATTGCTGCTTTGCAAACTATTTTGAAACATTTTCAAATAAAAAGCAAAAAAAAACAACAACTTTGCTTCATAAAATTAAAAAATAAATCAACAGGGTGCCACTCTGGGAGTCACCAACAGATCGTAAAACAGCAGCAGCTGGATTCTTTCCTGTTACTATCGTGTCATTGCAGTGTTGGCTGAGTCTCGACTGGTCTCCACCAAAAATCCTGAGTCCGTCCGGGTCCTCGACCGAGACAAGACGCAGTAAAAATGCCTCCGAGTCCGAGACGAGACCCTTAGAAAGCGGTCTCAGGACTGGTCTGGAGTACTACAACACTCCCGCGGAGGGAACGACGTGCTTGGCTTCAGGTCAGACTCTGATTGGAGTGGAGTCTTCGCTGTGCACCCAAGAGCAAGAGCAGCTTTCACCCTCTCCTGCGCCGTCACCGAGAGAGAAAACCTTAACTTGGCTGCACTCAACATCAAGGGGACACTTGAAGACACCACCCCTCCACTTCCTTCCAGCAGCAGCGGCACCTTTGTAGACCAGCTTTGAGTTTGCGTTCACAGACAATGTGTAAAAAAAGAACTGATGTGTCCGACGACGACGGGCTAAATTAAGCCCATCACAGGGTGTTGAAAACAAAGTGGGCAACGGGACCATCAGATGCTGCAAGTTCAGCTTTTTTTACCTTCTCGTGACGCACAGTCACCAGAACTTTGCATCGTTCCATAGATTTAAAACTCATACAGCTGAGCAGGTCTTGTGCCAATGTTTTTTTTTTCCTTTCGCGTCTACCTCTGCACACTTGCCGGCTCGGCTCTGTTTGCCAATGGCAGCTGGCAGGATACCGATTTGTGATGTTTCTTTATTCAAGGCCGTCATGCTCGTCCGGGAGACGCGCTTTCTGAAAAGGCACGCGTCCGTCCGTCCGTCTGTCGCCGCTGACAGCTTCCATCGAGACGGAAGTCAACCAATGTCAACAATCCCTACGAGGAAAAATCAACTCGCCACGGATTAAAACAACTACAACGGTGAGCAAAGGTGAGGTTGCCGCAGTGCCGTGGTGAGTGTTTGCTGCTGAGACAGCTGTTTGAATCCACACAAAACCACACAAGGCTGAGCAGAGTCGCAGCAGCACCGGAGCACAAGAGGAGGGAAATAAGAGAACGTGGCTGGTGAGAATATATGGTGATAAAACTAGAGCGGCAACTCACTATTATTTTTGTTTTCGACTAATCTATCGATTATTTTCTCGATTAGTCACGATTATCTTTTGTCACCGCCTATGCTGGACTTCTGGTCAACCAAACTTGTTTAAATCTTCACACCTGTGTTCTAGTGTTGCACTCTGACAACCTGCGTTTTCAAACAAAAGTATCAAAGTAATGGCACACAAAGCATTTGTCTGCGACGTAAAATATAGGTAAATTAATTCACGATTTAAAGGTTATATGCAATGTTTATTACAGTTGATGTTGTACACAGATGATACGTGATAAATGTTACAATTCAGTAGAAACGCTAGTATTGATGGGGGCTGTAATTCACTAATCACTGGTGTGAACTATCATTCGCTAAGCTAGCTCGTTCCATGATTTTCCGACATGCGAATAAACGTATTATGTACTTGCGTCATAGGCTGATGATGAATTAACAAATAAGCGTTTCATTTAAAATGTTTCTACGAAATATCCATCCTCAACGTAATCTGTGAACTCCTCTGCGGTGCGTGAGGATATAGTGCCTCCTGTTGGCGTTTAAGGTGTTCGCATATCACCAGAGAGCTACCATGGAATGCTAGGTGAGCTAACAGAGTTTACACCTAGCGTGTTTCGCTGCTTCATTTTCTATGAAGTATTCCTACACTTTAGAAACATTTTTTTTTTTTTTTTTTTTTTTTTGCCTTTTCAGATAAGAAGCCGTTTTTTTAAACAATGAGCGACATGCCACCCTCAGCGCTCAGTACAGCATTGCAGGTACAAATAAGCATGTAGCGGCCGGAGTGTGATTTTATCATTCTGCAATTTACAATAACAACGCGACACGTCGACGCGCATTTATGTTGTCGACGTAATCGATCACGTCAACCGATCGCTGCGGCCCTACATAAAACCATGCAGGACCTGTTAGGGTGCATCTGCAGATTTCTGACATATCTCCTGAGAGATTTTCTTTATTGGTCTAAACTGCTGCCAGTGCGATGAAACTCTCTCACGGGCCGGGAAAGACACGTTGTCAGAGCCAGAACTGTAAAAAGGCGACGCGAACCGAAGGCAGGTACGGCCTTGTCGTCTCTCTAATCCTTCTCTCCGCTTCAGGCGACCGCACTAAAAGATCATTTAAAAAAAATGTATATTTCACTTCTTCTTTCCTTCTTCTTCTCCTCCTCACTCCAGTTTCACTCCAGCTTCACTCCTGACCCTGCCGCACTCTCTCCACACCACTGGGCCAGCGCCGAGCGAGGCCCTACGCTGGCATACCAGCGGAGAAATTCCCAGATAAGTACTACTCCTCGCCTCGGGGGCTCCAGGCATCGGCGGGGAGGCTCCGCCCCCCCCCACTGCCTCGGCCGGAGCGACGTCAGCGGCTCGCAGGCGCGCAGCCACTTCCACAAAAGGAATTCCTTCTTACCGCCGCCCCGCATGTAAGTACGAGCATGTTACGCTCCTGTGTTGCCGTAAGTGTGTGTGTGTGTGTGTGTGTGTGTGTGTGTGTGTGTGTGTGTGTGTGTGTTAGAAGGATCGGCCCCCATCCGCCACTTTAAAACCCATTTCAGCAGAAATAAAACAGGAATCCTGACAGACCTGAGAAGAAGGAGAAGAAGGAAGGGATAAAACAGGAGTGTGTGCGTCTGTACCTGTGCGGGAGACAGGATGTCGTACGCCTGTGTGTGTGTGTGTGTGTGTGTTTACAGCGGAGACAAAGAGCACTACCACTCCTGCGCTACTGGAAGGGTTCAGGAGGCCAGAGGGTACGGGAGGGGGAGAAAGGAGGGAGGGCGGAGGGGCTGCAGGGCGACCAGCTGGGTCCCTCCACTTGATGAGCCCTGTTGGGAGCTCTAAGCATACCACACACACACACACACACACACACACACACACACACACACACACACACACACACACACACACACACACACACACACACACACACACACACACACACACACACACACACACACACACAGCTCCTGCCTCCAGTGATCTAGCTGCTGCTACCGAGGACGACCATATATGGAGGTGGGATTCCCATGGAAAAAGAAGAGCAGGATTGAGGAAGAGGGAAGGAGAGGGAGGGTGCGGGTGTGTGTGTGTAGGGGGGGTTAGGGGGGTAGGTGGGCGGAGTCAGTGCCGAGATGGTAACTGTACATTTCGCCTTTTTTTTTTCCAGCAGCCAAAACAATGGGCCGCACTTGAGAGAGGCCAAATCAGTTTCCATGTTAAAGCTGGAGCTGCGGAGGTGGAGGAGGAGGAGGAGGAGGGGTCGGAGAGGTCAGATGGCCACGGCAGCCAGGGGCAGAAAACACCCTCTGTTGATATTTCCATATAATAGGAGCCTTATGTGGAGGCTGGCTGGCTGGCTGGCGCTGCCATGCGGAGGACAAGGGGGGGGGGTCAAAAGGGGCGATTCTGCAGCTTTAAGAGGCGATGATGTCATAGAAGCCGACGGCGAAAACCAGGAAATGAAAGAGTGAAATCCTCTGGACGCCGAACCTGCGTTCCAGACTACACTTCCTGGTTTTCGCCGTCAAAGGAGTGAAAGAACGAGCGCCTGCCCGACACATGGCCACTGAGATAAGTGTAAAAAGGGGAAGCAAGGGCCAATATTTGCATGTTTGTGTGTGTGTGTGATAGAGTGTGTGTCTGCTAGACCGGTTACAGTGGAAGCAGAGCACACACACACACACACACACACACACACACACACACACACACACACACACACACACACACACACACACACACACACACACACACACACACACACACACACACACACACACACACAGGACTCGCGGAGTCTCGGAGAGGAAATGAGAAAAATAAACAGCCACTTCCTGTTCCTCTCCAGCCTACAACACCCCCCCCCACCACCAATCGTCCACCACCGCCTCTCGCCTCCCCTCCCACAATGCAAAGTGGCAAAGCGCCCATCTTTATCACGGATGTATTATAAGAACTGGATATTGGACTAGCAATATGGGCGCCGCGCCGATTTTTCCCAGTGGCCACTTGAGGTACTGCAGCAAAAAAAAAAAAAAAAAGCCCAATGGGCCAAAAAAAAGCATCACAGCGTCGTACGTTCTGATTGGCTGCGTCCTGACGTGTCTGTAAGTGGCGTTCTCCAGAATTGTTTTGATTGGCCAAATACAGCAGATCATGCGAGTCACCGAGGCATGACGGGAAGTGACACTACTGCGCATACTCCATGGGCCCATATTGATACGAAAGTCCAAAACTTTTTGGGCGTCTGCACTGGGTGAGCAACTTCACTAAAATGAATGGGCCACCATCCTGGCCTCTTTGAGACTTGGAAATCCCTCAAGTTTTGCTCCTCTTACAGATGAAACTCTCGAAGAAATCAACAGAAATCCATCACCACAAGACTCCTGCACAACAGCAAAAAGGGGACCCGGTGTCACGTTTATCATTTTTCACAAACATACAGGCTCTATGATAAAAATGCCTCGCAGCCTTTTTAACCCCCAGAATAATAACGACTCCTTTGTTCTCGGCGCAGCTGCCCCGGTGATTGGAGGGGTAATTAATTATTAACTTTACAGTTGCTCTATTAGCGTCTGGGCTTGATTGGGCTCAGTGACCGCACATTTATGCTCCATAAAACACGCTGATGAAATTCAATTTGAGGACGGCGATGATATCGCCGCATTAGATTTTGAAATTGGTTGCCGTTGCGGAAGGAGCTGCTCCTGCTGTTTCTGATCCCCCATCTGACAGCAACCAATAGGTCACCGACGGCCAATCACGTTTATCTTTTCGTACGATTTTCTTCTGCTGCAATGTTCAGAAAAGCTAAGAGAACTGGTCTTACTTCCATATTTTGAGCTCTTCCACCTGTGTTCCAAGTGTTCCACGTAGAGCTTTTGGGAAATCTGTAACCCTCCTCCGCTCAAGTCATAATAATTCCTCACAGCTCCTGAAAGCCGCTCTAAAATGGGAAACATTAAACCTGAAAGCGACTCCCGACAAGCAGCAGCTCCAACTCAAACCCGGATTGAGACTTCTTCTTCTGATCCGTCTTATTAGCCGCTGGTGGCTATGAACCACGATGTGACAGTTTTGTTGTCCCGTTTCGTAAAGGCTGTCCAAACCCAACGACGCTGGCGGGGAAGGAGCAGCAGTGGGAGCAGCGGAGAATACAAAAAAAAAAGGCCTTTAGAGCAGCACAGAAGGTGCATTGTGGGCCGATGTTTACGTTTCCTGCTGTCTTGTCAGAACACACACACACACACACACACACACACACACACACACACACACACACACACACACACACACACACACACACACACACACACACACACACACACACACACACACACACACACACACTGATAATTGTGCTGGATGCTCGGTGGGACAATGAGGAATTCTCCCTCGCTGGGGTCCAGGTGTTTTCAGTTCAGGGAAGGAGGGAGAGGGGGAGAAAAAAAAAGCCCATAAAAGACACTCAGCGTGAGGCAGAGGAGAGTGGCGGCTGTAGGTGGAGGAGCCGCACCGGCTGAAGTCATCGCACAAACATCTCACAGCAGCTCAGTACTTTGAGGGGCAGGCAGAGGGCGTTTTCACCTGGCGGGATCTTCTTCTTCTTCTTCTCTTTCTCCTGCTGCGGCTGTTGTTCACCACAGCGACACAAGTGTTGCAGGACTCGAGATCAGTCTTGGTCTCAACACCGCTTTTCTGAGGCGTTTTTTTACTGGGTCTTGTCTCGGTCTCGGACTGGGCCGACTCGGGATCTTTGATCCAGACCGGTCAAGACTCAGCCAACACTGCAATGACTCGATAATAACGTAAAAGAATCCAACTGCTGCCGTTTTACACTCTGATGGTGACACCCAGAGTGACACAGCCCCTGATTCCTAGTTCTTTTATTATTACTTTTTTATAAATGACTAAGAGATGCTTTGCTGAAAAGAGATGTTGCAGTTTGATTTAGAAGCAAACTTGAATAAAAAAAAAAAGAAACTGGTCATTGTTTTCCATTTTGTTGCTATTTTTCTGTGATATATAAAATCTTGGTCTGGTTTTGGTCTCAAATCCCAAATGTCTCGGTCTTGGTCGCCGCGGGGCCTTGACTGCAACACTAAGCGACGCCTTCATCCTAATAAACAGGGGTTCTGTGACATCACGCCCTCTCCACCTCTGAGGAATCCTCGTCACGACCCCGAGTGAACCAGTTCCAACCTGCAGCACCGCTCCGCTGGAAATATTTTGGGGAACCGTCACCGCCGTTCCAGCAGCTCCTCTGTCATTTAGGACCTGCCGCCGCCGCCAACATCTGGGTCACACATGTCTCAGAGCCACAGAACACGTCAGGAGCGCACCTTATTAATAGCCCTCGTCGTGCATTGTATTTCATTTGCTCTAAAATTAGAGCAGATAAGGAAGCGGTACTATAACCGGTACCAGCCGATATCCGACTCGGTTTGACACGCACGTTCTCGCCGCGCCAAACGTGCCGGCGCGCAAAACAGCGCGAGGACTTCCTGCCTGCTGATTACAGGTTTCGGCGCAGGAGGCTGAATGAAACGGCGAGTGGGGGAGGGGCCTAACCTAGCAATTACGCACAGGTAAAGCGCACACGCACGTCCCAGGCTGCTAAAATGAACGCTGTGGGTTATAATGAGCGCTGACGTCACAACACTGCTGGTGGTGATTCACGACCGACTGGAATCCGGCCTCACGTCACTCGATTGTGTTGTGATCAGACCCGGCAACACAAAAGGACGCTCGAGGGTCACATGTTGTTGTTTTTTTTCTCTTCATTTGATCTCACCCTGTTGTTCAGCCACGGTCACGTCCACATTTGTTTAATTTTTTTTTTTTTTACGTCCATATTGATTCAGATCTGCTTTCTTTCCTGCATCACTGCCGCCGCCGCCGCCTGTTTGAACTCAAGAGACGGCCCGCAGTTCACTTTCTGGGGGACCTGTTTTGCTTCATACACTTCATAATGTCATGACGCAATAATATTTTTGCTGCTCTGATGTTGGAGAAAACGATAATGGCGCCACGAGGCTGACACAGGGCTTGGCTCGCTGTGCAAACTCGTAAAAACTACCAAAAACACGACATAATAGTACAACAAAACAGGGAGGAGAATCAGCTGATGTTCCGGTGCCAGACAGAGAGCAATTAAAAAATAAAAATCTAGACTGTCTAGATACTAGTCCATGAATTATTAAAGTGCAGCGTAATGTATTCTGCATTACGTTAGAGATGCATGAGTGACTGGCTGCGCTGCTACTGCAGAACCATAACAAAGGGGAACCTGGAGGCCTTGCACAAGCGTTCTGCCGGAAATGTGATGCGAAAGCAGACTTGTGCAAAGATGGGTGCCGATAGCCGAGGACCGTCGTCACGACATGAGCCGGGCGAGCGTCTCCAGTTACGGCCCTGAGTGCTGCAGCCGCTTCCCACGAGCCACTTGGAAAGTCACCACGTCTGAAGAACATTTGCAGCATGCCAACAACAGCAGCAGCTCTTTGACTGCATGGGGCTTGTTACGGCGCGAATATAGACCACAGGAGCTTAACGTGCTCTCTCCAAATGCAACACGAATCACTTGAACTGAAAGCCTTTATTGTCATTGTACTTTGAGAACAATGACATTTCAGAGTGCAACTCCTTGGGTACAACAAAAATGAAGTCAAAAAGAGCACACAGTGAAATACAATCATTTGAAATGCGTCAGTTTAAAGTGCAGGATTTGAAGTGCGGAGCATCAAGGCACTCATGTGCACGTTGGTGGCAGGTTAGCGTTTATTTAATGTAGATTTGCAGGTGTTTCCACTGAATGGTGTGAAGCGTCAATGTTGTTTGTTGTCAAGAATGGTTGTTATATTTTTCACTTTGATTAAATACTCCATCTCCTCCTGCGTGCAAACATAAGGCCCCTCTTTTTCCTAAAGGTCGTGACCTGCACGCTGTCCACCATTATATCTCTTGCTGCAAATATGTATCCTGGGGTATTTATCTAACACTCTTCAGATTTTGAAGTTGTGATGCAGACAGATTAGCAAAGCGATGCCTGTCAGATTTTTTTTCATCTTATTTTGGATTAGGCCAACCTGCATCTCTGCAGCATGCTGGCAAGATCTGCCTTGCAATGAGATGCTCTCCAAACAAAACGCCGGTGAAGAATGTGGGAGGCTGAAGGTCTGAGGGAGGAAGATGTTGCTGCTGTTGCTGCTGCTGTTGCTGCTGCTGCTGCTGCTGCTGCTGTCAGACGGACTGGGACACCTTGAGGACTCTCAGGCTGCGCTGACATCCACAGCACACAGTTACGCAACGCGTGCCGGCAGCTTGAGGAGCGGGAGGAGGAGGAAAAGGTGGGAAAGAAGCTGTGTCACCGTTTCCCCGCTGCTCGCCGCGCGTTTCTGCAAAACGAGTGAATTTCGTTCTCGGCTCGAAACCTGCAGCGGGTTACGCAACGAGTCGGCGCTGAAAACATGCAAATCCACCGACGCAGGCGACCAGCAAACCTTCCTCGAGCCCGTCGCCATGGACACGGCGCAAGATAATGTTCGCAGATTTAAGGCCGTAATGAGGGTGTGTAATGTAAACACAGCACAGGCATTGTAATGCCCGGGTCCGACATGCTAAGCTGAGCTCAGTCCCGTCGCCGCTGTCCTGGGATCAGCTCGGGCCACGGACGCCAAGGAGGGAGAGGGGAGGAGGGGGTCCAGTTCAGGTGAGGGTCAGCGTGGAGATTTTCCCGCCTGCGGTCGCCACGGCGCTAATGGCCTCGGCGGAGCTCAGTGGGCGACAGTCAGCTGGGCCCCGGCCGCAGAGCAGCGCGACTCTAGGGGAGGGGTTAAGGTGACAGCTGAGGAATGTCTGCCCTGCACGCTCGCTCTCTCGCTCTCTTTGCCATGGTTTCCAGCGACTGTCATGTGAGGAATGCTCGGGCTGGGACGACGGAGACTTGGAATGTTACCCTCTGTGACGAGTTTAGCCGACGAGAGCTGGAATCTCCACTTGTGTGCGGCCCTCACCTCCCCCCCTCACATTTCTGACAGCGCAAGAGCCGAAAGAAAGAGAGAGAAAAAAAAAGGAAAAGACACTGCAACGCTGAGAGAGGATGACTGGAGCGCTGATGAATAATGATTAAGAGTCCGAGTGAAGTGACAACAGCGTTGGTCAGATTGGAAGTCTGGCTGTGACAGGTGACAATACGTGGACAAATCAAGGCAGCTCTGCCCTGTGTGGTCAAACCCATCATTGAAAAGGCAACAAAGACCACATACTTCTAGGCACAGGTCACTTTGTTTTTTTTTTTTTAAGGGACACAGAGGTCCATGAGTCACATGAAGACACACAACCTTTCGCAAAAATATGAGTTAACACCAGGGCTTCACTACAAAGTAGCTACAGACTCTGAGTCATACCCAAACTTAGCACCATCTTCTGAAACCCAGTTAGGAGAACTTGCAGCGGTCGACGGCGGTATTTATAACCCCCCCCCCACAGGTCACCAGCGCTGGAACCCGTATCGCTGCAGCCACTGAAGAGGGAACCTCGTGTAACGACATGACAACACTCGACAACAAAGGCAGAGGTCAGGTGTTTGGAAACACAACGCAGCGTGCTGCAGGACATTTTGAAGGCCTAAATTTATTTAGAACAACGCGTGAAAACCCCCACCCCCCAAAAAAAGAATGAATGACAGAGACATGAAGACATCAATTTGACCTGGCTGCTGCTCCCAATAAGAGATTTTTAAACACCTCCTTTACTCCTCCATTAGACCCCCAGGATCTCACACACACACACACACACACACACACACACACACACACACACACACACACACACACACACACACACACACACACACACACACACACACACACACACACACACACAAAGAGAGAGAGCAGCTTTCCGTCTCCAGAGATGGTTAGGTCTGCAGAGCGGCACTGCAAATCAAATTCTTTTCTCACTCGAGCTCATCGCTGGACATCGGCCCAAAAAAAGGCAACGTTTCCACCCAATGAGTTCGCACAGGGAGGTGGGGGGCGGCCGCGCTGGATCCACCAACACGTACGGCCTGCCGCTACCACACGGAGCGGTTGAACAACAGCCTGAATACGCACAGCGTCAAACATCCACACTCGGTAAGAAATCATTTAATTACACGAAGAACAGACGGATGACCTCTGCTGGAAAGCCTGCCCGTTAAAAGTTTTAATGGGCACGAAAACAACACGTACAGCATGGAGGCAAGGTGGCACGTGTAGCGTCGCCGGGGCTCACCGAGACATGTGGGCATGAGTAATGAGGTGACATCACTGTGAATCTATGCTCGCATTAAACATTCAAAGTAAGGATTCCGTCATTAATCCACAGTGTTTGTTACGGCACTTGTGTCATCCAAACAAACCTCCCCGGGACAATGTAACACGTCAAAATCGGCTTTGTTTACACCCACAATATCTGGCAATTTATTTTGTTCATCACGGAGGATATGTCAGAGTGAGAAAAGCATCGCTCCACTATCTTGATATGAAACAAACTGGGACTTTTATCAAATTCCAAGGACATGAATTTTGATTCACCAAATGACGGAAGGCTGATACAGTTGAGGAGAAACTTTCTAGTCCGATGCAATGTGATAATAAATTGCAGGAGCAGAAAGATTGTTCTGTATAAACAAGGATCCCGTTGATGTATCCAAACTACCTTTTGATAAAAATCTAAACAGCAGTATTCTGAGGTCGGAGTGTCACTCTTAAATATGGATGGAGAGCCTTTACAAATACATATTAGAGAAGCTTTACACAATAGTTTCTAATGTACATGCAGTGCAATTCGACCTAACTAACTGGCCGGGACTGAGTCTAATCGCCATCCTCTGATAAGAGTTGACAAGTGTCTCGCTAACCTAATGAGTCCAACATTTCAATATCGTTCGACTTTAAAGAGACCGCTGTGTTACTGAAACTCGAATCTGTCTGATAAACTACAGTCAAAACGGGGCTGCCATTTTCGTGAGCTCGGCTCGAGAGGGGGTTAGCGGTCGTAGCTGCCGTAGTTAGCACGAAGCTAACTTACCTCTGCTGACATTCCGAGCAGAGTTCAGCGTTTGACACACACACGTACAGTAAAAAGCTGAAAAACACACGCTTGGGAGTTAAAATATGTACGCCAAAGTGGTTTCTGGACCTGGCTAACATATGTATTCACTCGGCCAAACCTCCAGAAAAGCTGCCGACTGCAGTGCTAGCTCATCCCGGCAGAGGTAGCATACACTTCGCTATGTTAGTTAGCACAGCACCGGAATGATCCACCACTTTACAATCTATTGCCATTTTTGACATACTGCAACCGGTGCTTTTTGCACAACGCACACAGACGGGTACGGCTGAGGCCTGGCAATGACATCACGTTCTTGTTACCGACTACGGCTACAGCTTTTTTTTTTTAGCAGCAGTCGCTTTGCTGGGATTTATCATCAACACGACTTGTGTCGCTAGCCGGGATATAGCCGCGGCTGTGGAATTCACTTTAGCTGGAAGAAATGTCTCAGTCGTTGACAGCATTCGCGTTAAACCACAGTGACCACCAAGCGACACTGTTTGGAAAGACTTTAACGCAGGTACGTTCCCAAAGCGGAAAAATACGAGTGGCCGTTGGACTTTAGCGGGATTTCCTATATAAAACAACCCGACGTTGCGGTCGTAAAGCCAACGGGCACAGCAATTAGACTGCACCCACTGACTGACTGAGAGGATGTAGGCTAGTTAACTGGGACGAAAAGTAGTCCCGAAGGCAATCATTCGGCTAAGTTCCCTGACTGAAAGGGACACTTCTTGAAGCAGCGGGGGACATTAAGCTGAGTCCCTGCTGCTCGGAGTGACCCTTCAAAACAACCCGCCGGAGCCGCCAGCAGAGCTCATCTGCCCTGCGTCGAGGAGGGGGGTTAAAAAAAAAAGGGACTGGCGGCGGGGCTAGGTAGGTAAACAACGGGGGTGAGAATGGCTTCCATTTGACAGGTGTTTCAGGACAAGCAGTTGCTCGCAGCGAGCGAATACGCTTGTTTCTTCTTCTTCTTTTTTTTTTTTTAGCGCCAGAACAATGCGGGGCTGTGCCATCAGCAGCAGCAACAATAACAACAACAACAACAACAACAACGGACACGCATGAAAAATGACGGCGGTGACGTGCAGGGAGGGGGGCACAACCGACCTGGTGGAGCGCGGTGAGCCCGTCCACATTGGCGTAGTTGATGTCAGCGCCGCGGTCAAGCAGCCGCAGCACCTCCTCGGTGTCGCCGCTCGAGCAGGCGGCCAGGAACACGGCGCCATCGTCGAACTTCACCTTCGTCTTCTTCTTCTTCAGCACGGGCGGCTCCAGGTCCGTCTCCGAGCCCAGCCATCGTTGCAGCTGCTCGTTCCGCTTCTGCTTGGCGTCCGCCATCTTCATCCCCCTCCTGTCTCGGTCTCGGGCAGGCTTCTTATCTTTCTCCGAGAGAGGATATACTTTATAGTGGCACTATCCCACAGCGCGGCCGGGGCGTGGGAAGGGAGGGCTGTGTAAAGGGGGGATGAGGAGGGAGGGGAGAGAGAGAGAGGGAGAGAGAGCGAGGGAGAGAGAGAGAGAGAGAGTGAGAGAGAGAGAGAGAGAGAGAGAGAGAGAGAGAGAGAGAGAGAGAGAGAGAGAGCTGGGCAACTGGATTGTTCGGGCCAAGTCTCGCGAGATTTTGTGCGAAGAGACAGGTTTGCCTCCAGGAGTTGAAGGATCACGTCATCATGGGCAGCAGATTATGAGAGGAGAGAATGAGCAGGCTAATCCCTTATAGACTGTGTACACCAAATAAGACAAAGGTACTTGAAAAATATTACATAACGCCGGAGCCAAGCAGCGGGAGACGGGCACTGGTGCTCGGAGCACCGCCGGCCAGGTTTTACTTAGCACAGCAAATATATCGAGTGAGTAGTAAATTATGAAAAAAAAAAAAAAAAAGTTGAGACGTGTAAATAGTAATAAAACATGATGTATGAGGAGTGTTTTTTTTTTTCTTTAAAAAAAAAGAGTTCTCCCGCCCGCCCTGAAACTGAAGCTTTCTGGGCTTCCCGTGCGTTCGGAAAGGGACGTGAACAAAACAAGGCGGTCGCAGAAGGCGGAGCCAACACCTGGCTGGAGATGTGACGTCACTGCCCTTTGTGACGTCACACAATATTGTTTCAGCATAAGCTTTCTGAGAAGGATAGAGATGTGAGCGTGGGACCTTAAGTACGCGCTGTTTAAATAGTTTTGAACTATTCACAAAGGCATCTGTAATTTCTTTCGTTAACTCATTCCTGTGGCAATAAAACTGTAAAACTCCTCACTGTGAAACCACTGTGATTATTTTTTCATACGGCTAAATTTGCACTATGTTTATAGCGGCAAAGCCTTTTCTTTTCTTTGATTTTTTTTTGTTGCATGCATCTATTTTATTTGCACTATGTACATTCTTGAGGGTTGAATGGAGCACTGTTATGAACAAAATTTCCCTCGGGATGAATAAAGTATTCTAATTGTGATGAAGCGTTATTTTGCACGTGTTAACTTTTTCCTTCTAACTGTACCAAACTGTGACTCATCATCATTGTTCTTTTCACTTTTCCAGAGATGATAACCTAATAACCCTTTCGCTCTAGCACACACACACACATGCAAACACACAAGCGTACGTGTTTCCTAGTAGCAGAAACGCCACCGCACCCACCGAGAGGGAAAATAAAAAAGCCTCTCCACAAAGTAACCATGACGATTTGGTGGGCAACACTCGGGAGTGATTGTCTCCGACACCGGGGTGGTCTGGCTCCACCGGTTCAGCCTCAAGAGGTTTATTTATTTTTTTCAAACTCTGCTGGCACCACCTTGTGTTATTTTTGGCACACACCCATGGACGTTCCCGGCATGTCATTTTTAAATGCAAGTTTTCAAGTATAAAGCATTAAAAAAAAGAAGAAATGAGGCTCCTCAAATCCAATTAGAGTTGTTTTTCCGGATGCACTGGCCATCGACTGAGCTCCAACCTAATCAGTCCAAACTTTCAGGAGCACCACCACCTTCATAGTCTCCTCTCAGGCCTGCTCCTCATTTCGTCGACACCAACATGAGGTGGCAGAGCACCGAGAGTAGCTACCTGCTACACGTCTGAGAAGCGTTGTGTTGTAGTCAAGACCGCGCCAACCGAGACCAAGACATCATCTAGACTAGAGAGTATTGAGACCAAAAAATTCGCGTTTCGAGACCAAGACAAGACCAAGACTTTATTTATCTAAGAAAAAAAAACAACAGAACGGAAAAAAAATAACCAGTATCTTTTTTTATATTCAAGTTTGCTTCTAAATCAATCAGCAACCATCTTCAAAAGAAACAACTGTGCTTCATAAAATGTAATAATTAAATTAACTAGGAATAAGGCGCTGTGTCACTATGGGTGTCAGAGAGCGTAAAACAGTAGCAGCTGGATTCTTTTCTATTACAGTATCTGTCATTGTAGTGTTGGCTGAGTCTTGACCAGTCTTGATCAAAAATCCCGAGTCCGAGATGGGACTGAGACCCTTAAAAAGTGGTCCTGAGATCAAGACCAATCTCGGGTACTACAACACTAGAAAAGTGTTGCTTAGCATTGCACCAACGCCACAGGGGAAATCAGCAGTGTTGCTCTGGCTAGTCAAGGGACACACACAGCACCATCGGCGTCAGTGTCAGGAAGCCACTGGCCAGCCGCTGATAGGAGGAGGGAGGCTGGATGGGAAGCAGGGTTCCGAGCAGGAGACACACCAGGGGCCAAAATCCACCGCAGCTCTGTGTGTTTGTGTCCCCTGATAGGACAACGTCTGGGTGCAACAGTATCCGCAACTAACGTAAATTAATGTCATTTTAAAGCCGACCTTCTTGAAAAACTTATTTTCTATTCTGGCTATGATGGAGTATTATGAAAAAATGAGTAAAGACAACAACAACCAAAATTCGCGGACAAATTTTTAATCCTCCATATAAGCGTGTTTTTTTTTCAGTAGAACACGGACATAGAAATAATCAAGCCAAAGATGCAGTTCAGAACCTGCTGCTGCAGTGCTGTTTAAAATAATCATCACGATTTACCTTCTGAGGAAAAAAAAAAGCTTGTGAATTTAATTTGGCTTCTGGCGCAAAGTATATAAATAAATACAAAAAAAAAGTTGGGGATTTAAATATTTCCAACAGGTGCTGCGCTTTTTTTGAAATTTGCAAATCTTGTCTTATGTAAGAGGGGCCTCGTGCTGCGGCGCAGGCATGGAAACTCTCTCAACCCCAGACGTGCCTCTGCCACTTAACGCCGAACAAAAAAAATAAAAGAAAAAGAAAGTTTAAACATTTTCTATGTACATTGTCGCATCCTGTTTACGCCTGGTGTCGTATCCTCCGAGCAGCTGTATTTACCTCAGCCACGTCAAGCGGGGACTCACTGTGCATTGTGGTGCAATCAAGCACAATTTGGCCGCTCATCCGATTGGTTGGTGGTTTAGTTCGCCTTCTTCTCTGAAGTCAAATGCATTTGAAATTTAAAAAAAAAAAAAAATCAGATTTTGATTGAAAAAAAAAAAAAAAGAAAAAAATTTGCTACTGACTTGCCGTCGAATCTGATGTCATCAGCTCTCATCCTGAAATCTGCAAGTCTATCCGCCCTGTTGCTCATGGGGATGAATAAAATGGTACAAAAAACAAACAAAACAAAAAATCACAGACACTCTCGCGCTCCTCTCGTCATCATTGCCGGTTTACCGATGAGCAAAATGGCGCGTCATCGCCGAGCGTACACACACTCAGCGGCGTGACATCACCGCGACGGCCTCGACCCCTGGAGGAAGCCAATGTTTACCGCCAGGAGCTGAAGTGTTTCCCAGAGGGAGCTGCGGCTTGTGAAGTTGAGTCAAGAGTCCTGGAAAAAACATCTGGAAGGGATGATAGTAATAATAATCCTAATAATAAACCGTGGTACATAATAAAGTCGGACGGCTAACGCTGTTCTAATCTCTGCCATAAATTGCCCAATAGGTGACGTAATCTGTCGGGATGATTTTTCCTTGGATTTGTCTGCTTTTCTTTGTTTTCTGCTTTGATTCAGTTTTTCCTTTGATTGTTTAACTCGGTGTGTAAGGTCCTTACACACCGGGCAATAGGTGAAGCGTCGCGAATGAATGACGCAAAACTGCAAATTTTTCCTGTGCACAAGCGGAAATTCGCTAAGCGCCGAAAGAGAAACAATTGAATCGACTACATCCTCAAGTGATGATGTCCTGGTGATGCTTGAATCAAAAAAGAAAAAGAAAAAGAAAAAGAACAGAAGTCTTTGAGGACACCCAATATTGCTCTTGAGAGAGGAGATGGGTGAGTTCAACACCACGATCCAGACGCTCAAAGTGAAACCCAGTAAAATTTCCCCAGTACTTTAGAATTTCCGTCGGGACAATTTGAGTGACTGCTCCGAGGGAGAGAACAAACTACAGAGAGCCGATTGATCCGGGACGGTGGCTATAGCTTCATGTCTGACGTAAGGGCAGCACGTCATCGAGATGCCATCATCATGATAGGTCAGAGGTCAAGCTGCTAGCCTTTTCGCCTACGCAAAATGCTTTACAAATTTGCCCCCGGTGTGTAAGGAGCTTTAATGTGGAGCTGCGGGCCGCAGTCACGTCACGCCACCAGCGACGTTCAGCAGTGTTTTCACAGACAACATCCGTGTGACCCAGAAAAGTGTGGCTCGCCGACGGCCGAGAGGTGAAGTGTGGACGAGTCGGCGACCGTCTGAGAGAAGCCAGGCTCCCATGCTCCATTGCCACCCAGCTGACACCCTCAGCCCTCCCCTCACAGCTCAAGGTCCCCCGGGCAGCGGCGATATCGCCTGGATGGAAATAGTCTCCAGCTTTGATGTTTATCGAAAGGACGCCTGAAAAAGTGATCTGGAGAAACAGCGTCTGATAGCTGCGGCCACTCGAGCCTCTTGGTTCACCACCGCTGGACTGAGAGGACAGACCGGCCTATCAGGTGTGAGTTAGCAGCTAACCACTAGCACAGGAAGCCTGGGAAGACAGGGCCTCCATGGAAAACATCTGGGGATGTGGAAGGTTGCATTGACAACAAGAGGGTTTGTTTTTGGGTTTTTTTAAAAAAGAAAAAAAAAAAAAAAAAAGCTAATTCACCTTGCAAATTCACTCGTGTCCAACATCGAGAACTGAATCCACAGAAGCACAACTCTCCGCCTCAGGGTTCGAGGTGGTTGCCGTGTGTCTCGATTCCCTTTCTGGTCAAAATCACAAATTTGTGTCGGTTGCAGGAAAGCGGGAGCTTCCCGGAGAGACGGTTGCAGCCTCCCGGTGCAATACCAGAGTCCTGCTTGGCCGGCGGCGGCGGCAGCAACGATAATGCGACTTGGTTGTTAAAGAAAAGACCCTCTTGACAAAATAATCTGTGCCACCTGGTCGCTCTGAATAGTTTGCTCCAGCGTCGGGAGATGTCGGGAAAGAGCAGTTTGTTGGTTGGGTGCCCTGCTGCCAGACAACAGCTGAGAGGTGACACCCCCCGCCCCCCTCCCCCCTCCTCTCCCCTCTTACCCCCTGGGGACAGAAATAGGGCAGCCCCCTTTCACTTAGCGGGGGCTGAACGGCGGGATCACGGCTCGACTCAGCTGACAATGGGGTGTCTGAGTGCGCCGCGACTCGACAACCTCGGCGGCGGCGTTATGTCAGGTATGTGCGGGTAAACAGCGGCCTCGGCCAACGAGGTTCGATTGTGGAATGTGTCTCTTTAAGGGCCAAATGAGCAGCGGCAGCCTAATAAGACGAGGCTATCAGAGTGACCTTGTTTCCTGGAGAAGAAGGGGGCTAATAATAGGCCGAAATCTGGAGCTGCGGCGAAGCCTGTAATGGGTTAGCGCGATAGAAGAGGAGCTGCCATGAATCACTCCAGCCGAGCAAGACATTTTTTTTCTTTGCTGTTGGAAACAAATATTGGGCTGCGGCCAGACGAGCTTTTAAGAGCCGGAGTTCTGGAGCAGCTTGTGAGGAAACGGGTAACAAACGGCCAGCCAGACATTATTACCCGAGTTAATAGACTTGAAAGCAAGTCAGTCGTCATCGTCACAAGAGAAAAACCTTGTTTTTTGGCTCGACAGCAGCCGAGGCTCTGCAGCTTCTTTGCCACTGGGATCTTGTTTAGGATGGAAAGTTGCAGGGACAGAAAGACAGGAACAATTCAACATAACGCTGCTGATCTCCTGTGTAAAAGAAAGGATGAAATTACACACAACTGATTTTACCACAGGAAAATTCACCCTCGCCTTCAAGGAAACACCTTTGGTACAAACACGAGCATTGAAGTGTTTTTAACTAGACTTCAGCCTTCAGCCGACAGTAGCTGCATTTCCATTACTCCTAGAATTGCGCAAAACCTAAATATCGCAACAACAAAAAATGGTCATGGAAACACCTAAACTTGGAAAAACCTCTCAAATTTGGCCAAAAGGTTTTTACGCTCTCATGGAGGGGGGGTTTTCAGACGTATCCATATACAGTAGAGGTGTATCGCAAAAGTGTCATGGAAACACTTTTTTCGCATTTACACGTCAGCGGACGTGACGTACGGGGCCATTTTCGAGTGAAATGGCGTGTTATGTAATCAAAGAGAAAAACATAATCATTCTAGACAGCAAACAAATCTAAACAAACAAAAGCAAACGTAATCTTGTGGGACGAGATTTTATGAGAATTACGGCTTACGCGCTTCGCACCATTTAATGGAAACACCTGCAAATCGCAATTGCACTTTGTTGGAATTTTTAGAAATATTGCTTTTATTTTGCAAAAAACTATCATGGAAACGCAGCTTGTGTTTCACAGCTCCGTGAGGTTTTTCAAATGTCCACCTGGGAGAAAGCAATGAGGAAAATCTTTTGAAAATTCCTCTTCAAACTGTATAAGGTGATGGGAGGAACCAGATTTGATTTCCATGCCATGACAGGAGGCTCCTGCATTTCAGCTCACGTTCGCAGTTTCACTGATTGAGCCATCGCAGCCCTCATTATTTCCACTTGTCGTGATGAAAAGAAGCATGGGCGGAAAAACAGAGCCGCGGCATACGCTCACTATTCAGAGGCGATCATATTTAAACAGTCACGAACCCGCTGCGGACTGAAGCGGAGCAGGGGGAGAGATGGGGGGGGGGGGGGTGGCATTCCCTCCAGGGGGTCCCGGAGGTCGGCCGGAACATCTCATTTGTCACGGGGGGGCTACTTCAAGGCACCCCGCTCCGCATGTTGACAGATTCATGTTTCAATTAACAGGTGTCATATGTCTTGTTTCTTCGCCGTGCTCATCTCCCACAAGCTCGGTAACCCCCCCTCCCTGAAGCCTTCAAAAAAAACCTCGGCACCACCGCCGAGCACAATGGGCACCGTGTTTCTGTGGAGAGTGTCGATTATTTCCAGTTTGTGTCAGCCAGAGGTTAAATCTGCAACCCTGCTGCTGTCTTTGCACACATGAGTTATGTCCAGAGGGCACTAGAGGCCACCTGGAAACAATTACAACACACACACGCGTATATATATCTATATATGTTGTGTATATATATGTACATATATATACACACAATATACATGTTGTATATATATATACATATATATATATGTATATATATATATATATATATATATATATATATATATATACATATGTTATTAGCTAATGCCTGTTGAAGCAAATAGCATAAAAAATAACATTGAAAAAGAAAACTTGTCTCCTCATTAAATTGACGTAACGTTGCAGGATTTGCACTCTGCTGTGGTTTCCACATGTCGGTGATTCCAACCTGTTAAATTCCCAAGTCAGCTGGGAAACTGGAGGGAAGGACATGTTTTCGACATGAGAATATCCTCAACGTTTGATGAATATGAGTGAGTGTGGTTGTGTTTGTGAGCCGCTGGTAAGCGGTAAAGGAAGAGGACTTTAGGAGAGAAAATGCAGTGGAAATGGTTATATTCTGTCTGAACAGTCTTCGGTTTCGAGAGCTTCCCGATGGCTGTATGCAAAAAAAAAAATTGCTCACTTCCATCCACACACTTGACAACGGAAGCCCTCGAGCTGGAGGCTGAAAATAGATAAGTGTTACTTGTGCTGCTCTACTCTCCCTCTCGCCACCCACATGTGATCATCAGCCATTTATGCGGCGGGCTCATACAGTAATATCTGCGCAGAGGCCTGTAAAACAGAGAGGGCAACGGGGATACAGAGAATTTATAGCTCTACCTGGGGCCAAACACCAGCCAGTGCAGGTGCAGAGGTGCACTATCTGGGTGGGATCTGACTGGTTGTTGCTTATGCAGCAATAAAAAGGTGCCTTTTTGTGATAACTGATAGATTTACGACAAAAACACAGCAGGAAAGTGAAACCGACCAACTGCTGCAGAGGAAGTGTCATTTGCAGCCACCTACGCTGCGTTTGTGTTATTTTGCTGGCGCAGCTGTCAGCGGCTGCTCCTACCTGAGCCTGCAGGAGGAAGATGGCCTCCAGGCCTCCAGGGTGACTTCCTCTTTTCCCGTCCTCGGAGGCTCTTAAACGCGGAGAGAACGCAGCGCAGTTCACCTGTCACCTCATCAGGCTCAGTGTGTGCCGGTCTCCTGGAAACACCAAAATATTTAGGTCCCCGGCTACCTTTTCATTTAATTCATGGAGCCTGGCCTCAACGTCAAAGGGAACTAACTCCTCTAATGCTAAATCATTGAGCACTTTATAGCTGGTTTCTTTAGTCCAGTAAGAAGTTAAAGTACACAAATGTCACAAAATTATGCTTTTTAAGACATTAAGACCAATAAACTACTGCTGGCTCAGCTACTTTATGCTAATTTTAGCCTCTACTGGCATCAGCTACATGTTGAAGTCAAGCCGTTTTGGGCTCCAACTGCAGAATCCAGGTTAGCCCTTGACAGAAAGACAGCTATATATCGTGCTCAAGTGCATGGCCAACAAGAGGGTAACCACCAACGCCTTGCCTCTAAATGCCCAGACTACTTTCGCACAGAAGGTAACCTTCATCCAGGAAGGAGAGAAACGGCGGACCAAGCCAGCACCTTTAGACTCAGGCCCTCTGAACGCAGCCTGGGATTGGGAAATGCAGGTAGACCTCAGCCAGAGGCTCACCTTCCCACCCGAAATTGCAGCGACCAACCTGCGCCCAGACCTGGTCCTCTGGTCAAAGTCCTGCCGGCGTGTCTTCATCATCAAGCTGATGACAGTCCCATAGGAGGACATCATAGGTGAGGTATTCCAGCGGAAGAGGCTGCGTTATGCCGACTTAGCAACTGAAGCAGGGGGGCGGGGCTGGAATGTGAAGGTGTGGCCAGTGGAGGTGGGCTGCCATGTTCCCCCGCAAGGCCTCCTAAGGGAGTTAGGGATCAGAGGACAGGCCCAACGGAAGGCAATCAAAGAACTTGCCACTGCAGCAGAACGGAGCAGTCACTGGCTATGGCTGAAACGTAAGGACGTAGCATGTGCTGCCAAATGACCGCATGGTGCCACCATGCGACTCACACCCAGGTCTGATCAGACTGTGATTGGCCAACCTCGGCAGATGGTGTCTTGTGAGTAAATGGCCGAAACACCCAATGAAGTCGGGGCACACAACTGAAGATGGGTTGTATTGCGGGCACCATGCAATCTTAGCAAACTTCACCCCACCCAATAGGATATCTTCAACCCCATTCAATTGTTGTGCTGAATTTTTAGGGATCTTTAGCAACTAATCCTAATAAGAATCCTAAGCTAACAGGCTCTTGGATGCAAGCTTCATGTAAACTAAGCAGTGGTTTGCTTCTTAAGGGCCGGAGATTTTTTGGGAAGCCATTAGGTGGCTTGAGCTACATAGCAATGCTAACCACTTTGTGTAAAACAAATCGGCTTACAACTTCGACTGCAGAATACAAGTTGAACACATACAAAAACTCAAGCTCTACATTTATTTTGAGTGAACACGTGACAGACTTGAAAATGAAAACATCTGCAGAAGATAGCAGGCAACTGCAGCGCCGGAAACCGTCACCATAATAAATCCGAGAACGTGTGTGAAGCAACTTTCTGCAAAACGGACGGACAGACGGAAGAACACAAACAAACACGAGATGAAAACAAGGGGGAGGAAGCGCAGCCAGAGATAAACAATCAGTCTTATTTTTAAAAGCCCCACGTGACATCACTGAAACGAACCTCCGAACGGCCAATGCCCGGCGCTAAAAAAAACCAAAGACGTCAAAGCCCTGGTACATATATGTCCATGAAGTGTGCGGGAGAACATTCCCAAGATAACGGCAGATGGCCGAGCGATTGGAGCCGCGTGAGGAGCTTGACCACACACAGCTCACCTTGGAAGGAACGAGGCATCACTCCAAATATCACCGGTGGCGGCAGCAATGGCGGCAGAGGGGTCAACGGGGTCGGAAGAATCTGTTTCGGACAAGGTGCTTTGTGTGAGACGAGAGCGTTTCTTGGACCCAAATGCACCACACAGACAAAGTTTAAAGCAGCTCCAGGTAACTTGAGCTTGCTACGAGCTTGCTACGACAATAACATCGTAGCAAATGTTCAACACTTTTATTACTTCGTCTTTCATCGAGGTTACTTATTGGGTTCCGTTCCGTCATTTTACAATCTTATGTATTTGTAATAGTGGTATGTAAGACCGCCTCTAAATAAACGTGTGACGTTGCCGTAAAGTGGTTCGTCCGGCGTGTCGGGTTGCGCTTGAAAGTTACGCAGTGCAGTTACAGCCGGCAGAGAATTAGTGCTGATTGACCTGAGTGGAGTGAGGCGGTGATGCCTTTAGGGAGAAAACGATAATTCATACATTCAAATCATGACGTTGTGTACATGAAGAAGCTTCTGGTGGTGTTGTAGTCAAGACCGCACCAACCGAGACCAAGACATAATCAAGACTAGAGAGTATCGAGATCGAGATCTCTTTTCAGCCAGATGTCTTTTAATAACAATAACATTTTGCTGCCCGAGTCAATCCAGACAAGGCCGAGTAAAAATGCCTCAGAGCACGAGACGAGACCAAAACCAAGGTTGAGTACTACAACACTATTTTTTTGACCCTCTGCAGAGGCCAGAGGTGGAAAAACTTTTAGGCTGCAGCTGCGTGCGAAGTAGATCCGTTTGGTTAATGTGTTTGGGACGGTCTGATTGGTGGAAGCTCCGACAGACGTAGCAGGATGTAGCAGTGCGGCAGTGCACGCAGTGGGGCTCACAGCCGTGCAAAAAAAACGCCACTTCTGCATCTCGGGGGGCCGTTGTGATATTGCGTTTCCTGTCCGTTTCTGCTTTTGACTCTGCAAATGTAGGCAACTTCTGCATTTACTGCAGACACTCTCAAAGCCATCAAAGTCCCGGGTATTTAAGTAAACAGACTAATGAGGAGGAGGCCAAAATAGTTCCAATCTGGGAAACCCAATCCTCCTGAATGAGCCTTTCCAGCTCCTGATGGATGGAAGGCCTTATTTCAGCCCAGTGAAGTCATCGGTGTCGTGTGTGTGTGTGTGTGTGTGTGTGTGTGTGTGTGTGTGTGTGTGTGTGTGTGTGTTTCTCTGATGTGCACGACGGGTTCTGACCAAAGGTTTGGCTGCACTCCTGCCGCTGGGCTTCTCCAGCACCGTCACAGAGCGGGAGGGAGGGAAGGAGGGAGGAGGAGAAAAAAAAACATAACGGGGGCGAGGAGGAGAGAGTCCACGACATCATCTCTCCACGCCTTTTAAGGAGCTCTCCGGCGGAGGGCTGAGAGCGCTGGCCCACTTTCCCATCGCAGCTCCGCGGCCCTGTCCCCCCCACCACCACCCCCGGGGAGCCTGAGCACCGACTTCAAGACACGCAAAACACCTTCTGGATTATAATATTCTTCACCGACGCCGACCGTCCCAGAGAAAACTCGAGGCAACACAACACAGAACCCCTCACGCGACCCCCCCCGCCATCTCCCGGGTCGGAAACACAGGCCACGGGTCGCTGTCATCGTCAAGGCTGCGCTTCGTCATCTCCTCAGTGATTTTTATCACGAGATCGAAACCTTCGTCACTCTGCTCCCCGGATGTCATCTGGGGTTCGAGCAGCGCAGCCAATCAGACGGAAGCGCCACGCAGGAAAACAAGATGGAATTAATTTTTTATTCTGTCCTCCCTCTCTTCTTCTCGCCCCCCTCCCTTCCCCACCTCTCAGCTGACGCAGATAAAAAGGCCCAGATGGAGGGAAAGAAGCAGCGGGGGAGGACGGAGCAACATGACGAGAAGGAACGTGATGATGCAGATTGTGTGTGTGTGTGTGTGTGTGTGTGTGTGTGTGTGTGTGTGAGGGAGAGAGAGACTGATGAAGGGGAAGTACTGGTGGTAGTGGTGGTGGTGGGGGGGGGTGGTAGTGGAAGTGGCAGAGGGGAGGGAGTGTGTCAGCGCAGACAAACGGCGAATAAGAAGTTGTTCTGTTTGGCAAGTCGGCCTGGGCTCGGCTGCCAGATCAGTTCCTACAATTCGAGCGTCTCAAGTGCAGCTTTGCGCTCCGTCGACCTGCTCGCCGAAAACAACAGAGCCGCGGCCAGAAGGGGAGGAGCCAAACAGGTTCGCAAAACAACAGCAAGAGTCGCATGACAACATCAGAAAAGAAAAAAACTGCTGAATTTTTAGCAATTTTTTTGTAACGTGACAATGAACCTCGGCTATAGATGGTGATAAAAGTGAAAAGCACAACACTGTCTATCTATCTATCTATTTATCTATTTCTCTATCTATCTATTATATACCTATGTATGGCACTGGCTAAATCTTAATTTCATCCACAAAGCAGGTGAAAACAAGGCCTCTCACGTTTGTTTTTTCATTGGTTTTTAAAAATGTGTTTCATGCGTGCTGCATTAAAAATCAAGTTTCGCCAAAAACTCACAAGCAGCAGGAAGCTGCATCGCTGCCGCTCCGAGGCAACAGGGGGGTGGTCAGCGGAGCGAGGGGACAGCTGCGAGGGCCATCACGATGCTGCGAATGCCTGCCGAAATAACCCAATTAGCAGACGGGCCTCAAGGCCAGACCAGGGTTCAAGCCAGCGGGGACGCGTTTCAGAGGCGCGCAAACCGGCAGACGTCAATATTTACCGCTGCCATGGCACGAGACGGGGAGGGAGAGACTTCAGAGGCAGGTTGTTTCAAATAAAATGTGGGAACCCAAAGTTATTTGGACGCTTCAATAAAAATAGAACATCAAGAACAGTTTGGGATTTTTAGGTATGAAACGATGAAGATTATGTTTATATACATTTTGCTAAATTAGATTTGTATTAATTAATTCCTAGATTCAAGTATATTTAAATAATATTTCCGTCTCTTTTTGGAGAAGATGGGTAAATATTGGACATTAATTTTTTTTAAAAATCACAAACCCAAAAATCTTTTACAATGTTTATGCCCAGAAGCTTGGATTTTTGATTATTATTATTAACATGACTTCATCAGACCTGAGTGACCCGTCTTTGGTATGACTCATAAAATGGCAGCTGTCAGTGAAAATGTCGGAGCTGCGGTGGCGGTGGATCCCTGCACAGGGATATAAAAGGTAAGGCTTGCTGCTGGCCTTGACTTATATTTCTCATGACTTGCGGATTCGGCGGGGGAAGACACTTTCTTCTACCTCCTTCGCCCAAAAACAGTTTTCCCCCCGCGGTTACCATGGCGCCCGCTGCTCTGTATACCTCACAAAACCTCCGCGCGCCCCCTCGCAGCCTGTCCGCCGAAGCGGGTTTTAGCGGATCTTCTCCTTCTGCTTCAGGGGAAACTTCAATTACCGGCAACACTCCTTTTTTTTCAACCGCCGCAGGGCCTATTATGGTCAAATGAGACGCCATGGCCGGACGGGAACGGCATCTCCTACCCCTACCTCTAACCCTGTAAATCTGCGAGCGTTGTCTCATGCTCGGGGTGCTGTGACAGGACGAGGTCAGGGGGTCGCGCCTCCAGGTGATGTGTTTCCATAAGGCTGCTGAGAGGAAATGCTCATATATGGCGCGCTCTTTATTTATTCCCGTCTCTTTTACTGGATGAGTGCAGACTGTGTGAGCTGTGCACCTCTGCTCCGGCAACGCGGCACAGGGGTGGGAGTGTTGGGGGGGTGGGTGGGTGTTCTCTCTCTTCTTTTTTTTTTTTCCACATTTGCCCCATGCACAACAGAGGAGGCAACAAGTGTGGCTGACTTGGAGTTTTAACTTCTCAGCACACGAGTTGGACTGAAGTGACCGGGAGCCACTGAGCCAGGAGCCCCCAGAGTGTTCAGACTTGGAGGTCTGGACGATGTAAGGGTGAACTTGACAGCGAGCACAAACACAAAAAAGGATTGTGTGCTTTAGCCGGCTGCCCGCTCGCGGCAGGAAACCGGGGACGAGTCTGCGGCCTTCGCACGTTTCCTAAGCAGACGGTGACGGGCCGCCCCCGAGCGACCCGAAACACAAAACCAGGTTTATCTCAGAGCTTATCGTCCAGCACAGGGGTCCCCGCACAGAGCTTCCTCTGTCTGGCCGCGGCCCGGCTGTAGACATTGGCACTCTTCAGTCTTCAGCATTTATCTGTTGGCAAATGAAAGCCTCCGCGTTGTCACACATTAAGGGGGAGAGAGGAAAGGGAACTCACTGATTAGGAGCTCCTCACCGTGCTCCACAGGTCGGGTCTTGATCAACACCTCCCATGTTCTTTGGTCATAAACAGTGCTGTGTTTTCACAATAAAAGGAAATTACGCTCACACACGTGTCTCACCTGACTGCTTTTTCAAACATGATGCATTGCTGTTAATCAGGCAATAAAGCTGCTAAAGCTAGCTTGTAAAATGGCCTTTACCAATGTTTTTGCGCAGTAATCTGTGTCCCTTTTGCTCAAACACACAGTTCCCAGAGGTGAAGGTACACCTGAGTTATTAGCTAAAATAATCCGTTTAAAAGGGATTTTAAATTCAACTTGCTTTTAGCTGCTCTCCTCCATCTAGTTCACTGCCCTCTGGTGGCCAAAAAGTGCAGGAGGCGTCGGGGCGAAGCTGACAGTTTTATTTCCACTATGCTTTGCTGCCTTGGGTGCTGTAAATAAATGAGGTAACAATACAGAGAGGGGGGATGGAGGCGTCACGGGGGTCTAGTATATAAGAGGGGCCGCTGAGGTTTGAATTTAGGAGCTGGAGTCGGCACCAAACACCAGAGAGAGATGCTCGGCAGGCAAGGCAACCCCGAGGGGAGGACTATAAAAGAAGCCAGGTGCTCGCTGAGCCCTGGCCGGCCACTGTAAACACCGGCCTCGCTGTAGTAAATGTCAGCCATAGGTAGGCATGGCATGTTGCGCACATGACTCACGCTACTGTATACAGACTCCCGAGATGCAATCTGTCTCCAGTGCTTCCCCGACCCAGGAATGGCACCGCTGCTTCCCTCCTTTAAGGGTAAGGATGCGCCTCAAGGCCACCTCGCCTCCGGAGCGGCGCTGCTGGGGCGCGTGTGCTCGAGATGCTCGATAAGAGGCTCGATAGGAGGCACTCGAGGCAATTCTTTTTTCCCCCCGCTCTATCATCTCCGCATCAATCACCACAAAGGCTCCTTTTGTTTCTTAATCTTAAGAAAGCAAAGTGAGGACTACTTCACTTTCCTCCCACATGTTTGGCTGCACCGACACTGTCCAAACATTGAGCTTACACGATCAAAGAGTGTCTCTTGTGCAGCACTACACTTTGATATTTTGACATCCCAAAAGCTAAAACCCACTTCCTCTTTCCCATGCTGCCTGTGTCCCATTCCCAGACCCTGGAACCGTGGCGCTGCGAGGGCCCCGGGGCAATGCTGAGCCACATGATCTCTGCGGTTTGGCTCTCAGCAGGCTGAAAAGTAAGGTTTGATGAAAGCAAGGTGCTGCAGCTTGATGTGAACTGTCATCCTGGACTGGAGGGGACGATGGGTGGGGGGCAGGAGGCTGCAGGGGTAACATTCTGCAGACAGAGACCGGTTCGACTAAATGATGTCACGCTGAAAATTGTGCTTTTAAATTTAGCAACAGGAGAGGGTGCTGTTGTGTCAACATTTACAACATTAACTCCATGGGCTGACTATTGATGTCAAAGTTTATAGACTTGTTTAATGTTATTTATGATTTGCTGGATTATGTGATTAATTGCCGCGGCGCATTTCAACCTGGTCCAGTAAGATAGACAGTTTATGACATCATAACTCATAATGGCATGGTTTATGCACTCACTGCGGCTTATCACAAATTCTACAGACATTTGTGTAAAGAAACTGTAAAGATTCTCAAAAATTTCCCCCCTTGTATCCCCTTCAGCTGGCAGCGGCCCAGTGCTGCTGCTGCTGCCTCCTCTGGTTTCTGTTGTTTAGACAGATACTTTTCCTCCTTTGTACATGTGATTAATCCTCTCTTGTAGTGTGTCGAGGAAATCTATTTAAAGGCCTCTGGGTTTTCAAATTTTGTTACACACATTTTGAGTGATAGGTAATGGGATACCATAAAGTAAACACAGAAATTGTTTTCTTTATTCTGTCTATTCTGCTGTTAGCTATAGTTATTTGACGAAAGTTATTTGTGCTTTCTTTACCTTCTTCCAACGATGCTTTCTTTAATGCTATCATCAGTGTATGACGACATGGCAGAAATATTTTTAGTGACTTTAAAACCAAGTTTGTGCTAAATATCCCATTACTTGATAATAGTGTTGCACTGTTCATTTATGAAATTAAAGGAACCGCTTTCAAGAGAATAAAGGAGATATAGTAAAAAGAGAATAATTATTTCATAATTTTATTTCAACATTATCGGTTAAAGTACAACAGATCGATATTAATACACGTATTTTAGTTGCAAATTGGAGTAACAGTGTAAACGTTTCATATCTGTGTTAATAACACAGTGTTATTATCACTAATATAACGTTAAAACCCGGGACGCGGTTTTAAACTCATGTCTCCCTCACTTTTGACATGACATATTTCATCCCTAAACCGGCCGCCCGCCGTAAGAAGAACACGCAGGACACAGGATAGAAGTAGAGCGACACCAACTGTCGCAAATCATGCCACAAAGCAAGTAAAAAGTGTCGTGCGGCAGCCCCTGATGTTCCGCCTGTGAAACCCCATCGGTCTCTCCGTGCAGCACCCTAGCTGAAGACGGTATGCTCCCCGGCCCGGTCCCGTAAAATAGAATAAACTCTGCCTGTTTGCTGCTTTCTCATTTGTCTCTCGTCCTCTGTGTGTTTTAGAAACATGCCGGCTAAAGGTCCTCTGCAGTCTGTCCAGGTTTTCGGACGCAAAGTAAGTTAAATAACATAAGTTTTCACACGTGTGGAGTTGTGCGGCTACGCCGTCACGGCAGCACACTGTAGCCCGAGTGGCTCACGGCTAACATGTCGCATTTTTCGCACCTAATTGACCCAATAGAGCTATATCAAACGGGTATATACGCCGTTAAATTGGCCCGAAAGCGTTCCAAAGCCTCTAATTAAACGCCGATGTCGCCATTCGCTCGTATGTTGCCTCTGTTTTGGCCACCCGTCGCTAAGCTAATGTTCCGTACTGAATTAAAGCCTAGCTTAGCAGGCTAGCTTAGCAGGCTAGCTTAGCTGCTAACAGCCGTTGAGTTTCGAGATTCCATAGAGGTTGACAACAGGTTTAAACAACGCTCTTATCGCCTTTACCACTGCCAGGCAATAAGTACATCACTTGTACAGTTAATTGATATGTTCTGCACGCTAAACTTATCTATACTCAATCATAAACAACTTAAAGTGGCTACACGAGTGATGTTTTTTCTTTGACAGCTATGTTAGTCAATTAAATCATAGATTTGTAGACACGATACAATATGTTTTTAATGTAATAATTCTGTGGTGAACACAGTAGACTGTACTGGATGTCATGGGCATTTCTTTTTATTCATTTTGTAATTGCTTATTGTGTCACAGAAAACCGCCACAGCAGTTGCCCACTGCAAGAGGGGGAATGGCCTCATCAAGGTGAACGGCAGACCCCTGGAGATGGTGGAGCCAGCCACCCTCCAGTACAAGGTGAGTTGGGATAACCTCGTCAACTGCACCCTGGCAGTGGGCAAGAATTCCACTGACAGTCTTTGCTTTCCATCAAGATAACCTAACTTTAATAAACCACACATGCATATTGTTTCAATGACTGTAACAATCCTACCGTTTGTCATTTTCAGCTTCTGGAGCCAGTCCTGCTGCTGGGCAAGGAACGCTTTGCTGGAGTTGACATCAGAGTCAGAGTGAAGGGTGGTGGACACGTCGCACAGATCTATGGTAAGCACAAAGTCTTAACATTTACTGTTGTGAGTTCAGATTTATGTTTCTTTTTCAGCAGTCTACAACTGAAATTTTAAAATTGATTTTCTTTTTTGTCTTTCAGCTATCCGTCAGGCCATCTCCAAGTCCCTGGTTGCCTACTACCAGAAATGTGAGTAGCAGTTTTTTTTTGTTGCTAAGAAGTCAAGAGTCAAAGTCAAGTGTCAATGAGGTGTTAAAATTTAAATGAAGAACACATGCGTTTTTGGCTGTACGGCTAAATCAAGAGATTTTGAATTCTTTCCTGGGTTTAAAGAGGAGTAATCGGGGATAATATGCACTGTCTTTCTTGGCTTAGATTAAACATTTTTGGCTACTATGGACAAATGGTCAGCGTCACCATTACAGATAGATATCAGCCTTGTGAGTGCAGTCTTATGATGAGCAGATGGAAACTGGATGAACATAGCAAGCATCTGTGTTCATTAGTGGTCACTTTGAGCCAGTTGCGTTGCTAACTGGGAACTGTTTAAGTTCAAATGAGAATAATGCAGTGACTCATGACAGTGGAAATGACCAGCCAACCTTACCTCTGTTGCAGATGTGGATGAGGCTTCCAAGAAGGAGATCAAGGACATCCTGATCCAGTACGACAGGACCTTGCTGGTCGCTGACCCACGTCGCTGCGAGTCCAAGAAGTTCGGTGGACCTGGAGCCCGCGCCCGCTACCAGAAGTCCTACCGTTAATCCCCCTGTACATTTTCATAATAAATTGGAGGAACAAAATAATTTTGCTTTGTTTGTTGTTCCTTATACAGCCGCACCGACCTATCACAGCAGCTCTTGAAGGCAAGCTAGTCAGGTTCAACTGGACAAAAATACCGTACCGTTTATCAATAGCTACAGAATGACATATAGCTGTTGATAAACATACAATTAACAAAGGTACTTCTGCATTGTTCATTATGCATAATCAATACATGGAACTGAGACTTTTAAGTCACTGAGGAATAAAATCTCAATGTGGTAGGTGTCTGACCACTAGATGGTGACAAAAACCAAACAAAACTGTCACGTGGTGTGTCAAACGCCCTAATAGTATCACCTGTTATGTCCCCTCAGAGTCTAAGATAGAAGCCCAGCAGTGAACCAAAAGGACAGTACAGCTGGACTGTATGTGGCCATTTAATGGACCGTTCCAGCAAATGCTCACATCTCCAAATCATCAATATTTAGAGAAAAAAAATACCACAATCCATTTTAAAATTTGAAACATACGTAAAGGCATTTTGGTAACTGGATTAAAACGCACTGAGATGCACATACTTTAATTAGAATGTGAATAACATGAAAAAACATGATAGTAACTTTCAAAAGTTCAGCATCGTATCTCTGCTGTTTCCTGCTGCTGCTGTGTCCCAGTGTGGACAGATGTAAAGGTCACAGTCAGTGAGATGAGAGATTTTTTTGTTGCGCTGTTCTTCACCATGCTGTCTCAGGGAGTGGAGTACAGATGATGCCGCAGGTAAGCCAAGATCTTCAACCAGGCGTCCTCCTGGGCGTCTGAGTGAGGTTTGGTTTTTCCCCCGTGCACCAATGTAACTAAAACAAACACACACACACACCTCCGTAAGTGCGTCATGTGTTAACAGATGGGAAGGCCGAGCTTTTTCTTGGCATGACTGAGCAGGACGTACTTTTTTTATTTAACCTGGCAACCCTGCAGTGGGGGGAGAAGGGCGGCTCGATCAGGTGTCCAGCCCCAGGGTAGTTGAGGACAGTTAGCAGGTGCTTCTTCCCCGCAGCAGTCATCCTCTGAGACATCTAAGGGTCGCGTCACCACAGCCAAGTCTTTATGTGAGTTTAATGTTTGAACCCTCATCCTAGGCAGTGTGAATGTGCAGTTTTAGCGTGAGCTCACTCTCGTTTAGCAAAAAAAAAAAAAAAAATACAGCAGGGTTTGTTCAGTAATATTTAAAGTGATATTAAATCTCATTTCATGCCGGTTGATTTTATTCAGCGACAAATGATTGACAATAATTGACAATAATTGACAATTTTAAAAGTGAAGGAACAGGACATGTTCTTCTGGTTTTCTTGCTTGACTAACAATTCTAGAACAAAAGGGTGTGTGTGTGTGTGTGTGTGTGTGTGTGTATACCTACATCTTTTGCATACTCTGTTGATACGACGTTCTGGTCGTCACAGCCGTTGACTAATAATAAGGGGAAGTTTATTTTTCCCACCTAGCAAAGAATGTTTTGCGATTAGTTTCATTCATGTTCTTTTCTTTTCATTGCGAGCTTCCCTTGTGAAGAAGCTGTTGGTTGGCTGATACTGCCATGTGCACTTACGTCCACCAGACAGGATGGGTCGTCCAGAAGAGCTCGAGTCCCCTCTGCCCACGTCTGCTGCCCGTCTTCATTCACGCGTATCTTGTCGACATTGCTGCCATCACAGTGTTCCCCCCCCCACCCTTTTTTTATTAACGTAAATTTAACCTTAACGCTTTGCACACATATGATTCTGATTGAACAGGACACTTACTTGGTGATGAACTGACTAAGAGCCCTGAGGTTTCGTCCATGCATGTAGAGGTGGCTGCCATTCACACAGATGGCACAAGCGGGCTGAAAAACATCATCAAGTCAGTATAAACTTCAAGAATATTGTTACCTTTCCACAAAACCACAAACCACCCCAAAGGTCTCTGCATTGCAGTTGTGAGCACTGTTGCTTGCCTTGACGACGGCGCTCTCGGCCATCAGGAAGATGGTTACGACGGAGCCCGAGGAGAATCCAAACATTCCAACTTTGTCCGAAATCACTTGAGGGTGATCTTTGAGAAAACTGAATGCAGTCTGCGTTGAAGAGTTGGGAAATTCAACATAGGAGGAGAAATATTCCATGCGGAAAAAGTATTTTGAAACAACAAACAACAACAAACCGAGGAATCCACGTTGCTTTGCTTTGCATTCAGCTTGTGAGAAGCAAACAAAATTCAGCAAATCTGAATGTAATATCACAACACAAACCTCAAAGGTCTCCATCTCTGTGTCTGCTGACGTCACTCTGCTGGAGTCAATGTAATGCAGTGCCATGACAGCGTAACCATGGGATGCCAGCAAAGATGCTCGGTACTCCAACAGCCCTCCGCCTAAGCCCCATAGGTCCAGAAGCGCAGGGAAGGGTCCTGGGCCTGAGTCACAAACAGACAGCTGATCAAATCCCTTCTAAAGGCTGAGAAGACGGAAGGTTTGTGTTCGCAAATGTACCTGGAGGAATGAACAGGGTCGCCCGCACTCCCTTCTCTCTGACGTCGATCCTCTGGACCCCCGGAGCAATGTACCACCTCTCCACCAGGGTCGAAGCCAGAGGAGCGAGCTCCCTGAAGTCCCCGACATGGTGACTGCTGTACACAGAGAAGTTGACCAGCAGGGGGCTGCAGACGTTACGCTTCGTAAATCTGGCGAGAAAGAGAAAATGACACAGTTTTATTATAACAACTACAGCTGGATGGATCTGCAAATAGAACCCTTTATTAAGGTCATATTCATTTTCACTTTATTTATACATTACAACATCTCACCTGAGGGCGTCATGGCTGCCTGGAACAGGTCTCATACCCCACACCAAGCCCATGGCTTCTTTCCCAGTGTACGTTCCCCCAAAACTGAGATCATCTGCAACTGCAAAGAGGAACCGGAGGTCAATTTATCCTTTCACCTCCAAAATTTTAAAGTGCCACGGAGCAAAACCCACCGGACACGGCGCCCCTGTGGTTGCTGATGTAGTGTCCGTAGGCCTCCCAGTAGTGCTCATCTTCTGACAGATGAAGGGAGCGAAGAGTCACCGGGAGTCCAGGACGCAGATTCTCCACCAGCACCGTCAGCTTCTCGTCCACCAGAGCCCGACGGGGGCTGACGGAGAGGACGGGAGGCCTGCAGACGGTGGAAGATGGCCTGCATGGACAAACGGAGAGAACTGAGAGCAGTTCGGGTGCAGGGAGCTTCTTCCTTCCGATGACAGACATCTCTCATTGTTTTTCCTCAAGGTTGGCCTGGAGTGTTTGGTTTGATTAACATTTTAACGCTTAAAAAAAAAAATTTAAAATTACTAATCAGCATTTTCATAAAAATACATTTTTATCGTAAAAGTAAATATTTTTTTTGGCAGCCTTTTACAGGGTTTCCCCTCTCCAAGCGTAACAACTTAAGGAGAAAAAAAGATGTGCATGTTTTTTTTCAGCAGATAATTGTTTTTTTTTCTGTTCAAGAAACATGAATCATATATTAGTGAAATGGCATAGAAGTCAAGTTCTGTGCAGGACTTCTAAAATTGCACTAATTCTGATAATGATCAGTAAGAAGCTCTCTCACATTAAAGAGTTGACAAGGATGGCAGGATCATATCGATGATAAAATGAAAAGGCAAGATGTTAACTGGCGTAAGGTCCAAACAGCAGTGTTTAAAAATAACTCTACTGATTTACATGTAAAAACAGGATGGCGAAAAATAAAAATAAAGGCACTAATCTAGAAATAGCATTTCACAAAGTGCATTATATCATAAATTGATTTAATTAAGGTAAGTACATCCGACACTAACCAGCACTACCTACCTGAGGCTTGTATATCCATTAACTGAGTGGCACTTTGGCGCAAAAACCACTGACCACAATACAGAGAATTTAAAACTCCTCATCATTTGGTGCATGTTTAGTCTTCTTCAACTACGTTTACTCATTCTACATCACTTTCGCCAAAGGATTTGAAGTTAAAACGAATAATCAGTTAATTCTCCTCCCACCGCTGATGAGAGCAGTTGCGTCAACACAGACGTAGGCACGTCCTTCAATTTTGCGTCACGTCCACGCGGGGGAGCCGTTGAGGGTCAACGGAGAATTTACAGACAACCGGAAGAAGAAGAAGAAGAAGAACTATTAATGACAACTTGATGGCGATGTTAGACGGACGAAAGGACAATACGTCCACAAGGAAAATGGGCACCGTCTAAAATTAAATTACATATCTCCAAATGAGGTGGAAAAAAAGTGGTCACGATACGTAATGGTTTGAAGCGTCGCGGTGGGTTTCTGATAACCTGTTAGCTGCTGTTGGGCCTCCCACACCGAGTGATGGCGCTTGCACACGCAGTCATCTACTGTCTAAAAACTGTACCACTCACGAAACACCCAGATTGTAAAGAAATACATGCATTGGACTAAAAAGAAAAACTACATTCATTCACTGAAGCGCAGTAGCCAGGCAGTGCCAAGGCCTTCACAGTTTTGGCGCCATCTAGCGTCTGAAGAAGGGCACAATCGCTTTTTCCCCCTTTAAATTTGTGAATTACAGGTATTTTACTGTACAACTCGTAACATTAGGCACTATAACTTGTGGTGTGTGCACATATATACAATTATAAAATATGTGTGACGTTTTCTGTTTCAATTACATATTCACCAGAGCAAATGGGCACAAACTGTAATCTTTTCTTCTTCTTTTTTTTTACCAGTGTTGAACGCCTTTGCGAGACAGTTTTCTCATGAGATTATTCATGTTTGAGTGTATTGAAACATTATGTCAACACAGACACCAGTGGGAGTATAATTTTGCTGGATTCCGTAGATTTAGAGGGCTAAACTCGGGGGGAGGGGGGGAGGAAAATGATGAACATTAGTATGAATATTTAAACATCTTAAATTCACAAATACGTTCCGTGGGTGGCTGGCTTGCTAACAAATGTGCCGTCATTAGAAGTTTCACAGTACAGAGGGAGACTTTACTGCTAGTTTTCAATCAGGGGACTGACTGCAGTGCTGGTGTGGGAGGGCATTATCATCACATTAGTGTTTTGGTGGTTAAGACCTTCATTTCCTTTCCAGCTTGGGGGAAGCAGAGCAGCTAAATGAGGACGAACACTGTTTCATTACTCTTTCCTCCTGGCGAGGGGGTTCGGAGGCAGACTGTGAGATGAGCGTTGGCTGGATGCGAACGTCTGTGCCCGGTGTTTAAAGGCCAAGCGGCGGCATTGTCCCGACGGATTCAGACCTGTGAGTCAGCAGTCCCTGTCTGCAGAAGCAGTCAGACAGAATGAATTAAGGCCTCTGGCATCGTTTCGGGCGGCGGCAGCTCGCAGCTCGCAGCTCGCAGCGATTGGCTTTGCTTTTTATATAGAAAAACACAAAAACCAGAGAGAGGACTCAGGCTCAGACACTGGAAGCAGCAGCAGCAGCAGCAGCAGCAGCTCATCCAATTCCTTGAAAATAATTTGGTGTAATGAGCAGGAAGTGGCTCTTGCAGGATAGGCCGTGGTTCCCTCGCCGTCCACTGTCCCGTGCAAAATGGAGCAGATAATGTGTGTGTCTCTTTCCCAGTGGTTGTAGGTGCTGATGCAGCAGCAGCCCATGAGGCCATCAGTGGGAGGGTGAGGAGAGGGTGAGGAGGGTGAGGAAGGTCGCCCTGGCGCTGGGACACACTCCACTTCCCGCTGCCAGCTGTCATCTCTCCTCTCCTCCTCCTCGCTCTCGTCTTTCTTTGATTCTCCATCTCTTCATCTTACTGTCACAGTCATCTCCTCTCCTCCTCCCAAGCCCCCCCCCCCCCCAACCTCATCCCACCACCACCACCACTTTCCCCCACGGCACTGTGGTCACTGAGCGCCGTCACAGACCCACGCCGATGATTTCCAGCCATCATCTGTCCACAGCCTCTCAAAGTCTTGTTGTAAAAAAAAAAAGAAACAGCACTGACCCATTTCTGTCCCTGGAACCATCACTTAAATGTGAAAGTGCTTTTCATGAATCCATCTCCGCTGGTGGAGTCTCTGAGTCATCCTACAGATGGCGTACTATTCTTTTCTCAATGCAATCTTGAAAAGCCTTCTTCTCTTTTCCAAAAACAATTTTCAGGACAAATTACTTGGAAGTTTTTTTTTCACATTTTGTGTCTTTTTTTTTGCTTTTTGTAGATGTTCCTTGCAGTTTCCATTTCTGAATATCAAAATGGGTGAAACAGGTACTTTTCTTTTCTTTGTTCGTCTCAAAATGAAAAGGGCCTTGAATAACAGCCGTACCAAGAATGAGTTTGAGTGGGTGAAAGCCGTTGACAAACCCACACTTACAGACACACACACACGCACACGCACACGCACGCACGCACACACACACACACACACACATGCACTCACACAGGGGCTGCACTGTTATCTGGCTGTGCAGATTAGAGTCTCCATCCTGTGCAGTGTGTTCAGCCCTGCGGGGCTCCTACAACTGGCAGGAGATTCCTGCACTAACTCAACCCTCCCTCCCTCCACCCCTCTCTCCTGCCGCCCCCCCATCCGTCACTCATTCATGACTTTAAATCTCTCCTCCCTCCTCCCCCCCACCCTCCAGTCTTCACAGCGTCTAGCACCAGCCCTTCCTTCCATCCTCTCTGGGGCTCCGTTCCTGATTGGCAGCCGAGATTGTTGTTGTCATTCTTGTTATCAATCCTGCCCGGGCGGGTGGGCGAGCGAGCAAGCGGAGAGTCCAGGTAGTCTGACTGGGCCGACCGGTAGAGGGCTGATCAAAGGAGGCCAAGTGAACTCTGGGGCTGTTTCGTGCCATTTAAGGAAGTCTTTCTTTTTTGTGCATGAACGCCGCAGCAGCAGCGCCGCTCGGGAACGCCGCCACCCGGGGACGAGGTGAGGCGGCGCAGGTCGGGATTACAAAGGCGTGACGGCAGGGAAGAAAGGAAGCTGGAGCTTTCACAACACTTTCTACACATTTTTTTTTTACGTTCTGTCAGGAAGAGGATTTCAGACTTTGAAGAGGCTCTCGGATGTCTCTCTCTCTCGCACCTTGACCCCCGGGGCTGTGAGGAAGAGGAGACATGAGGAAGAACTACAGCGCAAACCCTCTCATCTACGTCACAGAGGTACGGTGCACACGTGTATGACATTGTGCTTCATGGGGGGTGTGGGGTTGTTGGCGCGGGGGGGGCAGCCCTCTGGTTGGCAGGTGCAGCTCTGTTGAAAACAACACATTGTTACACGCTATCAGTGCAACTGATCAGTGCCTTCGTGAACCCGGCCGGGCGTTCACCTTCGGTCTGTGACTCAGCGGTTGCGTCAGGAGGAGAGTCGAGGGGGGGGTGGGGGGCAGTTTGAGCCGTGCAAGCGGCTCATTTTGTGAAGGAAGTCGCTCTGCTCTGCTTTGCTTTGTTTTAAACGTTGAGTCGGACAAGTTCCACCAAGTTCCACCAAGTTCCACCAAGTTCCTCCAAGTTCCTCCAAGCCGGCGCGTCACGTGACCGGGCTGTCAACCAGCTGACTAACGGCTGAGGAATGTGCGCACGCACGCACGCGCACAACTTTAGACGGCACGCTTTGAAAAGTGCTGCGCTTGTGGCAGAGTGCAGGTGGCTGTGTGTTCTGAGCCACACTGTGCGGCCCTCAAGTTGTGCACAGGTCTGCGCAGCTTCGGGGGAACCAGGTGAAGATTTGTCGTTTGTCGTTTTTTTTTTTTTTTCTTTTGGCTTTTCCCTTTCGTTTGATGACACGCTTGGTGTGCAAGGTTTGCTGGTGCAACTTTCAACGTCCAAACCTCCATGGTGTCATTTTTAACTTCCCTGTCGTTCCCCACCTGACTCCTCCCCCCCCACCCCCCCTCTCCCTCCACTGTGTTGTTGTCGCTCGTCTCCTGGCTCCTGACTGGCCTCCACACGCCTTGATCTTCAGAGGTTCCACTGCCACGTCTCCTGCTCCGCTGCAGACAAGATGATTATTTTGGAAATAGCCGAGGTGTCTGTTCCTCTCGCGGCCGTTCGCTGTGTGGAGTGCCACCGCTGCCGCCGCCGCTATCGCCGCGCCCAATCATCTGTTCGCACGCACAAAAAACAGAAGACGCTGCAAAAAATAGCCCGGCCAGCCTGATTTAGTTTAATGGGGCATTTCCTGACAAACTGCCTGCGTCAGTCAACAGACCAGGGGAACAGCTGAAGGAAGAGGCAGCAGGACGTTCTCTTATTGTGTCGGTTGTTTTCTATTTCTTCTTAACCTCTCCTCAAGGTCTCATCACTTAGCCGCATGATGTAGAACTCAAAAAAACTCGCTCTGTCTCTTTCACCGCCGACGTTCATCGGTCCTTCAGAAGTACGGACGTCCTCCAGCTGTTACATGCGGTCGCATCCGTCCGTTTTCCATGGCAACCGCGGGCCCCCGTCCGACGCTGCTGGAGGCCACTGTGGAATTTCTGCCACATTGATAAAAAATAAAAATCTGTCCCATCAGGCAGCGCGAGTTTAACCGACGGCGGATCTCGGCGCACTTGGCAGTGCGACGTGTCAATAACAGCAAAGCAAAGCTCACAGCTTTCTCCTTTTAACTCCAAATCCACTCATGCAGTGATTTTTTTTTTTTTTTTTTTACCCCCCCAGCGTGTTCGGTGCCCTTCTGTCAACGGCGCTGATTTAAAATTCAGAATTATTATCCACCCGCACGACATTCCCTCAAGTCTGAAAGACCCGCTGCTGCTGCTAACTTGAAATATCTCCCACACGTCACGTGACTCAAACTACTTATTGTGACAAAAGAGCGACGACTTCTTTATTTTTTTTGTCGGACTGTTTCACAGTGAGAAATATGAGCCAGCATGCAAAACCAATGAATGCAAACTCTCACTGACACTCTGAGCGACACAGCTGCGAATTAAACTTCTCCCTTTTGCTCCGTCGCGACAAAGACGTGACATTGAGATCGACCCAATGATTTCACTTCTTCTTTTGGCATTTTTTTTCAGCAGTGGGTGAACTCCCAGGTCGTTGCTTTCATAGAAAAAGGTCACAGTTCAGACACATTATTATACGTTTTTTTTTGTCACATCTCATATTTGGTTTAAAGACTCCTCCTCAGTATTTTCTGTTCACGCTACTGAATCACTATCTGGCAGATCTGTCAAAGTGCCGTCCTGTTTCACTGATCACTCATCCTAGTTGTTACTATTACAGACAACAAAAGCCTGAACACAACAGCAGCGGTGCAGACATAAAAAAAAGAAAAAAACTGAAAACAAAAAGCCCTCCAAACCCACGCTGTGAGATTTTATAACACGTCAGAGTGCGATCTGCTCCCATCGTATCGCTCTCTGAGGAGGCTGGCTGCAGCCAAGAGGGGAGAAATCCTGCACTGTTCAATAGCCAGTAGAAATAACAGCCGAGGAAATAAGCCAGATGCATCACACGGCCTCGGAGGGAAGCCGGATTGATAAGAGTTTCATAAAGGGGGTTTGTTTCCGTAACAATCTGCAGAGGAGATGGCTTATAAATAGGCGCTCGCACAATTTTGTCTCTCTCAGGGGAAAATTAGACTGTGGAAGAAGAAGAAGAAGAAGAAGAAGAAGAAGAAGAAGAAGAAGAAGAAGAAGAATGGCCATGTTGTCAACGACACGCCGGAGGGGGAAAAAAAAACCCACATCAGACCTGGAGGCTGATATATTACTCCTTGTGGTGGCTCAACCTTTACTGAGAGTCCAGTCAAGCAAGCAGCTCACTAACAGCGTCTCCATTTTTTAGGGGTTTCACACAAATTTAAAAATCAGACACCAGAGGGACCAATAATGATGAGACTAGTCTGACAGACGATGAGCTGTGAAGCCATCCGAGCGTCTGACACACTCAGTGTGAATTATCCCAAAATGATTTGACCAAGATCTTTCAGTCACAATTCAACGATAAAGGACTTTATTTCGTATATTATCAGTGCATCTCCTGCACTGATAAATCGAGTGATTTTATTATTGTCATCAGCAAACAAGTTGAGTTTATATATAGAAAAGTGTATCAAGAAAAATGAAATAAATGACACGTATAGCGTATCGGCACATAGAAGAAAAACTACAAGTCAGCAAAAAATAATCACCGTCATCTGGCCTGCGCCCGGCTCAACCACAGCAAAGGAAGGGGATGCAAAGCCAAAACTGCCTCGAAAACATTTTCTTTGGCGGTGGGAGACGACAGAGTCAACAACCCTGAGCCAAAGCCAATCAAGCGCCGGCGCCCCCCTGTGGCCGCGGCACTGATTAGACCTGTGGCACGTGTCGGGTGGCTGCATGTACATGATGTTCTTGATGATAACGACCTTTGCTGAGGACCAAATAAAGCTATTCTGAGCCTCCCACTGCACACACACACACACACACACACACACACACACACACACACACACACACACACACACACACACACACACACACACACACACGGTGCACTCCTTCTCCCACAGTCCATTTCTCATCAAGCTTTCGCGCCAATCAATTTATTACCATGGCAACTGGGGGAGAAGGAGAGGGGGAGGGGGTGACTGACGCACAGGGCTGCTGCTCGCTCACCGCTGGAGACCATCTGTCTCCGGGCCGAGTCGCACCTCAATATGGCAGCGCAAACGCACAACGTTTAGGTTTCTCTTGGGACTTGGGACACACACGCAACCACAGTTTAAAGGCCCAGTGTGTAAAATTTGGCTTGGCTAAAATGAATATCAATAATTATATTGGTAAAAGCTGAATATTCTACCCATGAATACATTAAAAAAAGTGTCATCATCGCAATACAAGAAAAGTAATTTGGTTTCACTACCTTTAGAGCGGTTCTCATATAAGAACATACATATATCCAGAGTCTTGCTCCCAGTTAGCTGCCATCTTGCACCACCATATTTCTAAGGAAGCCTGGTGTGGACAAACCAGCTGCCTAACAGTGCGTTTTGCATTTGGGGTGGACGCTCGCGTCCTCAAAATAAACCGGAGAAGAAGGTGAACAAGGTTTATGTGTGCGGGCCACTGTAGTTCACTGGCAAGCTCAGGAGGGGCAGGGACGCTGCAATCTGAAATGTAACCACTTGATGTCGCTGTTTCTTCTTCATAATCTTCAAAATATTACACACTTCACCTGTAAACCCGACATGTAGGTCAGAAAACAAAGAATACATTTGGAGGATTTTCTTTGTGTTCTTCTTCCACTTGCTTCGTATCAATCAACTTAATCCTTAGTTCCAACAAAGTTCCGTTTAGCTATACTTAATAATAATAATGAGCAAAGCAAAAGAAACAGCGGAAGTTTTGGGAAAAATATTCCATGAATTCTCGTAGATAATTATGAAGAGTTAGGAAGAACCGTTGAGCTAAAACATGAAACCATCTATTGGTTACAGCAGCACGTGTTTTTCTGAAGAAGTTCACCTGGATGACCCTTTATATCTCCCTCTGACCTCCACGCCATGACTAACAACACGACAGCACACAACACACCAAGCTGGGCCTCATTAACATATAACCTTGGCTGAGCCACTGCGCAGCCTCTGGCTACTGGTGAGAGGCTTAGTACTGTAAACAAGAGTTTCATTTATTTTTTTTCTTCCCTCTTCTGCCGTCATCCCTCAGCGCTGGTGCAGGTTTGTTGTTTTTTTTTTTATCAGCTCAGATGTGACGGCGATAGAGATCAAAGCTGCTGATTCAGCCTTACTGTCACTTGGGAGGACACTGTTTATAATATTTCTCCCAAGTCTCTACCACCATCAGCCGCAGCAGAAAATAAACTAACTTCCGTTAAAAATCGTTTCTGCTAAACACAAAGCTGCAGCTCAAGTTAACCTTGACCCGTCAACGAGGACACAGTGTGCTCATGAATTCTTTTCCTCGGCTACAACGTAAAATGTTTCAAGGAACAAAAAAAAAAACAACCGAGAAATTAAAAATATATCTTGCCAAGAAGAGCTGCTGAGGAGCGTAGCTGCTAATAGCCGTGTAAAATCCCTTCAGCTAATAATCACATGTTAATGATATAATTATAACAGAGGAGCAAAAAGATGTGATTGTGAGACTCATCCCTCTGATTAAATATACGACTTTTAGCCAGACTGTCTCCCCTCTTATCGCTCTCTCAGCTCCTCCGACTCTCTCAGCTACTGCCGCCCAGGGTCGCACTATCGAAGCGGCTGTCATTTAATCCGGCAGGGGAAAAACTTAATGAAAAAAATAAAATGGCACGCGGCGACAGAGACAAAAGAGGGGATCTGAAATGTCAGCGGCGGGCGGTGACGTCGCGGCAAAGCGCCAAGCGGCCACATGAAAGGCGGCCGGCAGCGACCCCCACCTCCCCCCACCTTCTCCTACGCAGGCTTTCAAAGTGTGACCCCTCAGATATTAATTTCAAACAGGCCGCGGATGAAGAGAGGCAGGCGGCTCTCCTCCTCCTCCTCCTCCTCCTCCTCCTCCGCCGGGGCGTTTTACACATTCTGATGGATTCGGCCTCGCGGAAGCAGTCCTGTGGACACATCCTTGACACGGTTTGAGGGAATCGGGTAATTGAACGAAATACTAGCAAGCGTTTTCAGTTTTACAGACCTTCAGAAACGGCTTTTAGTTCAGCGTAACGTTCCACCAATTCACCGCACGTTACACCAGAGGGCAATTTTTGGAGTTTGGGAAGTGGAAGAAATTAAAGTATGACTGTAGTGGCCAGTGGAACCTCGGGCAAACCCGGCAAAACAAAAAAACAAGAGGCGGGAACTGAATCCGAAACATTCCAGCTAAGACTGTGGTCAATGGACCCAATGATGCGACTAATTAACTGTGTAATCTGCTGTAACTGGATGATTCACTTTTGAGTTTCGCCGCGGTAGTTCATTCGGCCTGGAATAGCGAAGCCCTCCGCAGATGCGCCGCCTTTTCAAAGGACCATCTGTTGCGCCAGCACAATAGTCTTTACAGTCAGTGTTTGTGTCTCTGGTGCGGTCGACTCGTCCACGTCCACCGGTTGCAGCAAAACATGCATCTGGGAGTGTGGAATCGCGACCATGCGAGCAGCAGCAGCAGCAGCAGCAGCAGCAGCAGTAACAGCAACAGCAGCAAACCAGCAGGTCTGAACGAAGCGCCACACCAAAGCACCTTAAAACCCTCAGTCAGGCTCTTTTCTCTGGCCCAGCATGCCTATTAAAGTGTCGAGCTGATTTAGTTCGCCTACCAGGCTGGGACAAAAGAAGCGCAGGGAAGCTCCCCGAAGAAATTCTATTACCGTGGCTGAAAGAGCACAAAGAGGCGGAGGAGACGGAGGGGGGGGGGGGGGGGGGGGGGTGAAGGAGGAGCAGGAGGAAGAAGAGGAGGAGGAGGAGGAGTAGGGAAAAGCCATTTGGACTCATTCAGCTGAAGAGTTGCTTTGGGTGGGTCAGAGAAAAAAAACAAAAACAACAACACTTGTCACGGCAATGACGGACAGTTGAAGTAGTTCTGTGTGATGTCATTTTTGGAAAGCCCAGAGATGATTTTGACGCACATGATCGTCACTCAAAAGCTGCCTTGATAAAGTTTGGAAAGTCTGACGACGTCTGAGGTGAAATTATAATAAAGAAGTCAAGTTTTGCACCAACTGCTGGGACTTCTGGCTGAAAGCTGGATCTTCTGGAGGGAAGCCCATTAAAATAACCAACCAACAACCCGTCACTTTCAGACGCAGAGGACGATGTTCACGCACCTTGCTGTCAGGTCACATGACAACCTTCAATTATTAAAAGCAGGAGCTTAGCGGCATTCAGATGCCAACGAGCACCTAAATAAAAGGAAAAAAATGGAGAAAATGAACTTTAATTCAGCTCATGCGTCTCAATTCAGTCTCCACATCTCAGCCACCGACAGGACTCCAACATGAAACTTTGAACGCAATCTCTCACTGGCTGGCACTGGGTGACAGGCCGACCCCGGCCCAGTCCAGTTCATCTGTCTGGAGTCTCGGCGACTGATTACTTCTGTCTGCTGATACACGAGGTCGCTCGCACTGATTAGTCACCGGCTCTTGCTGCCAGATGGAGGCCGACGGTGGCAGCAGCCTCCATCACTGCCCTCCGTCGCTACTCTCTGTCACACACTCTGTGTGTGTGTGTGTGTGTGTGTGTGTGTGTGTGTGTGTTTGTGGTGGTGCGATCATTACTCGTCCTCCATTGAGCCTAATGGGGCTTATCGGCATCAATAACACTGTGTGGAAAGAACATTTATGTAGTTGATACAGGCTTTCGCTGACAAATCTGGCTTCCTGGCAGCCAGTTCCAGGGGAATTACATAATCCATTCATTTATTTATTTATCTATTTACTTTCAGGCTTTCAGGGTTGATGGGAGTGACACGGATCGTACGCTCTGGTCGATTGAAGCCGAGCGGCAGCGCCACGAGCGCTAGAGTGAAGATTAAAACTGAAGTTATAAAGGTAGAGCCGCAGAGAGGAAGCGGAGCTGGACGCTGGACGAGGAATCATCAGAGGAGGGGAGGAGGGGGAGGGGCATCACGGACGGGGAAATGTAATTGCTGGCACTGGAGTGATGACATAATTTAAAAAAAGGGGCAGTGAACTGGATGCTGGCAGTTTTGATAAGTCAGAGTGTTTTTATTTTTTATCGTTTTCCCGTCGGGTCACATTGAAGCCGGATGCAGCGTGAAAAATGGGATTTTTCTCTCAGTTTTGAGTGGGTGGCAGGAGGCGGGGTTACGTAACCGTGATTTCTTTTCTTCCCCCACTGCTCCAGACCAACCCGGCCCAAACGTGGGTCTAATTGCGTCCGTTTGTCAAATTGATCGGGCCGAGCCGATGGTGCTGGAGATGCCGAGAGGCGCTTCGGTCGGAACCTGCGAACCAAGTGTCAACTGTGCAGCTTCACTTCACATGAATTGGTTTTATCAGGGGGGGAGGAGGCGATTATCTATCTGTCAAGGCACATTAGGACGCGCACATCCAGGGCATTCCTGTCAAAATGATGGATTAAAAAAAAGAGCGCCGGGGTAATTAAACGTGCAATTAGATTGATTTCACACTCTTAATAACCTCTATAAAAAATCTGAATGGGCAAATCTCTCTGGGCTGTCTGTCAGCGGAGACGTCTTTATTAAACATCAAGGAAATGAGATTTCTAATCTGTTTTTTTCTTTTTATTCCAGAGCTACAAATGGGCTCCATTCTCGTTAAAAACACTGCAAAGTAAAAGAAACAGGATTGTTCCACATCGCCTGACGCAGCGTTTTTCTCCTTATTTAAAACCGAGCGGCCCCTTCGTGTTCTGACAAGTAGGTTCTGTCAAGACCCATCTGCGGGGTTTTAAATCCCAGCAATTGGTCCTGGAGTGTCTGATTCACAGTGGCCACAGAGACAGGAAGCAGCAGATACACGACGAGTGAAACTTCAGCTGCCTTCGTACTCAGCGCTAGTGAATGGAAAAAGCTGCTACTCAAACTGTTTACACTAGTAAAACCATGACAGGAGCAGACGCCACATACATTAGACAGCCTGTGAGAAAGGCATCCGTCTTAGTTACTGCGAGATAAGATTTTTTTTCCCAAGAACTAAAGCTGGTTTCGGGAGAGTTTTTCCATCAGGACACCCCGGACACCTTTGACCTTAAAATTCCAGATAATCTAACACTCCATTCATGCTAGAATCCCTCCAGAAACACACATTACTGACCAAAACATTCCCACTCGGATCACCTCCTGCGCCACTCCACTCCTTCCAGAATCCCCAAAAAACGTTTCCCACTGGGAGCCTTCTGGTTGTTGCGGCCTCTTCGGATGTTTCAGCAGAAAGTTCCGAAAGGCATCGGAAGCTAAACAATCCGTCGGCAGAAGGCCGCTGACCAGCGCAAGTCGGCCGGAAGCCTCGGTGGTAAACGCAGGTCGGGCGGATGTCACGGCGGAGATGTGAGACAGGAAGCGGCGCAGGAAGCCCATAAAGAACACAAACAGTGGCGACGGGGGACGAGGAACAATGGCATCTCGTGATAAGCTGTGTGGACGCAAAAAGAACGCACACAAAGCCTCACGGCCGTTCACCGACCGGCAGATCGATTTCACCGGTGACATATTGCACCCTCTGTGTAATCATGGATTTTTTTTTGTTCTTTTAAGCTGTCCTGCGCTCAATACGAGTCGAACGCGGTGACATTTATTTGATAAAACAGCCAGAGAGTCTGAAATGCCCGCTCGCGGCCGTTTTACAGCCTCGTTAGCGCTGCAACAGCCGCCAGACATCTGCTCCTGATGGCATTTACATAAGGCCAGTCGCCGTTTCCACCAAAGCCCCCGGCGGAACAGAGATCAATGCCGAGGTTCCAAATCTGCACCTAATTAAAAGCCTGACAAGCTTCGCTCGCCCACTTTTATCTCTTCTTCACAAGCGCACGGCGTGCATGTCGATATTAAAAGACGGTCGGGTTTGTGTGGCCCGCGGGCAGCTTCAGTGTTTTCCGCTCCGGCCAGGATGGAACCAGTTGGCACGCGCACACTCACTCTCATGACTGAGTCAGGTGACTGACTCAGTCTTCATGACGTGCTGCAGGTCGGCTGGTGCAGCTGAGGACGGGAAGCGGTGACGAGGCAGCGGCAGTGCGAGCGCGGGCACGCCGTTTAATGAAGGTGTCAGGGTGAGCTGGGTTATGACGATGGAAACTCAATGTGAGCGGCCAACGCTAAACTGCGCCCGGCCCGGGCGGCTCGGATCAAATGACGCTGCATCTGACTTTGCTAATGAAGTTTCTTTATCAGTCGACCTGCTGCGCCCCTGAAACATTCATGACTGAGTCCCTCTGCGAGGTAATTGATCTATGGTTTGGCCTCAGACACGGTCGGTGTCTTTCTCTAATTATGGCTGGGGAGGAGTTTGTGTTAGCCGATTCCTCTGCGGACACAAGCTAATTAAAAGGTTTGCCGGTGGGATCAGCGGGAAGGTAGCGGAGAGGGGGATATGAAAATTACTGGATCGTAAATGATATTTAAAAAAACAAAAAAGCAATTTTGACGAAGAGAAACTGGGGCCTGCTCAGAGAATCGAGTGGTGAGGTTTCACTGCTTTCGATCCAAAACATCAGCGTAAAATAATACATACTGCGCACTTATTAACGTTGAAAGGAAAGAAATGACTTGGGTTTATAACATGTTAAAATTAGATGTAGATGGAAAAGAGTGTCTTCTTTTCCAGTTTATGTGGAGACATTTAACGGTTTGACATGATGTTCTTTGTATGTCTAGAGTACACATCTGTACAACTAAAACCATTTTTGTATTGATCCACACATTCAAAATTGTTTGAATGTTTGTTTGCCCTCAAACGGCTGAGTGACTGCGCTCTTGTTATGGTAGATCACGGCGCCCTGCTATGATGAATCCGTTCGCGAGTGCGTGCGTGTGTTTGATATGCCCCGCGGACCCTCCCTCTGTGCAACGCGGTGGGCGGGGCGAAAGAGACTCGCACATCGCGTTTCAGCCGGGCTCTCTCGGCGTAAGGGGGCGGGGATTACCACAGCCCGGCGAACCAACCGGAGCGCCGCCGCCGCCGCCGGTCCGTGTGTGTCTGTGAGTGTGTGTACGCGTTTGTGCGTCCAGCAGCAGCGGCTGCAGCCGTCGGAGGGAGCCGCGATGGCGTGCGCTGCCGTGCCGACGACGTCCAGCAGCAGCAGCAGCAACTTTCCGAGCGCGGAGCAGCAGCAGCAGCAGCAGCAGCAGCAGAGCGGAGCTCCGCTGTGATTATGCCCGCGGATCGTCGCGCTGCAGGGGAGAAAAGTTTAACACAAGTCTGGATTCGGGATTCTCAGCGGCGGGGCTGAAACATGGTAAATATGTGACTATTGGCACCGTCGTTAAGTTGGCTGCCGCCGGCTTTAACGAGCTGACAAACGCGTGATTTTACTGTTTGTTGTTGTTGTTGTTGTTGTTGCCTCCGGCACGTAACGAGGCATTCATTCCATACGTTACGTACGCAGCCACGTCAGGAGTTGGACAAGCAAGAGCTCAGAGAGAGGGCAGAGTCGGTAAAGGTCAGTCGCAAAATAAGGAGACATTTTCTAACATCCTGAAGCCCTGAGTGCAAACATCTGTCCCGCCGGTGACACGGTGTTGGGAGACCGGCACCGACCGCACCGCGAGTCACTGGGTGAAACCGCAGGTTTTCAAACCGCCACGCCGTGATGCGTCACCCAGACAGAGAAACACCAAACATGCACGCTGCTCGGATTCTTTAAGGGCTTTGTTGCTTATCGGCGGCACCGTGTTTGCTCTGCATGACAGTGGGATGCGCGTTTTATCGCGGGGAAAATGTTGATGAGCGGAGATAGAAAACGCACCTCAGCAGGGCTGAGTCCTTGTTAAACGGGCTGATTTCCTAACGGGGTCTGGCGAGGAAGCAACAAGCGTCTGTCTGCGCTTTTGCGGTGTTTTGATGTGCTTTATCAAAGTAGAGTGGCGAGTGTTTATATAATGCGCATGTTTGTTTGCAATCCATATATTAAGAACGTTGCTAATAAAGGTGTTATTTGTTGTTAGCATTTTTCTTCTATCACAGACACAAATATTTTAGATGCTGTCTTCATACCTTTACATTGTTTCGAGGTAAACTTCCGTCTTCGGCTCACAGATAGAAGAAAAGCACTAACAATGGTATATATTCAATGAGGACACAATGAATCCCATTCAGTCAAGGTGTTTCTTAACACCTGGCAACCAAACCTTTTCTTTGCAATTCAATTCCTTAAAAAACAAAAAACAAATTATAAGAAAATGCACCTGAGGGATTGCTGTTGATTCGCCAAGCTCCACTCACATTATTCTTGTTTGCACTCTTGTTCCATTTTTCACGCATGCCTTACTTGCAGGTATCTGAATATGCACATTTTAAATAAAGTATTAAACTGAGCCAATCACGCCCGCCACAATCTGCACCGAGATCTGGATTTTGTTTGGCCGACTCCCACGTGCAAAACCTGTGACACGCATCTGTGCATTCAAACGGCCCTGCTGCCTGTTGAGCATCAGCGCAAACCCAAACTGAGGAGTTGGCAAACTGTTTTTGGGGACCAGAGGCGGTGCAGGTGGCGCAGGGGGCGGGCGCCCTCGGACCTCGTTAACCTTCGTACGACGGCGCTGCGGGACACTTGCAGATGTGGAGCTGGGCTCTGTTTCCCCGCAGTTGGAGGCTGACAGATGCAAAGTGCAGAGCGGTGAAGATCCTGGCTGGGGGGGGGGGGGGGGGTTTGCTCTGCTGGCTCATTGTGCAGAGATGTGGCATTAGTCATTATCTGGGAGCGGTGTTTCCAGACAGCAGTGCTCCAGCTTGTCTGCTGTCTGTCTGATGGTACAGTGGTGGGTGAGAAACTCTCTCTATCTGCAGTGACGCCCGGCAATTTATCATACACGAGTTTTCCCCTGGAGGCACTTTCTTTGTCTTGTGGATCTATTTTGCATATTCACTACAGGGGGTGAGGGTGTGGGCGGTGCAAGGTAAACTTTTTATTTTCGGCTCTTTCGATACATAGCATTGTTTATGCATTCAGCCCCCTCTCCCTCCCTTCCCTCCACTGAAGCAAGAGTGAAAGAATAACACTGCGGGAAGCGCAATTCCTGAATAAGGGGCAAATTCTGCAGCTGGGCCCAAACATGCATAACGTAACGTCACACACGGCGTTCAGCAGGCTGCGGTCGGCAGCAGCTGCAGAGGCTCCGGGATGCTGGATGTCGGTTAGCGGGTCAGTCGGCCGTCTTGCCTTGAAAAGAGGAGGCAGCGGACATCAGTGTGTGGGGGGGGGGGAACCATGTGTTGGGGCAATTTGTTGAATCCCAGTTTTCAGTCAGCTCTTAAACGTCAGCGCTGTCTGTTGTGTGTTTACATTGGCGTGTGTGTGTGTCGGTGTGATGCTGAGGAGGGAGGAGCTCTTCACACTGTTCCCTCTGGGAAGCCCAGTGTTTGTGCTGGTCCTCTGCTATTTGTGCTTCTTTGCATCCATGTCAATAACAGCGCAGGGCTTCTCAGCCCGAGGACTAATTCTGCTCTCTTCTTGGCTCAGAGACAACGGGAATTTGTTTACGCCTAAAATAGCATGTGTCGGGGGTGTAGGGGGGTGCATGTGGGAGGGTGAGGGGGTCAGGGGGGTTCTTAAATTTAGTTTGTTGTGTTAGAAACTTGTGCAAGTCAGAGACCTCAGCGGGTCAAAGGTTCAGTGGCATTATCCACATCATCATCTGCCCGTGGAACAGTTCAAACACACAGTATTTATTGAGTTATTGTCATTATTTGCTCTAGTTCAGTCATACTGGAGCTATTTATATTTGCCTTACTTCCTCATTTACAAATTTAAAGAACAAAATGAGGATTTTGAGGTTCACTGTAGTTTGCCGGTGAACTCTGTGGTTTTGAAAAAAGAAAATTGGCGTCTGGTTTCACATCCATGACTGGCGGCTGACACCACAAACAGAAAACAAAGGGAGGAACAGGCTCGACTCGTCCTGTCCGGTCAGCGATAATCCCTCTGTACAACAAGCAGCCAGCAGCAAAAAAAAGAAAAAAAAGTGCAGTTCATTTACACACCCCCCCCCCTTAAAAAAAAAAGAAAAATCGCCATTATCACTATATTTTCTATTTTTGCTTATTTTATGATCACTTACCATCCTGAAAAAAATGGATGGATTGGTGGATTATTATCCCGTGTTTCACGCATGATCAAAAGACTGAGAGGGACGGCTACTTGTTCTAAGACCTATTGACACCACGCGCACACACACACACACACACACACACACACACACACACACACACTTGACTAGAGCGAGGCTATTGTGAGGCCGCCGAGGGGACAGAAGGAGGGGTTGGAGTGGCGCTGAATGGGAGGTGACGGACGCTCCGACCTGCACCGCGACTCATCCAGAGAAGCGGCAGAATGGCATCGCGTTGTCGGGGGCAACCGCCTGGGACTCAGTCAGGCATCCCAGAATAACAACAGAGGGGCCTGAACCCGGGCGGACGGAGGGACGGAGGGAGGGATGGACGCTAACGTGAGACGTTTGCTGGCGTAGGTGCGGCGATCCGTCTCGGACGCCAGGCGTCTGGATTAGCGATTGTGTGGGTTTAATGTGACAGCTGAGTGCCTGCTGTGTGAGCAACACAGTTTGGATTAAGACACCGACACACAGACACACACACAGACACACACACAGTTTTTTTTCTCCCCTCGGTCATATCACATCAAGCTGATTCTCTGCCAATTACCGCGGGGAGTGAAGCAGATGCATTTAGTGAGCGGCCTGAATGTGACGGTGAGCCTCCTGAGCAGTTTGTGTATCACAGCACAGCTGCCTGCAAGTGTCTCCAGCTGCGTTTCCATTACAGTTTTTCGCAAGATATAAGCGACATTGATTTATTTATAAAAATTTCGACAAAGTACAATTTGCAGGTGTTTCCACTGGATGGGGTGAAGCATATAAGCCGTGATTCTCGCCAAATCTCGTCCCGCGAGACCCTGTGAGCACTTTGAGGAGGATGGAGGTGCAAAACATTTTGCCATAAATCTGCTTTTTCGATGTTGTTTGCTGTCAAGAATGGTTGTTATATTTTTCTCTATGACTCTTTTACAAGTAAAAAAAATATTCCGTCTCCTCCTCCGTCCAAACATAAGGTGCCATTTTCACTTGAAGTGAACTGGTCACGTGACCCAGCACGTCACTTCCGCTGACTTGTATATGTGAAAAAAGTGTTTCCATGACACTTTTGCGATATAGCTCTATATGCATGCGTCTGAAAAACCACCTCATGAGAGCGTCAGAACCTTTTAGCCATATTTGAGAGGTTTTTCCAAATTGAGGTGTTTCCATGACCAGTTTTTGATTCCATATTTAGGTCTTGTGCAATTCTAGGGGTCATGGAAACACAGCTATGGAGTTATAATAGTTTTAAACATCACGTCTATTTTTCTTATATTTTTATCTTTTTGTATTTAGCAACCAAGCCCGTGTCTACGTGTAGTGCAGGTGCGCTGCACGGCTGGTCGGGTGAACTACAGATTGAGCAGTGAAGGTGACACTATGACCTCTGACCTCTCCGGCGGACTCCTGCGGCCAGATGTCGGTCCACTTCTCCATCACCGCTTTTTCCTTCAATCTCTCTCTCTCTGTCTCTCTGTCTGTCTCTCTCTCGCCGCCACTTTCACTTTGCCGTTTTCCCAGAAGCGACGCGGGTGTCCTCACCCCGCTGTCAGGCCACGGGGCTGCTGGGTAATCTTTCGTCTGGAGGGCAGGGATTAAACTCTCAGATTACATGAGGAGAGGAAAGAGAAAAGGAGGGATTACAACTTTTTCCCCCCTACCAAACTGCATACATTTGTTCACGCCGCCACACACACACACACACACACACACACACACACACACACACACATGCAGATAAAGCAATAGATTATAAAGTCCTGTACGTTGTGGCCAGATTTAAATCTTTGCGAGGATGCTTTTTGTGTCGGTTGTGGTCGCTGCACCTTGTTTGCGCTCCCGGTTCGCAGCCGTTGATTTTCCTCTCGCTCTCTCCTCACGTGCACGCGCGTGACATCTTGACTGACTGCACCCGCTTGTTTATCTGTCCACAAAATTCCGTCAATCTAAAAACAAAAAGCAATTTCTTATTCCAGTCATTTCAAAACAAATGTATCAGTTCACTCATCGCTCTCGTGCAGCAGTAATCACAGTGGAAAAGTCAAGTGTGTGGCTTTTTCCATTAGGAGCGTCAGACTGACGAGGCTGTTGAATCACGGCAGGTGGATTTGGTTCCGTGATTGGGCGACGCGAGCAGCAGCAGCAGCAGAAGCAGATATTCTGAGGGATTAAGCAGTGACGTGGGTGCAAGGAAGAGGCAGAGCGCAGCCGCTCCGGAATCACCACCTTCCGCTTCCCACCGGGGAATAACAAGACTGGTCACATGACCCCAGCGGCGCGCTGCGGGCTCAACCAGTGCTCCAAGTCACCTTCTTCTGGTGTGTGTGTGTGTGTGTGTGTGTGTGTGTGTGTGTGTGTGGACAGACGGGCGTGTCGCAACTTGAACTCAGACCTTCTGCGAGTGCAGCAACACTGTAATAATCACACACACACACACGTGCAAACACAGGTTTTCTGCCTTCTGCCACACCTTTGGGTTTGGCCTCTTTACTGCTGTGTGTGTGTGTGTGTGTGTGTGTGTGTGTGTGTGTGTGTGTGTGTGTGTGTGTGTGTGTGTGTGTGTGTGTGTGTGTGTGTGTGCTGGCTAAGCAAAGGTGATGTCGACACTTGTTTTTGAGACCTGCTGTTGATCTTTGTCGTCCTCCGTTCAAAGTCACAACAGGACAGAGGTTAGCGGTTAGTACAGGGTTTGCCTACATATGAATTACTATTATTAAAAGATTAAACATTTACAGTGAATTAGAAAAATAGGCATATACAGCATGATATTCATACGCAAGTAAGAGACAGGATTTATTTAACTTTTGTAGCTCTGGAGAATAGATTTTAAATATTAATAATTCATTATTATAACTGATATATTCCTGACCTTAAGTCCTGACATAAATTCCAAAAAGAGCTGCATAAATTTTTCGATTATCATTGTTTTTTTCAGACCATTTTCAATCAAATAATTCCATATCGAGCGAGAATAGAACAAATCTTCTGCGATGAATTATTAACAATGTGTGTACCTGTGCTAGCAGGCGCGGCGTCGTTCATTATTTAAACCCACATTAGACAGGGAAATTATTTTTTTCTCTCCGAAGCCTGTTTTGGGAAAACTCTGTTTACATCCTCCTCATGTTTCCTAATTTCTCCATATTAGTGCTGCGGCCCCGGTCTGTGCCTCGTGTTTATTCCCGGATGCTCGTCTCTGTTGTACCTCTGGAGGCGTCCCAGTGGGGAGCTCCAGCCTGTCTGCTCAGCTCCTCTCTACGCTCGCAGCTGGGGACAGCCTTTAAAAAAATTCAAAATGGAAATCTCCCTTGCAACATTATCAATTAGTATTTTTATTTTTTTTTAAAGTTAAGTTAGGATCTGTCATTTGAGCGGAAAAAGGCCGAATTAAAAAAAAAAGCTTGAAAGCTGGTTGCCTTCAGCTGCTAATCCTTAAATCTGCAGGCAGCAGCCATCATCAATTCAGATAAAATAAATCAGACCCTAACCTGAACATGAAGGTGAACCTGCACTTTGGGTCATTTACTTCACGTGCACGGCTGCACCGCTGGTCACGCTGACCCCTGTGCAGTGTTCAGGCAGTATCATGTCCCTTCCTGTTATTGTCTTAAGAAGCTGGGTTTTAAATATATCCTCCACGGTAAGCTCTTGATCTGGTTTCTCCCAATCTCATTATTCCCCCCCCCCCGGCACTCAAACATACACCAGCCTGATTCGGCCGCTGCTGCACACAGAAGGCAAATACATGCAGTTCTCTTATCTGTGTTTTATTTTTATTTTGGGGCGGGGGGGTTACTTTTTGCGTTTATCTTTGCGGCTAACAAATGGAATCTTATCTGGTACCCCCTGTACAAAGTCGGAAGGCAGCGATAAAACAGTGATGAATGGACCTATTATGGTGGCTGAGTAGCCCAGGTAAAACACAAGCAGCCACTTATCGAAGTAAAACAAATACAACAGTGGTTATAACCTAAATACGACGGGCTTATTCAATCTCGGGTTACGTGGGTCCCTTCCTGTTTGCACCTATCAGGCTCTAGTGCAACAATAAGTGGAATAAATGGACAATTCTACCTGTTTAATCTGTCGTCGTCGACTTCACTGCGGCCTTATCGGATGCTGTTGCTACAGAGGTCTGTGCAAAAAACAGGGAGGGCATTATCGCTGCCTCTTAAATATGTATTGTGGAGTGTAGCCCCCGGCCCACTGGCTTCCTGTTGACACTGACAAACAACCTGCCCGCACGCAAATATTAACAAGCCGTTCGGAGGAGGGGGAGGAGTGGGAGGAGTGGGAGGGAAATTGTGTGTTTCCTGCCAGCGGCCACCATTTGATGCATCAGTCGCCGCAAGAATCGATTAGTGCGCTTTTGTCGCCCGGCCGACAGTTTTCTGACAGAATGTTCGCCTTGCAACCCTGCGTGCGTGTGCGTGTGCGCGTGTGCGCGTGTGTGTGTGTGTGTGTGTGTGTGTGTGTGTGTGTGTGTGTGTGTGGAATCGGAGCAGTTAGCCGAGGGGGATGGCCCGCGTCCGACCAGCTTCTATCTCTGACCCTTGTTAGTGAGGAGTAAATGGATAGATCACACACACACACACACACACACACACACACACACGCACACGCACACACGCACACACACAGGGAGTTTAGATCAACAAGGAAAAGGTTTTTCCCTGGGCTTCCTGTTCCGCCCAGCCTCGCCCCCTCACAGCGAGGCCCAGACTCTGGGCTCTGTGTCTGAGGCTGCTGGATGAGCCTCCTGGATGAGCCTCCTGGCTGGCTGGCCCACGCTCTGCTCTGCATTTCCCTCACATACAGTAAACACAAGCTTCCTCCCCAACGCAGAACGCAAATCACTGCAATACCTGACTCCTTAGAGCTGCAACGGTTGAGGAGAAATAGCAACGGCAGCATGTTAAAGTGCGAAACAGAGGTGCGAGTCGTTTGGTGAACCCTGTCTTGGCCCTACGGCAGCTGCGAGAGGCTCCAGCAGACCCCCGCAGGAAGAAGCGGGTATTGAAAATGGATGGATTGAAAATGGATTAAAAAAAAAAAAGATTAAGATTTGCTAGATCTCGCAAAACTGTTTACTTCAAGAGCAATGTTCTTCAGGGTTCTTCAGGGTCATCCGTGGTCACCGGTCAGAGTGGAAACATAAGAGACACGACAATGGAGTGGGAGGAAAGACATTCAAACCGCGCTACTTGGTAGACACGGGTTCGATATGAGTGAAAGACATCTTAAAAGATTGGACGTTCTTGCTGATTGATTAGAACCAACTGCAATTCTCCAAACAGCTTCAGGGATACGGGTGGATGTGTGCAAAATGCAGGGAATGTTCAGAGAACCTGCATTATGTCTTCATTTTGGACGTCTCTTAAATGCAGGAAACACTCCAAATCGTCCTCCATCACTCCATCACTCCTATTTGCAAATATTGAGGACTCTGCACCAGTACATAAAAGTAAAAATTTCTCTCTTCTTCTCCATGACACTGCATTGCTGTAGGTTCCTGCTCTGACCACGTATGACCCGGAAGAACAATGCTCTTCGTTGAAATAGATTTGCGAGATCTCACAAAAACTATTTTTGGCAAAAATATATATATTTTTTAAACTCTTCAAATTTTTTACCCCCATGTTCCCGAAATAGGTATCCATAGGTTTTTAGATCAAAGTCAACATCACCACGTTTTTCATTTTGTGCCTCACAACATTCACTTTCTAAATCCTGCAAAATGCAAGAGGACATCGGACACAGAAATCCTGAAGAATTCCTGCAGCAACTCTCGCGGCCCAGCAGAGCAATTAGAGGAGAAACTGTGTCAGATATTTCTGTTTTTTTTTTTTTTTTTCCTTCCCCTCCCAGAGCTGCAGACCGCGTGTGCCTTCGCCATCGGGGTGGAGTTAGATGGCCGAGTTTTTTTGGACAAATATGTCGCTGACATTTCCCAGCGGTCAAAACGCCCCTGTGTGTTTGTGTGTTCACCCATCTGTATGATAATGTAAACGGCCTCGGCAGGGCCCGGGGGTCACGGGTTGAGCAGCAGCGGCGGCAGTGGCCAGACGCTCGGACACGTGTGTCCTCTGAGACATATGGTGGCCCCTGCGTGCTCGTATGGTAATAACCCCCGCCCCTGTCCCCGCCCCTCACCCTCAGACCCACTTTCCCTCGCCCTCCCTGCCTCCCTCCTGGCCCCCGTGTTCAATACGTGCGCCGACTGGCCGAGCGAGAGCCCAAGCGCCCGCTGCATGTTGATACGGTGGAATGTCCCCGCGGCGGGGGGGCTGATTTATGAGCGTGTCAGGGTCAGCGGAGGAGCTGCAAACGCACCGCTTTGCACCTGGTTGTAAATACCCATGAAAAGCATAAGGGGTTTATTGAAGGTCGCCACGGGACGGGGGAGGGGAGTGGCAAACTGCGGGACGACTCGTCATGTTCTGATCAGCCCCCGCAGTCGCTTGGGTTCAAATAACCGTCAGTGGGGGATTTTCTTTCTTTCTTTCCCCCCCCAATTAACCTTTCACCACTGACAAATAACTGCAGCCTGAGGACACCGGCGATTATGACAACCGTAATATATTAACTCTCTCAAAAAATAAAATTCAATTAGTTTTCGGGAAATCAATTTATATGACGCACAGCTGGAAAATAGGCATATTTTTCCATTTATCTACCTCTGGGTTCACATTGAATTGGCCTCCTTGGCTGACTCACGTGTAGTCACCAAACAGGTGAAATAAAGTGAAGAGCAAAGATTAATGTCGCGGCGCCTCGGGGGAAAAATAATATCCGTTGAAATATGAAGCCGTCATGCAGACCCTCCAATCCAATATTGGTCGCTGAAGTCACAAGAGGATTGGAAATGTGCCTTGATGCGGCAAAAGGAAAGGGTTAATACTAAAAGCGCCAGGCGACTTTCTCATTTTCTGAAAGTATTTTGAATTGAAAAGTTCCCTCCATACGCATGAAATTATATCTAGACTGCAGCACCGCGAGGGAGGAGAAGGCGGCACATCTCAGCCGACCGTGTCTCCTCCTAATCCCAAACCTCATTGTGATTCAGGATCTCTGTTGATCTTGGATGATCTGGACTCTGCGGCTTAACATACACAAACTCTGTGATTCCCGCGCCCACCAATTTTTTTTACATATATATACACATTTATATACAAAATATACATAAACATACATATATATATATATATATATATATATATATATATATATATATATATATATATATTATATATATATATTTATATATACATATATATATATATATACATATATATATATATATATATATATATATATGTACACACACACACACACACACACACACACACACACACACACACACATGTATATATATATATGTGTATATATAAAACTTGCCGCTGGCTAGCGATTTGTTCAGAGCTTATTACCATACAGCTCTGTCCAGGCTGCAACTCTGGTCTTCTGGAACCTCAAAGCGTACGTGTGATGTTCTGGCGGCGCTGGCCATCTGTGGTCAGACGCTTAATTCACAACAGCGGAGCGGCTAAATGAATGAACGGCAATGCCGTCGACAAGTGCTCAACGTCAGAGGAGCATTCGAGACTGCCGGGGCTGATGAAATCAGAGGCTGCAAAGCCCCGAAAAGCCAAAGGATGCAATTAATATCAAGTTAAAAGTGTGTGTGTGTGTGTGTGTGTGTGTGTGTGTGTGTGTGTGTGTGTGTGTGTGTGTGTGTGTGTGTGTGTGTGAGAGAGAGAGAGAGATAAAGAGTTTGTGTGTGTGTGGTGGAAAATGAACAAAAAAGGATGTGGTGCCTTCAGGATGTGTCAGTAGTTTGCTCCTGTGTGTGTGTGTGTGTGTGTGTGTGTGTGTGTGTGTGTGTGTGTGTGTGTGTGTGTGTGCGAGTCGCTGCCTTGGAAACAGGAGGCAGCACAGCACACATACATACTAACACACATACTAATATTTTAGGTTGCCTTACGTAACCGTCTGCTTCTGTCAATACAGCGAGTGTGTTTTTTTTCTTTTGTTTTTGTCCTCTCGGGGCGAGTGCTCGTTACCCGCAGCCCGGAGTGCCGGGCGGCTCCATTAAGCGGCTGTTGTGCCGCCCTCAGACAGATTTACCGTCTCATCAGCTGCCTCCAGTCCAAACACCAGAATCCTCTCAAGACGCTGCTCTTGATACTCTGATCTGCCTGTTTGTCTCTGCAGTCCTGCTCTTCCTCGCTGTCTTTCCTCGCCAGCTGAGTCTGTTTGTACTCTGCACGCTGCAGCACCTGATGTCCAATTTTCTGTAATTTTTTGTGTGTGTATTTTTTTATGAATTTGTATTTACTTGTATTAATTTTCTTCGACGGTCACCATTCAGATTGGAACTTATGTAAAACGACCCTGTTGGTTCTCTTCTCACTGAAGTGATGGTTAAGATTAGTGCATACCGATACCAGTATCGGGTATCGGTACTGATACCGAGCTTGAGTACTCTACTCACACTCGTAAAATACGTGCAGATACCACAACACTGATAACCAGTTGTATATATATGGACATGACAATTTTGTAAAATTTGTGTTTGTACAGCTGTGAATCTTGTGACAGTCGTCCTATGTTCTAGAAAAACATGCTGAGGAATGTTGTTCAAATAACAGAACATCTGTGGAAAACTAAAAAAAAATCAAAGTGCGTAATGACCTTATTAAGTACTCAGTCCTGGTAAGGGTGAGGACCAAAACGCAAGTACCCGCGCTCTGCTTGTTTTGTAAAAAAAAACGGTATCCGTGCATCCTTTGATAGGATAATTTTTCTGCAGCTAAATCTTTTCAACAAGCAAACAAGATGTTTCCATGGTACTTTTGAAATTTTCTGAAATTTTTCTCATCATGCTATGCGTCTCCCCCCCGGCAGGCCGAGCGCGATGTCAACATCCTCAGCATCCCCGTGCCCATGCGCCGCGGCGGCTCTGAGTCCAACCTGGACGTGGTGGACAGTATGGGCGACGGTGGCGTGGGCCTGGATTTCACCAAGGGGGCGCTGGGCATCGACAGCCTGCAGCAGAAGATCCTCAAGGTGCAACTGACTGACAGAGGAATAAAATTAAACATCCGTTCGGTTCGGTTTCTAAATGAATTTCATTCAGTCGAATTCACCGGAAATGTGCATAATTGCAGTGCAATAAAAGTGATCTTGCATCGCCATATCTTTAAGGGAGCCTGGTGTAGACAATACAGCTACCTGACCGCGTGTTTCGGAAATAGGGATTCTGCTCGCGTCGAAGAAGAAAAGGGTGGATGAGGTATCGAGGTTTGGGTGCGCAAGCTACCGTAGTTCACGGGCAAGCTCAGGAGGGGGAGGGAGAGTGAAAGATGTTGCAATCTAGTATGTAGCCACTTAATATCGCAGTTTCTTTCTCAAAATCTCCAAGTATTACACACTTAACCTTTAAGGTGCAACATTCTATGAAGTGCACCAAGTTTCAGCCGCCAAAGAAAGTCCTCTCTGGGTTAAGAGAAAGTCTAGACTGACCCATTTCCTCCCTGCTGCCCCCTGCAGGTGACGGAGCAGATCAAGGTGGAGCAGACGGCACGGGACCAGAACGTGGCCGAGTACCTGAAACTGGTGAACAACGCCGACAAGCAGCAGGTGGCGCGGATACGGCAGGTGTTTGAGAAGAAGAACCAGAAGTCGGCGCACACCATCGCCCGGCTGCAGAAGAAGCTGGAGCAGTACCACCGCCGCGTGAAGGAGGGCGAGGCCAACGGGAGGCACGGCCACAGGGACAGCGGCGGTGGCAAGGAGTCGGGGACTCACAGCAAGGAGGGCAGCCTGCGGGACGTGAGCGCCGCCGGCCGCCACCACACGCTGGACAAGGTGAAGACGGTAGGGCCCGGCGTGTCGCTCTCGCCGCCCTTCTTCTTCAACAAGTCGCGGGAGATCGCCAACCTCATCCGGAACAAGTTCGGCAGCGCCGACAACATTGCCCACCTCAAGAGCTCCATGGAGTCGGGCTCGGGCCTGCAAGTGGACAGCACGGCGGCGCGGGGCCTGAGCGGCAGCGCCACCACCGTGGCCAAGGCCACCAAGTACCAGAGCGACGACGAGTGCTCCACCGGCACGTCGGCGTCGGCTGACTCCAATGGGAACCTGGCCGGAGTGGGCGGCGGGTCGGGCCTCGGCTCCGGCGGCAGGTCGGACTCCAACGGGCGGCTGGCCGAGGTGCTGGACATGGTGCGGGAGATCCGCGAGGCCCAGGCGCAGCTGACCGAGGACATGGAGACGCTGAGCGCGCAGTTCAAGCGGGACTACAGCTACTTCACGCAGATGATGCAGGAGGAGAGATACAGGTGGGGTGGGGAGTGGAGGAGGTGTGCGGTACCAGGGTTCGCCAATAGATGGAGGAGTACTAGGACCCATAAAAGGGCAACAACCCTAGCTGTTTTGTTCCCCATAGTGATCCACATTCTGTCAAATTGTCAGACGTAACCAGAAAATCTCCCATAAATGACAAAACAACATTTTACAAGGTTTGGTTCTCCCATTCTTAACTGAATTCTACAGATTTCTTCACAAAAAACAAAACCAATTTATATATGTGTTCTCTCTCACACACACACACATACACACACATAAACTGACCTCTTCCTGCCTCTTCGCCGTCCTTCAAATAAACCATCCCATAAGGAAAATTATCCCTCGGTTCAACGACTCTTGCTGCTCCACTGCGCTACCACCCGGGTTTCACTTCGGAGAGATCAGACCCAAAAAGGCATGGAGTCGCTCAACTCGGCTGCGTGGTCTTTTACTAAAGCTATAAATCCCACCGCTGGAGATATTTCAGCTGTTTTTTTAGTTTTTTTTTTAGTATTTATATATAAATGCGTCCCACTCTGGATAAGGAGCCTTTGTGCAGCCATTATATTGAGTTTTTTCTGCAGCAAAAATAGAGTGCTGGAGCTTTAACACACAAAACCTTAGACGGCTTTGACGTCATTGGAGGCCAAACAGGAGCAGCTTAGTGTGCAAAAAAGTCAATAAACTGCCCACATCAACTCTGCGTGTGTGTGTGTGTGTGTGTGTGTGTGTGTGTGTGTGCGTGTGGATCTGTGTGTGTGTCTCTCTGTCAGGTACGAGCGGTTGGAGGACCAGCTGAACGACCTGACGGAGCTCCACCAGCACGAGACCAGCAACCTGAAGCAGGAGCTGGCCAGCATTGAGGAGAAGGTGGCCTACCAGGCCTACGAGAGGGCTCGAGACATTCAGGTACCTGTGCTTGCATAGGACATGGTGACACCTTTCATCACAGTGGGGCATCTCCTCTGAACAGGTTGTGCTAAAACGACGGTCGGTCAAGCACAACGTGCAGTTTCCATTTTAAAGAAATTATCATAATCGGGGGGTGGGGGTGTTGGTTTGCCTTTGGTGGTATTGCAGTTATTGAGTTTTCCGAGGTGCTACTGTGGGATTGGGGGGGTGCATTGGCATTCTTCAAAAGTACCGTTGGAGGCGGCTAACGGTTGGAGCGTTTCCAAGGCTTTTGTGTGCTTTGCATAAAACTCCCCCGGCTGAACTACAAAAGGGTTCAACAACGGCTGCGTGCTGGAAAATACCTGGTTCTGGCATGAAAGGCCGAATACGCGCGGCAGCTGAACTAATCTCCCGTGAATCCCAGCAGATGTGTCTGCGAGAGTCGCCCACAAACTGCGAAGCTGCTGCAGCGTGCCGCGGTGTAGCGTGGCGTAGCGTGGCGTGGCGTGGCGTGCAGCTCCAATGGATTAAAAATCTGCTGATTCTGGGTCAGTTTTGGATGAGGGCGCTTTGATTTTGCTCCGATTCACCGCCGTGACCTGGGGGTGATGCAGTGCCGAGCTTCAAATCAGGACTGATTTAGTCAGCAAGGCTGATTGTGATTTTTTTTTTCTTCGTAAAAATAAGACATTTATGTACGTACACGCACACATACGCACATAAGAGAGACGTCCATTACAACAAAATAATAGTATTTCTGTTCTGATTTTGTTATTTTGACAATTGTGATTTGCAGGTGTTTCCATTGAATGGTAGCAAAGCGCATAATCCACAATCAAGTGGATAGTACGCAACGTGAAAAGAACAGACCATGGAGAGTAAATGTATGATCATATTTATGGCTAGATGTACTTTTCTAAGTAAGTCTAGCCCAGCAGAGAGGGCCTATCTGGCCCTGACGGCCGGCCACTGCTCTGCCTCCATCTCTCTGCTCTCAGCTCCAATTCCATCCTAATGTGATAACCAGCTCTTGTTCTCTGCTAATGCAATCGCTGTTAGTCTGATCGCCCCCCAGTGACTCATCGACCCCCCCCCACCCACTTCTCCTCACCTCATTTGTGTGTGTGTGTGTGTGTGTTGCACACAGGAGGTGCTGGAGTCGTGCCAGACGCGCGTCTCCAAGCTGGAGCTGCAGCAGCAACAGCAGCAGCAGACGGTGCAGCTGGAGCACACGGACGCCAAGGTGCTGCTGGGCAAGTGCATCAACATCATGCTGGCCATCGTCACCGTCATCCTGGTGTGCGTGTCCACGGCGGCCAAGTTTGCCGCGCCGCTGCTGCGCAGCCGCCTCCACATGGCGCTTACGTGCGCGGCCGTGGTGCTGCTGGCGCTGCTGTGGAGGAACTGGGAGCAAGTGCAGTGCGCCGTAGTGCGGGTGGTCCTGCCGCACTGACCCCGAGGGTGGGGGTGGGGGTGAGGGGCCGGGGCACTGGAACCGAACCTGCCCCCCCCCCCCGGGGATCCCAGCGGGAGCACGTAGCCTTAAGACCAAGCCTCTCCCCTCCCCCAGAAAACCCACCCGGCTCTGCCAAGACCACACAAAAGCCTTTTCCCACAATGCACCTTGACGCCGACCGATGCCGGCAAATGATAAGCTGACGCAGGTTTGGGACAAAACGCACACTAAAGCTGCAAACACACAACCGCAAGCTGCCGTCACTACAGCCCAAAGGGTCTTGCAGTAGGAGGGAGTGGTGGTGGTGGGGGGGGTCGGGTGGGGGGGGCTGATCACATGACACCTGTGCGATCAGCCAGTTTGACCCCTCCCCTGCTGTGTTGATGGGCGGGACTTGTGTTTCCTGTCCTCAAAAGGAAGTTACATACAAGCATAGAGCCAGTTGACGAGTCAACGGAAGGTCGACTTCTGACTCGTCACTTTGTGTCTCTTCTGTATTTAAACTGTGTTTTCGTTTCGCCGCAGTGTCGGTTTAAAGCAGCGGTTCTCAACAGGTGGTGTCTCAGGATCCACATTTTCTTCCTGATCATGAAGTCGAAACCCAAGTTTATTCTACAGCACACCATAAAAATTCAAGCCCACTTTCCTGTCATGTCTGGTAAATAATAAATGATTGAAATTATTGAATTGAACTGTGTGTACTGTAAAATAAAAGCCCAACATTTTCTCTTTAAACATATATATATATTTTAAACCCGAGCCAAGCCAAGACCCAATCAAAACAGCTCCACGCCCCTCCTTTGGGTCGCGACCCACCAGTTGGGAAACACAGGTTTAAGGGACGGTTTTGTGTTTATTTTTTTCTGGGTCCGAGTGTTTGTTCGTTTGTCGTACCTCAGCTTTGTGTGTCTGCAGGGCGTATCATGAAAATATTGTTTCACACTAATGTTAAACTATTTGGGAGAAAATGAAGATTTTTTTTTTACTTTTTTTTTTTTTTTTTAGCTTAGCTTAGTGTCACATAAACACCGAAAGAGGGTAGAGAGCCGGTTCTGTCCTCGTCCTTCTGACCATTCAATGTGTCATTTCTTACCAAAACATTTGTGTTAAGATGACAGCGTGCGCTTCTCATGGTGGTTATTAATTGCTGGATGGAAGTGTTGCCTTCCTGCGATTGAATCCTTTTCAGAAAAGCTTATGGACACAGCCGGGCTATCTTTCTCTTTCTCTTTCCAATTGTTGGTCTTTGCTTGGAGTCAAACTAAAGAGGCAGGGGTGTTAATGTGGGCGGCTAAAACTCCTCAGAAATGTTGAACTGTTAGTATCACTAAACTGCTTTGAGTCCTTTTAATTTTGATGCTTTGGGGATTTTGTTTGTCTTGTAAAATCTGTGTAATGTTTTTTCAGCAGGTTGCTTTGCAAAAGCCATGAGCCATGTGAATTAAAAAAAAGAAAACAACAGCATTTATTCTGTGAGTTGACGTGCTTTCTCAGTTCGAAAGACGGTTTGGATTAGCATCCAGCAACGAGCATGTAAAACTGTGACCAGCGCTACGTGTCGGCATGTTTTAGTTGGAAGAAAAACTGTCATCATCATAATTAAGCTGCCTTTTTTTTTCTTTTTTAAATTAGGTGAATTTATAAACTTAACTTCTGTGTGTGGCCTCTATTATTCTGCTGCATTCACATCCATCAGAAACACACAGCACAAGGATTTTTTTTTTTTTTTTAACCTGTTCATTTGGTAACACCGATGATTTTTCTCCTTCATATTTTTAAATTAGTTTACTTCAGAATTGCATCGGCTGTTCCGGCCTCGTGACATGAATGCAGCTCATTGACTGGCTGTCAGTAGCTCCGAGCTCCCAAACCTGCATCACTGTGAAGAAATGCAGCGAAACGGAAAAACACATGCCTTTTGAAGTGGAGCTTCTCCACTGTGTAACTTTTGTTTTGCATCTCTTAAAAGCCAAAAGTGAAAAAAACAAAACAAAAACGGAATCTTTAAAGCCGCTGAGCATCCATGGACTTTCTTTGTTTACTTTTCTGTCATTTCTTTTTGCAGGTTGGCACAAACTCTCACGGACGTGTAGCTCTTCGTCAATGCTATATGTGTGATCTATATTTTCGTACTACCCTCTGTGTGCGTTCTATTTTATTTTTTTTTCTTCGAATGAGAAAAATAAATCTTTGTTTTGCTTTGTTTGTCTTTCATTCCGCTTTTTAACATCTCATCTATTATGCATAATCCATCAAACATTCTGTGTGATGTCAGAGTGTGGCTCAAACCAGCCTGCAGGCATCAAGGAATTCATACAGAAACTGTGTATAAAACATTTCAAACACAGAAGCAGAGAGAAATACTTTGATCTCGCAACACGACTCCCTCCGGAGGGCCTGCCTGCTTATGAGATGCTGCATCTTTTGCATGCTTTTTTCCCCCCAGGGTTTTTGATCTGACACTGGCTTTGTTCAGTCAATAGAACTGGATTTATCTTATCATGGAATGGCATTATAGACTAAAGTTAGGGGGGCTCAGACGGTTCAGACGCTCACTGGCTCAGGGAGGCTGATGGTGGCGACGGGCGACAGGCAAAGCGTCGGCCTGTGTGGCTGTCAGATGCGGTTAGTATGGAAATCAGGACGAGTCATTTCACCGACAACGTTGGAGGACTCGAACCACTATGAGGGCATAAACTCAATTTTTAAATGCTGCTTCTGTACTGCACTTTAAAACACACACACACACACACACACACACACACACACACACACACACACACACAGACACATTTAGACTGAATTCTGACAAGCAGTAATTGCCAAGCGGCTGTGTTGAATTTTAGCACTGCTAGAATGTGTGAGTCGTCTTTTTTTGTTAGACCTCAAAGACATACTGTAAGTGAAACAAATCCTCTTTAATTATTTATGAACAGCAAAATTTAAATACATTTTCAGTTGTGTAGTATCAAACTTCCGACACAAACAACACATCGGTCGGTTTTTGTTAATAAATCACTTTAACCACGTCTCAGGAGACCTGCACTTTCCTGCTTCAAGTGTTGGGAGGACCATAAATCTTTTAGCCAGTGTTGCTGGCCTCTGATTCATTATTCAGTCAGCATTTTGCTGCTTTTTATTCCGTCTAGCTTCCTTCCCTGCGCACTGCTCTGTTTCTGTCACACTTCGTTTTCTTCAGGGGGAGGACTGGCTAACACAGGCACTGGGCGAGCCAGGTTAGCTTCAAACACTCCTGAGTTCCATACATTTCCATAAGGTATTTTTAAGCACATATGCCTGTGTGCAAGGCAAAAAGAAACTTGATAAAACACTGCCATCTAGCGTTAGGAAGTGAGCGATGCTTCTAAAATTACATCCTAAACGCCTATAAACATTTTAAATGTATATTGAACACAAAAATGAATAACAAATGTAAATTTTAATATGTGGGTCAAAACGATGTTTTCTTTAGAAAAGTATTTTTAAACTTAAAATGCATATGGATATTGCAACTCTAAATAAGGGGCAAATTATATCCTATACTTTTAAACTGAAATACTGAATGCGGGTAAACCGCTGAACATAAACATCCAGGCCACAGGGCGGCGGCAAAGAGCCTCAAGTTGTTTTGGCGCAAAGCGGAAGTCGTCATAACTGTCAAGCTGGGGGAAAAAATACTTTTGTGTTGCTTGGACTGTGATCTGCCAGGTGCTGGTGGCGACTGTCACATATTGGGGTTTTCGATCGAAACGAGGCGTTAGTTTGAGACTTTGATTTTTGCCACGACAACTTGCGAATAAAGGGCAACATCCGGCGACTCTTTAAAATAGAATACCGCGAAGAAGTCACAGCGGAATGGCCCGAGTGCTCGCTACTATTAGCATGTGCAGCTAACAAGACTTGCAGCGCTAAACGTTACCGGCTATAATAGACACAAAACCGGGGCAAACTCGTTCAGTCGTATCCGGAACCGCACCCGCTTTAAATGGATGAGCACAAGGAGAACATTGACAACAGGGACGTCAATCTGAAGATGTCGGACACCAGAGAAAAGGTCAGTGTTGGCAGAGAGCTCGCCTCATGTTTCACCCCGGAGAACCACACACACAACACAGGCGGCACTAAAACACGTTTGAAGTGCAACCACGAGTGATTGCGGACTTAATGTCGTTGATTTTTAATCATAAAAAAAACCAAACATACTGATTGAAAATATTTTTCCAATACCCAAACACTGACTCCTGAACCATGTCTACTACACAACACCTCTTGCTCTGCCTCAGGACCTGCCCGACAGGACCTGTCCTGGAGAGGAGCCAGAACCTCAGGTTTCCCCACCTCAGTCCAACAGCGACTTCAGTCACCCGGTGTACAAGGAGATCGCAGTGGCTAACGGACACATCAATCGCATGACCAAGCAGGAGCTGCGGAACAAGCTGGCCGAGCTGCAGCTCGACACAAGGTAATTTAGAGTAAATAAACACGGGGAGGTCAAAGGTCAGTTTGGCCTTCTGCCACAGTCTAAATTGATTGATCATTCCCCCGTGTGTGCGTGTGTGTGTGTGTGTGTGTGTGTGAGAAGAGGTGTGAAGGATGTGATGAAGAAGAGGCTGAAGAGCCACTACAAGAAGCAAAAGCTGCTGCAGACGGCGGCCGAGGGCGGCGCCACTGACACCTACTATGACTACATCTGCGTGGTGGACTTCGAGGCCACGTGTGAGGAGCACAACCCCTCAGACTTCCACCACGAAATCATAGAGTTCCCCATGGTCCTCATCAACACGCACACCTTGGAAATAGTGAGTGGACTTTACAGTGAGAGCCGCGATTTAAAACCCACAGGACGTAAATGTGAATCTGTATTTTGTCTCTGTGACGTGCAGGTGGACTCCTTTCAGGAATACGTGAAGCCGGAGTTGAACCCTAAACTATCAGATTTTTGCGTGAATTTAACCGGAATAACACAGGTCAGTCACGTCAGTCACTTCATTCTCTCTGTATCTCAGTGTTTTTCAACCTTTTTTGAGCCACGGAAACATTTTGACATTCAAAAAAAATCATATGGCACACTACCAACATAAAATATTAAAAACATTACACTTTTTAGCCTATTGATCACAATATAGTCTCTCTCACTAAGTTTAAAATCTGGTCCTGTTTAGATCCCAGTGGTTGAAAAACACTGCTCTATCCGACCAGGGCACTGAATTACGAGTTACTAAAAAAATTTATATTTTGTTGGGCAGAAAATGGTGGATGAAGCCGACACGTTTCCGGCCGTACTTGAGCGTGTCGTAGCCTGGCTCCAGGAGAGGGAGCTCGGGACAAAATACAAATACGCCTTTCTGACTGATGGGTATGGTTACACAACAAAAAAAATAACGGGATGCGTTCATGATCTTTCAGCTTTTCGAACACAATGGTGACCCTTGGCCTGCTTCTTTCTGCTTTAGAGCCTGGGATATGAGCAAGTTCCTCAACATCCAGTGCCAGCTCAGTCGACTCAGGTACCCTCAGTTTGCGAGGAAGTGGATTAACATCAGGAAATCCTATGGAAACTTCTACAAGGTTTGGCTATTCACAGTTTAACAACATATATGTGAAGGGACTATATTTTTCTGGTGGTGAAATGCCACCAGAGGGCGCTTTCTACATTTGTTGGGAGCAGGTCTGTCAAGTTCATTCTGGCCGTCATTAAAAATTCTAATCAGGGATATGTGATATTGCCAGTGTTGAACACTAAAAAGTCAAATCTTGTAATTGTCATTTATGCAGTCTGACATCAGACAAAAAAAAAAACAAGTTCTCCTCCCACAGGTCCCTCGAACCCAGACGAAGCTGAGCACCATGCTGGAGAAGCTGGGCTTGAAGTACGAGGGCCGCCCTCACTCTGGCCTGGACGATTCGCGCAACATTGCCAGAATAGCTATACGCATGCTGCAAGACGGCTGCCAGCTGTGCGTCAACGAGCGCATGCACGCCGGCCAGCTGCTGTCGGTTCCCAGCTCGGCCCCGATGGAAGGAGCTGCTGCACCCCGCAGCCCTCGCAGCAAAGACTAGAAGCACACACAGCGCAATGACCGTGCACACTGGAACTGTCTCCAATTTGCTCCCAAAACAAAGAAGCACCTTTGCAGTTTGTATTTTAGCCGTAAAGCTCAAATTAGTGGAGGGGAATAAATTTTCATATGTTCACATAAAAGTTATGCTTTAACGTTCCTGTGACCGCGACTTTGGGAGCTTTATGGATTTTTTTTTTTTGGTTTTGTTTTTTTCATATTTTTTGTATTTTTAATAACTGAGGGCCCAGGCATCATTCCAGGATTATTTTTTAAAGGGATGCTTAAACATTACTAATATTGCCTTATGAAGCCATGTCACGTGATCTTATGACTTCACTTTACGCCAGGTTTAGCCCCCAGTAGGACAATTCTGAAGACAATTATCCAAATAATCAGACATGAAAAACAGGCCTTCAACATCTTATGCGAGTCAAGTTATTTAGTTAGCATTCTCAACCAGACTCAGAACCTCGGTTGCTGCTTTTGTTTCTCCCAAGATAAGTAAGCTTCACACCGGGGGTTTTGAAATCATAAGGACCTGAACTACCTGTATTAAGCTACTTTTGCACCACACGAACATAGAAAGATTGTCCAGTTTTTTAAAAGACCTGCACATTGAACATCCTGATCTGATGGGACTACTGTCAGATTAAAGCCTGTTGTTTTGTGTCAATACTGAATTTACATTTCATGGAAAATGTTCTATTTTCAAGGATCAAACATCTTTAATGCTGGGTAATTATTAAAAAAAAAATAAAATTAAAAAAAAATAATTCGGAGGTTGTCATGTTTTGACTTCTGAAACTGACTGGTTAATTGGTAGCATTATAGTTTTATGGGTTTGACTCCCACTAAAGTCAGAACCACAAAACAGACTCTTTGTCACAACAGTTTGTTTGTTTGTTATCTGACGCACAAGGTTTCCGTTTTGTCAAAAGCAATAAACGGGGAGAAATATGATGGGCATTGGGCACTTACTTGTATGCTGATGCACTTCTGTCAGTGATTTCTTCGATAAGGCTCCTCCCACGCTGGTGGCTTCCCCCCCTTCAGTCCTCCCTTCCAGGTTTCATAAGAGTTGAAAACCGAAGTGTTTGTTTCTCGTTTCTTCCCGCTTGGCATAAATAACACCAAGTTAGCACGCCCACTAGTAGCCACGTACCGCAGTTTATCGCGGAGTACACGTACACAGACTTTTAATTTCGACTTTGGGCGAGGTGTTAACTATATTAACACAAAAAACCCTAAAGATACAGATATATGCAGGCTAGCCGCGAGCGTTGCCAATCCGTGATGCTAGCTGTGAGCGCGAGGCTGCTTGGTGAGAGGGCGTAAACCTGACGTCAAGGGGCTCGGCACGCGCGTTTCTACCTTTATAAATAACACACACCCTTTTTCTCATTTTGTTTTCCTCATTCTTCTTGTTCTAGTATTTTCAATGATGAACGTGCACGATGCCCTAAAACCTTCTGAAACAGTTGTGTTTGATTTATCCAGAGCTGTATCTGTCACTATTTAACATTAGCTTAGCAATAGGTCACATGACAATTATACCGAAAAATGTAGAAAGTGGCCTGTCTTCAGTCAAGTATAGGAAATTTCAACTCTACTACTGACTACATATTTGTAAGAAAGACACTGACACTTCAGCAACTTCATAGTCCAATTAAAAAAATTTAATATTTGTTGTCAAACAACAGCTTTTCTTTTGTTTTGTCTTCTTTTTTTTCTTTTTTTTTTAACAACGGCCTTTTGGTCCAGATATCTTTTTTTCTTCTTATACATGTTTGTGCTTTTTAAGTACATTTGAGAATGTTTTATTTTGTTCAAAGTGTTCAGTCATATGTTCAAATACACATATTGTACTATCTTATACAGCTAAATTATTACACTTGAGGTCACAATGGCTTTTAGTGGTTTTCCTTTGGGACTTCAATACTTTACTGGTCTTTGGCAGCTTTAAAACTCATTTCATCTTTAAAAAAAAAAAAATACTCATTGGCAAAGTGGTCTGATATCCTCGGTGCCAAGCTGTTGGCTCCCGCCCACTCAAAACATTTGCGACTACTTCTACAGCGTTTGCTTGTAATGGCTGTGAAATATTCAGAAGGTCAACATTTGCATTGGTTTTAAGAAAACACTACATTTGGCACCATTAAAATCCCAGAGAGTACACGAGAAGGCGCTGGAGAGCTGGAGTGAGGCGTTCACAGGCAGGTGCTGTACAGAGTCACTTTGTGGCTGATCTCCTCCAGGATCCGTCGCACCAGCTGCTCCAGCTCCACCAGCTCGGCGGCTTTGGCCTCCAGGATGTTTTGGTTGGACTCGTAGGAGCTCTCCAACTCTAGAAGCGAGAGGAAGTGACATCACACGCGAGAAACAAGTGCACGTACCCAGAAGGAAAAAGGAATGTAACCGATTACGCTTGGTTTTTCTATTTTCCTTTAGTGACAAATAAAAACATTATTCGGCCAGCATTTCCAGAAACATTAAGACGTGCAGAACAAACACTTAGACGGGTGGCAACCTTCGAGTCTATGCAGCTTGATGCTGCTCTGTTCAAGGAGTTCTCTGGCCTCCCGCTGCAGCTCGTCGGCTCTCCTCCTCGCCTGCAGTACTGACTCCCCTTTATCCACTGCCAGCTCCTCCACCTCCACCATCTTATCCTTCACCTCCGCGTCAAACTCCTTTGCGCGGTAGAGAAACAAGAAAAACAGATTGGTTTCCGAGACTGGAGGCAGCCAGCGAGGCGCTTTCCGAAGTGGTGAATGAGTGAATGAGTGAACAGAGTGCGTTGGCCAACACCTGCTGGGCCTCTTCTGCGTTCTGGCTGGCCTCGTTCGTCACCCTCTCCACCCTGTCTGCCAGTTGGTCCACCTCCCTGTTGTTCTGCCTCAACAGGCCCACCTCCCGCTCCAGCTGCACCAGGCGACCAGTGGTGTTACTGAGCCGCAGCTCTGACGCATCTGTCTCCAACTCCACCTTATGCCCACACACACACAAAAACGCACACATTGAAAGCAGGCGTCATTGAAGTCGTCTCCTCCTAGTGTGTGAAGCGTATTTCTCTGAGACTCACCGTGACTAACAGGTCCAGGGTTCCCCTGGTATTGTTCTGGGCCAGCTGGATGGCACTCATAGCCACGCTCTGAGCACGCTCAGTCTCATCCAGAGCCGCCCTCACGGTCTCCACCGTTTTGTTCAAGTTGGACGCCTGCTCGCTGTGGGGATCAAAGGACAGAGATGTCAAACTCGGTTGCAGTCTTGGTAATGATCAAACTTCCCCCCTTCCTTCCGTGTCACCTCGCAGCCTTGGCCTCCTTCAGCAGGGCTTCGGCAGCCTGGATGTCCTCGGCGCTCTGGCTCAGGATGGTCTCCACGCTGGTCAGCGTGCCGACCTTCTCCCTGATCTCGCTCGTCAGCTCCTGCAGCTTCTCCGCAGATGCAGGCATCTCCAGGGCCAGCACCTCGTTGGCCACCGCCTCGATCACGGAGGCGTCGGCCTTCTCATCTGCATCGGCGCAAGCAAAAAAACACACACAGCTGATCCTCCATGGCTCGTTTCTAGCGATTCCGTTTGCAGCGGGTGTATTGGAGGTTATTTTTTACTGTTGAGCAGGTCTCGGATGTCTTTGATGAGGCTGCGCAGCTGGTCGTTGCTCTGCTTCACTCTCTCTTTGCTGCGGTTAGATTTGATCAGCACCTCCAGAGCATTTGCCTTGGCCTCGTTTGCCCGGTTGTTGGCCTCCCACACCTGTTAAACACACGCACACACACATAGTTAAAGGTCCACAGTGTAAAATTTGGCTTGATTTATGATTTTTCTATTGTTAAAAACGTAATATACTGCCCATAATTACATTAGTAAAAGTGTACACTCACAGTAAAACAAACTTAATTTGGTTTTTCTACCCTTAGAACGGTTCTCATATATATATAAGAATATACATAGAGCAATTGTCCTACTTAGCTGCCATTTTGTGCCACCATTTTACCACGTGTGCCACGTTTCATACGAAACACGCTGTCAAGCGAGCTTCCTTAAATATCTCAGCTTCCTTATCCTCAAGAATTTTAAACATTGGATCTTTAAGACTGGTTCGCTCTCACCTCAACTCTTCAGAATTCCCATGACGGTGACTCACCATCCTGGAGAGCTTGTCCACCTCCTGCATTGCCGCCAGGATCTGCTGGTCCATGTCCTTGGCTGACTTGAGTGCGTTTTGTGAGGCAGCGGCGAGGCCTTTGCAGTCCCCTCCACCGCACTGGGTCGCTCCTCTGTCTTTGTCCTTGCAGCCCAAACCACCGCAGGGGGAGCCTGAGCAGCCGTCACCTTCGTCTGCACCACCGCAAATCTGCAGCGAGGGTGCAAACGGATGACTTGGTAAGTGAAGTCGTGAAACTAACAGCGTTTTACTGACTGTCAGCTTCCTAGAACAACTGAAAAATTTAGATTTCCCAGTGCTGAATAGGACCACAGTGTTGTTTTCTTCTGTGAAAATGGCACAGAAAGGAAGCTAAACTGCTTTCGTGTCTCCCCTCCCACCACACCTGTTCGCTGAGAGGCGACAAGTCCAGCTGGTCCAGATCGGCGGACAGCTTGTCCAGCTTCTTCAGGTTCTTCTCGTGCTTGCGGTCGAAATCCTTCTGGCCGCCAGCCAGCGCTTCCTCCGTGGTTTGCCGAGTGGCGGCCGACTGCTCCAGCGTGTTGCCTGGGTTGCTGGTGGAGATGTTTGCTCGGAGCTCGGACATCCTGGACTGCTGGTGCGCTTCGGAAATGGTGTCCATGGCGCCTGAGAACGTGCAAAAAAAAAGAAGTTTATTTTAAAGAGACTTGAGCAAATGACCCTCCTGCAAAACGAGCTCTTACCCTGGATGTTGGCGTTCTTGGCGTTGTACACTTCCTGTCGCAGCTGCTGGATGGTGCGCTCCAGCTGACTGATCTCCTCTGTCAGTGAGTCCAGGCTGGTGTCTGTGTCGTTGGCGTCGCCGTGGAGGAGGTCCAACAGCTCCCCGGTCGTGTTCAGCTTCCCATTCAGGTAGGTCATCACGCCGCTGGAGAATCAATGAGGATTTCAAGAGTTCAGGAAAGGTGTAACATTTGGCCTGATTTGTGATTTTTATCATTGGTAATAGTTAATATTAGTAATATACAGCCCATAAAAACATTAATAAAAGTGTGAACAATAAAAGTCATTTGGTTTTCCAACCCGTTGAACGGTTATTATTTATATATACGAATATATATATAGAGCAATAAGGGTCTTGCTCCCAGTTAGCTGCCATCTCGCACCACCATATTTGTAAGGAAGTCTGGTGTGGACAAACCAGTTCCCTAACAGCGCGTTTTGCATTTAGGGTGAACGCTCGCGTCCTCAAAATAAACCGAAGAAGAAGGTGAACGAGGTACCCAAGTTTGTGTGCACAGGCCACCATAGTTCACTGGCAAGCTCGGGAGAGGGAGTTGGAGTGTAAAAGTGCTGCAATTTAAAATGTAACCACTTGACGTTGCTGTTTCTTCTCAAAATCTCAGAATATTACAGATTTAACATTTCAATTTGTTTTTTAAAAAGTCACTCACATCCTGTTTGTGTACTTACGTGATCTGATGCATCAGTTCCTGGGTCTCCTCCAGCTTGGCGGCCGCGGGGTTGCTTTCCACGATGTCCCGCACCTCCTTGGCGTTCCTCTCCAGGCTGCTGACAAGCTCCTTGTATGGCGCCGTAACGCCGCTGCTCTTCAGCTCCGCCACCTGCTGCTCCAGGCGCCGCGTCTGGTTGGTCAGCTCGCCCACCACGGTGTCCCACAGGGCGAAGCAGCGGTGACAGGGCTCGCAGACGGGGAAGTCGCCCTGGTAGCCACGGGCGCACGTGTCGCAGCGCGGGCCAGACACACCCTCCCTGCAGGCGCAGTGGCCGGTGGAGCGGTGGCACTGCGGGCTGGAGATTCCGCGGGGGTCGCAGTCACAAGCTGTGAAAGACGGAGGAGAAGGGAGGGAAGAAGCAAAGGTTTTTAAAATGCCCCCCAAAATACCCAAAAATATACGCAGACCATTGCAATACATGGAGTTTAGAATGTTTCTTGGAGATACAAAAGCCAAGAGAAAATGTATTTTTCATTTTAACTCCATCACAAAATTGCAGCTGTGCTTAATTACTTTAATTCTTTCAGTCAGTAAAATTGTCCATCACAGGATTCTGAATTTAGATGTTTTCTCACTTTTCTAACAGGTAATTTATTCCCTAATAAATTAGATTAGATCAGAATAGATTAGATACAACTTTACTGATCCTTGCAGACAGTGTCCTCAGGGAAATTGAAAATCACAATGAATATCCACTGCTTATTTGCGAAGCAAAATGTTCCATTGAGAATAGGCCCTACAAACAATAATAACGAAAGCTGATGGTTCTCATGTTCCAAACTCTTTCTATTCTGGAAGTTTATTCAACCTCCGGCATTGCCCACACAATAAACCCAGACATGAACATGACCCAGAGAGTCAACCCCCCGGCACCCCACCACCACCACCATCACCACACACACACACACACACACACACACACACACACACACACACACACACACACACACACACACACACATAAAGGACTGGCCTCACTCCCCAGAGAAGAAGAGGTGGACCTGTGTCAGAGAGCAGGAATGCAGTTTTCGGAGATGTTTCCACCACCAGTTTATTTGTGTTATTTATGGAGCAAAAGGTAAAGGTCTGAAAAGTAGGTATTTTTGTTCTGGGTTCAAGTGTAGACAAGTATTATGGAAAAATCATTTGCCTGTTGTTGGTTTGAATGAATCACCACATGCGGCAAAAGAAGCCACCACCGGCCTTCCTACTTTCCTTAATCGGCTCCACATCTTTTGCTGCGTAAAAATGCACAGCACACCCACACAGTTCTCAGCACCGTCGCCCCAGATTTCCCACGAATCTGTGCATCCTGCGCGCACATGCAGGGCCGGGGTCCAGCTGCTTGGTATGGAGCTTAAGAAACGCAGAGGGTACAACGTGGGATTCCTACGTCCTCGGGGTGTTTGGCGCATGACGAAAATGGGAGGGCTGGGAGCGGCGGAGAACATCTGGTTCTCATGAGCCGGCCGAGAGGGAGAGGTCATTCCCAGATCCCCGGCCTCCTTCCCGGCCCCCTTTTTTTTTTCCCTCCTTCCCGACCCTTTCTGTTCCTGCGGGGAGCAAGCCGGCTTCCGTGAGCGCACTTTATTATTAGAGTATCTGAGGACAAGCTGACCGATTTCAAAGTCAGTTTGAAACCACTTTACAGCCACTGCACACACAGAACGATTCGACCACACAGGCAAAAACTCGTAGAGCTGAAGAACCACAGTGGAAAAACAGCAGAGAAAAAAACCCATCCACATTCTCATCATGCTCACTCAGGGGAATTACACAACCTATGACTGTGGAAGGGAAAAGCAGTAAAAGTGCAAAGAACAACACTAGAGTGCACCACGCACTTGAACAAAGAGGTATTTAGATCCTGGTGGGTTGACCGGTGTTGGATTTAATAATCTGTTCAGCAACTAAGCAGACATGCTCGTTTCTGTAACTGGGCAAGGCCAGTTGCTCCCAGGCCCCCAGACTCCAAGATGGCGGCTCATTCATTTCAATGAAGTTGCTCACCAAGCGCATACGCCGAAAAAGTGTTCGACTTCCGCATTAATGGGCGCCATCATGCCTCTGTAACTCACATCATCTATTTGGCCAATCAGAACAATTGTGAAGGTCACTTACAGGCACGTCAGGACGCAGCCAATCAGAATGAGCTGAGACACAGCAGCACGTACGGAGGCGTGATGTCACGTTGGGAATAAACTCTTTTTTTGGTGATTTTTTGGCCTTTATTTATAAACAGCTAAAAGACCATCAGTGTAAAATCTACAGTAGAAAGACACGTTTCGCCCGCTGATAAAACACCGTGGATGTAAAACAGCTGCAGAGGAGAAGCACGATGGGAATGCGGCCCCAGAGCACAGCACCAGAGAAACATTAGCCCTGATTAACGTTTGTTTCTTTGAGTTGACAGTGGAGCCTCGCTGACACACAGCGGTCCCTCCAATTTACTTTTGTTTCCGGAGGTGGGTTTTAGGACCAGTGATGTGTGCGGCAGTCATGATCCTACCGTGACATTTGACCTCTGGGTCACCCCAGAAGAGCTCTCGGCACTCCCGACACGTCTTGCCGCCAAAGCCGGGTTTGCACGAGCACTGGCCGGTGACCTGCAGCAAAGAAACAGAGGGGGAAAAACTCACTCAAACACATACACAACTGTTTGAACAACGACAGGCTTTGTTCAACTTTGATGTTCTCTTTAGAGTAGAGTGAGCTCTTCCACAGGGATTCCAGAAACTTTCTTCATCTGAGCGGAAAGGAGCCAGTAAACACAGAATCCCAAATATTTGTGTGTGAGTGAGTGTGTGTGCACACATAATTTTTTTATGCCCCTGTGTGCACACCTGCAGATGTGTGTGTGTGTGTGTGTGTGTGTGTGTGTGTGTGTGTGTGTGTGTGTGTGTGTGTGTGTGTGTGTTTGTGTGTGAATGTGGGAAAAAGAGACACACAATTCCCAAACAGCTGGGGACAATATATCAACACAATCACACAAAGCAGGCCTCAGTGGTCAGATGGTTTGGTCTCAGCGAGGCCCTGCAGCTTTTCACACACATAATAATAATAAAAAAAAACATTTGGAAGAAAAAAGTCCTGGCTGCTTCGCACACAAAGAAAACTTTGGCGAGACTGAGTTTGTTGATACGGAAGTGCATTGCTGCTACACTAGAAAAAAAAACAGGGCTCAGTATTGCGATATAACGTGATTGTTATAACGTGAAAATTATCACGAGAAAATGTGATAGTTTCATGTTCATTCATTCATTCATCTTCTATACCCGCTTATTCCTATTCAGGGTCACAGGGGTCTGCTGGAGCCTATCCCAGCTGTCTTAGGGCGAAGGTTATAACGTTAAAATTATGACAAAAAAATGTGAAATATTACGTTATTTTGTGATGGTTTCATGTCATAACATTAAAAAATTATGACGAAATAACGTGATAGTTTCATGTTATAACATAGAAATGATGACGAAATTACATGATGTTTTCTCATTATAACGTGAAAATGATCACGTAAAAAATTAGGAATAGGGTCTGATTCATTCTTCCCACAGTACAATCCCATGCATCTCAAAATCCTCCTCAAAGCACGCACACTAGTATTAATTTCATCGATGGTCCTCAATAAATTCAGGATCTCAAACCAAGTTAAAAGTAAAGTTTAATAGAATCATACAAAACGCAGTGGTGTTGTTGGTGGTGGTGGTCTCACCTCAATGCAGGAGGATCCGAAGGAGTGGACGGGGTCGCAGTCGCAGCGCTTGCAGCCGTCACCGCTGGCCAGGTTCCAAGTGTCTGCAGCGCAGCGGTCGCAGTTCTGGCCGACCACGTTGGGCTTGCAGGCGCACTGGCCGCTGTGCTGCTCGCACTCGCAGTCGTCGGCGGACTGACAGGCCTGGGAGGCTGTGCCAGGCGCGTGGCACATGCACTCTGCACAGAGCATGAGAAGTTTGTCGTTCATGGCTTTTGCAATTTGGCAAACACGTGTTAATGCTTATGGGCTCAAATTGGCATTTAATCAATCTTTTGAAGGTCCAGTGCGTGGAAGCCCGCCTGACAGTGCGTTTTCTAATTAGGTCACTGTCAGACGTGCTTCATTAAATACTGGGCTTCCTTAAAAAAGCGGCACAAGATGGCAGCAAACTAGCAGCAAGAGCCTCGCTCTGTGTACATGAACTGTTCTAAACAGGGATGCACCGATCCCCCTTTTCTTTTCTACAGAACAAGTAGAGTACAAGTACTTGCATTTTGGTACTCACTGATACCGATACTGAGTAGTTAATAAGGCCATTGCAAATTATGGAATTACTTTAATCCCGGTATCGGTACTGATAGACATTACTGGTATCGGTATCAGTGCACCCCTAGTTCTAAGGGTAGGGCAAAATCAAGCCAAATTTTACCAACTGGACCTACTGCACACACCTGTCTAATGACAATCTAATCTCTGCCAAGCAGAAACACTCAGACTCACTGCGGCAGCTCTGAGCGGCGGCGCTGCCATAGTAGCCACGCTTGCAGTTCTGACAGGCGTAGCCCTCGGTGTGGTGCAGGCACTTGAGGCAGGCGCCCGTCCGCACGTCGCAGGAGCCCGGGTCGTGCATGTCGATGTTGCTGTTGCACTGGCAGGGCATGCAGCGCCCGCCGGGCACCAGCGGGTTCCCAAAGTAGCCCGGGGCGCACTCGTCGCACCTGGCGCCTGCATGCAGCGAGCACAGAGAGGGCACATTCAGGTCAAGTTGGGTAATTAAAGAGACATGAGGAGCAACATGTGACACCTGCGTGAAACAAACCCTGGGTGCAGGGAGAGAGTTTCTGATGTGTGTGTGTGTGGTTGTATACCTTTGTAGCCAGGGCTGCACACACACACCAGCTGGTCAGCCATAGTGTAACAGCTGTCGGAAAAGTGGCGTCCACTGCGCGGCCCATCGGGGCACATGCAGGGGCGACAGTGGCCTCCTGAGCCCAACTCCGGGTCACCGTGGTAACCGTCCAGACACCTGCAGGTGAACAAACACAAAAGAAGGTGAGATTACAGGAGCAAAACATCTGAGCCTCGAAGGTCCTTGAGAAAATTATGCAAACAAATAAGCACACTGGTTAAATGTGATGCCAAAAGTTGCTTCCCGCCTCCTGTGGATGTGGCACAACAATGGCTTCAGAACGTCTTTGAGAAGTAAGAATAATTGCCTTTCTGTGTGTATGTATTCCAGCCATTGTGCAAGTACAAAAGAGAAGAGATCAAAGAACAGAACGAGCAGGAAGTGAGAGTCAGACGCAGTGACCTCACGCAACATTTATTTCAAGCATGCAAAGAGACTCAGAGGCATCAACATGATGTTACCTGGTGGTCGTCTACAGACATTGTGCACAAAGACCAAAGTGAATGTTTTTGATGCTGCAACTTTCCTGTACAACTCGGTGCTGCTTTTGCACGGCGCTTCCAGAGATCTGTGTCCAAGAACTTTAACATGGGAACGTTGATAGTTTATTGCAGGGCCACCCTGCGACAAACAACCACTCTACAACCACACTCTAGTCGATTCAAAGTTGCCAATTAGCCCTGTGCTTGTCTTTGAACTGTGGTAGGAAGAAAGTAGAATCCAGAGAGAATAGAATAGAACAGAATAGCATAGAGTAGATTAGCATAGAATAGAATAGAATAGAAAGCCTTAATTTATCTCACATTGGTGGGAGTTACCTAATTACAACATGTATTGCAATATAGAGAAGAAAACAATTATATGCATTTAAAAGAATAAAAGAAAAAAATAAACTATTTATTGAGTAAGAAAGGAAGGAAGGAAAAGAAGCCACGCAGACATGGAGAGGTTTGAGAATTAAACCATCAACCTTTCTGCTGTGAGGTGACTAAATCGTCCTAAACTAAACACTAAAAAAATAAAGTGGTTTCAAGGTGTCCTTGAAACCACTTGAAACAATAACATAGAATTGCAAATGAAACATGTGAAAACAGACAGAAAAAACTAAAACTCAGACTCCGCAGGTTAGCCAGCCGGGTCAGCTGATCATCAGCCTCCTACCTCTCACAGTGGTGCCCTGTGGTGAAGTCCCTGCAGCCCTGACACTCTCCGGTCTGAGGGTGGCAGCTGTCGCTGTGGCCATTGCAGTGGCACGGCCGGCACTGCGGGTAGCCCCAGAAGCCCGGCAGGCAGTGGGAGCAGTGGCGGCCGGCGACGGCCTGGAAGCAGTTGCACTGGCCCGTGGCCTCGTGGCAGAAGGCGTTGACGGAGCCGCGGAGGTCGCAGTCGCAGGCTGTCGGGAGAGGTTGGAGTCGGCGTCAACAGTCGTCCCGTAACGGTGAGAAGAAAGAGGGTCAGGAGGCGGTGCTTACGTCTGCAGCCGGCCGGGCTGAACAGGTAGGTGGCCGGGGCGCACTGGTCACAGTTCCTGCCCACCACGTTGGGTCGACATTGGCACTGACCGCCGCTGGCCTCGCACACAGCGCTGAGGGAACCCTGGGGGTCACACTGGCACGCTGGCCGACGAGACAAGGAGAGTTTCATTAATTTACTGGGGGATAAAATGCGCAGTTTTAGTCTGAACCAGCCAGTGCTCTTCAAGGTTTCAAGACTTATTTGTCACATGCATGGATGCACAGGTACAGCAGCAGCGAAATGCAATGGCAACAACTCCAGCATTACGCAGAAAAGAAAAACACATTCAATAACTCTAAATATGCTTTTTAATGAAAGGTGGCTATTTTTAGGAATTTAAATATAAACCGTGTTTGAGTTATTTGACACTTTTATTGTTACATAATTCCATGTGTGTTCATACGTAGTTTTGATGTCTTCAGTGAGAAAGTGCAATGTCAATAGTCATGAGAGTGAAAGAAAAGACATTCAATTCATAGGGTGTGTCCAAACTTTTGACTGGTAGTGTATATAAATTATACAAAATACCATATTTTCAAATGATGAAGTGTCAGACAGCAGGAGGTAGGAGTAAGGCGCTGAGCTGTCTGATACTGCAGGTAGGTTGTACATGGCGCTGTGGTCTGTATAGAGGGTGTGACTGCCTTGAAGCGTAACATGTCGTTACCCATGGCTCCTTTGTGCAGCAGCGCCGAGACGCTGAAGATGTAGTCGTTGCAGATGTCGGTCATGGGACTCTTGACGACGCTCTGGCTGCTCTCCAGGCAGCGGTAGCGCTGGAAGGTGTCCCAGGCCACCTCGCCGTTGACCCCGTTGAACATGTCCATCTCCCTGACCCGAGGGATCAGCACCAGCTGCACAGCAGGGAGAGGAAGGCAAAGCAAAAGCACAGATGTTAGACAACATTACCAGTGAGCGGAGCTCTACCTCTCCTCCCTTCTGCACCTCCCCCACCCTGCCCTAAGTCTTAGGTCCAGTTAGTGTTGTAGTCAAGACCACACCAACCAAGGCCAAGACATTATCAAGACTAGAGAGTCTTGAGACCAATACATTTGGAGTTCGGGAACAAGACAAGATCAAGACTGTATATATCAAATACAAACAAAACAGAAAAAATGACCAGTATCTTTTTTAAATTCAACTTTGCTACTAAATGGAACAACAACATCTCTTTTCAGCAAAGGTATCGTTTAATAATTTTCTTTAAAATTTTGCTACTTTGCCAACAATTTTTGAGTCATTTTAAAAAAAGAACTTTGCTTCATAAAATTTAAAAATAAAAGAACTAGGAATAAGTGTTGCTGTGTTACTCTGGGTCTCACAAATAGAGCGTAAAACAGCAGCAGCTGAATTCTTTTCTGTTATTATCGTGTCATTATAGTGTTGGCTGAGTCTTGACCGGCCTTGATCAAAAATCCCGAGTCCGTCCAGTCCGAGTCCGTATTTATCACTGTCACTGTTGAAATGCACTTATTTATTCTCCCCTCCACCCCACAAACAGCCTCAGCTCATTCTCCAGGCTGCACATGTACATAAGAATCTGTCCTTAATGGCTTGCCTGGGTAAATGAAGGTTAAATAAAAGAAACAAATCAAAAGTCTACGCACAGAGTCGATGAGCGTGTACGGGTTGTGGATGCCGCTGTTGGGCGAGTACTGCGGCAGGCTGAGGCGGACGGTGTAGTTCTGGCCCTTCTCGAAGCACACGGGTCTCACCAGCAGCACGTGTCTGAAACAAGGAGCAAGTCGGAGGTCAGGCGCGAGCCGTGATGGCCGGCGCGGCTGAGCAAGGGGAGGAGACGCTCGGCCGTCTCACCTGGATCCAGGCGGCAGAGAGATGGACTGGTCGTCTCCGCTCTGGATGGAGTTGCTGCAGAGGCCCGAGTAGGTGGGAGGGTTGAAGACGGGACGCTGCACTCGGACGTGGACCTTCTCCCACTGGTCTGGCAGCTGCACAGGCAAGCACACCGTTATCTGTTGCTTAAAGAGGGATTATTAAAACCTTCTGGAGAACAAATGTGTTCCTGCCGCAAAAGGGAAATAAGCAGGTAGAAATATAATGTTAGGAACCATGTTCTTTCAAGCATGAAAAACCACGAAAAACGAATTAATAGAAGTTTGCACAGTTGCAGCAGCATACACAGTGCCAAGAGATTTAAAAAAAAAAAAGTATTAAAAAGACATAAAGAAAATAAAAAAACAAATTATTCACATAACTAAATACATATAAGTATTTTATTGCACCTGTTATATGTTAAGTTAAACGTAATAATCAGATCATTCAAACGTCTTGATTGTATCTAATATATTGATGGTGCAGTTCTCTGTTTTGGCTTCAATAACATTTGAATAACGTTTGATCTTAGATTTTTTTTTTTGCAGGCACAACTTCAATATCAAATTCAAGCATCAACTTTCTGAATCAGCCGAGTCACCTGCGGCTCGTAGCGAATGAGCAGGTCGTAGTCCATGGAGTCCGGGACGTTGTCGATGTTGAACTGCAGGTAGTCCCCCTCCGGCACGTTGACGAAGCCCATGCCCGTCCAGGTGGGGCTGCGGTCCAGAGGGTAGGACCTCGGCACCAGGGTCACCCCCTGCAGGGGAGGAGGACGTCAGCACAGCGGAACAGATCTGGGCCGGAGAGAAGAAGCCATGACTCACAGGGCCGCGGTCTGCCTCCTCCGCCTCGTAGGTGTAGTGGTCCAGGGCGATGAAGTAGAAGCCGGACTCCACCTGGTCGCAGCGCCGGCCGAACATGTGCTCTCTGCACACGCACTGTCCCAAGTGAGGGTCGCAGCTGCAGGCACGGAGGCATCGAACACTTATTGCCTTTACACTATTTTCCATCCATCCATTTTCTCATCCTCATCCTCAAATTTTTAGCAAAAACTGTTTGTTTTTTTATGTCTGCAGGTTTGTTATTATTTAATCAGCAGTGCATTTGCAGTAACCCCATGAGATGTCTTGTTTTGTAATACAGGTTAATGCAGTGGTTCTCAACTGGTTGAGTCTCAGGACCCACTTTTTTTCCACTCATAATGAAGTCGCGGCCCAAATTTATTCAACAATAATTAAAACTTTCTGTCATATAGTAAATAAATCATGTCGGTGAAGACGTGTCCCCCAGACATACTCGTTGTTGACGGCCCCGCCCTGGTCGCAGTCACACGGCCTGCAGCCGTCCCTATCATTGGACAGGCCCCAGTGTTGCGGCTGCAGGGAGAAGAGCAGACGGTCAAACACGATGCCTCGTGAACAGAGGCGACGCTTCTCGACGTTTCCTCCTTCCGCACCAGGCACTGGTCGCAGTTGTATCCCCCGACCAGCCGCTTGCAGAAGCAGCTTCCTGTGTCCGGATCGCAGGAGTTTCCTCCTGGCAGCGTGCCCAGCTGGTTGCAAGTACAGGCTGCCAAGAACACACGAGCAAGCAGTGAACCGAAGATTCCACCGACTACTTGTCAAAGATATTAGAATTACTAGGCATGCACTGATACCACTTTTTAACAGAACGAGTAGAGCGCAAGTACTTGCATTTCAGTACTCGCCGATACTGAGTACTTAATAAGGCCATTGCACATTATAAAATGACTTTGATTTCTTTTTTCCAAAGATGCTCTGTCATTTGAACAACATTCCTCAGCATGTTTTTCTAGAACTGGATCACAAGTTTCACTGCAGCACAAAAACAAATTTAACAAAATTGTCACATGCATACATATACAACTGGAATCAGTGTCGTGGTATTGGAAGGATTTCATGAGTACAAGTAGAGTACTCCACCCTGGTACTGGTATTGGTATCAGTGCATCTCTAGTAATTTTTACCTATTAAACAGGACGAACAGAAAAGAATGAACAGAATTCCAGTGATCTTCCACTTTTGAAAGATAAAATGAAGGAGTTTTCACTGTAGCTGTGGTTCAGGTTGTGATTTGTGACTCACCCAGGCAGCCGTCAGGTCCCTTTCCCAGGCCGTGGTGTCCCTGCCTGCAGTGGTCGCAGCGCTCACCCTCCACGTTGGCTTTGCATCGACACTGGCCCGAGATCATCCCGGCGGCCACGTCGGTGCGGGCGTCGCACAGCCCGCCCTGCAGGGACCCTTCTGGGTCGCAGTTACACGCTGCACGGAGAGAATGCACACGACCAGCTCAGGGACGTTTCACGCACACTCGTAAACTCGCTCATTGTGTTGAAACCCGCAAAAGGTCACACGACTATTGTCAAGGGGTTTTGGGAACGTGGCGGAGGACGTTGGGAGCTGAAGGTTGCACTCAGAAGGTCACGGTCCCCCTCTCACACATCTCAGCAAATTCCACAAGCCGAGCGGTCAGGGCGCGTTAAACACCCACTCATCTTCTCCTCCAACTCGGAGGATATTTACACGTGAGAATGGACAAGATAATGAAAGGAAACGAGCAGCAGCGCCGGCGCGCAACTTCAAGGATGAGCCTTGAGCAGAGGGAAAGAGGTGAGAGAGGGAGGGAGGCGTCGTTCCCACTTTGGTCGCGCGCTCAGTAATTACGGCGACGGTGACGCAACGACAGCCTCTCACTTCAAAAGCTCTCAGCGCTCCAGATGGCGCGCCTCGCCTACAGAGGAAAGTATCCCGGAGGAGGCTGCACCGCGGCAGGGTCAGAGGTCGACTCACGCTCGCAGACGTTGGGGTCGCGCAGGTCCCGGTTGGGGTGCTGGTAGAAGAAGGGGGCGCACTGCTCGCACTGCCGCCCGACGGTGTTGTGCTGGCAGTCGTCGCACACGCCGCCGCTCACGTTGCCCGTCGTCATGTACACGGCCAGGTCGAAGTGGCACGACGTGGAGTGGTGGTTGCACTCGCACCCTGTGGGGGAGAGGGGGGTTTACTCCAGGTCGTGAACTTTAACGCTGTTAAATTCATCATTGATTGATTGATTGATTGATTGATTGATTGATTGAAGAAAGGGTGAGCGAGCCTGAAATGTTGAAAATGTTTGGTGCAACAAAGAAGAGCCATAAAACAGAAGGAGACGTGTGAAGTGGACTTCATACTCTTGCAGGCGTGCGTGTTTCTTCCCTCTGCGGGTCTCCACGGCAAATCTTGGTAAAAGTCTTGGCAGCGCTCGCAGTTCAGTCCGACCGTGTTGTGATTACACACGCAGTGTCCGTGGACCTGCGCACACAAACACAAAGAGACACCACGGTTCCGACAGTCAGCCTGGAACATCGTTCACATCGCTCTCGGTGTGTGATTTTCCTACCATGCCCTCCGCTCCCGTGGGCGCTCCGTCGACGGGGGCGCACTCGGAGGCGTGGCCGTAGCAGAAGCAGTTGCCGCGGACGACCATGTCGTACAGCGAGTAGTAGTACTTCTCGGTGACCTCCTCGCGGTTGTCGAGCAGGTTGTCGCCCAGCGTGTGGAGCTTGAGGAACTTGATGCGGAGGTTGGTGATCTTCAGCATGTCTTTGAAAAAATAAATAAATGGAAGCACAAAGATGAACAAAACAAACAGTTTTTGTGCGAAAATGTGCGATTGAGTGAAAAAAGATGCAGTCGCCAGCTTCTTGTGCGCCCACGGCATTCACCACATACTCAACATGAGGCCTCTGACAGTGCATGTGTGTGTGTGTGTGTGAGTCCGAGTGTATCGGTGAGTGTCCAAAGTGGCTTCCCCACGTGAAATTCCACACGGTTCCCTTCCTGTCTGAGCTCCTGAGGCTCACAGCTCCGGGAGGCCGTCAAACTGACTGATTTATGAAAGCTGCAAAAGAAAAGCATTTTTATGGAAATTCTGGGGAGGCTTACTCTGTATCCTCAGGCTGTAGGGGTCCTCGATCTTGAAGGCGGGGTCCAGAACCCGAAATATGACCTACAGCAGAGAGCAGGAGAGCGTTTTTTTTGTGTGAAACTATTTCAAACCCAGGATGCCTGAAAAACATCATTTAGCTGAACATGAATATTCCAACCAGGCGATGACTCCCTCACCTCTCCCTCGGTGGATGGCTCAATGTTGGAGTAATGCGAGTCGCAGATGATTTCGTCCACTCTGACCATTGGCCCCTTGGAAACGCCGGGGAAGGACAACTGGCAGTCGTAGGCAAAGTAACGGTACACCTGCCACGTCTTGCCAAAGTCCATGGAACGTTCGATCATCATCGCCGCCGGCCGAAACGTCTGGAAACACAAACATTCAGTGTCTTTACAGCTTCTTCCCTCATTTAAAAACACAACTCAGCTCTATGTTCTTTTCCCAGACACAATTGTTTCTGCGCTGGCGTAAACTGTTTGGTGTATAAAGCATTTTTTCATGCCGCCAGGCGGACACAATAAAAGGAAGTATAATTTTAATATCATGGCTAAGAGGGAGGGGGTTTATCTTTCCTGTCGCCAAATCCCAGAGCAGGATGGGACGGGGTGCTGGTGGAAAGTGTTCTAGTGAGTGTATGTTTTGACAGAGACGCCGAGAGAGAGTTCCACCAATCCATCTGGCTACCATCACGGCCAAAAGCAATAATTTTTCCAGAGCTCATCCCCCCCAAAACGCCCTTCCCTCCTCCCTCCTATTCCCACCGTTCTCCGGAGACCACAAGGATTTTCCACACTCACTCCAACACAGCTGTCCCATGTGCTGAGCTTATCTCCGTGGACGAGAATGGGAGTATCTGTATGTGAAATGTGTGTGTGTGTGTGATAGAGAGAGCACCTTGAAGGTCATGATGAGGTGAGTGAAATGAAACTCGGCCTCAAGGTCCAGCTGGATGGTCACATTCTCCACACCTGTGAAAGACAGAACGAGAACATAGCGCAGCACAGACTCAGGAAATTAGCAATTAAATGTCAGTGACACATTTTTCAACAACCCCGCTCTTTAACATATGTTTAATTTAAACATTGGCCAGCTTTTCCGCACATGTTTATGCAGCTGTCTGAGCTGCTGGCTTCCGTCACCCGTATTTTGACTTAAGGTATTAGCAAGCTATGCTGAGAATTTGTTTCGCTGCCGAGCTCATTGTGGTCTTAAAGGTGATGTAATAACAATAATATTTCCTCCCACAATTTGCACATTCAAAATCTTTACATTAAACTGAATTGATTTATATCGAATATAAAATTAATTCATTAATATATTAAATGTTTTTAACAACTCGAATGTACTCTTAAATCTTACCCATCATATTTAGCTGCCGGCAATACCATTGCGCAACCCATTCACAACAACTGCGTACTGGTTGCGTAGGCTATGAATCAGGGTCGCTTGTTCTATTCAGCTTTATTTATCTAATTCCTTTGTAAAAAGCCATCCATCCTGCACTCTATTATTTTGTAAAAGTATGTTCAATTAAAAGAGTCCAATGCAATTTAAACATTTGGCTTATTTCTAATGTCTATAAGGAACAAAACTCTTCAAACTATGTGAACCATATACTTTTTTTGAAACTTTATTTTAAGTTATGATTTCCCACTACTAGCGAGCCACTGGCCTGTGATGGTCATGGCCCTGGGCCCTGCAGGAGGCCTCCTTTATTTTTCTGAATGAAAGTGTCCAACACTACACTTGGCCTTGGCACTTGCGTTATCACTTAGCTTGCACATCAGCACTTAGCAACAGCTGAGGCCATGGAAGCGAAGGGTCGCGGTGAGGGATTTAAGAAATCCCGGAAAGTGTCCGCCGCTTCCTGCTGCTGGAAAGGCATCTGCACTGCTGGCTGTCGTTTCCTCCATGACTCACACCTCTGACAGATTCCCACCATTCGGACGTCGTGGACGTGTGCAGAATTACGTACACTCGCAGTTTAGTAAGGAAAGCGAGGGGATGATTTAACAGGCTGGGAACTTGGATTGTGTTACAACTGTCCACAAAAGTTGTTCATCGAAAGAATCTGCCAGTGCAGTTTTAACATCTGCTGGTCAGCGAGTCCAGCCATGACCACATCTCTTTCACAACCGGATGTTTTCTACACCCATGGAACAGGCACTTTGAAATCTGCCTTCAAAGTTTTTGTCCTTGAACTTTGGGGAATTTCTGTCCAAAAAGATTTCACACCAATAATTTAATTGCATTTTTTTCTGATGAGCAGAACGTTTCTTGATCATATCTATGATAGACATTGTTTGCCACCTTTTTGTGAATACTGATAAAAATCAACATTTTAATTTACTCTATAACGACACTCAATCAAATGTATATGGCAAAGAGAGTCAAAATTATTTATTTAAATTGTCTCAATCATCTCCCAATAAACCTACGTTTTTAAGCCAGATATTAAGCAGTTACATTTGCTTTTATTGTGTGTCATGAGGTTTATATTTATTCCTCTACAGCTGCTTCAAGGTCAACTAAAAGTCTCCTGCACTGTCTCATTACGCGCTTCCTTCTCTCCTACTTGAAAGGCCTGTCGAAGCGATGACACACATCTGTTTCTACGCACACACACCTGTTCTCCCCCCTCTTGCACACCTGTAAGCTCCTCCCCCTTTCACTCCCACTGCCCTGCTGCTATTGGCCACTGGCTCTGTGATCTCTCAAGCTCTGTCTAGTCATTAGTGAGCTCAGTTCCCATGAGAACGGAGGCAGCGAGAGCTCACACACTCGGGCCTGGAGGGCCACTGGACGCTCACCGTTCTCAGACTGCCACCAGGTCTTGAGGCGGTTGTGGGCGAAGGTGGTGACCACGTTCTCGATGGTGTGGCTGACGGGGTTGGTGTCCTCGTCGTACATCTCCCTGGAGTCGCAGATAAAGCAGTTTGTCTCCTCCTGAAGGACAGATCGTGCATGTTTAGCCCACAGAGGAAAAGGTTTTATTTTTTACCTATGATTTATTTTCATTTTTTCACTCTGCAGCATCACACCCAGTTTGTATCGAGATACAGGTATCCTTGTCTGCGGCGCATCTGTTTATTAATCTGTTTAGCGTGCATGTTCGCAGAGGCCTCGCCTGCTCGGCAGATGTTTTGGCGTGCATTCACTCACTCACACACACCTAAATCTCTCAGTGTTGCAGCGTGTAAACACACGGCGGAGGTATTCTCAACCCTTGCCAACCATCTGATGAAATGCAGAGGCGGACAAAAGTGGTGCCACTTTAGCCGTCGTTCCGTCAGACAAAAATGCCGGCTACTGTAAGAGCTCACACTGTGTGCGTGTGTGTGTGGGTTTCATAAGGACACCATTCAAACTGGGAGAAGGGCCAAAAGTCACTTTGATAAGGGGAAGCATCCCGTTCTGCTCGCCCCCAGACAGCAGCCACACAGGAGACGGATTGTGAGGAGCACACAGCGCTTTTATTGTGGAGAGGAATGTCTGAACTCCCGCACCACGAGACGACCAAGATACTAATGACTGCGTGAAAGCTGCCACACTCACACACAATCACACACACCAGACTCCAAACAGGCTGCACAGGCCCCATGATGTCATATAAAATGAAATTCCAAATCCCTTCCTGTCACCAATTCAGTTGTTAGAACTTAAATAAGGCAGCAGATGAGCAGCAGCGTATCAGAAAAGTTCCTCCCAAGCAGTCACGGCAAGGATGCTCTGAAAAAGTGTGTGGACTGTGAACGCAGACCGTACGGATACATTGTTGCTGCATTGCGACCGAGAGCGAACAAACACAATCAGAGCTGCAAGGAGGCAACAAAGATACATTCAAGTGCTGTGTAAATAGTTGTGCAGCATTGCTGCCACATCCAAACAAACGGTTATGCAGGCAAACACATGACTTTCATCTCCGGTGCAGAAAAATAAACCCCTGGGATATCAGTGTCACTGTGCAAAGGCAACAAAGTTCCGGGTTGCACAAACTTACCTCCAGGTGTCCCACGATGCAGAAGCGCTCGGGCTCCTTCAGGCCGCAGGTGGAGTTCACGCTAAGCTTGTGCGCGCGGCCGATCAGCAGGTCCCCGGTGGCGGGGTAGCAACTTCCCTCAGTGCACACGTCCGCGAACTCCGGCAACAGCTGCTGCAGCTGCAGCTGCTGCAGCTGCAGCTGCTGCTGCCCCTGGGGCCACACGGGGCCCCAGAGAGCGGCTGCAGGGAAGAGATGAGGAGATGGGAGAGGAGAGCTTAATTTCATTTCATTTTATTTTGAGAAATCACCACAAGTTTTAATAAACAACCCTCAAAGCAGCCTGTGACCCACATAACACTGAGGAAAGATCATTTTTAGACGAAAATCACGTGGATTCTCTGTGTTCGTGTGTCAGACTCTTCCTGCAGCAGCCTCAACTTCTCCCATCCTGCTCCCAGAACTCACTCAATAACAGTTTTCATATGGCTCTCATTAAGCGAAGAGAAGGGGGGAAAAACCAAAACAAAACTCATTGCCAGATGGAGCAACAGTGCGCAATACGAACCTCTTCCCGGCCATTTGAAGGAAAATAAAAACAAGCAGCGACTTAAACTCACCCAGAGTCATTAGTAGGTAGATCGGGAGCGACATGTCCGCGTGTGGAGCAAGCGACGGCGAGTCTCGTCGCCCGCAGTAGTGTCTCGCAGCTGAGCGTGCGTGCGCGTTATGACGCGCGAGAAGTCCGTCTGGAGCAGGAGTGGAGAGAGTTCTCTGGTGGGAGTGCGTGACGCCTTGCGACGTATGACTGATGAGGGGTGTACGGGGAGTGGGCGGTGCCAAACTCTAACTAAAAAACAAAACAAAACTGTTGAGAGTTCCACATTTGCTGAAATGATGAACTGCGCTAATTTTGTGACGCTTTTATGCTTCAAAAAAGGGAGGGGGGCGTTGCAAACATGTATAGTCAGGTTGGTTTATCATATAACGGTTGCCTTATTAGAGTTTAAGTATGGATTTATAAGCAAAATTGCATTTTAATAAAGTCATTTATTTTTCATGGCCATCCTACAAGTCTTAACAACAACAACAACAACAACAACAACAGTAACAACAACAACAACAACAACAACAACAACAATCTATCAGGAACATATTTATTGCTGTTTTTTCATAGAAAGTCAGTGGCACCATCAACACATATTCAATATATTCATATTTCCCGTAATGCTGCATTAGCAGTAGCTAGAGATACTGAGTGGAGTGGAGTGTACCCTTCAATGGATAAAATGATACTGCTGCCTGCCTTCATTTGTGAATAGACTCGCTTAAACTCGAGAATATAATGTATTACATCACTGCAAAATGGTTATCAAGAATTGAAAGCAAATTGTGAAATTATCTAATCAAATTTGACCTTTTATCTCATCCTCTGTGTCACCCAGTGTAGAGAAGAGTATGGCAATGCTGTCATCTTGTGGATTTAAAGAAGAACTGCTGCCAGAACTGTACCGCCCTGGATTTTTTTTTTTTTCATTTTTCGTTTTATCTCAATTTCTGTATTGATTTGTGCAACTATTGATTTCAGAGCTGTAATGGATGTCGGGTCTTTGCCCCTCCATTATATTTCTCACGTGTTCTTTGTGTTAATACATTATTTCTGCAGCTTGGAACCACTTGGACAGATGTGGTTCGTAATATATCAGGGGTCTACACGCGGTCTTTTCTTAGTTAACCCAACAATCGGAACCGGAGACTAAACACCTCTCTCTCAACTTCCTCTAGAACTGCCTCCAACCCTTGTGTGCAAGCCCCTTTTCCCAGGAACCCCCGCACCTCCTTAAAGGGACCTTAACACAGACCCCAATAAACAGTAACACACATTTCAAGAACGTTACAATAATTTGCACATAAGCCTTGCAGTGATTTGAGTAATCTTGGCCTTTCTTTTCTTCCTCATTATTTGAGAAGGAGTCCACAGGTACTTACTGAACTCCCGCCGCTGGAACCTCAGAACAATCATTTATATTGTGACAGTAGCCTGTGATTGAGGTGAATTATGCAGAAAAGTAGTAGTTATTCTCCTCAGCCCACTGTGCTTGCGTGTGTGTGTGTGTGCGTGTAGGTCGAAAGGGGGTCGATGTGAGTCATTTAATTCTCAACACAAAAGGAACAGAAGAAGGAAAAATAAGTAGTCAACCACAGACATAATGGAGGGACAGTGTGTTCTTTTCTGCTCTGACGTAGAATTTTTCTCGACTTTGTAAAATCTTGCACCGGTTCAAATAGTTTTGACTTAGGCTACATCAGGCTTGCCGCCAGTTTTTATGCTTCTGTATTGATTTTTCCCTGTGTATGTCTCACAAACCGAAGAATTAACAAGCTGATAATTAATAGCCAGATATCGCTCTCTGCTCTGCTGCCGGCACAACTGGGGATTGGCGCTCTCGCCGGATTTGGAAAGTTGCCCGTGGTGACACCGCCAGCAGCCGCTGGCTCCCCTTGATTCCCACAGTTGATTTCATTTGAAGGACAACTTCTGAGAAGCTCCTTACTGTGAACAGGCGGGAAGACTGACAATAAACGCCCCCCTTGAAACAAAACCGAATCTCCTCTGTTTGTAAAACTCACAGTGCAAACCAGCAACACTGGGACTTAAAGATACCTAAAGACATTAATGACACTTGAAGAGACCAGTTATCATAAAGGGCTGCAAGACTTAGTGGTCACATGATTAGTGTGAGTTGCAAATGCTGTTGTACTTGACTGTCCTTCTTTTCGTAAATGTTTACACTGAAAGTGTCTCTACATCAAGACTGCTTCTCTTCTCTAATGTGGTGTGAGTGAGTTTCTCCCACATTATCATAACGGCACCAATTCAATTAATTCTGACTCATTTTGGAGCTGCTCTCTTTCACACACACACACACACACACTCTCTCTCTCCCTCTCTCTCCCTCTCTGTCTGTCTTACACACACACGCTCACACTGAAAAAACCTCTCCTAACCTTCAACAGCAGGGGTGAACACACTCACGCTCGCCTCCCCCTCCTCTCCTTTCCTCGGCGTCATTTTAATCTTCCCTCCATGCTGAGAGGTTACTTGAGAGCGAGAGCAGTAAAGAAGAAAAAAAAACTACGGGAGAGAAAGAAACCTTTTATTTCTCTTTAAAATCTTTTATTTCCTCCTCAAGGTTTTTCTCACAGTCTTGAGAGTACCATGGGGTGTGGAAATTCTTCACCAACCAACACAAACAGCAACAGCAGCAGCAGCAGCAGCAGCAGCAGCAGCAGCAGCAGCAGCAACCCAGCAGGTGAGAAACAGAATAAAGGTTTGTGCATGGAAGATTCTTGAAGCAGTGAGGAAAAGACAAAAAGGGACAATTCACTTCAAATCAAATTTTTTCATAATAAGAAGAATGTGAAATTAAAAATAACATAGCAATGACTTATTTTCAATTAATTTTTCATAATGTAAATTAAGTGTGTGTGTGTCTGTGTCTGACTTCAGGTCCTGCCGAGGCGTCATCAAAGCCGTGAGTTCATTTCCCATTAAAACTGTCTGACTTGTCTGACCTGCACACTTCCTGACTTCAGTTTCAGTTGGCCTTCACTGGACTTTGATGTTTGTCTGTGTATGTGTGTATGTGTGTGTTTGTGTGCACAGATCAGAGGACTCAGGCCAAGAAGACGACAAATGGAAGTGAGTTGTTGATTTTCAACATATCACGTGTGTGTGTGTGTGTGTGTGTGTGTGTGTGTGTGTGTGTGTGTGTGTGTGTGTGTGTGTGGGTGATGCGTAAACAACCTTCCCGCTGACAACCTGCTGCATGTGTGCAGGGACTACGGCGGCGTGTACGTGGGCTTTCCAAATGACATGAGCAACATTCCTCAAGTGCAGATAGGGTCCCTCAGAGGTAACACAAAAGATGTCCTCACAATATCACAGACAAAAACACACACGCACACACATGCAGAGAGCCTCAATTTCCTGTCGGGGCTCCAGGGTCATGAGAACATAGGAGCAGAGAAAACACTGATGACTGCTGCAATTTCTTTCTTTTTTTTTTGGGTGGGGGGGGGGGCTCATGAGTTCAATCGCCTCACGTTATCTGCGTGTGTATCTGCGCACGTCTCTCAGAATTCATCGTCGTGATGTTTGATGTTCCTCTGTGCTGATTAATGGAAGTGTGGCCCCGCAGAAAGCGACAGAGACTCACTGTCCCTCAGGAGGCCGCTGTGGGGGAAAGGACTCTAATTGTAATGACGAGCCAGGTAGGTGTGTGTGTGTGTGTGTGTGTGTGTGTGTGTTTGTGTGTGTGTGTGTGTGTGCTCCACCAGCTTTTCTTCTTTTCATTAATGGCAGTGCTGACGCTGCCTCAGTATTATTGCATTCATGCCTTGGCCAGGTGAGTCATTGTTATTATTATGTTTTAGTATATCCTTTTTTCCAATTGGAATTTCATTTTAAAAAGTAATTTAATTCTTCATTGAAAAAAAAATCTATATTTTATGACAAAAATTAAAGGCCCCTCTCACCTTTTTAACGCCTTCTGAAAATACATTAAATCTCATAAGATTAATGCAAATTAAATTTAGTTGTGCTTTCCTCAAAAACTGTCATTTTTAAGGTGTTACAACAGGAATCTGATTTTCCGGGAAGCTGTTTACAAAGTGATGAGAGCAGAGGAAAGGCCACGTTCTCCGTGGTCCTCAGCATCATCTCAGACTTGAAAACTCAGCTCCACCTGCTTAACCCAGATGCAGAGACCCTCGTGCTTTTACTGGACGCTGCCTCACTGGGATTGTGAAGCCAACGCGAAGGCGCTGGAACACTTGTAGCCGGCTCACACTTCAGTCTTGCCTGCTGTGACTGACTCACATTGACCAACAAGCGCTGCGGTGGGTGACCCTCAGTTGAAGAGCAGAAGACTGACACTAGAGGGCGCCAAAGCTGCTCGTTGAAGCCGAGGAGCAGGTATTTTTACTGTGACGCTGTTTTAATTGTGCCTCAGACCTGCTTATGTATGTATATATGTTTGTATGTATGTATGCACTAAATAGAACAATTTCTATGGAAATTCCAAATGTTCTCAAACAGCAGGGGTTTAGGAATTCCTGCTGTTTCAAACAGATTTTGAATCCATCAATGATGAAACCCTGGTGACTTGAGAAGCCTGCTGCACATTTGACGTGATAATCGTGGTGCCGAAAGAGAAGAACATCCCACTGACTTTTAAGATGTTTCAGTCTGTAGCAGACAGATTGTTAGAAAAGTTTTGAGCACATTTTAAAGAGAATAAGAAAATGTTGTTTGAAAGTGTGAGAAAACACAAGGAAAGAGGTTGAATTCCTTTTTTGTTTTATGTTTAAATTCATAAAAAAAAAATCAATAAAATATTTATTTGAAAGAAAACACTCTTCCACACAAAAACTTCTTGATATCACCTGAGCAACTTTAGCAAATTTAAATAAAAACAGTCAACGTGAAGGAAAAGTGCTGGTTCACGCTGTGGTCGTAGGTTAAAGTGCCTTACTCTGAACTGTGAGAATGTGTGGAAGTGTTGCGGAGGTTTTTAGTTGTTTGCTCCCTGTGATCACTGCGCGCTCTTCCCGACGATCAGCTCCTCTCCGGCCGCCAGCTTCCGGTACAGCCGGAACAGCTCCTCCGGGCGTGGAGGTTTGGATTCCGGCGTGCGGGGGATCTCGAAATCCGACGAGCCCTGCGAGCCTGGCAGCTCGTCCAGATCAGACCGGACGCTTTGTCTCGGGGTCTTTAGATCCACTCCGTCCGGATCCTCTGGGGGCAGGATGACAGTGTCGGCCAACTCCGAGTCCTGGTTCTGGGAGGAATGGTTGGACAGGGAGGCGGACAGAGTCAGACTGAAGCCCTCCTCCATGGCGGCGGTTTCTTCTTCTTCTGCTTCTTCTTCTTCACTGAAAAGTTCTGGGGTCTGTGAGCCAGTCATCCTGGAGAGGGTGGGGCTTGGTGCGGAGCAGCAGGATTGGCTGTTGAGGCTGTTCTGGCTGTTGCGGCTGTTGAGGCTGTTGAGGCTGTTGAGGCTGTTGAGGCTGTTCTGGCTGTTCTGGCTGTTGGGGAGCTTTTCTGTCGTGAAGAAATTCTCCCATTTGGGAGACTGAGGACGATCATTAATTTCTTTTTTCTCAGTTTCTCTGTTTTTCTCCCCATCCATCGCTTCCTCTTTCAGTGTTGAATCCCCGTCCCCCTTCTCCTCATCCTCCTCCTCCTCGTCCCCCCTGTCTTCATCGTTGGACTCGGTGCAGTCCATGTAGTTCCCGGCCACGGACTGCGAGTCTATTGCATTCACAGGCAAAGACTCCTCCACCGCTGCAGGGGGCGCTGTTTGGTGAAGACTCTGAGCCATCCCAGCTGACATTCGACACACAAAGACACAGTTTACAGTTAATTTAATGACCACAAACTAAACTAGGGATGCAAATTATCGATTAATTCATTAATCGTTAGTTGATTGACCTCATTGATCGATTAACGATTAAGTGTTAAGCGGTGGTTTTTCATGAGAACCTAAATTTCACAATGAAAATGTGTAAGGAACACAGACAAACATTAAATAACCCTTAAATAATGTTGAGGGTCCAATGTTACCCATTTTAACATTAGAGAACAGTAAAAACACCCTAAACATTTATCCTCTGACTTGTAATGGGTCACATTTCAACTTTTTTATAAAAAAAAGTTGTTTAAAAGTGACTTTGTATATTATGACCATCACAGTATCTACAGGTGAATTGCTCTTTCCTGCTACAATACTGTTATAATAATATTAACGATGCGTGTAAAAAATCTTCAATTAATCACAACTAATTTAATTTAATTTAATTTAATTTAATTTAATTTAATTTAATTTAATCGATTAAATCCTTAATCGACAATTAATCAATTAAATTCTTAATCGAAAATTCATTTAAAATGTATTAATTGTTAACATCCCTATAAAATATAAATATATACAATATATACATTATATACACTATGAAAAAAATCACTACAATCAAGAAGGGTTCAAGTTGTGTTATTGACCGTTTTCCACTGCGCGCTCCAGCGCCATCTTCTTCCTCACTGGCACCAGGTCGAGTCTGTCAAACAGCCCGTTGTCGCTGTCGGAGTCTGAGTCTGCCAGTTGCGTAAGAACAAAAACGATGAGTAAATGTGAACGCGTAACCAGGTGCCACGACCAGAGCGAAGGCAGATGTGCGCCGTTGTCGTGGTAACGCACGGCTCGCTCACCGCATGTAGGTTGCACCACCGAGCTGCGTTTGAGGACCCCCAGGGGTTTGTAGGCGAACAGACGGTCTGACTGTTTCCTGCACATCAGCCTCAACCTGCTCACACAAACCACGCAGACACACACAACTGTACATCATGTGTATACAACAAAAAGCTTTAGAATAAGAGGCTTGCTGTGACTTACAGGACGTTATTTGAGACTTCGTAAGAACTTTTAGCTCGAGTAATCTGCTCATCAGTGTATTTTAACTATTCTCTATTTGATGCACCTCTTTTTGGTTTGTTATTCAGCTATTATTTTGTTTTGCTGATTTGGGTTTCCTAGTTTCCTCGGCTAACAAATTAATATAAAAAAAAATAATATTAATAAGCGCCTCACTCACATCTGAGTAACATCAGACAGCGTCCGACCAAGTGGGATCACACTCGGGTAGATGTTGACTGGCTGCAGGTAGGACAGGAAGTCTTTGAGCTGCAATTGGAGGTGGGAAATGTGTGAATATTGAGAATCTAAATGTGGTGATGGATTAGAATAAAAAATATTCAGATTCTTGAATTTAAAATCAAAGACAAGATACCTCTGAGTAGGACGAGTGGAAACTGAAGCACGCTCTGAAGGAACTCATTCCGGTTCTGCAGAAGGAGAAACAAAACACATCTTGAGCTCTCACAACACTTGAAATGAAAAACAAAACAAAACATAAATGAAGTCAGACATTCAACATGCAGCTCCTGAACATGTGGACCTCGCTCTCACTTTATTATCACGTTGGTTTTCCTTGTTCTCTCTCCGAACCACATGGTGGACGGTTTGATGCTGATGATGCGGAGAGGCGTCCCGTCGACGGCAGAGCAGCCACACGGAATCCGACTGCCTTGAAAAAACTCCTCGTCCTGTTGGCGAGAAGAACAGGGGGCCGACCGATAAACAAAACACAGAAAGCAAAGACGTTGGAGTCCAGCCCCAGAGCTTCTGAGCAGAGTGTTGACCTTGGGGTGCCGGCAGGCGTGGATCTGGGTCCTGCGGTCGGTGGTCACGAAGCTCAGGATCTCCGGCATCTTCTTGAACATGTCCAGACTGTTGACGTGGATCTGGGAAGACGTGTGTGTGTGTGTTTGTGTTGAACGTGTGGATGCTTCTCTTTCCGGATCGACATGTGTGTGTCTGTGCATTTGCGTTGCTTGTGTTACTACCTGTGTGCCAAGCTCCTCCCCTAGGTTGGTAAACAGGTATTCATATCCATATGCGGCTTTACAGTTGAGCCACACAACATGGTAGGGACTCTGACAGATCCAGTTTCTGATCAGCTCCAGGATGCCGTTCAGACAGGCCTCCTGGAAACACACACAAGATTAGCAGAGATTCAGCGTTGAAATTGTTCTATTCAAGAGACAAATCGAAATGTTACATTTTCCTTCAATTTTACAACGTAGTCATATGAGTTACTGACTCGAGTAGGAATTTGGTAGAAGCGTGGGTCGTAAAAAGTTGAGTCGAGATACACACTCTGGATATCTTTCACTCTGTAGTGACAGAAGAAAAAGGATACATGTGTTTTTATCTGTTTTATCTGTCATTAAATCTGAGAATAGAGGCAGTCAGAGACTTAATAACCTGCTGCCAGAGTGCAGAAGTTCTATCCTGGACACGTCTCCAACAGACAACCTGAAGTCTCCTGTGTACAAAACATTTCCCTGGGAGCCTTCAAACAGGAACCTGCAGCACAGACAGACAACATTTCAGGATTTTTACGCTTGAAATCTTGAACGTTACACACGCATGCGACTGTCTCACTGCAGGTGTGACGACGTTGCATGAAATCGGGATGTGCTTAAAAAAAGCTGGACTCACATTACAGAGCCGGGGCAATGACCCGCAGGGAGCAACGTGACGACAAGATCTTCTTTCTGCCACGCAAGCAGCAGAAAAACAGTTTTCAGATAAGAGGAGTCAGGAGGAAAATCAACCGGAACAAAAGTGTCAAACACGCAGGACTTTTCGCACCTCTCCAGATGCTTCGTCGACCAGAGAGATCTGCGTGGGGCTCTCCAGCTCCAGAGGAACCTAGAAGAACAAATGGACATGAGTCATCTCACCAGCAGCAGACAGAAGGACAGCCGGATGTCGACTTGGGATTTAGAGATAAACAAATGCGTGGAATATTGAGTTCTTAACCCATCACTGACAGTGACAGGAGGGACTTACAATGTACTCCTCCCAGAAGGCGTACTTGGGGTTGTTCAGCAGGAGTTCTTTGGTCACATAGGAGCAGTAGAGCCTGACTGTGCGGCTGTAAACACAGGGTCACACAGAAGAAAGTGGGCCTTTGAGCCTTCCAACAGCAGTCACACATTGTAACTGAATGTACAACGACGACAGCTTTACGATGACTAATCACGCAGACCTGAACTGCAATTTCCTCCTCAGCTTCGGTCCCTTCAGTCCTTTCATGTGATCTGAAGGAGTCGACAACAGAATACGAAGGTGCTTAAGAGTCATAGGACCTCGGTATTGTAGCGGCTAAAAGAATATGCAAACATTGTACACACTGATTACGCCTGCAGTCAGGCTCACCTTTATGGCAGTGGGAGAGGAAATACGCCCGGGCATGTAGGTTCTCCCGGTCGAAGCGATCCAGAGAGACGGTGGAATATTCTCTCATCCGGCCCGCGAACGAACTCATCTCGGAGGCTCAATGGTAGAAAGTGTTTTTGTTGTCTAAAAAAAAACGTCAAAGCTGTCCCCAGCTAGAAGCGAATACTGTGTTATCATCATCAACCGAACCGGACCGCCGGTGTTCGTTTGTCCCGCCCACCCGCTTCTGCTTCTTCTTCGTGTATTTTCTTTTGGCCGCCGCTCAAGCATGTTTAGGAGTCGTTACCGCCCCCTAACGCTTGAATTGAGTCACTTACTTCGATTAATTTAATTTTAAATAGATAGATAGATCGATAGATAGATAGATAGATAGATAGATAGATAGATAGATAGATAGATAGATAGATAGATATTCCAAGACATAAAAAAGAAAAAGAAAAAGTGCAGGCTCCCAAATTGTGAACCTACACTATCATCAATATATGTACAACAAACAACCAAAGTAATTTCTCTGAATGTCAAGAACTCTTAACAGGAATTCTAGCTTCATAAATTGATTCACTTTATGAGCTAGTGAGCGTATCATTTCATTTTCTTTTTTTTTAAAGGCACTCGGGTAAAATAAGGATTACGGTCCCATTAACAGTAACATTCATGACCTGCTTAAAATGGGGCAGTAGTTTTTTTTTTTCTCCCCTCTCTCTTTCTTTTTTTAAACAGACTTAATCGCCCGGCCGCCCGGCTCGTCACACTCTTCTCATGTGATGGTAACATGAGGGGTGAGATTACCCCCCACAAGCTCTCAAATCGGACATATCCCTTATTTTGAATGCATGAGAAATCAAGAATTTGCTATTTATTAGTCTGGGATACTATTGGGATATGTTATAAGAGATAGAGACGTGGAACTGCCGGGACAACAGCTGGACCACAGACCCGCAGCACCGCGGACAATCCTGCAGCAGCAGCAGCAACAAGTAAGATGGATTTCTGTTACTCTGGTAACCACATTGAGTCCATTTCTATTTGCATTTCTAGTCTTTGTGAGGAATTGTGGAATAATCCGAGTTGAAAAAACCCCCAGAGCGCTTGCACTTTTTTTTTTTTTTTTTTTTTTTTTGCACTATAATTGTTTTATTACACAATTTTCGCAGCCAAGTGAAAGAGTTCTGGAGGGGACGCAACAAATGCCCTACATATTGCTGAAAGACAGAACACTAACTAAAACCTGAAGAACTGGTTGTGTGATTACTTTATGGGTGTACGCTTTTTTGGTCACAAAATAGTCAAACAACCCTGAGGTACAAAACGTCATTGAGAGAAAACGGTAGTTTGCTTTGGTGATTATCCCAGAAAAACATCGCGCGAATGTTCACAGCAGCCAGCAAGCAATCATATCGGCCGAGGGATCACCGAAGTAAGACACTCAAAAGTTGCGCTGGTTGATTGCCATCTTATTCTTTTTCTGAGCGTATGCTACCGTTGAACCGGCCACGCCGTAAACGCAGTCGAGTTTGGAATTGACTTTGGTGGGACAGACGCCGCTAAACTTCCGGCCGGCAGCGCGCCGATCGGCTCACTGACAATTGTAGCTACTCCTCGCCTTTAAAAACAGCTTGAACCGGAGCCACCGCCGGGGCTCACCTTTAATTCCCACTCGACACACCACCACCACCACTAGTGAGTGTTCGGCTTTTGTTTTGCCTCCCCTCTCTGGAGTTGTGATTGCAGAGCAGCCGTCAACACGGAGGCAAGTGCTTTATTGCTTTTTAATTGCATGACGACGACAGAAACGAGGAGTCGTTCGCTCGTTTCCACTCGCTCGGTGTTCGGGCTTTCTGTCTGTCATCAGTCGAATGGTTAGCCTAGCCGCGCTAGCCAGCCAGCCAGCCAGCCACTCAGCCTGCTTTCCAGTGCTGGTAAAGGGAGAAAGCTCCTGTTAGCCTACTGTAAGAAAGCTACCCACTTCCATTAGTCCGGTAACAATTCGCCATTTCGAAAGAATGAAATTCCTCAGGAAGACGGACACTTTCCGTGTTTTACGCATGTTTTACGTACAATTCGCCACTTTACGATAGCATATGTCATGTCAGGTTTAGCGCCGACTACTCGGCTAACTAGCTGTTTGGATGAAGTTAAATGTCTTGCTAGTATTGCTATCAGATTATTCGGAACCAACTAATGCATTATTTCTCAGTTCATATGCTTTGAAATGGTTTGATTTAGTGCATTATAAAACCGTAAAGATAAATCTATAAAGTACACAATAACCTGCTTCCTGACTGTATTCAGAGGCTGTTTGGAACAACAGACAGTCAATGTGAACTCGGGGGATTAGGAATGTTTCAATATAAAAAAGAGCAAGGACAAACATTAAAGGGCAGATGTCTATCTGTCAAAGGAACCTGTAGAACGGTTGTGACGAGGAATCATAAATGTGTTTATTTGTTTAAAAACAAAGTGGTGAACACGTATAAAGCTCAGGAATGATTAGCCTGTGTGTGAAAATTATATCGAAATATTTGTTGAGCTGCTTACATGATATGTAAAAAGGGTAGGTAACATATATATATATATATATATATATATATATATATATATATATATATATATATATATATATATATAGTCAAATTAATTTTGTAGGTGCTGTATCCTTTGTTACCTGTTTATTTGTATGTATATACGTACAATTATGACAGCATAAACTAAACTAACTAACTAGCTAGTCAGGTGAGCTTGCTAGTTTAGTGAGTCGTGTTTTTACATGTGTTTTGGGTGAGATTCAGGTGACCCGGCTCGTTTGCTCAGCTGTCTTGTTGTCAATGTTGGCTCATAAGGTTATTGACATTTCAAGTGTTTCCCCAGCAGCATCAAAATGTCCACCAAAACGCCACCTTGCTATTTCAACATTTGTATCTTGATACAGTCAATTATTATGCCAGTTTTGACTGCGTGCTGCAACGATGGTGCAGTTTTTTTCTGAATCCAAATATGGCTATTCTCACCCAGTACCTTGTGTATATATTTATCTGCATGCAATTTGGGAGCCAAGCCAACTGTTGCTTAATCAATCGGCTTAAATTGACGTTAATATGACAACTGAAATGGTGGGAAATGTGTTAAACTGTCATTTTGAACTTTGATTTCAACTTGAAGATTGTACTGACTAATGGACTAGTCAGTATGAAAGTCATGTATTAAAAGAACAACGAATAGCCGTTATTGTTATTGTTAGGCAATAAGTCCATGCAATGCTTCAGTTTGTCACCTTGACTGGTTTCCAGTACTTCCAGTTTTATTCAGGTGTAACGGTGGTTTGTGCCGTTGCACCAGCCATGCTTCTGCTCAGCCCAGCTAAGCTTTGTGGCCTCTTTCTCAGGAGCCCCCCCCCCCCGATCACAAGGCTCCGTGAGGAATGTAGCTCAAGGCCGCTCTTATTCCATTTTATAATCAAGCTCTTGTTTCTCACTTTGTGTTTTCTGCTGAGAAGGCTGAGTGGGGTTTGAAATTCCCTTTCCTGTTGCCTTCTGACCCAGAAAGGAAGCAGCGGCAGAAGCAGCTGTCTGTGTGAAGGTGCGGCGTTAAGCCACATAAGAATAGACATATTTTCAAGGCTTCTGGAAATGACACCCAGTTCCTCCTTTTCAAATGCCAACAATCATCACCATCATCATCATCATCATCATCATCACTGCTTTTTCTTTTTTTCTTTCTTTTTTTGATGTGACTTACAGTTATGGTCACACCTGGAAAAAGGGGAAGCGAAGCCAAAGGAGTGACGGCATGAATCAGTTGTTGTTCTCTTCTTGCGCTGCGCCGCTGCTCACTGGTTGACTTCCTCGGAAAACGTTACCGTCTTCCACTGCTAGAGAAAGTGTTTCTGTGTTCAAAAACATGTTTTTTTTTAAATGGTTCTATCGTACATTTGAGTTTGTCATTGTTATTTTTTTGTATTGAGTCACTGGGAAAATCAGAACTTCACTTTTCAGCTCCATTTAATTCCCGTTTTTTTCTACACTTTACTTTTCCTCCAGGTGAAGCAAAGAAAACCCACGTGTCTCACCATGCCTCCATCGTTCCCTTCACACTGATCCCCATCCCCGACTCTGTGCAGCTGCAAGCTTCCTCGATAGCATGCAGCACTGGGCCGGTGTCTCCAGGAGGCAGTGCTGCTGAGAGCCAGGTGGCCTCGCTGTGTATGCGCGTGTGTGTGGAAAGCAGCCATGGATGACTTCACCACCAGGACGTATGGCACCAGCGGCCTGGACAACAGACCTCTGTTCGGGGAGACCTCGGCACGGGTAGGAGCCGCCGGCCGTCTGACTGAAAGTGTCAACGATACCAATAATCGAAATCTGACATAACAGCGTGGGGGGAAGACAACCACTTTCATAAACTGACGTGTCAACCTTTGTGTGTCTTTGCAGGATCGAATCATAAACCTGGCAGTGGGGTTATTCTCCTCGGCGGTTGTTTTAGTAAGTACCAATCTGCTGCCGCTGCTGCTTTTGACCAGAAATGCCTCAGTTTGGCCCTGTTTCAATCATCTCCAAAAACTGCTGACGCTACTTTTCAAAGTTAATACAGGAAGAAAAAAAAAAAGATCCAAAGAAAACAGAGGAGCTGTAACTGCAGCTGTGATCTCAAAGATTTTATCTTATTTTTGGCTTGGAATGCTTTGGTATTTGTTCCTACTGTTCTGATTAGACAAGCGCTGCGTGAGCGCATTTCAACGCGTCATCATTAAACTCGCATTTGTGACCGAGAACCCGTTTGTAACACTGAAATGGAGCCTGTTTCAAAATAAACTGGCATTTTTTTTTCAGTCTCGGGTTGAGAACATTGATTTGACGGCATTTTCAACTGTGGCTCTGTGAAATCACCGCCAGTGGCCCGAATAGAACCTTGTGTCTGACTTCACCCTCCTTTTAAAATCACTTTCATAGTCTGTTTGAAAAAAATAGCTTGACGTCTAATTTCAGAATAAAAGGTCACAAGTGTTGAATTTTCTTTTATCACATTTTCTTTGGAAAACCTCAGTGTTGAGAATGTGCAGCTATTCTGCCTGTGATGCCTGCGAAGCTTCTCTTTGATAGTACGAGTAAAAAAAATGCAATTTTGACAAACATTTCTGTCTGGTTTTCTCCTCCAGGTGACTGTTATCAGCTCGTTCGTCTTCCCCTCGGTGCCGCCGCACCCTCTCAACATCTTCTTCGCTGTGTGCATCCTGCTCACCTGCGGATCCACCATAGTGCTGGTACCGACACCCTCCTGCTGATCCTGTCTTGGCAAAATATTTTCAGTAGGAATCATCGTAACTGGCGTACGACAGGGGATTAGAGCCACAAGAAGAGAAAAAAATATTGCAGGAAGGTGATTTTTATTTAAGTTTTCATTTCGAGTTTTAAGTTGAAATTTCATAAATAAAGTCAGTTTCGTGAATGAAGTCGACGTTAAAAATTACGAAATTTCGTGAATAAAGTGGACGTCGAAAAAGGCAAAATTTTGTGAATAAAGTAGAAACTTCATGAATAAAGTCAACACGAATAAAGTGGAAACTGGCGAGTAGACTGGATGGATTGTGTTTAACCCAGTTACCCACAGTTAAAAGTAAGCTGCCGAAAGCAGGTGTATCCCACAAGGTTCAACCACAGTAATCAGGAAACGCAAATACTCCACTAGACTTGCGCGCAGAGCATTGACATTTTGAGTTACTTCACATTAACATTTACTGCCAAATTTCAATTTTATTTACAAAATTTCATCTTTTTTTTATGTCAACTTTATTTTTGAAATTTTGACTTTATTCTCGAATTAGAAATTTGAAGAAAAAATGTCTCAATTTCTTATCTCTTCTTGTGGTCCGAATCCTTTTCCGTACTGGGGAGAGTCCAGCGTGCTGACCTCAAGAAGTCTTGTTCCTGTTGTCAGAGCACATTTTCAAGTTGGAGAACGTTGAAGTCCATTTGATATTACTCCTTCCTCGTAGCTACCTTTTTTCAGTTGTCAATGACTTGCTAACTGAGAGCTTGAAAATGTGCGTTGAATTGAGAAAAAAAAAAGCCTTCTTGTGTGTTTGTCCACCTCCAGATATTCTGGTATCGGCAGGGCGATCTGGAGCCCAAGTTCCGGAACCTCATCTACTACATGCTGGCGTCCATCGTGCTGCTGTGTCTATGTGCCAACCTCTACTTCCACAGCGTCAGGTAGGAGGAGGAGGAGGTGGTGGTTGTGGCGGCGAGCAGGACCAACCAGAGAAGACATGGCCTTGTCGGAGGGAAGCGCACGTAGACGGACTGCACATGAAGGACCAAAAAGTAATGCAGTGAAACGCACCCAGCTGGAGACTCTCTGACCAAATACCGGGAAAACTTGACGGCTGCGGTGGGATGAAGACTCGCTGCTGCTGCTGCTGCTGCTGCTGCTCACCCAGACTCGATGAAGGGTCGCAGTGACTGCGAGGCAACGTTGATTTAGAGAGCAAAAAAAAAAACAACTAACAATTCCGCCCGGAGACACACGACGGAAGGACAGACTGTTTACATGCACGCAATAATTTACAGCTTCTGCTGTCACTGATCTCAGTTGGCATCACGCCAGTGTTTCTAATTTTTGTCTCAAAAGCAGAGCCAAAAGAAATCGGAAGGCTTTCAGTCTTTGCAGTGGTGCGTTTTATCGCCCAGGTCCCTGAAACTGACCAATGAAAAGGTCAGGACGGTGCGTAATAAAATGTCCCATTCCTCTTCTATTCATAGACTTTAACGTGTAGATTATTATTTTTGTTTTGCTTGATCAGAAGTCTGATCAGACGACGTCGTCCTCCAACTGTAGAATCTGTTGGATGTGATTGGCAGGCGACGGCGACACGTTGTGCACAAAAGAATTGGGACGCAGCCAAACACACGAGACGCTAATGCTGCCGCCGCCGTCCAGGCTGGTGGATGACGGCTCCCTCTCGCTCTCAGCAGCTCCGCCTTTAAAAAGCAGCTGACGGAGTGGCTCGGTTGGTAGCTCGGTCGGTCGGTCGGTCAGTTTGCCCGTCGAGCTCCCGCTGCAAAGACCTGAAAGCACGACCACGTTTCTCTTTGTACACGGATCAGCTGACTTTCAGCCTTAAAGTCTTCCACAAACACGTCTCCGACTTTGGATCGAAGACGCTTTTTAGATTTCCGACAGCTTTCCTTGCTTTGTTTTAAACCTTCGGCAGAATTTTTTTTTTTCTCCCTGAATCAGTTTTGACAGTTCAGACTTTAACGGGCTGGATTTTTATTTAATTTTATTTTTTTGTCTTTCATCCATGACGGAGTTTAGTAGGCGGTACTCAGGCAGTTACAGGGGAGATGCCTTGCCTTCTGCACTGCAGACTGAGAGCTCCACAGCAATCATGCAGGCAGTTTCAAGGGTTCCGCCGCAAATATATGCAACAGATTTCTTCTTGGCGGCTTCCCTACTTTTATCTGATCATAGTGTCTAGAACATTTTTGTAATTAGAAGCACTTTTAAAGTGCCGAGTTACACTGATAGGCCACAGAGTATTGCACTAAATAATGAATGACTTCAGTTATTTTTATTTTTTTAAGCCATAGCTGCAGCACCAATGAAAATGAATGGCAACAATCCATGTGGCTTTGCAGCATCTCGACGGGGACTTCTGTCACAATGACGTTTAACCAATATACCCCCCCCCCACACACACACACACACACACACACACACACACACACACACACACACACACACACACACACACACACACACACACACACACACACACACACACACACGAAAGCACAGTCTGGTGGTGAAGGTGGAAGTTTAAATTTGTCACACTGTTTTTTAAACAAACAAAACAAATACATATAAAGTGACCAAACTGGTGTTTATGTATGAGAGTGAACCCTCTCCATCAGGCATCAGGGCAGCCCGTCAACACTGCAGCAGCCCTTTGTGATGTCATGTTTTTTTTTTTGTGGGCATTGAAGTGACTTCAAACTCAAGTCTGTGTAATTGTCAATGACATCATCACACGCAGACATGGCCACGACATCAGGATTGTCAGAGCATCATGGTTTTGTTTTTTTTTCTATTTATTTCATTTATTTTCTGGAATAAATCATTGAGTACCCCACCGGCCTCATCTGTTGACTTTCAAACAGGAATTTAGAACAAACCTTTGAAAATTTTTCATATTTCTGACTTTATATCCCAGTCATAAAAGTATTAGAATAACCAAGCTGAGAATGATTACACCAGATCCAACATAAGTGTTAATTTCTTTATTATTTGGCATTTTTGTCTCTGCTGCCTCCGTCAGAATATTTGCATAAAACTCTAAATGTTGCTTCTATTAAAAAGAGAAAAAACAAAAATCAAAACGCTCTCAACATGTAACGTCTGTAAAAAAGCAAAATCATAGTAAAAAAAATACAGTAAAATCCAGTTAACTGCAAAAAAGAAACTGTTAGACCGCGACCAACAAGTGAACTCCCAACAGCGAAGAGCCGACGAGTCTGTTAGTAGTGAGCTTAAGTCTCCTCTCGGGGGCGGCAAAGGCCCGTCTGCACTGCCACCAGGCCTGGGGCGTAAAAATCCATTTCATGGTGGCTGGTGCTCGAGTCAAAAAGCATCACTTTATACAAGACGCAGACCCACAGAGAAGCTGCTGGTCCACACACTCACAGGTCGACTCGGCCATCCTGCATGGAACCAAATTTACAAATAAAAAAAAAAGTTCTGATTGTTAAACAGTTGAACTCTAAAGCGGAGGTAACGTTAGAGGAAGTGTTTGGGTTTGAGGTGGGGTGGGGTGGGGTGGGGGTGGGGTGGTGGGCTCAGACGAAGTCCCTGGACCTCTTGATGGCACAGCAGAGCATCATGCTGAAGATCATCCCAAAGATCTGCAGGTCGGGAAGAGAAAATCCACATCATGTGATCATGCAGCAGAAGAATTCCACAGTAATTATACATTACTTAAAAAAAAAAGAAAAATTCCAGACACACAACCTTTCGGCTCTAGAATTAACACATTTTCAGCTTAGATTTAGCAGAACGCTGCAGAAGGTTTCAATCCAATCTACACATTTTAAGAATTACCGTCATACGGTTTAAAAAAAAAAAAAAAAATCCTAACTAGAACACGAGTGTTTGCGGGACCCCTGCACGCTCACCATGATGACGCCGATGCCGATGCCGACCCCGCCGATGATGTGCAGCTTGCCGTTGAACACCTCGTCAATAGCCGCCGGACAGCTCTGATGATACAGGAGAGGGAGAGAGAAAAAACATTTTAGAAACTGAAGACCGCCCCGGTGGAGGACGACAACAACAACAACACAACAACAGGGAGGTCTGGCTGTCTGCGTCAGGCCCGTTACCGTGGTGATGAGGGCCTCCACGCCGTCCTTTTTGGGGCAGATGTCTCTGGCGGCGTCGATCACCGTCCCCGTGGGGCCGCAGCAGTTCAGCTGCGAGCAGGAAGTCACAATATTAGTTCTTCTAGGGACAAAGAAATCGACTTATGACCCCCGGACGCATGTGGACACTGTGACGAGTAATCACAGTGACTCACAAAAGGCCCATTCATGAGGTAGAACAACAACATGGAAACACGGTAAACGGTTCAAGGTGTAAACCACATGTGACAAATTGATATACAATCGACGTGCAAATTCACACAGTGAGCACGGAGGAAGGAAGGAAGGAACGCTGATGGAGTAGGTACAAAGTGCAACCAGGTGGTGGCGCCAAGCTCTTTAAAAGTTCATCTTAATCAAGGCTCTCTTACTCCAAAGTGGATGAGACGCAGCGTCTCCTTCAGCGCTTCCTGCTTGGTGGTTTTATAGTTGTCGTAGGTCTGCTTGTAGAACTCTGTGATGTCCTCCACCACCTGCACACGCAGCGCAACATGATGAGTTGCTCATTGATGAAACACAGTAATAAGAGTGAGTGAGTGTGTGTGTGTGTGCGCGAGTTGTGTACCTTGTCCTTATTGGAGAGCCCCCAGATCCCAGCAGCCACTTCCGCCGCAAAGATGAGGAGCAGGAAGAAGAAGAACTAAACGGGACAAACAACAATGTTAAACTACAGAACACGCTGCAGTATTTTGGCTCTCACACACACACACGTACAGTACACTCATGCCACTCACCAGTCCCAGCATGCATGGCGACTCCTTCATGGCTCCGCAGCAGCCAAGGAAGCCCACCACCATCATGAGAGCCCCCGCTGCGATCAGGATGTACACACCTGGCAGACACACAAGGAGCCAATTATTAAAACACGCAACGCTTCTGATCTTTTTTTTCACATTTGCATTGAAAACAGCTGCACACAGTCACAGCTGTGTGCAGACGTTTTTCAAAAACCAACAAGCATCGAGTCCCACTGTGCGTGCATACAAACAAAGCCATAAATTCAAATTTTCAAGCCATCAGCTCAAACCGAGGATCTACTTAAATGTGGTTCTCCGAGCAGCGGCTCACATAACACAGCTTGAGGGACAACAAAACTACCAACTAACTGTCAAGGCTGATGTCACCAAAGCCGCATGACTTTTCAGTCTTTTTTTGCCCCCCGCCCTGCGTGTTTGTCATTTCCAAAACAAGCCTACTGTGGCCGCGGACGCCCACTTCCCTCATCAGCTCGGTGCAAGGCCAGATTCAAGAGGGCAGCGACGGGGGAAGGAAAACAAAAGCAGCCGGACAAAGGTGTCCCTGTCACCGGCCGAAGAATGAAAGCTATGTGCGGAGGGCGAGCGGCAGCAAGCCGGGGGAGGGGGGAAAGAGGGCGCAAGCCTCGCTGTGGAACCACCCTGGCCTCAGTTGCCCTCGGCCTGGCCCCGCCCACCGCCATCCAACTCCAAAAATCCATCTCCATGAAGGAAGTCGCTCCTCTGGCAATGCAGCATTGTTGTTCCTGAATTTAAAATCATGGGATCGAATCAAATTTGACTTAAACTATTTTAAAAACGTTTGATTTTCCCTTCTGGTCGTGGTAATTTCCCAGAAATCGTTTCTAAAATTGAATGGTTTCTTCCCCTTGGTTCTTGAAGATGAAAGACGGCTGTGGACAGTCAAAAGGTCGTCTTACCAGTGAAGAAGACGGTGGGTGACCCCTCCCCCTCAAACAGCGCCGACGTCCTGGAGTCGAAGCGCAGCCAGAGGCCGACGGCGAGCACTCCGGTACCTGCCAGCTGGAAGAGAAGGTAAAGGTGAGGGTGAGAGTCAGGTGATCGGGATGACGATGGGGTCACCTAAGAAACCTCAGACAGGGTGGCGAAACTTCTGCCGTCACTGTGGAAAACCACGTCCTGCCACGCTGGGATTAGCAGTTAGGCTAATGCTAACTCACTCTAACATCACACTGGACTTTCCCTGAAGGAAGTCAATTACTGGTGTCATTTATCAGAAACACGAGTGTAAGACATGATGCAGAAGAAACAATCACTGCATTTCGATGACCCCTAGAATTGCGCCAAATCTAAATATGGCAATAAAAAAATAAAAAATTCGGTCATGGAAACAGTAAACTTCGAAAAACCTCTCAAATACGGCATGAGGTGGTTTTTCAGACGTATCCATATAGAGGTGTATCGCAAAAGTGTCATAGAAACACCATTTTCACATTTACACGTCAGCGGACGTGATGTACAAAGTCATGGTGATGGCGTTATATGTGTGCAGGTGCAACATGCTGCAGTTCCTGCAGCGTCAAGGTCAAGACGGAAGCCGACTCCACCACAGTCGAACCCGACGACCCCGATGGCGGACTTCAGACAGTTTATCACGCGGCCTCCACTCGTTCCCCAGCGAAGGAGGCGGCGCCCAGCCCACTCTGCACTTCTCAGAATGACGAGTCATAAAGACTTGCGGTTTCAAATATGACAACCATAACAGTCGCCGCGGCAACCCCCCCTGGATACGTCTTCACAACCACTGTGGAATTCCCTTCAAGTCCCTGAGGGGGCAACGCCGCTGACGTCTGCCTGGTTGTGCAACACGAGACGGTGACACATCCAATCTTCCGCTGGTGCGGCGCCTCGATTGTGTCTCTGCCTCATGCGCACACACACGAATGAACAACAGCAGGACCCAACTGTGAAACAGGCTGAGAGAGGAAAAACTAATACTGGAGGTGGACTCAACTAATCAAAGATTAGTTGATCAACTCAAAAACACTCAACTGTCGTCTTAACTTTTTTCCTTTTTTCCTTTTAAAGATTCTGTGGTTTAAAACCTTTGAACCGTTTTATCGTACAGCCGAGGGTCACCTGGTTACACTCTGGACTGCATGCCATGAGAACACCTTGTGCCACCTTGACTGGAGCGCAACATGTGGGACACATCGATACAGATGACTGATAAACTCGAGGCTGTGAGTCATTGTTGCTTTTTTTTCTCAGAGGTGGTGAACGAATCAACCGTTAAAACTTCCAGTGAAAAGTGTCATGATTCATACGATTCACTGACGCCCAATTTTTTTTTGGTGTAGACTCAGACTCTGGATGCCATTAAGGACACATGAGAGCAACAGGTTGCTCTCAAGCCCAGTCCTGCCTAATTTAAGACAGGAAAAACAGGAGGTGTTGCCAGTGAGTGGATCACGCAGTGAAAGACACTCCAGGGAGTGTGTTGTTGCTGTTGTGCTGTTGAAGCAGCAGCAGCAATGAAGAGCAGCACTTTGGCCCTCGAGACTCTCATTAGTGCCCATTAAGCATCATGCTGCTCCATCAGTCAGCAAAGAGATCAAAACCGGACAACTGCATGACTCTGAAACGCAGATCTGCTTGTTGTGACGCGTGGAAAAGATAAATAAATACATTGCCGCTTTTTCTGGTGCAAATAAAATGGTTAACCTGAATGTTAAAAACAACAACAAAAAAAAAAAAACAGAGTGCGGTGCACGTAGAAGGCATTCCAAGGGCACAAGTTAATTGGTTCACCTAGCTGAGCCACTTCCTGTTTCCAGGAAGCGGCTCAGCTAGGTGGTGAGCTGCAAATGTGGCCAAGTCTCACTAATAGCACCGTCAAGTGAGAAGTGAAAACTTCCTTTTCACAGAGGAATAAAAAAATATCACATCACTCTTGGCTTTCCTGTCAGTATGAAAATCTTGATCATACAGACTGTATGTTTATGCTAATCTTGTTAGCAGCTTGCAGTTGCCTCTGCTGGGATTTTTAAGGGCAACTTTCAACTCTCGTTTGACTGATTACACCAACACAAAAGGAAGGCTACTCTACTTGACCCTGGAAATCTGGGATCCAACAGGGGGAAAAAAAACACTTTGTAGTGGATGTTACCAAGATGGCTGAGTGAGTGCGGCTGACCACGCAGGCTGGATCAATCCTGGTCTAACCCGGTCTTGGTTTTCTTGAATCAGACCTCGTGCGTCACGCCGACGTGCCTTCACTTTGCAACGAAAGGTGACCTCAACACACACACGCTGACCAAAAACACTCATTACACCTGGACCGCTGTCACTCAAAATGTGCATATAGGTAATTAGGGTGATGACTCAGCACAGCACGTGCAAACAAATGAGTAGCCTTCAATTGGCTCAAACAGATATCACACACTCGCATAGTCACACAATCAGTGGACTGAAAGACAAACATCGAGCTGGAATGTGAACGTTGAGAAACCCTCTCGTTTTTCTTGAATGGGCAGGTTTTTTTTGTGTCTGCCAGCAGGGTGTGTCCCTGAAACAAACACATGGGGATCTGGTTTATGACTCACTTTCCAACCCGAGATGTGTAATGTTCTACTTTCCGCCTGGATCAAACTCCTGTGCCAGTAGCATCAGGTTCTGCATGAAAGGGAGAAAGTTGGCGTGGTGGTAATGGTTCCAAGCTCGACTCAGAGGAGCCCCTGCATTAAGAGAGTGTTAGGATGTCACCTGACAGTTGAGTCGGTGATTGTGAAGCACTGAGGAGGAGGAGGAGGAGGAGGCGACTGGAGTCAATCGCCCGGTGCAGGTGAAACCAATTTTGGTGTTCAGGGTCACACTCGATAGCACAATGGAAGACAAAGTCAACACTGACATGAAAGCTTTCTACAGCAGCCAACAGCCTGGAAGGCTTAGTCACCTTATTTCCATACAGATCAAACCTGTAACTTATTAAAAAATGAGGTAGCTTTTTCCTTTTTAAAAATTGAATTATTTAGTTAGCAAGGAACCTTAGCACTTTGTTTGGTTCCAATAAATTTAATTTATAATGCACTTTACATTTAAGCAATCTCAAAGTGCTAATACAACCCTTGAATGCACGGACACCTCGGACCACATACAGGTGGGTTCACTTCAACCAGGTGTTTCAATCTGTCCGAGCTCCTGTTTCAACACACTCAAAGCTTCTTCTGCTTCTCACTGAGCTCCTCTTTGGTTTCCAGCCAAACAAAACTCCCACATGCTCCCCCTCCCCCAACTAACAGTCTCATCTAACAAATCATGGCATGGACAAAGCCTCTGCAACACTACATTCAAACATACATACCCAGAAGAGAAAGTTGAAGATAAACATCAGGTACTTTATGCACTGCATTCCCCCCATGGCTCCGAAAAACTCAGTTACAGCCTTATCTCCGGCAAAAAGAAAAGTCAAACCAGGAAGAGCTCGAGAGTCCAACTGTCTTGTCTCTGTGCCGCCGTGGGAAGTGAGCAGGGGGGGGAAAGGAGGACTTTTTTCTCTCTTTCTTGTCGGGCCACTCCCTTACATGGTTCACCTGGGTATAGTGAGGAAGTCAGCGAGGTGGGAGGAGAGGAAGGAAGGAAGGGGGGAGGGGACATGGGCGTGTGGGTGGGATCTGGTCCAGAGGCCCCAGTGGGTTTCACAAAGACAGGGTGGGAGTGAATCACAGCCCAGGTGAGGGCGATTAGGAGCGCCAACAACAGACATGCACAACATGCGCTCCTCAAAGCAGCCTGCAGGCATCAGCCTCAATGGGCCAGCGTGTCAGATTTACTCTCCAGTGTGTCTGTAATGTCAGGAAACATACTGCAAACAAGTTGTTGAGAATAATAATAAAGATAATTATTATAATAGTAATAACAAGAAGAAGAAGAAACCTTGAACCGACAGTTTAATATTGCTGCCGCAGTTTGTATCGCGTATCCCGCAGCAACCAAACAGTTACTTTGTTCTCGATGGCTCATCACATACACGTGTGTACTTCCTGATAACAGCTCCCTTTAACTGCGACACACTTTGCCTTTTATAAGTTTACATTGCTTTCTAGTTCTACCAACTGTTAAATACTGTGCTATTGGATTAAAATGCATTTTTTTCCTTTGTGGAAAGCTCTTCAAACGCAGTAGGAGACATAGTGTGGAACATAAATAGATCTGTTTTTTTTTTTTACATATGTCTTTCAATGCACTGACAGATAGAGAAACTGGATGAAAAAAAATAAGATCCCAAACTTGGACGTTTTCACACACACACACACACACACACCATACAAAAATGAGAAGAGGAATCAAATGATTTCATTTATCACAAGCAGTGAATCAGTGAATGATGCAAATGTTTCCGTCATTAATTGCATTTCGGGTAAATAGGTTATCTGGGCGGTGATGACTTATAGTCTGGGAAGTGGGCAAGAAAAGCCAAACACAAACATGGAAACGTGTGTTGGGAAAGAATGGCTTGTGGGCCAAACGGTGACGGACGGGAATCTTCTGCTGGATTGTGAGTGAGTCGTTGAGACTCGGGGCTCAGCGCTGTTTGCCGAGCAGCTCTCCTCTCCCAGTGGATCCAGTCAAAACAACAACACCAGCATTGTGTGACAGGCGACTCCAGCCTCCTCAACTTCTCTGTCTTTTTCTCTCTTGTCAGCTGTGATGTCAGAAGTTCACTCTTTTAAGCAGAGAACATCTGTCAACCTCTCAGGTGTTTGCAACTCCAGCAAATACAAAAGTTACAACGAATCATTTGTACGATTCGTTTACTGACTCGGGGTCCTGCTATGGAGCAACATAACTTTGGTTGCCTCGATGAGAGGTCACATGGTTCCAGACCAGGTTAGCCAGGCCGGGCCGGACCAATAGAATTTGGATTTCAATTTAATAAATGTTCAGCTACTACTGCTAAGTGTAACCTGAAATTAGCAAATATAAGAAAATGACGTAGTGAGCAAGTTAATTTAGTAAATGACGCTGGAACCTCAACTATTTTGGCCAAACTCTGAAATGGGTTCAATACGCCACTTTCAGGGAGGGAGGGGGAAAAGGGTGTGACCGGACATTCACCACTAGGTGTCAGTAGTTGGCCGCTTGACTACGCTTCTAAATATTGCGATTTAATCAACGACAGGGAACTTCACAAAAGAGCAACAGATGTTCGCCAGAATGCATCAGGCAGATGTTGTGCTTATTAGAAATGATTTTAAGATCAGAAAATGCAAAGCCGCCACTTTCTCCAGCAAACAGAAAACCACGTGATTTGTGATTCACTAAGATTATCAACATATTTTCATAATTGAGTTGAGATAATTTGATTGAGCTGGAGTCCACGTCCCACCTCGAGAATATTATTTGCAATATTATTCCTCGCGTATGCTTTTCCAACCAAAACCAAAACTCTGGGGTTTTTTTTTTCAAAATCTCGTTCAAATTGTAAAAGAAAAGAAGAGAACGAGTTTTTGTTTTGGCTGGGTTGCTGACAAACATCAACTCCCTGCTGCTTCCGTCCAGAGACGTGGCTGGAGGGAAACAAACAAACAAACAAACAAAAAAGAAAAACACTCTCCTGCGTAAATATATATTTCTTTCTACTCACCCAGAAGACGAAATTGAAGATGATCAGGGCGTATTTGACGCACTGCTCCGCGCCGGTCAGCGCCGACATCCTGCCGTCTGTCTGTCCGCCAAACACCGCGAGGGAATCACAGTCGACACCGGGTCGCTCCGAACAAACAGTCTCGTGTGGGCCGCGTTCGGTTCTGCGAGAGCGACGACTGTGGCGATGCTATTACGTGCGTCGCCCCGGGTGGGAGGATACAGAGATGATGAAGGCCCCCTCCCCGCCCCGTCCCCCAACACACACACACACACACACACACACACACACACACACACACACACACACACACACACACACACACACGCCCTTCACTTTACTGTAAATCTCTAGAAAGAGTTCAAGATTTACACTTGAAACAGACAAATATAAACTCGAGACTATAATCAACTAGTAAAGAAACTATTCTTGTTTGGAACGTGGGTGGGGGCTATTATTTTCACATATTTACTGAAAATGAGATTCAGAAAAAAAAAATCCCCAAAGAGAAACACTTGTGAACAACATGTTAGAAGTTTTCTTTCTTTTGTTTATTTACAGATTCACTTAAAATAATCTTTTGGATGAAATGATCATATCATTTGAATCAAAGTATTCAAAACTAAAGTTAAAGATGACCGGGCTGGTATTAGTGTCTAGAAGATGTTTCGCTTCTTGACGGTAAGGTCTTGATACATTATTGAAACAAAGTGAAAAACCCTCGACAACTGAACTGCCGCACAACTCAGCGTTGTGAGTGTGTGAGTGTCATTCTTTCACCAGTAACAACTGCAGCATGAAGTGTGGGCCCACACTGCATATTTGTACTTCCTTGCATAAAGACACACAGCAACATGGAGGCTTGCAGGTAACGAGGAACCCCGTTGAGCAGAAATATATTCATACTTATACAGCTGAGTAAAAGCACTTCCTTGATCAACAACTTGTAAGACGACAGGAAGCTGTTCGGGGACCTTTTTTCCTTCTTCAAACATTCTCAACGGGATTGTGTACATGTTTGTTTTTGATGGAATTTCTTCACAAGCGTAAACTATGTTAACCCACAATCTCACACAGATGGGAAGTTGGTGTGTACATTTATACTTGTGCGTCCAAAGTGCCTCAGTCTTCTTAGCGAGTTGCATAAAAGGCGGAGTGTGTTCCTCCATAGAACAACACTGCCTTCAACACTGTGTGTGTGTGTGTGTGTGTGTGTGTGTGTGTGTGTGTGTGTGTGTGTGTGTGTGTGTGTGTGTTCTAAACAACTTGCCGTTCATCTGTGCACCCATTTACAAAGGTCCCCTTCAAAGATGCATCAGCCACCGCCTATCTCTCTCTCTCTCCCTCACCCCCTCTCTCTCTCTTCCTCTCCCTCTCTCGCTCTCGATGTGTGTCATGATGGCACGTGGCAGAGAGGTGGATGGAGGATGAAATAGATTTTCAACCATTTTAAGCACGACATCAAGTCACTCAATGTCACCTGGGGAATTGTATATCTATATAATATTTGTAAAAATTAATATTTTCAATTGACTGAAATGACTGACATCCAGTGAGTCATAACGTTCAAAATAGTTGTTTGAGAAGTGATCTGTAATCTACTGTCCTCTAGTGGATATTTCTGGAACCACAGCATCTCACCCCACACACAAACTGAGTTCACTTTTTACTTATGCAGTGCAAATAATAACACTTTCGAAGCCCCACATTAAGTTAATCTCCACGCAAAACTAATACTAGTTTACCACAACAATTAAATAAACAACTACACAATTCTTTTAGCACAATGTGGACTTTAACTTGCGATGTCTTCTGCTGGAAAAATCAGAAACTTTACCAACCCTATTCCCTCGGTAGTTTGGTAAAAACTTAACATTTCTTTCACAAAACGCATATACCTAAGCACAGGTCTCCTCGGGGTTTTTTAGCCTGACTCTTATTTTTTAATTATGGAACAACCAATTACGTTCCAGCCAATAGACGGCGTTTCTCTCGGCCTTGCTGACCAATCAGAGAACTCCGTGCTCTGCGGTCGGTGGACGGCAGCCCGTCACCTGCCAGTGAGTGAGGTGCAGCGGTGGCGGGACGGGACGAGCAGTAGCGCTCTCACCTGTTCCGGATGGAGACACTCAGCGGCTCACCTGCCCGGCGGCGCCCAGCCGGAGGCTGACGGAGCAAGACCCGAACCCGAGCCCGGTACCGCCATGGCCCGGAGGGGCTCGCGCCGGAATATCCGACTGGACTCGTTCCTCAAGCGGAACACGGAGCCCGCCGTGTACGAGGGGATCGGTGCTTGCGAGCCGTGCGTGGTGGTGTCGGAGTCGGTCAACAAGGTGTACATGCACGCGGTGCTGGGCGACGAGCGCGTGTACCTGACAGAGTACCCGCCGCGCACGCTCGCCACCGCCTTCACCTTCGGGCGCGTGCGCGAAATCGAACTGGTGAGTTTCTTTTGTGTATTTTTTTATTTTATTATTATTATTATTGAAAAAGTCATTCGCACTTACGTCATCGTCTTAAAAAGTTGATGGTGTCGTTTTAAAAATATGATTTACGGTCATTTGGTGGGAAATTGCAGCAAGTTTATGTCTTCTTCAAAGTAGCTGATATAAAAAGAAGTTTCGTGTGTGTGGTGTCGAAACAAAATAAACGACAGACATGAACAATGAAGCAGCTTTAATTTGTGATGCGCCATCCCTCTCAACACTGCAGAGTGTTAGTGTGTGTTTGTAACAGCACCCCGCTGCGTGATCCCTGTTTAACTCTTTTAGATTACAGCTCAGATTGGCCTGATTCACCCCCTCCAACCCCATCACCTCCTCCTTTTACTCCCTTACAGCGTCAGATTATTCTGTTTTTACAGCCATAATCTTTTCAAATCACAGATTGACAGTATTGTCATGGGCAGAGATGGTTAAAATTCAAACTTGGAAAATGGTAAAAGAATAAACACACACAAATTCCAAATTATTGTAAAAAAATAAATGTTACAGCTCCCTTTGGCATCATTTTAATTGATTGATTGACGTGATGTTCTTATATTCTTTGGATTCCCCATTATGTTCAAACATCTATGTATAAATATGGCAGTGATCGGAAAAATAGAAATGCACTTTGTTGTACTCAAGAAAGCACCTGTACCACAGTCCCAACATCTCTGGTTCTAATAAATTTTAAACTTAATGTAACGTAACATGCACACATTATCTCGGCGTGTAGTCGTTAAAAATCCTCTAAATACCACCTATCATCTTGTTATGTCACAGAGCGCTGAGGTCAAAGGTTTACCCGCCTCCTCAACACAGTTAATCCCGTCTGCGTCAGATTATGGTTGCGCTGAGCTGCACCGAAATGAGCGCTTGCCTACGTTTCTGCCTCCCGCCAGAACATTAAATAAAGCAAAGTCCTACTCAGCCGAGACTGTTGTACCTCTTTCCGATCTGTCAAAGCTGCAGCCGCTGTATTCTCCCTTTGCAGGTCAACGACTTCCCAGATTTCCTGAGCGGCAAGGACCGGGAACTCTGCCAGCACATACGAATAACGTACGTCACCGATAAACCGGCCAGCAGGGGGCGTCGGTGGTTGAGGAAAGATCGCAGGTCGGGGTTTCCTCGCACTGGCCCGTCCACCCGCAGGGTCAGCCACTGCCCGACGACGCATGCCTTCGACGGTATGGGAGGCATCAAACTACGACTTTGTCAAGATTTGGCTAAGATTTCTTGCTGGAATTCTGTCAGAATGGGCGAATGTGTTTGAATTGAATGTTAGCTACGAGCCACTGTAAAAAAAACAACACATTTGTTCTTTTCTTTCATCACCGGGCCCCACATCTGTTTCTCTTACCTTTAGGGCAGCCTACAAACACAATTATTTCATTTCACTTAATTTATTCAAATATGGTGAAAAGGAAAACAAACATATTTTACAAGACAACTCCATAACAACATAAGTATAAACATTCTATGTTTGCAAGGGTGCTGAAGTTAATAAAATCAACCAGTCAGTCCTACCAATTCTTTTCCTTTTTTTTGACGCTGCATTGGTGTCAAACAGCAGCAGCAGCAGCAGTGCACTGCGTTCTTGTGTTTCCCCTGATACTTCTAAAAGCTGAAACTGTAACTGTCCTGTGTGCTTGTTTTCCCCAACAGGATACCCTGAAGACAGGTGAGGGCTGCACACACACACACACACACACACACACACACACACACACACATACACACACACACACACACACAATGATATCCAATGTGTGGAAGTTGTCCCCTACTACCAACTTTCTTGAAGAAGAAGTGTAGCGGCTCTCCACAGCTGCTCTCAGGGTGTCTTCACCGACACATTCTGAGTCTCCAGTAAATGAATTTTTCCGTCCGCTGAAAATGGGCCGGAGAGATTTTATAGACGAGGGAGTCAAGGAGACAGACAAGCTGTCACGTCTATAAAACCTTTACAGCTTTTCGCATGTTTCTTCTCCAGTGGAGAAAGAAGAAAAACAAGAGAAACAGCAGCAGCAGTCGGGGACTTGAAGCTCTTATGGTTGTGTAAACGGGTGAATAATGCAGTGGAGTGAAAGCTGTGTGGCGTCTCAGGTGGCTCGTGACTTATTTAACCAAGAGTGGGAATATGCTTCCGCTGGGCTCCCCTGCTGCTCCAGCTGGGAGGACTAGTCACGTTCATATGACGTCGGCTTTGAGATTCCTTTGAGTTTTTGTCCTTTTGCAGGAAGTTCTTGCCACGCAGGATCATAGTCACTCTCACAGCCTGATGTGTCTTGGGAAAAAAAAAAAACAATCACAATGTACGAGTCTGTGAGGATTCGTTGTCTTGTGGTGAAGTCACAGGAGGAAGTGCAGGCTCTATCTGATTTGTTGCCAGGTTACCAGAAGAAGTGCCATGCTGCTGTAAAAATAGTGCTTGTGTGTGTCTGTGTGTGATGTTAAACACCAGCTCATGCTTTGCTGGGCTGCCACTCTCCCCCACGGGAAGTCATTAAAAGCGTGCAAGCACACGCACACACACACACACACACACACACACACACACACACACACACACACACAAACCACAGGCGCCCGAGTTAAAAAAAAGTAGTGATAAGACTCAGTTGGGAGCTCTCTTTTTTGGCAGCTACTTTAAAAATGAATTCCCAAAGAACTTTTCAGTTTGAGATGAGCAACATTTGGATTGTAATCACATGTTTCCAGCACTAGCAGCATGTAGGAGCTAGGTTTGATGTCAGAAACTACTAAAGCAACCGCTAGTTCTATTATTAACATCCATCCAACACCTCCATTTTCTATATTTTGTCCTTTTTGTTGTTTTCTTTGTCTTCTTCTTTGCTCCTCACCTGTTCCCCTACGGTTCCTCGGGAACCATGGCAGGGGGCTTCTCACTTTGGCGCCAACGCGCTCAGCGTCCTGCCCCAACCCGGAGTCCCTGGGCCTCCCCAGGGTGCCACACCCTCCCACGCAGCCTTCATCCCCGCTGCCCTTCCTCACACGCTCCACCACCTTCCCCCTGAAGGCCTTCAATGCCAGGCTGAACGGCGCCGACGAGGGCCAGGTGCGGATTGGAAGACAGATTGGATGGATGGAAGGAAGGAGGAGGGATCGTGAATTGAATCAGAACCTCCCCATTTTTCATCGTCTCATCTCTGTTGTGATATCTCCCAGGTGCCGCGGCGGATTGCCTCGGTTCTGTCTCGTCTGCTGCGGCGGGACTGCGTGAGCGGCGTGGAGGAGAGAGAGGCCGAGCTGCACCTGTACGCCGTCTCACCGGAATCCAGACTTTACCTCCACCTGCAGAGCGCCTGGAACAGCTGCATCATAGTGAGCAGAGCCACCAGGCATGATGTAGCCCTGCAGAAAGACCAAAAATCTGCAACAGTTTAATTGGTCTCAGCAGGACTTGCACAATGCACAACAAGCTTATGAGTTTAAAGTGGGATAAAAAAAAAAAAAATTGTTTAGGTGGTTGAAGCCACATTTATCTTTGTGATCTATCTAAATCTGCTTTCTTGCACTTTCGTCCTTTGTCTGCAGTTTGTGCAGTGATGTGTGCCTCTCTGTGTGTGTCTGCCTGTGTTCAGAGGTCCACCCTGATGTTAGACCCGCTGTACAGAGGGAGGTGCACTGGTCAGTCTGACTCCTCCCCAAGGAAAAGAGCTCCATCCATCAGGTGATCAAAGTCAATCTTAGAGTCTATCTGGAAAAAAAAGACTCACATTTGAACCCATTTAGAGCACTTTAATCATCAGTCTTCAACCATGTTGAAACAAAAAAACATTCATTTGTCCTCTTACATTGTAGTCTAATATAGTTTTTTTCCCCCACTGTAAACCCACATTAAGACTTTAAAAGTGAAATGGGACACAAATTGAGACAAAATTAATAATACTGAAGAGATAAAATTCTTACTGTATGTCTTGCATGTGTGTGTGCTTGCGCAGTTGGGAGAGAACAGGTCACCGGTTCGCCCAGCTGAGCTCAGAGCTGCTGCAGGAGCAGATCAGCGTGGAGGGCGTCTATCTCCTGCTGCAGGAACTGAGGACGGCGGCTCACAGGCAGGTGGCGCTGTGCCGCCTCTTCTGGAGGGTGAGCTTCTCCTCTGCAGTGACATGCTCTCTGAACACTTGAACAGCTCAGTTTTCTCTGGTTGCGGTTGAGTGAGCTCTTTTTTCCCCCTTTGTGTGTCTTAGTCCAGCGAGTTGTGCGTCTTCCTGGTTCAGACGCTGGAGGAATCTCTGCAGGGCTGTCGGAGCCTCGGTGGAGCCTACACACAAGATCAGCTCCTGTAAGCTTGTGTGTGTGTGTGCGTGAATATAAGTGTGAGTGGTAAATGGTTAATGGTGCGGTTTGAATTAGATTTTGGGTTTTACACAACACACTGAAGAAGACTCACAGAGTCCACTTGACCTCAGCGGCTTTTATTTGACTGACAGGAATTATAAAAAAAATAACAAATAAATGTCCTTGGAAGTGTGTTTTTTGTGGATGTTTATTGGGGTTTTTTTTCCTTCTCGATTTCACCTCAATCTACTGATAATTTCATTTTGAAATCACATTTTGATATGCACTTTTAATCCCCATTGAATTCTTGTTTAAGAAGTAAGAATATTGATGATTTTTCACTCTTATCATGTGACTGTCATGATGTTTTCCATTCTCGTCCCTCTCCCACCCTGTGCAGCCTGAGCACTCTAGTCGTGCAGACGCTTGCCGTCATGTTTAGAGAGACGGGGGCGGAAGCTGCCAAACTCGATTTGCTGACGGCGGAAAAGTAAAAAAAACTCCTTCTCATCATTCAACTGGACATTAAAAAAAAACAAAAAAAAACTCCAACGCTTCAGAACTAAACTGTTTCTTGCTTTGTGCAGAGGAGCTCTGGCCTCCAGGATGCTGCTTGCCTTGGTGTGTGATCCCAAGCTGCAGACCTGCAGCGGAGGCTCTCTCGCTGACTCTGAGGTCAGCTGCTCCTGCCTTCCGTTGCTTCATTTTAATTTCTTTATTTTCTGCTTTTGTCAAATAGTAGTTCTGGCCTGTCTCCCTCAGCTTCAAGCCTTACTGTCACAGTACCTGGACGCTGCCTGCTCTCTGCTCTTTGAGCTGCTTCTCTTAGGCCACGAGGTGAGTTGTTCCCAAAATGTTTTATTGCATTTCCTGTTTGGCATCAAACAGAAAAAGTAGACTAGGATGTCAAATTAAGGTTTAAGGAATTTTCACCTCAAACTTTTCCATTTTAGGCCAGTAGATGTTCCTCTGCTGACAACTTTCTGTCAGTCGGCTGGATCTTGCGAGTCCTGCAGCATCATCCTCACACGGTGAACACCTTAATTACTGAGTCTTTTTTTGCAGAATATATTTTTAATAATAATCTCCTTTAAAATAAGAACATCAAATATAGAGCATCATGGCCAAACATTAGAAATTAAAGATCTCAGCAGCCTGAAACTTCTGTGTCATCCCACTACAGATGATCTTCATCGGTCACCAGGTCCAGCAGCTGGTCCTGGTCCTATCAGACAGGCAAGGTTCCTTCCTGAGTCCTGCCCAGTCTGTGTTGTTGTTCCAGCGCTGTCGCCTCCTGCTGGCGTGTCTGCAGCACAGCAACCAGCTGGCACAGCACCTCCGCTGCAGCTTCAGGGAGGAATTCAGGTTCTTCTTTTATCATCTTGCTAAATAGATATGATTAGGTATGTTTACATGTGTCTTGGACAGCCAGTGAGGCATGATTCTGTTTTATCCCCTGCAGGTATTTTGTAAAGCTTCCGGTCGCTGAGGCCAAACTGCCGCCCCACTACCCCATCAGCCAGCCCACTCTGCGACTCCTTGAGCAGATCTTGATGCTGCACAGATGATCCAGGCCTGCAGAGTAATGAAGACCCAATGGCATGTGCCTTCATTGAAATATGAGTGGCTTTGTGTGCTTTGAATTGTGTTATATTTGAATTCAACTGCTGAGCAGGAAACAACTAATAAAGGTGCAACAAACAAAAACCCTGCTGTTAGTAATGGTCATTTTGTTATTAAAAGGAAACCTCTTAACACAATGGAGGTTAAAACTGTTTATAGGGGTTTTCAGATGCAGTGACTGTTGTGATTGTATAAATTAATTCTACAAAAAATAGATGGATTTTTTAGATTATTATTACAAAAATGACCAGGAAAAGTAGTGGTAGATTTATAGAAACATTTTTTTTTAGCCTTTTGCAGTTCATTGTTCTAGGCGAGAGCCTGATGGTACGGCGCAAACGTGGTCCTCCACATCTGCTTGAGCATCTGAAGAAGTTTGGAAATCCACATGAATGAAGTGGGAAACGCTGCAGAGAACAGAAGGGAAAACGTGATGCATCCAAATTGGGCTCGAATCACAAGGAGGCTGACATGCGTATTACAAAAAAATATAATTCCAACCTGGATCCAGTCGGAGAAGAAGCATGTAGAGGAGAACAGCAGCCAGAGTAATTCTCCGCAGTGTGAACACGCTGGAACTGGTCAACAACACCTTTCTGTAGATAAACTTGAGCATTGCTTCTAGTCTGTGCATAACAGCCCCTGTAGATCGTAATAACAATCAGAACAGCTGTTGAGAGTGAAAATTGACACTTATGTGACGATATGATTAAGTGAAATTGGACCTTGAGGTGGGGATGTGGCCTCAGTGTTTGGACTCGTCACAGGATCTTCATTAGCTTCTCGATTCCGTCGCTCTTTCTCCTCCACGACATCCAGTGCCGTCTGCCTCTGGTCCTCGGTGAAGGCACAGCTGCCGACCTCCCCGACAATCAGCTCTACAGCCTCGTCTTTGTGTCCCAGGGGGACCAGGACGTGCAGCAGGTAGAGCTCAGCCACCGTCCTGAAGCCTGTCGCCTCGCTGTTGAGTGGACAGTGCAACCAAACCCTCGCCGTTTCCTGCACCATCTCTGGCTCCCCGACTTTGGAGTAAAGCAGGATGCTGTCACAGAAAAGTATGTGTTTGGTTGTAAAGATCAAGAGGCTTGACGACAACAACAACAACAACAAAAATCATGTGAACATTTATTTGTAATGCACTGATCTGAATTATTGACACTTGCACTGGTAATTCCACCAATTTGTCAAAGTCTGCTCACCACATTTGCATTAGTTTGGCAGGTATTCTCTCCTGCTCATACTGTTGAAGGACCCAGGGCAGGACAGCGGGCCACTCGTTCATCTCGGCCAGAGCTTGAATCCCTAAAATGCAGAATCCGGCCTTCAATTCACCAAAACTGTCGCCAAAACAGAGAGGAGAGAAAAATGCTGTCATTTGACGACCAGACTGCTTGCAGAGTTTCAGAGTTCTCCCGGTGACGCTGCTTCACCTGTGCTCCTCCTCATCCAGGCCGGCGAGGCTCTCCAGGCCGCTGTCGCAGGCGTCGAAAGCCGCTCGGAAATCTTTGTGGATCATCATTTGCTCCGCGGCGGCGTCCAACATGCTGGACAGCTGCGTCACGGAGGGACTGTAGGTCGACCCCAGCAGGCTGCGAGGTGCAGGAAGGCTGCTCGAACAGCTGCTCATGGTTTGTCGGAAACGCGCAAAAAACAAACTATTTGAAATTCTGACGTAGTTGTAAACTTACACTCAAAGAGATATATATTTTAAAAGCAACGAAATGCTGACAAAAACAGCTCAAAACAACAATTTGCTATCGAACGTCTGGGTAATGTTTATCGTCCATGATCCTTTCCAGTTCCTAGTTTAGCCTAATTCGCCAATCAGAGGCCAGTATACTCAACGTGATCGACGCGGCCAATGGCGTTGCGTTTCACTTCGACATCTTTTTTTTTTTCCTTTTTACCCTGACTTGTAAACACGTGCGCATCTCGACGTACGTACTTCTCTGAGCACGGCGAGATATCCGACATTTCAACCAGTTTCCTGTGAGTGACCACTGACTGATTAAACACAGGTTAGTAATTAGAATAATGATGTTCTCATTGTTAAGGTTTTGGTGCGAATGCCCGTTCCTACTGCCTGTCTGTAGCCGATTTAAATCAAACCAGCGAGCGAACTGTAGACGTTGCGAGCTATCAGTTAGCACCAACGCTAACCGTCCTTCTTTTACTTGTATTCCTATCGTGTCGTTATTAAAAACAAGCACAGCATATGTTCTGATGTGTTTAAATACCACTAAGATTTTACGTGTGACACTGATGAGGTGTACTTTCTGTGTTTCGTCGAAAACATCTGCAGGCCTATAGTTATATCTTTGTGAGTATGTTTGTAGATGCATTGAAATTTGTAAATGTCTCTTTGTTATTCTTAGCAAGCAGAGCAAATTATTACCATCAGAAGGCCATGATTGAGGATTATTTGCTACAGTTTCAACTGTCATTTGCTGTTATAATTCAGTCCAGTCATCATCGCTTATTCCAGTTTTTTTTTTATCACGTTTTGTAGACTTTATGATATTATAGCTTAAATGTATCATAATAATAATAATAATAATAATAATAATAATAATAATAATAATAATAATAATACATTAGTTTGTTATTTTAATTTTGTCCCTTTTCTGGCAGATCACCTTTGAAAATGGCCAAAAGCCTCCGGAGCAAATGGAAGAGGAAGATGCGAGCAGAGAAGAGGAAGAAAAATGCCCCTAAGGAGTTGGCCCGTCTGAAACAAGCTCTGAGTCTGGACAAGAAGGGCGAGGAGGCCATGGCTGACATGCAGGAGATCGCCACCGTGGTGCCGGCCGAAAAGATTAAGAAGCAGGGGGATGTGGAGATGGCAGCGGATGATGGTGACGGTGAGTGAGTCTGAGAAACATCCACACTGCTCACAACGAGAGCGGTCGCAGTGCTTTGCTTAATGTGTCTGGTTTGTTGCAGAGGGGACGATGGACCTGGACAGCAAGCGCAGCAAAAAGACCTTGTTGAACGAACACGGTCAGTACCCTGTGTGGATGAGCCAGCGGCAGGCCAAGAAAATGAAAGGCAAACGGACAGCCAAGACCGGCCAGGGAAAGAAGAAGAAAGGCATCGCCTGGTGAGCTGGAGCCAAAGGCCTTAGAGACTTTGAACACAGACACAAAGGACTGAGTCGTGCGTTTTCATGCACGGTAGCTGTGGGATCTTTATGGATTACTTTATAAAAAAAAAGTATTTTATGATATGATTTCCTCAAGAGAAATGAAAGGTTTGTTCTTCTGGAACAGCAAACACAGTTATGACTTGTGTCCCAGGTGTTGAGACCGAAGCTGCAAGTCTTTTTCTTCCATTTGTTTATATGTTGACTGTCTGCATCTTTAAAATAGTTTTGACGTCTACTTGTAACAAACAAAACAAAAGACGTACGCAAAAGTCAGAAACGTTTGTCTGGTTTATGATTAAACTGCTTTTTATATCCAAAACAACAACAAGTTATGCTTTGTTTCACTGCCAGAAAAGCAGTTTTATACGGAGCAGAAGAGTGAGAACACCGATAAGCCAAACCTCTTTGTACATGCAAAACCGACCAATAAACGTGGCTTTAATTTTCTTCTCTTCATCATTTCAGTTTATTGCAAATATTTAGTAGACATTCAATCTGAAAAATATATGAATTGCCACAGACCCAAAGCAACTTGTTACAGCTAAAACACAAACATCAGCACATGAGAATGAATTTATGCTAAAAAAAAATAATAAATGTTTCAAGCCAAACTCCCAGACCATAGTGTGATCAGTGGAATGATGTAATTGCTACGTAACACTTTGGTGTGATTAAAAACCAACTAGTTTAAGTTTCAGCAAGCTTTGCCCCATCGTTCTCACTGCAGCAGCTGAACGTAGGCCCGGGGGAATAGGCCGACCCGCCCGCGGCACCGCCCCTTCCACCAGCCCTCATCAATCATCTCTATCTCGGTGATAACTTCATCAGGGTTGAAGGAGATCTCATCGTCAGCCTCTGAGTGGCGGAAAAAAGATTGCTGGGTCAAGCCTTGGAAAAATGTGAACAGATGAATGGTAAACATCAGAAAACGAGGTTGCCCGCTCACCTCCTTGGTAGTCGTAAATGGCCACTGCTCTTTGGCCTTCTGTCAGGTCCTCATAGTCGTTGTCACCTGTGAAGGTAAGCACCGGAAATGTTACCGTACCATTGTGAGAGGATCAGGACCAGAAGTAGGGGACGCTAACACAGACCAGCGGGTGCAGGAGGAGGCGATGGTTCGGCGAGGACTTCGTATTCTCCATCGTCCTCCTCCTCCTCCTCCACAGCAGGCGACCGGTAAGGAAGAGGAGGAACCTCTGGATCAAGAAGGTCGTCTGTACGTGCCGGCAGTTCTGGAGGCTCTTCGTAATCATGCTCGTCCTGAGAACATTGGCATGTTGTTTTCAGTCTCTGAACAGTGAAGATCTCAAGACAGGGTTTGTAAGAATGCAGCTGCAGATGGATGATTGTTAACCAACAGTTGCTTGAAGGACAGAAGGCCTCACCTCAGACTCCGGTGAGTCCCTGATCTCCGGCACGTGCTGCGGGATATTGATATCTGGTGGCATGTCATACTCTGGTTCCTCATCTGCAGCAGCTTGTGGAGGTTCCTCATATGCAGCAGCGTGTGGAGGTTCCTCGAATGCAGCAGCTTGTGGAGGTTCCTCGAATGCAGCAGCTTGTGGAGGTTCCTCCACTCTGCTTCTCTCTTCCTGCAGGAGAACAACAACAAAAAAAAACATTTCTCAAGTTCCTATCCGCTAATTTAGACCTCTCTGTGTGCAGACGGCTCGGACCTCCTGTCTTCGTTTGGCCAGCTCCCGCTCTCGACTTTCTCTGGCTTGTCTCCTGGCCTTCTCTTCCTCAGCCCTCTTCTTGTTCTCCACCTCGGAGGCCTTGGCCATGTTCTCAAAACGGGCCTTCAGGTTCCCAGAGCTTGCACTTGCTATCAGAGACGGAGACAGAATATTTGGAACCCAAAGAACCCTGAGAGAACGTGCAGCACCGGTATTGACATACAGGCCTCAAGGGGCTGCGTCTTCTCATAAGCTGAGGTGGGAGAGTCCATGTCTGAGAAACGAGCTGCACTCTGGAGGAGAACAACTGATTATCATTCACCAAATGGTTGTAATTCATACTATAGATCAATTATCAAACAGCTTTCATGCTCACCTTATCCATGCGGTCTGCCTGTACCCCATAACGACCCCCAAAACCTGCAGAATAATCTGAACAAAACCAAACCCAGATCAGCCCCGCAAACAATGACATCTATTGTATGCAGGTGCGAGTGTGTGCACACCTTTTTGGGACTCGTGTTTCTCTGTTACTGCCTTATAATCGTAGCCCAAGGCAGCTTTGTCCACTTTCTCCTTCTCAACACCGAACTTCCCTCCAAATCCCTTGGAGTAATCTAAGTAGGGACAGCCATTAAAAGCCGGGAATGACAGAAAAGCAAAAAAATTAAATGGGATGCTAATACTTACCTTTCTGTGACTGGTGCTTCTCTGTCTCTCCCTTGTAGTCGAAGCCCAAAGCGGCCTGGTCCACTTTGTCCTTCTCCACTCCGTACTTCCCTCCAAAGCCCTTTGAGTAGTCTGGGAAAAACACGACAGGACACAACATTGTCAAATGACCCGCGTTAGAGCCAACCGTTGGCTGTTATCTGATTATATAACAGCTGTTAGGAGGACACAAACTCACCTTTTTGTGACTGATGCTTCTCTGTCTGGCCCTTGTAGTCGTAGCCCAGAGCCGCTTTGTCGACTTTCTCCTTCTCCACGCCGTACTTCCCTCCAAATCCCTTGGAGTAGTCTGAAAAAACAAAACAAAAAACCAAACCAAAGTGGCCGTGACTCCTCTTGGACTGGTCTTCTTGTCAGAAGGCCAGACAGCTGACTTACCTTTCAGAAGGCCAGACAGCTGACTTACCTTTTTGAGACGTATGTTGCTGCACCTCTCCTTTGTACTCAAAGCCCATGGCAGACTGCAGACACAGGAGGATGCTGAGGGTTCACATGATGACTGAACAGATCGTCTTTTAAAGACTCTTGCAGTTCCTCTAATGGCCGCTTCTGTAAGAGGTGAATCCTTTGGAATGACTCTTGTACGTATTCTCACCCTGTCGACACGGTCTTTCTGAACACCAAATTTCCCTCCAAAACCTTTCGAAGCGTCCTTCTGGGAAGAGTGCTGCTCAACGTCCGCCACATAATCATGGCCCAGTGCTGCCTGCATGATGAAAAGACAGAAGTCAGTACGAAGAGATGTTTGGCATGCTTTAGATCTAACAGGAAATTTTGTCAAACCTTGTCCATTCTGTCGTTCTCCACTCCAAACTTCCCTCCATATCCGTAGGACGCCTTGGGGATATGTTCCTTTTGCTTCACTTGCTCGTGCTCCTTGGCCACCTTGTTCCTGAGCTCTGCAACACTGACAGAACAAAAGGGAGACTGTGTCACTGTCTTAAATCCAGATGGTCTAATTGTCTTATGGTGAAAGAAATATGAGAGTTTTTAGATCACAAAAGAAACTTCGAAAGTAGCACCCACTCTGTAGCTCTGAAGTGTGAAAAAAATTGTGATATTGTAGTTATTTTTAGGTGTCAGGGTTATATATTTTTTTGCTACTAAAGTAAAAATCTGACCTACTAATCCCTCTATGACATCTTAATGTCACTGAGTGTACATTTTCCATATTAGGGCACACTTGCTGTCTGACAGCCACTCTGCTCTCACTTCCCCTTCCTGTTGCCACAAGGTGCAAACACTCTGACCTGCATTTGCCTCCAGGCACGTGTCCCTCACCTGATGGGCTCCTTATGTCCCGAGCCCTCGATGGTCTTGGCCCCCCACCTCTGCTCCTGCTCTGAAACATCATTCTGCAACACAAAGCACGCGGAAATGAACACTTGGTGAGGCTGCATTGACGCCAACACGATCCCCGGCAACGTTACAGAGGAGGTGTGCACAACCTCAAAGTCAGGGTCCGTCTCCCAGTCGTCTCCCTCTGCAGCCACTTTCATGCTCACATTGTGGCCTACTGCTGATTTCCACATCTGTGGAGGCAAAACAGTTGCAGGTCTGTTTAACAGCTGATCACGACTGAACGTGTTGTGGCATGGTTAACTCATGCACAACCTACTGCTTTGACCACCATTTCCTTAAACTGCAACAAGGGAAGCATTTTTAAACATGACGCTCCATTTCCTCAAAATGAAAGCAACCCCCGCATTTCATGAGTGAGTTTGTGAGTAAAGTTAAGATAATTAAAACAACTGTAAAATGAAAGAAAGCAGAACCGACATTTAATTCCGTAGTAGGAACATTATCCCTAAAGCCATCATACTATTAGGCAACTCCTGATATATTTTAATTTTTAGTGTGATACTGTAGCAGCCTCTGCAATTTAAGGTTTGCACATTTTATGACGTGCTTGCAAATAAGCACACTATGTAAAATCTAAACTAAACTAAAAACTTGCCCATATACACCAGCCTGGGCTCCCCTTGACTCTGTCTACTTCCTTCCTTAATCTTGACTAACAGACAAAGAAAATATGCAAATAAAAACGAGAAAAATGGCCAAGTGAAGTAAAGTAAAGTTTTGGCGGCGGCGAGATTAATGTTGATAGAAGAAAGGATATTTACCTCGGGGGGCTTTAAGGGGGTTCACTCCGTGTTTGTGTGGATGTCAACGTTTGCTCTGACGGCTGCCGATGGTCCCCACTGAAATTGTGACAGCGTCACGTGAACGCGGAGTCAACGGACGTGAACGCGCAGGGAAATGAACAAATCATCTCCCCTTGGGTCTCAGCGCTTTCACGGACTAAAACAAATATTTGTTGTTTTAGGCGTCCGAGGCCTTTCAGGCCCATTTTGTAGTACACAGAGGAAGACTGGACACAAACGCTAAAAAGGTATTTTTTTTAATTTTTTTTTATTATTATTATTTTTTTTATAAGGTACCCTTTTTACTTAATAATCAGTGCCGAGTTAATTAAGCTAGCTAGCTAATTTAGCAGCTTATCTTGTGGAGACCGACAAGCGTCTGTCAATAAGTTGCTTACTTACTTACAATTAGTAAGTAAGTAAGTAAAAAATAGTTCCTATATTTGAAACGGATCACACCAATAAGTAATTCTGTTAATTTTAATAACCAAAATTGACATTTTTTTCCTACGGAATTTCGAAAGTTAGGATAACGTTTCATCTCGTTTCTCTCTTCTGTTTATTGAATACATTTTGATGTCGTTACAGGGCCAGTCTCTTGTTGAATTTGTCTAGTTGATCGAGTTAATCTAGTCGAAATTTAGCCATTAACTGTTATTTGTTAAATTCATTTGAAATTTATTTATCTTTTAAACCGCAAACAACTAAACGCTAAGCAATGAGCAATAAATGGTTGCAGCTGAGGTGGAGTATGCTGCGACACAGTTACACCACTTGGGGGCAGTGTTGCCTCCGTTCTTCAACGTCTGCGATCAATAATGAAACATTTTTGGGTTTTTTTTCTTCAATTTTCAGTCAGTCACAAGCCACAAAGAAAATATCGACAAATAATTCTGATCAAAACCATGTATTTTTTATTTATTTATTACAGTTTAGTTCTCTATACAGCCCTTTCAGACAGTTATTTACATGTAAAGTATATTTCGGTGAATTTAAGATGCTAAGAACAAGAACGTGTCAACACAAAGGCATTACTCTGCCACCAGTGATCTCAAAATTAAGATGGTGTTAATGTTGTTTCAACAGCTTTAAGAATAAATTATGCTACATCACAGTAGTAGAGTATGGATGGACGTGATGATGAGAAATCATTGCAATCTTTTCCCCCTGGATAAAGCCACACTGCAGTGGAACACCACAGGCAAAACAACACTTTATCTGCCTTACAATGTCAAATCTAAATGTGTGCAATAGACGGACAAACAGTATAACGTATTGGATATGTAAAGACGCAAAAACATAATCCATCTGACGTACCCATATATATATAAATACCAATATAAAGCTAATTTTATAAAGTGTGATTCATACAGCGGGGATAATAGGAATGTTTTAGAACAGAAATTGCACTGTGCTCGGTTCTTCTTTTTTTCCCCTTTTCTTTTTCTTTTATTTATTTTTTTTAAGTGAATGGCATTAGAATAACAGGAAGAAATTGGACTTGAACAGCACACCCTGAACCTCAGGCCACCTTCAAACAAAAGCCTAAACATTGTGGGATACACCCTCACGGCCACAGTTTCCTGACCTCGTGCGTCAGCTGGATCTCTGGCTGGATTTAGGTAAGGTTCCATCTGGCGTGCCAGGTTAATAGTTTCCACCCAGCGCGCAAGGCGAATACTATTGGCTTAGCGCACACTGGTCCAGGGGAAAAACCTGGCCGGGTTAGCTAGCCTGGGTTGCTAATGAACAGAATCAGGGACACTAGCTTATCTCCAACCTGCACAATTAGCCAATTAATAGCTCTTAAGCTCATCTATTAACATTTTATGGCCTTACTGTAACTGCCTTGCAGAAGAATTAGCAAGTGACACGTGGATTTAGGTGCATAAATGATAGATACTGGTTTTCAAGCCTCAAGAAAGCTCAGTGAAACAGCTGTATGGGGCTATGAGCTGCGTTGTGCCATTTCTCTTCTTTGTTTGCAGGTTTCAGAACATTTGCTGAGATGTAATACCGACAGAATACTGTAATACACTCCCAAGAAAACATCCCTTGTTAAATGGACAACTGTTATCTTGCGTCCACTTCTGTGCAAACAACTATGCCAATTACTGTGTACTTTAAAATGTGACTGGCCTGCCCCAGCCAGGCTGCTCCTTTTCCCTTTTTTAATGGGAGGCAAATGATCAGACTTTAGCATCATATCCAAAAGAAGAGAATGAGAGAAAACAAACAGGCTTAACCCTGAATGCTTTATGATAAAGTGACCCTTCTTATATCCAAAATGTAAAGGCACGTGAAAAAACGGCATCAGTCAAATTACATGAATTTTCTATAAAAAGTAAACAAAAAAAAAACCCAAAAGCGAAACCACATCCACTTTCTCCCTCTTTCTGCTTTGTATTGTGCACGCACACGAGTCAGCAACTTCATTAAAACGGTTGACATCAGCTACCTTTTATAACTCTACAGACTTTGGATTAAGTATGACCTCCTGTAAAGTGCTTTGTCCGTGTGTAGGTTCATTACGTGGAGCTAGCTGTACTAAAAAGGAACAGGCCGACAACTCTGGCGTGCGCCATCTTCTCTTTTTCCCCTTTTCTGCTCTGTGTTTCCGTCAAGATTGCTTTCATTTTTCAGAGGTAACCTCCCAGACACATCAGCAGCAAGACGTGCACGGTGAGTAGATAGAGGCTGAAGAACAGCGGCATGCGCTGTCGCGAGCAGAAGGTCGCCCGGAGCATCCGCATCAGACCCGGGCCTCCTCTCCGACTCTGCGATGGGACACAGGCGGGGAAATGGAGGAGAGACGTGGCTCATCAGTCTTCATTATCGCGGCCATTTACGGTGACAGATGAGCCGCTGTGGCATACTGGGGCGGAGACTTACCCGAGTGACGGCTCCTTCTGTCGGCTCGATGAAGACGGCCGTCTCCGAGTGATCGTCGCCCTGGAGCGAGCTATATTTCGCCTTGCTGTGACTGATTTCAACCAGGGGAAACACACGCAAGTTGTCGTCAGCTGCACGTGTTCATCAAAGATTATGTGCATGAGATAAACGACTGACACATAAACACAGAGGACGCACCCTCATTATTATAAGTAAAATTAATCTAATTATTTCTTGTGTAAATGCTATGGTTTCTACCAATAATCCGTCTCTATCCTGTCACTCACCAAATTATAACTAATCAATTCCACTCAAAAACTGTACAAAATGTTGCTGGTGGCAGCTTTTAATGTCTCTTCCTAAAGCATAAAGACATCTAATCCTGTTTTAAGGGGGTTTTGTACCGTTTAAGTCGATCCTGTGCGGCCATCAGCTGCTCCTCGGTGCACAACCTCTGCTGCACCTCCTCCTCCAGTCTAAAGTGAGAAGACGATGAAGGAGAAGAGTTGGGTTCTCAGAGCTCATTGTGCCTTTTGAAGAAGCTTTCAAGCTCCTGGTGCACTTCTCACCTCCTCTGGAGCTCTTTGACCTCGGCGATGTAGGCGTGGCCGTCCAGCTGGTTCCTCTCCTGCGGGGCTCCCGGAGCACTGTCCACCTCTTCCGAACCCTGTTGACGACGTGCGATATAAACCACCTCACACGCAATCTAAAATTAAAAAGTCGGCAAGTACGGTCCACCGATTGGACCTCCTACCTCTCTCTGGTAGCGTTCCTGCTGAACTTTAGGCGTGCGAGCCCGTGCCTCCTCCAGGAGGGCGGTGAGCTGCCGCAGCTGCTGGTCGCGGTCCGACAGGGTGACCAGGGTCTGCTGCTTCAGCTGCTCTGCCTGAGCCATCCAGTCCATACGCTCCAGCCTGGACATCATGGACATAGTCAGCCAAAATAATGTATACACACGTCAGGAAAAGAAAAACTTGCATAAATATTTAATTTCTATCAGTACTTCTGTACATACAGGTACATCTTTCGGAGTACAATAACACAGTGTATTTTCCCCAACAGATAAAAAGTAGCCTCAATAAGTTTCAATAATAATACGTTACCCAAGCGGTAGTTTGCCGTACATGTAAATGTCTGGAAGCCAATGGCCACCACTTTGAGCACCTCTTGTAATTGTAGAGGCCAATGTTATCTTGTATTAATCTTGTGACGTTTATTTACGCAAGAAGCCCGGTTCCTCACCGCAAACTCTCTATCTCCTGCCTCATGCTCTGTGCCACGCCCTCCAGCTGCGTGATGACGGCCAGCATGTCTTCGTTCTTCTTCTTCTCCTCCGAGAGCTCCTGGCTGACTTTGATCAGCTCTCCGGCGCCGAGCCGAGCCAACTCCATCTTCTGCCTCTTCACTTCCGACGTCTGCCCTTCCAGCTGCTCCAGCTGCCAGGGAAAAACAAGAACCAATCACCAACCACCAATCGTGACCCGTGATTGACGTCAAACTGGTTCACTCACCAGTCTCTCCCTGTCGTTCTGCAGGGCTTGCAGTGCGTTCTTCAGCCCCCACACCTCTCCGGTGGACCCCCCTGGGCTGCTGGGGGCTGCGTGGGTGCCCGCCGTGCTGCTCTTCTCCTCCAGCCTCAGGCTCAGCTCCTTGGCCTGGTCCACCGCCTTGTCCCTGCTATCCTGGAGCGAGGCCATGGCCTTGGTGAAGGACTGGTTCTCGGCTCGGAGCTGCGCCGTGAGCTCCCTCTCCTCCAGCAGCTTCTGCTCCACGGCCAGCAGGTCCCGGGCCAGCTCCGCCACCCTCTCCTGGGCGCTCTCCGACTCGGTGCGCATCACGCCGTCCTCCCATTGCAGCTCGGACAGCTGTTTGGACTTGCTCTCCAGCTCCTGCCTGTCTCTGGACTGGGTCTCCTCCAGGGCCGCCACCTGCTCCCTGGCCGCCTGCAGCTGCTCTCGGAGCTTCTCCACCTCGGCACCCGGAGCGTCGACAGCCTGGGGCACTGACCGGAGGTCATCAGCCTGCCTGGGAGTCTCCGTCTCCACTCTCCTGGCCGCCTCCTCCTCGGCCTCTTTGGCCTTGCCGATGCTCCTTAATTGGCTTTCCAGGTCCTTCCGCTCCTGTTCCAGCGAGGCGATGCGCTCCTGCTGAGCCGCCAGGAGCTGTCTGTGCTGCGAGTCTTTCATGCTCAGGACCTGGTTGAGTTCGTCGCGGTAGCCGTGCAGGTCGGCCGACAGCTTGGCGTTCTCGGAGTACAGGTCGTCCCTCTGGACCAGCAGAGAGCGCAGCTCCTCTTTCACGCTGTTGTTCTCTCCCGCCGCCTCTTGAATCAAAGCGTCCTTCTCCATAATCACCTGGAAACCATGACAAAATATACATTTATATTTTTCATACTGATCTCTTAAACAAGTACACACACAGATAAGATTTTTCTTTCTCTTTTCTTTTTTTTTTATACCTCCAAGTGTTTCTCTTCCAGCTGTTTGTACATGTTGAGGACTCTGTCCCGGTCGTCCTGCAGGGAGCCCATGGCCTTGGTGAAGGAGAGCAGCTTGGCCTTCGCACTGCTGCTCTCCTCCTCCGCCTGGCGCAGCTTCTCCTCCACGCGCCGCAGTTCTACTCGCCTCTGCTCCAGCTCCTCCTCGGCTCCTCGCGCTCTGCTTTCGGCCTCCTTTCGTGCCTCTTCTGCAGCCTAACATGCAAATGAACACACGGAGGGAGCGGTTACGTTTTCTAAACCATCTCGCCCAGAGATTGAGGGTAAAATCTGTGTGCGAGCCCAGGAGGTAAATACCTCAGCGACGGCCTGCTCCTTCTCTCCCAGCATCTCCACCTCCCTTCTCTCCTTCTCATGCAGCTCCTCCTGCAGGTTCTCCATCAAGGCTTTGGAGGAGCGCAGGTCCATCTCCAGCTGCTCCACGCTCAGGCACAGCCGCCTCTCCTCCGCCTCCCTCTGCCCGAGCTCCGCCCTCGCCTGCTCCACTTCTGCCTGCAGACGGGCCACGGCCTCCTCCAGGGCTCTGGCCCTCTGAAGGAGCCCCTCCGACTCCCTCCTCAGGTCGCGCGCTTCGCCTCGACTCAACTCCAGCTCAGCTGTGGTTTGCTCAAGGGAGCTCTTCTCCTCCTGGAGAGCAGCCTGGCACTCCGCCGCCTTCTTCTCCTCCTCCTCAAGTTTCAGTTGCATCTCCTTACCGGCTTTCTCCAGTCTGAGAGAGAAAAAACATCTCAAGTCCTGAGCTGAACATTATTTAATGGTAAGCAAAATGGAATTCAGCATTTTTTTCCTTACCTGCCCACTGTCTGCTGCAGTTCCTCCTTGAGTGCAGACTCCCTCTGAAGCTGCTCCGCCAGCTCCTTCGCACGTGTCTCAGCCTCCCGGAGCTCTGCCTCCTTCCCTTGCAGTGCGCCGTTGAAACGGGCCTCCCACTGCTTGGTCTCGTCCAGCACCCTGTCGCGGTCGTCCTGCAGCGAGGACATGCAGCGAGAGAAGGCGGCCAGCCGGGCCAGCGACTCGTCCAGCCGGGCCTGGGTCTTCTGCACCCGCACCTCGGCCCTCTCGGCCGCCTCCCGGGCCTCCGCCGCCGCGTCCTCCTCCTTGTCCCGCTCATTGTACGCGTCCTCCAGCCGCAGCTCCATATCCTTCAGCTCGGCCCCCAATCGGAACCTCACAGAGTCCAGGGTCTGCTCCGCTTCCTCCTTCAGAGCAGCTTCCCTCTGCTGGATGCTCTTCTCCAGGGTCGTCTTCTCCTCCGCGCTCCGCCTCTCCTGCGCCTGGGCTTCCTCCAGCCTGAACCTGCAGCTCATCAGCTCTGCCTCGACGCCCCTCAGCTCCTCTGTGGTTTTGGACACCTCCAGCTGGGACGCATCCAGCTTGCTCTGCAGCTCGTCTCGGCCGAGCTGCAGCGCCTTTGTCTCCCTCCCCAGCTCGCTGATCCGCTCCTGGTACTGTATGGAGTCCTTCTGCAGCTGGCGCACCTCCAACTGCTTCTCCCTCAGCAGCTCCTCCAGTTGTCGGGCTCGGCTTTGGCTGCCCTCCTTCACCCTCTGAGCAGACCTCAGCTGCTGCTCCAGCTCTCTCTGCTTGCCGGATTCGGCCTCTGCCTCGGCCCTCTCCCTCTGGGCCTGCCTCATGTCCTCCTCCAGGCGGGCAGCCCGGTCGCTGGCGCCCTGGGCCTCGGCCTCGGCCTCGGCCCGCTCCCTCTCCAACGTCTCCACCTGTTGTTGCAGGCGGGCCAGGTGCTCGCGTTTGTCCGCCGCCTCCTGCTGGTAGCCTGCAATGCTCCCGTTGAGCTGAGCCAGCTGGTTCATCAGACGCTCCTCCAGGTTGTCCTTATCGGCCTCCAGGCTGCTGAGCAGCTCCTTGAACTGAGCCTCCCTCCTTGAACCCTCTTCAATCAGACTCCTCTCCCTCTCTATGCTCTCTTGGAGGCTCCTCTGTAGCTCCTCCCTCTCCTTGTTCTCCTGAGCATCTTGCTCAGGAGCAGCCAGTCCAGCTTCAAGTTCAGGCGTCTCGACAGTCGCCACAACCTCTGTCAGTTTATCCTCACTTGAGACTTGAGGGTCTGCTTCTTCTGTTTCCTCAGTGGTTTCTGGAGGTGTTTGTTGTGGATCTTCTGCCGCAGTACTTTGGTCAACCGGCAACCCCTCTCTGACTAAATGCTGATCTTCGTCTTCATTCTGGCTGAGAAGAGGTTCTGCGCTGGTCATTGTGAGTGTGTCTGATTGTCGGGCAGTGATGACGTCCTCCACTACAGCAGTAGACTGAGAAACGTGCTCCTCTTTCTCGACTGTTTGAGTAGCTAATTTCTCCCTCAGCTCCTCAACTTGCTGCCCTAAAGAGTCTCGCTCTTGGACCGCAGCCGCCAATTCTTCTCTCACAGCCTCCATCTCATCCTGAAGTCTCTCCACCTCGGCTTTTAGGGCCGTGTCCTCTCGCTTAGTCCCCGTCCTCTCCTGCATCTCCCGAAGCCTTTCATTCTCCTCCTCCAGGTCCGAAATCTTCTGCTGCTTCGTCTTGGCAAACTTCCTCATCTTGTCCTTCACTGTCTCCACCTCCTTCTGCGCCTCCGCCGCCTGCCTCTCCGTCTCCTGCCTGGCCGCCTCGTGCGTCCTCACCTTGGCCGCGATCTCCTGCCTCTCCTGCCGGGCAGCCTCCAGGACGCGCCTCACCCGCTCGGCCTCGTCGCTCACATTCTCGTACGACTTGAGCAGTGTCTCGTACTCCTCCCTCATGCCCTGGACCTTGTCCTCCCACTCCCTGCACTGTCTGGCCGCCTTGTCCGTCGCCAGCTCCGCCTCCCTCCTGCAGGCGTCCTTCTCCGTCCCGAGGCCCTCCATGGCCAGCTTGAGGCTCTCGCACGAGGAGCCCAGACTTTGATTCTCGAGCAGCATCCGGTCGACCTCGTCGATCAGCCGAGCTCTCTCCACCTTCAGCTTCTCGAGCTCCTCCTCGGTGAACTCTGCTCTTCGCTGCAGCTCTGCCGCCAGCTCCACGCTCGCAGCCAGTTGCTCCTTCTGACTTTTGTTTTCCTTCAGGGCTTCCTTGCGAGAGATGAGCGCTGCCTGAAGCTTCCGCTGGAGCTGCTGAACCTTTGCCTCGCTGTCTTTGTCCTCCTCTTGCTTCTGAGGGACCTCCACCTCCAGCCGCTGGGTCTTTTCTTGCTCCGTCCTCAGCTCCTCCTCCAGAGAAGAGATCAGCTGGTCCTTCTCGGACACAGTGTCCTGCAATGAGTGCATGAGGGAGTTCTGATCGCCAAGCTGCTGACCCAACTCGGCGATCTCCTTGTTCTTCTGGTCAAGGAAGTGCTTGAAGTCCTCCACTTCTGCCTGCAGGCCTGCAATGGAGGCCGTGGAATCTGCAGACGCTTCTTTGGCCGCCGCCTCCAGCTCCGCTCTCAGGGCTTCGACGTAGGACTCTGCATTCTGCTGTTTCTGCCTGAGTTCATCCACTTCCTCCGAGAGCGCATCAATCTGCCTCTCCTTGTCTCGCAGGGCCTGTAGGTCTTCGCTGACATCCAGCAGCTCCTTCTCTTTCAGCGACAGGTTAACCTGGGTCTCCTGAAGCTGCTTCTCCAGCTCTGCATTTGCCATCCGCACTGCCTCTATTTCTTCTCTGAGAGCTTCCAGAGGTTCCTCCATTTGTGCAGCAGGACGCTCTGGTGTCTCTGCAGGACGTTGGGGAGGTTCAACGGACTGTGTCTCAGGTGGAGCAAAGTCCTCCCAGTCCTCCTGCACCCAGTCGCCCGCCTGCTGCTTTTCTAACTTCTCCACCAGTTGTGTTGCCTCTTGCTGAGGGACATCTTCTCTTTCGGCCAATGCCTTCTCCTCTAGTTCTCTCAACTTGGTCAGGAGAACCTCCTGCTCGCTGATCTGCGCCTCAAAGCGCTCCACCAGCTCGTTGTATTCTTCTTTTTGCTGCTTCAGCTGGTCCCGGTGGTGCCTGTCCTTCTCCTTGGCCTTGCGGATTGTCTCCTTTCGCGACTCTTGCGCCTCCTGAACTTTTTTCTGCAGGGATTCGCACTCGGCCTCCAGCGAGGTCACCTGAGACTGCAACTGAGCTGTCTCGGAGGACTGCTGGGAGCTTGCAGCCTCCTCACTGAGCTTTTCATTTAAAGCAAGCGTATCACGAAGAACTTTATCCTGCTGGTTCAATTTCAGCTCAAGATTGGCCACCTCCTCCTCTTTGAATCCCAGCGTCTGCTCAAGTTGTGCGAGTTTGACTTCCATGTCGATGAAATCCTGTGCGCGAGTTCGTTCCTCCTCTGGGCCCATCGCACCAGTTGCCCCTGCTGCTGTTTCATCTTGCACTTTCACTGCCTTTGCTTCCGCCTCCAGGTTGGCGACCTTCTTCATGAGCTCTTTGCGCTGCACAAGTGCCGCCTGCAGCTTCTTTTTCATGGTGGTGCACTGGGTTTCCATGACTGCTTTCTCCTGCCGCAGCCTGGAGACTTCGTCCTCTGTGCCACCAGCCGACTCTTCACAGCTCACCCTCTCATCTTTCACCTTCTCCAGTTCCACAATTTGCTCCATGAGTTTACCGACTTTGCTGTCCACAAGGAATTTCTCTTCCTCCGCTTGGAGGAGCTTTGCAGACATGCTGTCGTTCAGCTCCGTCACCTGCTGCTCTTTTTGACTTAAAAGCAGCTGCAGCTCGCTGATCTCGCTGTCCTTCATCGACAGGGTGTCATTGTTGAGCTCCGACGTCTGAGAGTATTCCAACACGCTGGTTTCCATTTCCTGGAGCCTCCTCTCCAGCTCTGAAGCGAGGAGCGCCCGGTCCTCCAGCTGGGCGCTCAGCATCCCCAGTCGGCCCTCCTGCTCACTGTAAGCCTGGCGGGCAGTTTCCAGATCACTCTGCAGCTCCTGGATCTTCTCCTCCTTGGATTTAGCAGCGCTATTTAAAATGTCCACCTGTTCCTCTAGAAGCTGCATTTCAACAGCGTGTTTCTCCACTGTGGAGCTGCTCCACTGAGAAACCTCTTCCGCCTGCTCCCTGGCTGATCTCAGTTCTGCGGCCAAACCACCGGCCTGAGCATCAGCCTCTTCTTTAGCAGCGGAGAGCAAACACATCTCCTCTTCCAGACTTCTGACTTTCTCCTGAGAGTCTGCCGCCTCCTCTCGGAGCCTCTGAAGCTCCGCCAGGAGCTCGCTATACTTCTTCTGCAACGCTTCGGCTAAGGCCTGAGCAAACACCTGACCGGGGGATCCACCGCCATCACCATCATCATCTCCAGCGGCGGAGGACAAACCCCTCTGAGTCACGTGAACTTGCACCGTCTCTCGAATGACGACGGAGGACGACTCCGCTTGGACTGTGGAGGTTTCCGTTCCCATGCTCGTCGTCTCCCATGACTGCAGCTGTAGCTGGCCGAAGTCCTGCAGCATGGACGGCCACTCTTGGCCTCCATCCTGATTGACGGCCTCCAGGAGGGTCCAGCTGCTGTGGGCCACCTCCGAGTCACTGCTGGCCACCATCTCGTCTGAGGAGGTCACCTTGGACTCATCCGGAGACTCGGACTGGTGTCCGAGGAGCTCCGGGCTGCTCTCGGTATTGACAGAGAGGACCGAGGTGTCCTCTGCGATTAGAGTCGTCTCGTCCTCCTGGCCGTCTTCCACTGAGTCGGGACCTGATGGAGGGTCGTCGTGTGGGGGCAGGCCGGGGTCAGGAAACTCGTCTGGATTCTGTTGGTAGGTTTCAGAAGACGGAGCCCCGTCAGATTTGTGCTCTTCGGCCATCCGGAGCGACTCCTGCAAAGCGAGAAGCTCGTTGTCCCTTTCAAGTAACTGCTGCTCCAGCTCCAGTATCCGCGCTGCAAAAAATTAAACAAAGGAGAACAAATACAACAAACATTTTGTTTTAGTCTGTGGATGCTAAAATGGGCTGAGGCTGTCTGCAGCTTTGCAAAGTTCTTACATATTAGTTCATATTCGTACTGACTTCTCACAAAAAACAGAGCAAAAGTATGTTTTCTTTTTGTTTTTTTACCTTGGTTTGCCTCAGATGCTTCTACTTGTAGTGATTCAGTAACATCTTTTCTTTCTGACATCTGAAACAGGAAACAGAAACCCAAAAGTCATTGATGCTTGCAGGACTGAAGACTGGGAAGTTTTGAAAACAGAACAGAGCAGAAACAAGCCTTTCTCTCAAAACTATATGACTGTCGTCAGATTTTAAATCTATGTCAGTGTAATGCGCGCACACACACACACACACACACACACACACACACACACACACACACACACACACACACACACACACACACACACACACATTACGGTTGAAGGTCGGCTAGGACAGACGCTCATAGCAGTTGCTCACAGCAGACGGGATTAGACACACCTCCTCTCTGCGGCGTCGTGTTAAATCCCGTCTATGACCCTGCCCACTGTCTGCTCTTGGACTGACTTACCAGCAGGCCAGACAACTGGGCTAAGGGAACGAGGCCTGCCCTCTTCTGAAAACCAAGCCTGCTTCTGCGAGACTCTCACTCTGCAGCTCTCAGGTTTTCAGGCCCATAGCAGGAAGTCATTGCCAAGTCATTGTGAGGGGTTTACAGGAAATGCTTTACTACAATGACTCTGGTTTAAAGTTTAGCTAGATGTAATGTTTATGACTCCTCAGCACTGACCGTTTCAATCTGCTCTTCCAGCTCCTGTGTCCTGGCTGAAGCTTCCTCTTGTTCTTCAGTCTTCTTGTCCAGTTGTTCTAAAAAAAACAATCACAAGTCATAATCAGACTTGATACTAACGAACACATGATCCTGTCAATTGATTTTTTTTTTTTCTTACCCTGAAGGGTTTCCATGTGGTGGCAGAGCTCATCACAGCGTTCCTGAGTCTGACCGTGTTCAGCTCTCAGCTTCATCAGTTGGTCCTGAATGGACTGCACAGTGTGGACCAACACTGAGGGGTCAGCAGGGAAGGGGACTTCTACTTCTTCTACTTCTTCTTCTGCAGCCTTGGGTTGAAGTTGCCTCCAGAGTTGGGCCAAGATCTCCTCGTTCTTCCGGAAGTCCTCTCCTTCTTGCTCCAGTTTCTCCGCTTCTGACTTCTCCGTCTCGGAGGCGTCCGGACTGGCACGCTCGGCTGCCTCCCTCATTAGTGTGAGCTCATGCTGGAGGCGATCTATTTCCGCCCTGTCCCTCTCCGACGCTTCCTGGCCCGCCCGGACCGCTGCGATCTCGGCCTCTTTCATCAGAGCCAGCTCCGTCTCCAGCCTGGCAACTTCCACCTTCTCCGTCTCCAGAGCCTCCTGACCGATGTGCTCCGCCTCCCTCAGAGACACCAGCTCGCTTCCTTGCCTCGCTAACTCGGCATTCTCCGCTCGCATGGCCTCCAGGCTGCTTCTGAGGGCGGCGAGCTCCGCGTCAGCCCTGCCGGCCTGCTCGGCCCACTGCTGGCCGTCCTCCTCCCTCCTCCGGACGGCCTCGGCCAGCTCCTGCTCCATCTGCCGGAACTGAGCAGTCAAGATCTGAGCGGGGAGACAACGAGGCAGAAAGATGTGAGTGGGCGTGTGTGTGGCCGTGCTGGCTCAGGCAGACAATGCATAATAATCATGTGCCATCATCAGGATGCAGGCCGCTCTTGTTTGAACAGTGTTTTTAAACCCGGTCGGGGCGGTATTAAATGTCCTCCGACAGGTTGAGCGCTATCAGCGCTGGGGGACTCGAACTGCGTGACTGGCATGTGGAACAACCGGATGTCACACCTGTTTTTGTTGGTCAGCGCTGCTCACTTCCTGCTGCAGCATTTCCAGCACCTGAGAGCGAGAGTTGAAGGCCTCCTCCAGCTCCTCACACCGCTGCCGAGACTGACGAAGGGCCTAACACACACACACACACACACACACACACACACACACACACACACACACACACACACACACTTACTTCATTGTTCCATGTTTGTAGAATGACTGATGCATAAAATGTTTAAAAGATTGCAAAACATTTGCAAACATTCTTTCATATTATTTCTTAAAACTGCTCTTAAAATGACTCAACCTCTTTTTTTCTTTTTAACCATCATTGCATTTATACAATATTTGTCTATTTCTGTTGTATTCTTCAGTAATTGAGACATTCAGCTGCAGCAAGCTTATGAAGTCGAGCAGAGACAAACAACTGTCGAAGAGTAGAGGTCAGTTTCTTTGGAAACCTGTAATAAGGTCATTTTGAGTATTTCTTGCCTCTTGTACCTGCTGCAGTTCGGCATCATCCTGAGACTGAGCCGTGACATTCAGCAGCTCTTCTTCGTGTTTCTGGACCTGCTCCTGGAAACGCACGTCCTTCTCACAGACCACAGCCTGAAGTTTCAGCAGCTGGGGAACAAAACCACAACAGGATCAGAGGTTCTCCTAAAACTAAGAGAAATCAGAAAAATTGACAAACTTCCAAGTCACCTGCTCGTTGTAGGCGGCCTCCTTCTCCTCAAGCAGCTGTTCGGTGTTGCGGAGTCGCTCCTGCAGCTGTCTGTTGTTGACTTCCTCCTCGCTCAGCTTGTTCTTCAGTTCCTGGATCTCCTCTTCGGCGCCTCCCGTAAAGGAGCTCTCTGGACTCTGCTGCAGACCAAACGGGTGTCAGTCACTTCTGACAGATTTGCTCATGCTGATGTTTCTGCTTCACTCGGACTCACGGTTGCTCCTCCTTGCCCTTTGAGCTCACTGATCTGCTTGTTGAGAGAAGCCATCTTGGCCTTGGCCTGCAGCTTGAGTTTGGTGAAGCGAGCGTCGAGCTCCTCCTTCTCGCTCTGCAAATAAACAACAACAACAACAAAAGAAAGCACAGCTCAGTCTCTTTTGAACAAATCAAACTGAACCCTGCAACAAAATCGTAATGAACGACCTCCGGCCTGCCACCTGCCTTGAACTGAGCATCTTTGTTTGCCAGCTCTGTGTCTTTCTCGGTGAGCTGAGTGTCTTTGCCCCGGATGAGTCCCTTCAGCTGGACCACCAGTTGTTCCAGGTGAGCCAGCCTCTCCATCACCTCCTCAGGTGGCTCAGACTCGCCTGGAGCCTGATCGTCCTCCACAGGGATCTGAGGCACCAGCTCGCCCTGGCCATGGACAAAAAAATATACATTATTTTATATTTTAACCAGTTTTCTAACATACTTTTATTTTTTTAAATACATATTCCGTGTTGGTTGTTCACCTGTGTGTCTCCATCTGTGCCCTCCTCTCCAGAGAGCTCCTGGAGGACTGTGGCCAGCCGGCTGAACATGAAGATGGCACTCTGACAGAGGGAAAAATTAGGTTTGAGGCTTCGATTTTTAAATGAAAGAAGATCGTGTCTGCTATATAAAAATATTCCACTTGGTGCATTTGTCCTGCTTTTTTCACGTCAACTGTGGTTGAAATAGTTGCATCCCCTCTCCTTCTGAATTCCACTGTCTTCACAAATTCAGCAGCTGATGTTCCTTATTTTCATCATTTATAGCAGCATAAATTCAGACTATAGTTAAACCTGATGTTATGCTTGCAGTGCGCTGTCATCACACATTCCCAAAGAACAGCTTGAAGTGCCACCTGACGCTGACGCCGAGTGACACGTCCTCCTCAAGGTGTGAAAACACACACACACACACACACACACACACACACACACACACACACACACACACACCACAGCATATTAACTGAATTTCACTTTTGGAAGCTAATTATATTTGTGGTCAGTGACTCTAATGCTTTGTACTGTCGCTGAGCGTATTAGTCACTGGTTTTTATGGTTTAAATAAACTTCCCTTTAAAACATTTTATGGCCTAAACTTAAGATTGAGATGTATTATAAGATTGTGTAAATCTCACCTTGGACTAAAATGTAATAAACACTGTATGGTTATACAAATTGTAACACAATTGCAACTCACGTGTCAACAAACCTCTGTAAAGAAATAGTAATGGCAACAGTGAGATATATGAATTGAAAACTATAATTGTATTATTATTATTAGTAGTAGTAGCAGCAGTATTATTATTATCATCATATTATTACAAGTGGAGTACTTGATGCACCATGTAAAACGTCTGTCAGTTTGTTTACTGCCACATTGGAAGGCGCTGCCAGTACAAAGCCGATATGACTTCACTCGCGTATTTTTATTTATTTATTTATTTTTTTATCGTATTTATCTCGGCTAATATCTAATTTTTCACCAAAATTGAACGCAACGCATTGTCAGGCAACCCCAACTCCGTGAGCTCCGAGCCGAGGCGGACAGAGCCGAATTTCCGCGAATCCGTCGGACTTCGGGACTGCGGCTGCGCCACTCTTATTGACAACAGCACAGATTAAATAGCTTGCTAACGCAAAATTCGACTGCGAATTTATTCCAGCGAGTGGATGGCGATGATTTTTTTGTTTTTTCTCGACGGGGAACAGTCACACCTGGAGATCCAGAAGACGGCGCCGTGAGCAGCAAACTCTGTGAAAGCAGCCAGTCGTTGACGTTGGCTGTAGTTTACACGTTTGCAGTGAGTTAGCTCGTTGCTGCCTAGCTGGCTAACGCCGATCACTCGCAAAGGAGAACAGACAGCTTCTTTAAAATCCGCCTCTGCCTCCTTCGATCTCCGCATGACGGCGATCCAGTGCAGCCGAGTGACCGACGTGTTTTGCGGACGGATTGGCATTTGACTCACCCGTGCGTGTGCTTCCCCGGTAAATGGTCCTGCTTTTTTTTATTATTTGATATATTTCCTCGGATGGATGTCAGTGCATAGCCACATCACCAAACATTCCCGGAAACAAAACTTCCGCGTTTCTGATTGGACGGTGGCGATCTGCGCACGCAAGGGACCGTCTGCAATTTAGAAGACGTCGATTCCTTTCAAGCGAAGGGACGCGTTCTGCGTAGACATCAAGAAAAAAAAAATAAAAAAAATAGTGGGCCAAAAATGGACACTTGATCAACAGACATTTTCAGCATTTGGAACCTGGTAATTAAAAGTTTGTGAAGATGGCAGTGCACGATCAGAGGGTGAATCTGATCATCAACCAGGGCAGGCAGCTGGGGAGGAGCCTGGTGCTGTTGGCCCACTACACCACAGTGTTTGTGGCCTTTGTGGGTCGCACTGTGCAGTGGATGGTGCACGCTGTGGAGTGGACCGGCCTGTTTGCCCGCTACACTCTCTCGGTGTTTGACTCTGTCTACAGACTTCTGCTCTGGGGGAAAAGGAAATCCGTTGCTGGCGGTGCCAGAGAGCTGTGCCAGAGCTCAGACTTGGAGCCACAATGAGTCGTGTTAAACGACCGTCCCCTGAACACGCTAAAGACAAAAGTTGTGAACTTATGAAACGTGTAAAGAATGACAAAAGAAAGAAACAAGGCCTTAATGAAGTCCAAAAAGTTGTTTATTAGCTCTCTCAATGTAGTCTTAGTGTTTTATTCACATGTATGGCATTGTATATTCCATATTTTATTTACATTGAAATGTCTGTGAGACCAACTTTTTAGTAATTTGTGTTGGAAGGTAAGAAAAAAAAAATCAATCTGCAGTTATTTTTGCATTTTATTTGTGTGATAATATTGCACTACGGCGAGGGTACATTTAAACTGAATCTCTGTTAGTTTAAATTGTGTACCATATTTATTTTACTATATCTTGAAATATGTTTGTAATACTATCTGTTTTGTTGATATGCAAAAAAAAAACAACACTCATCTTCTCGCTGAATGTATTCCAAAGACCACTAATTTGAGTGAATCTCTTCTGGATGGTTAACTCGTATTTAGCACAACAGTTACTTGTATAAATATGTATGTATCATGTTTTTATATCATTCTGTGTTGGAGCAGATGTGCTAAACATCAACCACAGCTTTACTGTTGCTTCCAGTAAAATGAAGTTGTATGGAACGTGCCATTTTTTATAAATGGTTTGTATATTTCTGAAAATGTACCATTGTGCTTCTGTGATGGTGTACAAATAAAATCCACGACCAAATACAGTTTGATTGAATATGTACATCGGTAATTGACATACATTGACCATTTTCTTTTCTAGATTTGGTTCGAATGTTTTGGTGTCATAGAGGCACAAAGGTAATATTTCTTTGAGGCATGTTTTTCTTAAACATCAATAATTGATCCTGCAAAGTTATAGTCAATACATTCCATCCAATGGAAAAAAGGTGAATGAGACAATAACAGGTTTTTAAAAATTATTTTTTTTTCAATGCGTCACATACTAGTCTGTATACATAAAATGTGCGCCAAGATTTTAAGTATAAAGTAATCATTATATAAGAGTGTGCAAAGCTAAAGAGCTAATGATAATTAGCATTAAGCCATTAGTGATGACGCTGCCTTTGCTCAAAGGCAAAATAACAAGCTTTGCCTACATCAGACGCAGCGTGCAGTCGCTCTACGGGTTCTAATTGTTTGAAGGGGGAATGTTTCAGTGGAATAATATTAATCATTTCTCCTCTGGCTGCAGATCTCAGTTGCTCTCGTGTTTTTCATCCGTGTCATTAGTGCACTGTGGCACGCGCACATGCTGATGCTGAACAAGTTTGTCTCTATCAGTCGGTGCTGGATGTGACTCCACGTGAGGGATGAAGTCTGTCCTGTATCGGTCAGCACTTCTGGGCCTGAGCGTGGACACGGGAAAGCCAACCTGCCCTCTTAATGGAGAGATTAAGCCGATCATCTGCATGTCCGCTTGGATCGCGGCCGGTGATTAGACAAAAGGAGAACACCGGGGGGTTGGCCGCCTCATCCCCAAATGCTGTTGGCTACAAAAGGCCGTCGCTAATCCCCACGGCAGCCTTCATCCCATTGTTGAGTGACTGTGAGGAGGGAACGCCTCCACATCACAGTAGACCCACTGGGCTGAGAGGTGCTGCAGGAGACCCACCGCTGCTGCTGCTGCTGCTGCTGCTGCTGCTGCTGCTGCTGCTGTTGTTCCCACCTGCACAGTGACGCGACTCAGGTGTTTCGAGGGGGCAAAATGGGAAACACGACGGGAAGCACCGTGGACGACCTGCAGGCGGTGGAGATGCACCTCTGGTACAAGAAGTTCATGACTGAGTGTCCGTCGGGTCAGCTCACCCTGCACGAGTTCAAGCAGTTCTTTGGCCTGCGAGGCCTGGACCCTGAGGCCAACGCCTACATCGAGCAGATGTTCCGCACCTTTGACATGAACAAGGTGAGTCATTTTGTAGGCGAAGCTTGCAGTTAGATTGAACCAGTCTGACTGTGCGGTGAAAATCTTTCCATGTTTCTGTTTTAAAAAAAACAAACCAAAAGAAATGTTGTGCTAATCATAAAATAGTGGGATATATATCCAAGGTGCACACAAGTGGAGACCTGAACAATGAGCAATTACACAGTTAAATGTTTGAAGTGACACAATTCTAATTTTCTTGTGATGATATTTATTCAAAATAATGTAAAAATATTATTTAAAATTATACATAATATATGTTAATACATATTTAATCATTTTGCAATTAATATTCTCAGTCTTCAGGAGTTTCAGGAGTTGAAAAGAATGAACTTTAAATATTTAGTTCCAAGAAAAGGTCAAAAGAAAAAAGAAAAACCCAAAGAAATTCTCTCATAGGCTGCAGTTGTTTACAAAACACCGTAAGATGCCATTACTATAAATACTAATATTAATATATATATTAACATACACATATATTGTTATATATGTTAATATATAACAACATATATGCGTTATTATCATCTGAGCAAACCTATCTAACGAATACTTCAACAAAATTCCCAGGGAATCCCATGTCAGTGCTTTGACCTTCTCCCTTTTCGAGCTGAAAAGTCCCCCATCCTCCCCAAACATCGACGTGATGTGATGTCGGGACACGTGTTCACTTCAGCAGCCCCGCAGCAACAAGCGTGCAGAACATTCTGACCTGCAATGATGCACCTACACAGTCAGCAAAGATGCGACACGGGGGAGGGTGGGAAAGGGGTCATCACGGTGTGTCTGAGTCGAGGCCCTCTATATTTAGCCTCCCCCCCCCCCCCCCCTACCTGGCCAGCACGTAAAGAAAGGGACCACACTAATCTTCGGGCATGCTCTAAACAGTGGGATTATCTGGGAGACGATACTTTAGATCTCCTGCAGATAATCCTGGATACGCCTCGTTTTCACACAGCATGGGGTTTCCAGATCAGGCTGCTGATCCGTCTCCTAAACAAACAAAACTAAACAAAACCAAAACACTCGCGCATAGACAATTTCCAGATGTTTTGAGGAGCACCCCTGTGGTTGTCGCTTGCAGGACGGCTACATAGACTTCATGGAGTACGTGGCGGCGCTCAGCCTGGTGATGCGCGGCAAGATGGAGCACAAGCTGCGCTGGTACTTCAAGCTGTACGACGTGGACGGCAACGGCTGCATCGACCGGCACGAGCTGCTCAACATCATCAAGGTGACGGCGACGCCCGCTGCTGGATCTCGTGCCGCGTTATGCTGACTGATTGATTTATTGTTATTCGGGACTGAGCCTCAGTGATAAGACAGAGACCCGTTTGTAATTGTAATGTTCATTGTTATCATTACTTTCTGCAGGCGATTCGCGCCATCAACGGCAACGACAGCCAGGACACCACGGCGGAGGATTTCACCAACCGCGTCTTTGACAGGATCGACATTAACGGAGATGGTAAGTGAAAATTCAGGGAGGAGGAATCGGTCGTGGGTGGGCGGACGGCATTTTTGGACTTGCCATCAGCTCCCAGCGCTGCCTCCAGTCCAGGAACACAACAACCACAATAAAAGATGAGAGAGAGAGAGAGAGAGAGAGAGAGAGAGAGAGAGAGAGAGAGAGAGAGAGGGAGAGAGAGAGGGAGAGAGATCCGTAGGTGGCTGCAGAACATGATGACAGCAGCTAATAAAAAAAATACTCCCTCAAAAGATGTTGGACAAACTTTTTTTTTAAACAAATGTAGACGGGTTGAAACAAGTTTGGGAAACAAATTGAAATATTTTCAGAATTTGGAAAATGAGCTAAATTTTGTTTGTAAAGCGTCCTCGGGGACAGAGGAGGCTCCAACTGTCAGTCGTGATGTTTTATCCACTTTTTATTCCATGATAGATGCTGACAATGATGTTGAAAGTTCACACTCGTCTCACTTTGATTTAGCTATGTCAGTATCATACAAACAACTGCTTATTGGCTGAGTAGGTCTAATAAAACGTGGCAAATTGAGTTTTTCTATTCTCAGCAGGATGAATGGCTAAAGCACAGCACCGCCTATTTGACAACTTTAATTCTAACCTCCCTTTGCCAGAGCGGATTGTTTGATGTGCCTCATGCAGTCACATGTCCATCTGGTGACGAAAACTTGGTGAACAAACTGGAAACAAAAATCAAGCGTGACTGTATAGGGCTCACCTTCAGTCCAAAGTGGACAATTAGATTGTGTTTAATTCCACTTCATCCAGTTGGCAGTGGCTGGAAGTGGCTGGAATGCCTCATGGAAAGCTGCAGCGTGGACGCAGAAACTCTTTCCAAAGCCAGTCAGGAGCAAATGAGCAGAAACGTCTTTTCCACGCTGACAAGCCTAATGAATTCAATAGAGAGTCAACGACTGCTTTTGTCAAGCCCTGTTAGCCCGATGTTTGTTTTTTTCCGCCCCTTTAAATGCCACCTTTGCCTCTGCCAGGTGAGCTCTCCCTGGAGGAGTTTGTGGCCGGTGCCCGCAGTGACGAGGACTTCATGGAGGTGATGATAAAAAGCCTGGACCTCGCCCACATCGTGGCCATGATAAACAGTAGGAGGCGCAGCGTCTAGGCCTCCAACCATCTGTCCGTCCTCCTTGGAAGTGCTGCCCGAGCGCTGCTTCTCCGCCCTCCAGGGGAAAAAAAAAGTCATTTACAAAAGTGAGATTTAAATTAAGATTGAATTGAATTGAATGAATCAACTGGATGTCGCTGTCGCAGGGTGTGATGCACTGCGCACACTAGCAGTTTTTCTTGTGGATGTGCAGGTTTTTTCCCCGCCTCTGGCAGAAAGACACGCACGCACTTTAAAAAAAAGAAAAAAAAAGAATTGTTTCATGCGACTCGGCGTGAGGGATAACCTCTCAGACCATCCGCCGACACCCTGGCAGGATAAAGGAGGGAGCAGAGTGGCAATTATACGCACACAATGCCGAACCAGATGTTGTTTTTGTGCAGTTCCTCCTCTGCATCGAAATTGCTCCACTCTCTGTTTACCCTGTGGGCAAACAGGAGGAGGCTTTGACTGCGCAGTGTGTTTAACCGCCACGCTAATTTGATCAAGTCAGAAAGCAGCGCTACAGCTGCTACATAGCATTACTAACACGCGGGTACAAATCTCAAACGCCCCCCCCCCCCCCCCCCCACCCCTCCTTTTTTACCATTTTGTAAATTCAAGCGCCACTGAAGGCACGACAGGACGTGCTGGCTTTGGGATTTAATCCGAGTGATTGTTTTGGTGGGTTTTTATTTGGCTGTACAGATTGCCTTTGTTATTGCGTATTTGTAAAATAAAAGAACAACGTTGCTGTGTGAAGTGTCGTTGAAATGTAGCGTGAATGGAGTAAATGCGTAGCTTTGGTTTTGACATTCTGGTTGTTAAAAGAACTGAAGACGGATTATTTAAATGTTTTTTTGCTTTCACTCATAGTGATAATAATAATAAATAAACTTTTATTTGTACAGCGCTAAATCACAACCAAAGGCGTCTCAAAGCGCTTTATACAATCAGAGAGAACCAACCGGGCCCCCGGAGCAAGCAAGATGCGACAGTGGCTGGGAAAAACTCCCCTGTGGGAAGAAACCTAGGGCAGAACCAGACTCCAGAGGGCCATCATCTGCCTATGAGTAGTTGGGGTGAAGTAGAAAGATAGAGGGGAGACAGAGAAAGAGAGAAAGGAGCAGAGTGAGCCAGGGTGGCAGACAAGACAGAGTGAAAAACAGATACACCAACCAGGCAAAACGGATATAAACACAAAGAATAGGAAATAATTCAAGGCTGCTGTCCATGTGGAATGTAAGTGTAAGTGTCCATGCTTTGGGAGGCAAGAGCCTAGCTCGATGGACAATCTGCCGATAGGACAAGTCCAGGTCCTAAGCGTGGTGGTGGGATGAAGCGATGACACCAAGACCCCCAGGACAGCACAATCCAGCTCCTGGCGCAGTGGTCATCACCTGCCGGGGACACAGAGACTGCGGCAGTATCATGCATATTGAGCATACTGTACATGTGCATAATGAGAGCTTGGACAGAGTAGATAGAGTAAAAGATTGATTGGGTGAGGAGAGTGATAGAGGCTCCGCCTGCACAGAGCAGCGATCCCTGTAACGGGAGCGAAAGATCTCCCTCCACGGCGTAGGCCTACAGCAGCTTAACTGACAGTGGATGGAGTCTAACTATAAGCTTTAAGAAAAAGGAAAGTCTTAAGTCTACTCCTAAATAAACTAACTGTGTTTGCCCCCCTCACCGAGGCTGGAAGATGATTCCAAAATAAAGGTGCCAGGAAACTGAAACACCTACCTCCTGATCTAACTCTAGAAATTTTTGGGATAACTAAAAGACCTGAATCCTCAGAGCGAAGGGCTCTAAGAATGATACATTGAAGCAATGGGGAAACCTCCTTGAGAAGCCTGGTTGGAATTGGGTCCAAAAGACTAGTGGTCGACTTAGCAGAGGAGACAAGAGAATCAAGTTCCGAGAGTCCAACTTGCTGAAAACTCCCGAAATACACACTGGGGTTGCCATGTTGAGAAAGATCTGCCATGTGACCTGTGGAAGACAAAGAAGACAAAGAAGACGAGGAATTCCCAATCTCAGTTCTGATACCTTCTACTTTTTGCTGGAAGAAGTTCATGAAATCGTTGCTTGACAGGCCAATAGGGACGCATGGCTCAACACAATGATGGCGCCTCGTCAGCTTAGCAACTGTACTAAATAAAAACTTTGGGTTGTTCTTGTTAGAGTCAATACGAGCAGAATAGTAGGAAGTTCTACTGATACGCAGGGCCTTTTTATAGGACCTAAAGCAATCCTGCCAAGTCTTGAAGGATGAAGCTGTTTTTGACGAACGCCAAGTTCTCTCAAGCCTTCGCAAATTTTGTTTTAATTTGTGAGTAGAGGAAGTAAACCAAGGGGCTGATCGATCCTGCCTTTTCATACTTACCTTAAAAGGGGCAAGATCATCCAATGTTGATTTCAGAATACAAGAAAAGCGATCTGTGATGAATTGGAATATTCAACACCACTAGTCAGGTTCGGACTCTGCCCTGTTTTTGTCCCCTTTCAAAGAATCCTGAAATCCTATTTTTAGCAGAGTTTTTTTTTTTTTTTGGTATTGTGAAAGGCTGGGGTAAAGATCTAACTTGTAGAAAAAGGAACCTGATAATGCTTTTAATATAAAAGTGTTATATAACTTCAGTCCGTAACCTCTTAGTGGAACATCCTGGAAACAAATTCTCCCTTTGGGCTGCTGTGATGATTCACCTGTGTGGTGTCAAGGCTGCTTTATGTCATGGTTGAAGTGCAACTGCTTCGTGTTAATCTTTTTTTTTTTTCATACATTTTCTTAAATAAATAGGTTGTTTTGGGGAAAACAAACAGTAACAAAAGTTTCCAGTTTGCCATTTATTTTACAGAAACGTGAACAGTTAACGTAAAAAAACGAGTTCATTTATCGCCACAAGAGGGCAGTAACATTCGGATTTCAGATTCACGCTTCTTCCTTCTGGTTCTGCCATCCTTGAGCCACAGCCGCCTCACAGGAAGTCGTACAAGTACTTGACGATATCAAAATTCACCGTCCTGAAAGAAAAACAACAACAAAAAAACAAAACAAAAAAAAGTTGGCAAATTAAAAAATAAAAACGTGCCATTGATGTTGGATTTTTGTTGAACACGCACTTGGAAATGGCGCAGATGAAATCCATGGACACTGCGCATTTGTACTTGGGGGCGTCGAGCTGGTCGTCGTGACTGACTTGAGTCATCAGCTGTAAGGTCACCAGGGAGGAGATCTGCACGGAGGAGGAGACCAGGATCACTGTGAGTCTTTAAACACTTTGATGTATGTGTGTGTGTGTGTGTGTGTGTGTGTGTGTTGAAGTGTTTGATGGTCAGAGATGTGGGTCTGGCCTCATTTTAAGCTCTGGGCTTTTAGGACTTCTTAGTTCTTTGGAAGCCGTGTGGGCAGAAAACTTTAATTTCTGGGTATTGCAGTCTCACTATTTCATTTTTTTAATATTCTCTTTCATTTTCTTATCTGGTGTTAAGAGAAACGGAGAAAAAAAAAAAAGGAAATTAATTTAGCGAATTAACTCTGTTGGTTCCCAAGTCACAGTGGGGGTATAAAGATTCCAATAGGCTGATGGAATGAAAAGCAAAACAAAATTTGTTGAAAAGCTGAATCTGAGTGTGGTGGTGACCTGGGAGAAGATGCTGGCGGTGGGAGCCACTCTGCTGTCCACCACGCTGTAGAAAATAGCCAGCAGGCGGTCCAGAGGGAAGGGCTTGGGTCCCAGGAGGTGGTTACTCGTCTGCAGGGGGAGACAGAGCGCAAGTCACGCAAAAGTCCAGCGACGTTTAAACAAATGAGGAACCATCGCAGCCGTCGAGCGGCGTCACCTTTTCGTTCTTCTTCAAGAAGTTGGTCTTCCTGATCTTGCCATGGTGCTGTGGGGAGGGACAAATAGCAGGCGGTTAATCAACACATCGTGCGAGGGTGAGAATTAGCTGGTGTCAGCGGACGGTAGTGCGCCACCTTCAGGAAGAAGCGTTTGTCCGTGCGGGCGGGGTTGTAGGACGCCAAGTAGGCGGCGATGAGCAGGAACTTGGAGTAGAACGGCAGCTCGACGTGAGTGTGAGCGGACAAACCTGCGGGCGGGCGGGCGGGCGGGGGTGGGGGTGGGTGGAGAGGACGGTGAGGGTTAGTGGTGTGTCACTGCCAAATCAGCTATGGGATTTTTCCTCCTTCCATTTCACAGCTGAACATCTGGGTTGTGCGAGTGTGTTGACACCTCTCGGGGCTCCGCACTCCTCCTCCGCCTGCTGCATCTGCTCCCACTGCAGGCTGACGACAAGAAAGAGACGGTGGAGGTGATGATGATGATGAAAACACACACACACACACACACACACACGCACACGCACAGAGGCAGGGTGGACCAGTGTGAGCAGACACACACCTGGACACCTCTCGCAGGTAGACGGTCTGCATGGCCTTTTTCAAATGGGGCTCAATGTTCTTCCACAGCTTGTGCGTGTCTGTCTCCTTCACTGTGCACAAAATAAACATACAGAAATGACACATAACATACCTTGGAGGACTAAAAGTAGAAAAGCAACAAAAAAACAAGTGCAGCCTTTTATGTGTGTGTGTGTATATACATATATATATATATATATGTATATATATATATGTATATATATATATATATACATATACATATATATATATATAAAAAGAGTACACAACTGCTTCACAAAGACACATTTGGCCGTAGAACTCATTTTTTTTCCACTTTCTGTCAGTAAAGTCAATAAACGCCCTTTAAAAAGTAGCGTAACAAGAAAAGAAAAGCTGATCCGTTTTGATCAGCTGCAGGGCATCAACTTGACGGAGCACTCGCTCTTCAAAAGACAGACGAGCGAAAACTCCACGTTTTTCAATTTTTCATCAGCTGTCAGACACAAACACAGACACAAAAAAAAAACCTGTCTCCTCTCTTCACCTTTTCCCTCTGACAGCGGCTCACAGAACTTTGTGAAGTTGAGGGCGGCCTGTTTAAAGGGGAGAGGGGAGAGACGGCGATGGCGATGAGAGGTGGAAAACATCAAAAACGGAGAAAAGTGAAAGTCTTGACGGGTCGGCGAGCGAGCGTCTGACCAGGTGGCGCAGCTCCCTGAGGTCCCGGCACACGGAGAAGAAAACACCCAGCAGGATGTTGATGTAGGACGAGTAAAACTCTGCCGAGTACGAGGGGTGGCGGTCCTGCGAGAGGATCCGCAGGAGGTCGGCTGCGAACGTAAACAAACAGTCACCGGAAAAAACAACAAACAAACACTGACGTAATCATCAAACCCGCACAAGACCAGAGAGATTCTCCTCCAAGTGCTGAGTGTATGGAGCGCTGCGTCACATACTCCTACTTAAAGTGACATCACAGGCACTGGTTCCACATCTCACGCCAGCTCTAGCTGGGTTGTTCAGAGGCACATGGAGCTCCCGAGTGGTGGTTTCTTACTTATTTCCTTGACGCTGTGGATTTACTGAAGGGTCTCACGTTCAAAGAATTCCTACTAAGACTGATAAGACTTATTAATGTACAAGCAGCAGTTAGATTAGATAGAAGCCCTCTGGGATCAGCCACACGGCAGCGTCTGCCTGCTCTTCTTCTGTGGTTTTCCAGAGAAGCTGGAACCTTCCCGCTTTTTCTTTAGCCATAAAAGGAAGCTGGCTGGTTGTGGAAATATTACACATTGGCAAAATCGACGCTGTAAGACCTCCGGGTGCGGCTGCCGGCATGGGGAGCAGCTCTACCTTTGCTGTAGTCGGGGAAGTGGAGCAGCAGAGGCTCGAAGCAGCCGGTGCTGGGCCTGAACAGGTCCCAAACGATTTCACTGAGCAGGACCACCGTCACGTTGTCCTCCACCTGAAGACGGCAAGCCAGTCAACGACTCAATCAGAATTACACGTTAAAGGTCCAGCCTGGTGTTTAAGGTAGCTTGCGTATCTAGAGCACTGTCAGGTGGCTTCCTGAAATAAATGGCAGTGCAAGATGGCAACTAACTAGCAGCAAGACCCTTACTGCTCTATGTACAGTCACGTACGTACATACGCACATATATAAAATCATATAAAAATCATAAATCAAGCCAAATTTCACACGCTGCACCTTTAACTGATATAAATAACAAAGTTTTACATGTAAACAAAAGGATTAAGGATTGATTTGTGTTTATCTGTTAATGTGTTGTGTGTTAGTATGTGTTAATCTGTGCTTCCTCACCAGCTCCTGAAGACGCAGCAGGGCAGGCAGGAGGTTGGCGTCGGCGTCTCTCAGCACCTCGGCTTTTTCCATCACCTGAAAAACGCGACGTATTTTTATTCATTTTTATTCATTCTTCCACAAATTCCTCTTCTCGCCACCAATTATATAATCGCAGTGTCACACGTGCCTCGGGTTGTGATTCTGAGTTTTATGTGCGATATAGATTTTTTTTTTTCTGCCCGTGGTGTAAATTGGTGGGGAACTCACGATGTAGCGCGTCTGCTCGGCAGGAGACTGCGAGCGCTGCTGCCGGTAGATGCGCACAAAGTCGGAGAGGGAGGAGGTGCGGGGGAGCAGCGAGGAGGCCTCGGCACCGAAGAAGGAGCGCAGCACTTGTTCAAAGAGCAGCGCCGAGGCAACGCATTCGACGCAGCTGACTGTAATGTGGGGCAGCTGCAGAGAGGAAGAGGAGGAGGAGGAGGAGGAGAAGGAGGAGGAGACGCGCCAGTCTGGTAATGCACACCGACACCGAACAGTCTGTGGGATTATAACAACACGACAACAGCAAAGTTGTGCCTGTTGGAAGATTTCCAAAGATGCAGCGTGGATGATGTCATCAATAATTACAACAACAACAACAAAAAAAAAAATAGGCCAATTCAATGTTGAAACTTTGGGTCACTGACAATATTCAGCTGTCAAGATTTCTGTTGAGATAATTTACACATTGATAGAACAATTACAAACCCAGACCAACAGCTGAGGTCTCACCTCCAGCTCTTTCAGTAAAACTTGCATGACGTGACTCTTCCCTGAAGCACGGTGGCCGTAGATGAAGATGGAGGGATAGCTGTAATGCTCTGGCTGTAGTTTGGAAAAAAAGAAAAAAAGAAAAAGAAAAGGCTTTTTTTTTTTTTAATTGATTGAATAAAATTTTTTTTTTTTCGAAACACTTCTGTGCTTGGTCCCCATTGCTAGTCAGAGAAATTAATAAACATCTTCAAGATGGACAATTGAGTGCTGCTGGCCTCTTTTCATTTTTTGATTTAAAATATTTTCCCCATCATGTACATTAATTGCATCAAAAGCCTCAAGTCAAGATATTGGCTCACAATGGACAGACAGCTATGAAAGTGGACAGAATTCTTCTTAAGGAGGGCGAAAATGAAGCCAAGAAAATATTTCAAGCCGTTCACTTCTTTTTTGATTTTGTGTCGTATCGTTTGCTTGACTAGTACACTTAATATTTAACACGTTACTAACATGTCTTGTGGGTGATCATCATTCACACTTTCATTTTCTCTCAGTCCATTCGGGTCCAGTGTCCTCAACCTTGAGCTTCATTTTAAGGCTAAGTACTGTTTTAAGAGAAAAACAAATTATGCTAACGAAAGCTAACGCTGCTTCGCAGACACCGGACTGGGGACGGGTCCGGGTCCGGGGCTTGGCTTCCTACCTGTCCCATGAGCGACAGCAACATCCCCGTCTGCACCTCCCTGCATGGCAGTCGCTCTGCGACCCGTTGCAGCTTCTCCTCCGCGTACCCTGGATGCTGGAACACCGCCGTCATACTCGAATTTACGGCCACAACAACAGCAGCGGCGGCGGCGGCGGCTGAACTAGTCTGACATCCGGGTAGCTTAAAGTTGAGTTAAAGCTCCTTCACTGGTCACAACACTGCAGACAACGAGCTGAGTCAAAGTATGAGTGGGAGAAAAAAAAAAGAAGCAAAGATCGAGTCACTAATACAAAGGCAGTTAACACGACAACATCCGATGAAAGATCATACCAGAAAAATTAAAGGCATAAAAAGGTTGTTTTGTTATGCTTTCTGAAAAAGACAAACTGTCGCGCTGCCATGCGGAAGTTTCGCGCGCGCCTTCGGACAGCGTCAAATGACGTTTGGAAGGCGAGAACCAACCAAAAAGCTCTGATAAAAGGGTGATGGGAAATTGAGTTCTTTGGGGCTGTGAAATTATGTAGCGGTGGAAAAAACGAACGCTGTCAACTTAATCATTAAAATTGAGTAAAACATGCATTTACTTTAAGATCAATTTGTTAATAAATAAATAAATAAATAAATAAATAAATAAATAATACGGGGAATTAAAACCGTCATTCCGTTCAGTGACAACTGGCGTCTCCACGTCACGTCACTTTAACACGTGGTTTTAGAACACAATCCTAGTTGTTGATCCCACGTTGCTTTAACGAGCCACGGACAATGAACTGTACGCAAATAAAGAAAAGAAACCGACCGGACAAATGGAGTTGACGCTCATAAGAGGATTGTCGCCTGTCGGTGTCATTGGCTGCTTTTTTCTGACGTCCGTTTAAGATTTCGCGCGCGTTGCCGAAAATAACACGTCACAGCGGGATTAGAGGATGTGGGCGGCTGGCCCTTTAATATCCGAGGCGATCCTCCGACTCGCTTTCATCGTAGGGGGAGCTGAGCTGCGGCTGTCGCTGCGAGAGAAACCCGCCGAGGTCTCACACGGTGGGGCTGCATGACAGCACACCGAGCACCGGGCACCGATCTCCGGCTCTGCGAGCGGGACGTGGTTGATGACAGGCGAGGACAGATGTGTGTGTATATCTGTGCGTGTGTGTGGATGATTTGACGTGATTCTGCACAGTGGCGTGGATTCATCTCCGGTCGCACCTTCTTCTCCGTCCGGGGCGCGCGGTGTGTCTCGTGCAGAGTGATGACAATCAGAGAGAAAGAGAGAGAGGGGGGAAAAAAACCAACAACAGACGAACAAAAATAATAATAATGATGATAATAATCCGGCAGTGAAACGGACGGAGGAGCGCAGTGATGCCGTGGAGGACCGAGGCTGCTGCTACCACCGTCAATCCCAGTGAATTGAAGCCCAGCCAGAGCGTCCGGACTCAACTTGAGCAGCTGCAGATGATGGTTTTGCTGATGACATTCTCATCCTAGAAAAAAAAGAAAAGAAAAAAAAGACCATTTCTTTCACGCAGACCAGAGGATGGTCCCCGGGGCCCCCAGCACCACCACCATCACCATGCTCCCCGCCTCCGAGGCTGCCAAGATCTACCAGACCAACTATGTGCGCAACTCGCGCGCCATCGGCGTCCTGTGGGCCATCTTCACCATCCTCTTCGCCATCGTCAATGTGGTGTGCTTCATCCAGCCCTACTGGATCGGCGACGGCATGGACACGCCGCAGGCGGGCTACTTCGGCTTGTTCCACTACTGCATCGGCAACGGGCTGTCCCGGGACCTGACCTGCCAGGGCAGCATCACCGAGTTCAGCGACATCCCGTCCAGCGCCTTCAAGGCCGCCTCGGTCTTCATCGGCACGTCCATGGCGCTGGTGATCACCTGCATCGGCTGCTTCGCGCTCTTCTTCTTCTGCGGCACCGGCACCGTGTACAAGATCTGCGGCTGGATGCAGCTGGCAGCAGGTAGGAGAGTTTTTTTTTTTTTTTTTTTTTTTTTTAACCTCATAAGACTGTGAACGGATTTCTAAGAGTCGCTCCGCGGGAGCTGTGAGTGAAGATGAGAAGCAGGTGTTTGACCAGCAGGAACTGAAAGGTTCCTGACTGTGCACCCTGGTTGTCTGCAGGATCCAGTGATATTCCTGCTTCTAAATCTTTGTCTTCATGTTTTGTTTTTTGTTTTTTTGCGAGTGGTTGAGTCCGGCTGTGACTTTTGCAAAGTTCTGATGATGTTGCATGAGCAAATATTTTTCAGTGCCTCTGTTCATTCACCGCAACTTATTTGCTTTTCTTCAAGCCTCCTTCTCAGTTAGATGATAGCAAATTTAAAGCACTGCAAAAAATACAATTCAAAAGAAAGACAATATGCTGCCGTCTTGCTTTTTCTGCTCAAGTTTGTCAGCATTGGTCTCCCTGTTGCTGCCTCATTGTTCATTAATATTATGCAACTGTCTGAAGCTGAACGGTGGCAGACTTTGGGAAACAAGATTGCTGAGTGAAAAGACTGACAGGTGTCGTCTCGGAATTCAACTTGTTTTGGATGGCGATGCGATGAGGTCGCTAAGAGAAATGTGCAATTTTGTTTCTTTTTGAAAACTCTGGTACAGGAATTGGACAGGGAGCAAAGTTTTCGTGTGAAGCCTGAGAGCAATTGGAGGAGAAAGGAAACAGTTTTTACTCCTCTGACTCGGTTTTGTTGTCAAGTTTCCCTCGGACTGCCGCAGGTGCATCAGATTTTTAAAGGTTCAGCTTGGCCAACTCCTCCTTTACATCAGGGATCATAAGGCTGAATGTCGGCATTGATGAGCACATTCCCCATTGTTTTTCTTTAACAAAAAACATAAAACTAAAAAAAAACAACAAAAACAAAACAGGGCAAGTGAGAACTCATCACTGTCCCAGTAGAATGTGTGTCTTTCTTATTTGACTCGATAAATAGCTTTAAATATACATACATTAATTGTGCTCATCTAAATCAGATTTCTCCGCCTTGGCAAACACTGCGTCTCTAGACAGGCCAGCTGTAAAAGGCTGCATTTCCTCAAACGGGAACTAAACGTCAAGTCACGTATCAGTCACGCTCGGAGAGGACGGCGCGCTTCCGTTTCCCCTCCTGCACACTGGCGCATCAGCGACTGACCGGACGTTAAATCAGGATTTCTCCCCCCTGTAAATCATCTAATGACCGGTGGGAGATGGAGGAGCCATTAAGTGAGATCTAAAAAGCCGTAGATTAGACGGAGCCGTGGCCCCATTCCCACAGAAAGCAGAACTTCTAGGTCTGTGAGTTGGATTATCTCTCGGCGCTCCACCACGGGCCTAATGAGAGGCGCAGCACAGCGGGGCTCACTCTCTCATTCTGTTTTTGTTGTGTTTTTTTCTGTGTGTGTGTGTGTGTGTGTGTGTGTGTGTGTGTGTGTGTGTGTGTGTGTGTGTGTGTGTGTGTGTGTGTGTGTGTGATCAAAGCAGCCTCTTATTCCTCCGAGTCACATGTCGGCTCTCCCCACTTTCCCAGTCTGGGGAGCAGCTTTCCCGGAACAAGCGTTGCAGCTCGTGCGGTCGAGGGTCGGTGTTGCGTCAGCATCGAGGGTTTTGTTCCGTGACTGGTGAGTCAGTGAATCGTATCGCTTTTGTCATTTTAAAACGATATTGCGTTCCTGGAAGCGCTTTGGCGTCGGTGGCGCAGGAGGCCGAACCCAGTGGCCTCAGACAGGAAGCCAGACGGCGTGAGACGCTCCGAGCAGCTTCCCCGAAGGACAAATCAGACGGGACGCGTCCGCTTGTTGTGTGTCACTTTGCTCAAGAAGCATATTTTCCTCTTCTCACCTCGTCTGTCCCGTCTCACCGACTCAGCTGGAGAGTCTCTGGATGACCTAAAAAACCTGCATTGTCGTGCTCTGGCTCTGAAATCCCTCAGAGATTTCGTATTTTCATATTTATATATTTATATATACCCACCCCCCCCGCCCACGCCCCCGTCAGATGCTGTTTCAGGTGGTGCGTCCGCGCTGTGATGTGCTATCAAAGGCGGCACGCCGAGCTCAGAGGCGCCTCCTCCTCCTCCAGCAGAGAGAGAACGAGAGAGATGTCCTGAATATCTAATGGGCGCCTCGGCAGAGGTGGTTTAAAAAAAAAAAAAAAAAAAAAAAAAAAAAAACTTACGTGTTACACGCCAGATGTGTGAGGAGAGGGACGTCGTTCGGGACATTTTGCAGTATTCTGTGTTTTGGGTGTTTGGCAGAAGAACATCAGACTCGAGCACACAGCTCAGCTTTGTGACTCTTTTTCTTCCTCTGTCTGCATTTTTCCATCCGTCACTGAAATGCGGCACAGCTTCGACATTGTAGCTGCTATTCAAGGTATATGACGAAGTCAAACATGAAAGGTGATTCGGAGGCTTTGAGCTTGATTTTATTTTTCTTCGCTTCGTCACAATTAAACGTGTGGCGATTGCCTTTTCTGTCAGCCGTCAGCTGCGCCGCCGTGAACCAATCAGGGATGAAACCTGATTTTAACGCGCTGCTGCCTTATTTCATCGTCACACTGCACGAGTTAAACGCAGTGTAAAGAAGGATGATGTCACTTCACGTGGCCCGTGCGGTACGTAGACGGCGACCCGGTAGAACAACACGGTCACTGACGCAGCACACATTGCTGTTTTCTTTAAAATATTATAGAAGAAGAAAAACGGAAAGTTTTGCTCACAATCGATATTAATTTTGTAGCGTTTATGTGCACGAGTGTATGAAGGGGCTTATTTAGGATGAAAACGTGTTTGTGGCAGTTTTAAGGACACGCAGCTGATGCGATGTGTGTGCACGCTGCCGCTGCTCGATAACCTGGATGGCCTCCAGAGCGCTTACAGCCATCTGGTGTCCCTCCCCACACACTCACTTATACACACACACACACACACACACACAAGACTGGCCTGCCATGAACAGATGCCCTTTTCTCTGTTGCTGTAAATCCATCGAAATCCATCGAATCTGAAGCGAGCAACGCTGAAGTGTTTCCAACTCGCGGCCCACTTCCTGCTGCGCCCGACCAGCAGTGCACTAAGTGGCTTCCCTCGTGGTCCTCGCTGCGTACTAAGTGGTCCAGGCCCAAAATAATAATGATAATAAGAATTTAAGAAAGAGTCCATTTGGTAGCGGAAGGCCTATCGATCCCGGTGCTGCAGCTCTCTGGAGCATCAGGGGATGTGAGGGGCTGCACCCACTCCAGAAAACCCCCCCACAAATTGCTCGTCTTGCACGTTACACACAGGATAACGCTGTAGGCGACCGACTGATATTCTTATTCCTATATATATATTACCTTTTTTTTTCTCCCACCACCTCCTGCGATAATTGTCAGGCAGCGCAGAGCCTCGCTGCTTATCTCTGTCACATTGCGTCTTCATCCTGCTGCGCTTCATAAGAGAAGCCGAATCCGGCAACGTTTAAAGGCCGACTGGTTTTATTTTCAGCTATCTAATGAAATCTCATTTACACCTTTTTTCAGAAGGCTACGGGGGTAAAAGCTGATCAGAAATTGCAGCATCCTTGTTTTTGGATCCCTGGAAACCTTCTGCACCTGGGGATTTTTTATGTTGAAAAACACAGGATATGCCTGAAACATAATGAAGCAAAAAACAGGAAGAGAATTTAGAGTCCCTGGTTGTTTGTCCCACTTTGCATTTTAACGCACTAAACAGGAACTTGGCTGTTGAATCTCATTTGCTGCAAAGCTGTTGATTGTTTCACAGGACTGAGCCAAAAGTTTCTTAGGAAAATAAAATAAGAAGAGGGAAAATATGCCAACTGGCTCTGCTTGTAACAAAAGAATCCGATTGGGCTGTGAGATTCTTTCAGACAGGAGTTTCATCCCATCACCCTTTTTTGAAGACTATTTTCTCGCCGAGTGTTTTTGATTGGCTCTAGTGTTGTAGTCAAGACCGCACCAACCAAGACTGAGCCATTATCAAGACTAGAGAGTATCGAGATCGAGACAAGACCAAGACCTTATGTATCAAAGAAAAAATAACAACACAGAAAAAAATGACCAGAATCTTTTTTTTTTAATTCAAGTTTGCTTCTAAATGGAACAGCAACATCTCTGTTCAGCAAGGTATCTCTTAATCATTTTTCTTGAACATTTTGCTGCTTTGCTAACTATTTTGAACCATTTTCAAAAAAACAACTTTGCTTCATCAAATTAAAAAATTAACTATGAATAAGGGGGCAGGGCTGGAGTGTAAAACTCCAGCAGTTGGATTATTTTCTGTTATTATCATGTCATTGCAGTGTTGGCTGAGTCTTGATCAAAAATCCCAAGGCCGTCCATTCCGAAACTGAGACAAGGCAGCGTGAAAAAGCCTCCAAGTCCGAGATGAGACCGAGACCCTTCAAAAGTGGTCTGGAGACCAAGACCAATCTCCAGTACTGCAACCCTAATGGGCTCCATCAAAAATGGACATTTTAAAATAATCCAATGAATTTGAAACTAAATGGACCTAGTTTCATTTTTTTAGGTTTTGAACATTCTCATTCACATAATGTCTATTGGCCTTTAAAATGTTGAACCAATCAAGCCAAATAAATCACTCCAAAGACTTCCTAATTTAATTAAAAAAAAAAAAAAGAAAAAGCAAAGAAGAAAAAAAAAGAACAATTGAGTGAGCTCGTACCCGCAGCCCTGTGGCAGAGGTCTGGATTTGGAGTGGCGCGGCTAATGACCTCAGCCTGACAGTTATCCTCTCGCTCATATAATGAAGAGCCGGAAGAGTCTGAGAGGCTTTAGTGTGATGTAACAAGGCCGCGTATGAGACGCAGCGGCGGTGGCGACACACACATGCAGCAGAAAGAGGCCATTAGCCGAGCCGGCCGGCGCTGAGTGATGTCGGCACCTGGAGGGATGAAACACTCGGCCGCTCGCTTTGTTTTCTTTGTTTCCTCCCTGCAAAAAAAAGCTGCTTCCCCCTCCGGCTGTCGGCCCTGTCCGGCCAGCGTGCGGAAGAAGAACTAGATGGCAAACGCTTCAAAAGATAATAGTCACACAAAAAAATACTAAAAGCCACAGAGGCAGAGCCACGCAGATTCGTTGGAAGCCCAACCCGCCAAATTAAAAGCCTGCCAAGTCAGCTGAGAGCCGCGGATCTCGGCTTCAGACTAATTCCGAGTCCGAGGATTAAGAAAGTGGATCACCTCCTTTAACTGATGAGGATTTTTAAAGGCACAGTGACATGTGTGAGCGTCGGCGGCCTCAGTAGTGCCCTACACACTGCCAGATGCAACAGGAAACTTAATAAAAAAAAGCAATGAGAGAATGATGAAAGTCGATTATTTTTTTTTTTTATATATCTGTGTTCCTGTGATTACTAGGAATCTCCTTTGTGAAAGGAAGATCACATATAATCAGCGAAAGAGGATTTATTACATTTGTTTCTTTTGTTTGATCGGTAAAGTCTAAATTAAAATCGATGTTTTCAGCAATAATAAATAAACAGCCGTCGTTCCTCTTGACCTCTGTCGCTCTTACGTCACCGTTCAGATGCAGCCGCGCCGTTACCCAACGGTAACGATATTTCATGTGCGCGTCAGTGTCACATCGGGTGAGTTATTGCAGCTTTTTGCACGGGAAAACAAAACATACAGTCAGGGCGGGGAGGGGAAAAATAAATATGTGCCTGTCGGGGTGAAAAAGAAAGGTGTCTCCTTCACAGGCGGCCGCCCCGATGATCAGCCATGTACTTAACACAGCCGTCAGCCCGGCAGTTAATTTAAGAGGCGGCGATGAGGAGGAGGTCGTAAATATGTAAATGTGTGACAGGTGGGCGTGGGAGGTGCTGGGGCTTTTTCTTTTTTTAATGGCGTGTGTGGCAATTCGGCCGTTGAACATCCAGCTGCAGGATGTGCAGGAGGTGATGGGAACAATTTGATCGGCAAGGGGGCGTCTAGTTCCTGCTGCAGGGAGAACCGTCCCTGCCATCCAGCGCATGGTCTCCACCAGGCTGGGCTCGGTGTCGACACACACTGCGTTTCACATTCTGTGACTTGTCAAAGTGCAACAGTGGAGGTAGAGGAGCGCAGCAGGATGTTGATCTGTGTGGTTGAGCTCTTGCAAGGTCTGGGATCTCATGATTACGTCTTGAAAAGCTCCCATCTGAAGCATTTTCCCATGGTCTTAGTGCAGACATGGGCAAACGACGTCCCGTTTAGCTTTTTAATCCGGCCCGCCGAACTTGAAGAATTTGTATTACAAGTAAGTGAGTCGTAAAATAGATGCATTTCATCCATTTTTTCACTGCTTTGAGTCGTTTCAATAAAGAGCTAAATACCAAAGACGGTGATTTCGTTGACGCTTCATTCATTTTCAATAGACATTAAATCACGTTTTCTCCATATCCCATGATATATATTTTTTTCTCCTATGAGGTGGCTCATCAAGTCACTCCATCCATCTGCTGCTGCTCGGGCCCCTCTATCAAATTTTAGAACCCATTGTGGCCCCGCCAGTAAACAAGTGTCTCTTGTGCTTTTTTTTCCCCCTCTCTTCTTTTCTCTATGGAAAAACTGAGGAAAATATGCTTAGTTAGCAGCACATATATCATATAGAATAAAATGAATAGAAAATATAGAAAAAATAAATAAAGATACTATTAAAAACAGGAAGAAAATAAGGAGTCCATAGACGATGAGGTGAAGCGGATAAAAGGTTTAAGTAACCCATCATCAAAAGCAGCAAGTGTTTTTCTCGAGCTTCCTTTAGAACCGCAGAAGAAGAGCAAGAGCAAGAAAGAGGGCGTGGCCGTAAAAAAAAAAGCATAAACGCGCCGGTTTTTATTGCGACCGTTTTCACATCAACCCGGAGAACAAACAGGTGCACTAAAAGCTTTTTCACGATGGAGGAGATGCTTCTCCTCTAGTTTAAAACCGCCGCACGTCGCAGCTCGCAGCGAGGTGGCGGCGGCGGCAGCGGCGCACTTTTCCCCACCAACGGGAAGCTCTCTGGCCTGATTGACGAGTGAAATAAATCCTGCGTGTGCGTTGAACACGTCGCCTGTCGCGCCGAGTGTGTAAACAACGCACAGATAAAAGAAAAAAAAATGGAAAAGCAGAAGTGGGGGTGTTGCTGCGGCAGTTTGTCAAGGTCACATCACTTTGGCTGAATTTTCCAGGAGCCGGCCCGATGATGAAGAGGTAATGATGAGTTCATCTCTGAGGATCCCGGCGAGGTGTGTGTGACAGCTCGGCCGCTCCAACGGCGGCGGTGTGTCTGATTGGGCAGCGATAAGGTGTTTAAGGCCCTAACGTTGATTGACAGGCCGGCTCGACCCCCACTTAGGACGCGGAATGAGCGTTTGAGACGGAGATTATGCGAGACGGAATGAAGTGAAGTGGAGGAGACGGCGAGTCCTCGCGAGGCTCCCAGACCCCCATGATTCTCCTCACATAGATTGAGATGCGATGAACAGCAGCGATGAGGTTGTACTATTAGTTGTTTTTTTGTTTTTTTTTACTGACACTGGAAGTGTAAACGCAGGTAATAGAGGTTGAAGATAATGAGTGGTTCATCTGCTACATAGACAGAATTTTTGATCCACCTCAAAAATGAGAATGAATACTTTACATTTCTAATATAAGAACCTGGTATAGGACTTTAACACTCAGCCAGGCGCTCACCCTCTGAGAACACTTCCAAACCTGTTTTAGCAGGAGGATAAAAGCCAGGGCTTCAGGTGCAGGCCGTAAACAGAGGGCTAACGCACTGCTGTTTTTTTTATGATTGAGAATGACAGTTTTTTTCAGACATTTTTAACCTGTTGTCAAACCAAATCTCTGCTTTCTGTTTTTTTTTTTCCAATGCAACAGATTCCCCTGAGGATAAAGTGGTCCAATATTGTTCTCCTTTAACTGCTGCTCCATTTTGTCCTGAAAATCAGCCGTCCCTCTGCTTACAATGCATGCCCCATTAACACCCAAACCTGAATCTAAGTTGATCCCAAACCCGGAAGCACTCTAGTTGCTGGCTGTCTGCCCTCCTCCTGGTTGATATTTCACCACACCAGCAGACTCTCCTCTCTTTGGCCGCACTAATGAGGCCATTGTGGAGGGATATGATTTTTTTCTCTCTCTCTCCGTTCCTTCTGACAGCCTCATTTTACGACATAATGGCGCAGCGCCGGAACAGTCGGTCTGCTGCGTGTGAAAGCACCGCAGGGCCTCCCAGGCTCCGTTAACTCGGCGGTGAGGAAGCTCCTGCTGAAACGGCGGCATTATTCGAAAAAAAAGGAAAGGAAAGGAAAGGAAAGAGAGTCTAATTACACCCGCAACTGGTTTGCACAAAGTGACACACTTCGACAGGAGCGATGTGACTTGGCAGCCTCGAAACCCCCGCAGTGTTTGCCAGGAGAAAGCTGCATGCATGATTCATGAGATCTGGTTCTCTGGTGGTTTTTGTCAAGGCTTTTACAAAGTCTGTGTGTTTCCCCCCCCCCCTCCCCATTCCAACTTCCCACAAGAAGCTGCGTTTCCCCTGTACGTTGGTGGGGACGGCGATGATGATGATGGTGTCCAGTTGGCAGCCAGAGACTGACTTGATGGGGAGATAACAAGGTCCCTCTAGGACGGGGATGTGGCGAAGTCACAAAGCCTGAAGATACGCGGCTCCTCATCAGGCGGAGGCAGGTGTGCAGGAGCAGCGGGAAGAGCTGAGATGTGGACGGGAAGCGAGGGCGGAGTTGTGAGGTTTGATGTGAGCCGTTGAGCAGCACCAGCGTCTGAGTGAGATCGTCGCCGATGCGTCCTGCTGTTTTCGCTGTTTTCTTGTTTTGCTTTCCCTCCGCAAACAGAAAAGTGATGCCGGTCTGATGCTGCTGGACGGATCAGCTGAAGAGCAGCACAAGCTCGTCCCGGAGGAAAAACAAAACTGTTACGGGATGCTTCAGAAAAACACCAATTATTCCGAGTCCGACTGAAAGTGCTTCTCTGTTAGAAGAGAAGCAAATAATCATTTTTTTTTTAAACAAAGAGACTTTGAGCTGCTGGTTTCTTTTGATCCCTCAACTGCAAATGTACAATCTCATTAAAATCTGTAAATCACATTTATTCCAGCCAAATGTCTTTTTAAAGTGTGTCACAGCACTGTGATGTTTTCACAGAAAGATGCAGCAGTTGCATCAGATACCCTTTTAAACAGAGAAAAGACGGGAAAAGATGGGAAAAACAAACATTATTATGTCAAATTAAAAGATAGAAAGGGATAAAAGGACCTGTGTGAAGTTGCTTTAAAGGTTAAGTGTGTAATGGAGATTTTGAAGAACAAACAGAGGCATCAAGTGGCTACATTTTAGATTGCAAAATGCAATCCCCCCGCAGTTTGCCAGTGAGCTACGGTGGCCAGCGCACCCAAACCAGGATACCTCGTCCACCGTCCTCACTGGTTTCTGTGAAGACACAAGCGTTCACCCTAATTACAAAACGTGCCGTTAGGCAGCTGGATTGTCCACACCAGGCTTCCTTAGAAGTTATGGTGGTGCAAGACGGCAGCTAACTGGGGGCAAGTTTCTGATTGATCTATGTATTTCCTTATATGCAAATAAGAACTTTTCTGAGGGTAGGAAAACCAAATTACTTTCATTTATACACACTGGACCTTTCAGATGTACAGACCTCACAGACAGACTTGGCACCCCTGCTGGTTAAGTTTGATTGTGCCCTCTCCCCAGGAAGGGGTGTTGTCGTTGGTGTGAGCGGGCTGCTGGGGGAGAGGAGAGGATCCGATCGGCCTCCATCGCTCTGCAGTCACCCGAAAAGTTCTCCCCAACAAGACGACGGCTCTGAGGGAGGATGCGATGTGACAGGCTGAAGACGAGGAACGAGACTCGGCCATCAACACTCTGCCAAAGTGGGCTTGACTTTGTAGCTTCTTCGTCCCTCGGGGGCCTTTCATGCTGAAATGTTTTGGACGCGAGTCTGTCCCGACAACCTTGAGGATCAAACGCCTCCGCCGCCGATGCTCTTGTTGTTGTTGTTGTCGTCGTCGTCGTCGTCATTGGATCTGTTGTCTCTGCGGTGGCGGCCCGGGTCAACTTGATAGTGGTTAGAAATGCAAAACGCAACCGCTGTGTCTTTTGCAACATCAACGGGCGGCGTTTCTTAAAACCTCAGTCACGTACGAGTCGTTGGATCTGCTGATGGCAGCTTTGACTGCCCTCACGCGTACTCCTGATGCAGCGTCATCGCAGAATCGCCAAAAGCAGCAACACAAAGTTGCAGAAACCAGAAATCCACAGCAGCCCCCTGCAGCCCTTCCTCCTCCTCCTCCTCCTCCTCCACCACCTCCCCCTTCTTCTACTCTTCCTCCCCCTCCTCCTCGGTCTGTTTGGGAATGTGCTCGGACCGGAGCGATCTCCCCTCCTCGCCAAACTTCAGAACTACAGGAAGAAGAACGTTAGACTGCTTAATTAGGACCCGAAGGCCGAGAGAGAGAGAGAGAGAGAGAGAGAGAGAGAGAGAGAGAGAGGAGAGAGAGAGAGAGAGAGAGAGAGAGAGAGAGAGAGAGAGAGAGAGAGAGAGAGAGAGAGAGAGAGAGAGAGAGAGAGAGAGAGAGAGAGAGAGAGAGAGAGAGAGAGAGAGAGAGAGAGAGAGAGAGAGAGAGAGAGATGCTTCTGTGTTTAAGGCTTGTTGTGATGTTTTTGGAAACCGTGTTTTGTTAGGAGTTGTCAGCAGTTGTGTCTCGCTGGATTTTTGTCATTTTTAAAAGCACAGACCCTATGGAACGATCACCGATAATGATAATCTTTCCTCCTTTCTACGACGGCCGGCTGCTCCTCATCGTTTTAATCACAGAGGCTCAAAATGAATGAGAGCATTTTAGTGAACACCCAGGATGATAATCAAGAGAAAAACTGTGAGAAAACAGGCACATTATTCAGCTAAAAGTAACCAAAATGTGGGCAGGGTTTGAACCAGACTGACTCTGAACCTGAAAAATCAGGGGGAAATAATTCAAAGAATTCTTCCCTGGATGTTTGCTGGTAAATAAATGAACTCCTGCCGGACAGCGGCTGCATCAAGGTGCTGTTTTGATCTGTCAGACTCCCTCATTGTGTCCTCGGCTGGGCCACGTCGATACGTCTCTCCCACGGCTTCCAGCTCTCCCATGTGCCCAGCGGAGGGCGCCGCACTTTAAAGATCTCCCATCGGGGGTTTATCTTCTTGATCACTGGGGCGGCAGGGAGGAGGCGGCCGGCTGGATTCATCCTCCCCCTGAATTAGGCAGCGGGACAAGGACACGTTGACCCATTTGAAAGTATCTGTCTCCGGTACGCCTTTGGGTGTGTGTGTGTGTGTGTGTGGCTGATGCTCATTTCCTTGCGTTTGAGTGATGCCGGTGTCGGCTCGTCGTCATTCATCAGAATTTTTCGAGGGGCCTGTTGTGACACCTGGATGTCGTCGCTGCTGCGGGATGAGAAACACTCGTGCGCTCCAGCGAAGGTCGCAGCTCCAGCGCTGAGCCTGAAGTGGACGATGCGAGCTCTCAAAACGGACAGTTTTATCACATCCCAGATCCCAGTTGAGCAGATATATTACAAGTGGTGCGCGACACGATATGGGCGGAGGTGTGTCGATGTCTGACACACGCACACACACACACACTGCCTGTCAGGACACTCATCATACACATTTAAGAGTGAAATTGTCACAAAGGAATATGCTTAACTGCCTAGAAGGTGGTTTTGGTGTGTTTCTGACTTGTGTTTTTGAATTTCTTTGTCCCCGGAAAAAAATTCATTTTTCAATTTTCCGATTTTCAGACATGTTGAGATTTTCTTTGGAATAGCTCCGTCTCGTGCTAAGCTATGCCAAGAAGGTGGTTTTTGATGCGTTTCGGGCTGATTAAAATATTTTTGGGAATTTCTTTTGTCCCCAGAAAAAAACGGTTTTCGGATTTATCGAGATTTTGCTTGGAACAGCTCTGTCTCATGCTAAGCTATGCCAAGAAGGTGGTTTCAATGCGTTACGGGCTGATTAAAGTAATTTTTTTTAACCCCCCCCCCAAAAAACAAACAAACAAACAAACAAAAAACGACATAGTAGAAAGTGTAAAAAAAAAATTCCGATGTTGAGATTTTGCTTTTGTCCACAGAAAAAAACAGCTTACGATTTTTCTGATTTTCAGGATGTTGACATTTTTGCTTGGAACAATTCCGTCTCATGCTAAGTTACCATAGGACACTGGTTTCGGTATGATTCAGACTGATTAAAGAATTTTATAAAAAATGTTCTGTCTCCGGAAAAAAAACAGCATGCCAAGAAGGTTGTTTAGATGCGTTTCAGACCGATTAAAGTAATTTTTAAGACTTTTTTTGTCCCTGGAAAAACAACAACATGCTATAGTATGGAGGAGGAGGAGGAGGAGGAGGACGTGTTCTCGATGCCTTTAATAGCTGCAACCGCCAGGACGACAGTCGTCCTCCTAGTGGTTGCCGGGGAAACACCGCCTTGGCAAGTTGGCATCAGGTTAGTCCTCCTGAGGGATCGTCAACAAGTTCAAAATCGGCAACGCCGCCTTCTTTTTTTTTTACTGCCACAATAAAGCTATGATGGCCAGTCTAGAAACTTATTTTCAAATATATTATAATAGAGACAAATTTCATTTTGATGTGACTGACGGTAATTTTCTATTATTTATTTTTAGTTATTTTTATTTACCTATTCTTACCTTTGAAGAAGATATTTTCACAATAATAGTAATCACGTCCCACGACTAACCCCACTTACAATGCTGGACTTGTACCTGCACACACAGTCTTCTTGTTTTGTTTTGTTTTTTTCAAAGAAAAAGCTGAATATTTCAAGCGTATCCACGCTACGTCGGCTCTTCTGCAGCAAGACAAAGCTGGAAAACTCGCCTCATTAGTTCAGAGCCGTGCACAGAGTCACGCCCGAAAATGGAGGGCTTGAAAGGACGGAACAAAAGGAGCAGAACATGCACTCCTGTGCCGTCGTCGCAGATCTGGGAACCATTAGAAGTTCTGAAACCCTCCCGCCTCCCCCTCAAAGTGCCGACTTCAAAGCCTGCCAATTTTTTTTTTTTTTTTTTTTTTTTAAATTTGTGCTGTGAAAATAGAGACACGTGTTAAAGATTCAGAGCTGCCAAACTAGTCTGGCACCTCAGCAATGCTGTCGTCGCGTCTGAGGACGTGAGCTGGTGGTGGTGGTGGTGGTGATGATGATGATGATGATGATGAACTCAAACAACCCCCCCTCCCCTGATTGTGGAGAGTGAAAAGATCCATCGGCAAGAACGTGGTGAAAACATTCTGACAGTTTGGCCGCCAGAGTAAATTCTACTGTTGTTGTCAAGACGGCACCAACTGAGACCAAGACAATATCAAGACCAGAGAGTATCAGGATCGAGACAAGACCGAGACATTTGGAGTTTGAGACCAAGACTTTATAGATCAAAGAAAAATAACAACAAAACAGAAAAAGATTTGATGTTTTTTAAATTCAAGTTTGCTTCTAAACTGAACAGCAACGTTTCTTTTCAGTAGTTCAATAATTTTGCTGTTTTTTTTTTAAATGGTTGTTTTTTGAACCATTTTCCAAAGCACAACTGAGACAGAGTAAAAATGCCTCTGAGACCTGACCAGACCCTTAAAAAGTGGTCTTCAGACTGGTCTTGAGACCAAGACCAATCCCGAGTACTGCAACACGAATCACTCAATCCACTGTCTTGCTCCCGACGAGCCGGCCGAGCGCCGACGCAGTTTAGCTGCACAAACATTATCACGGGGGGGGTTAGCTGGAGCTTTGCTGACATTGAGTAACGAGGCTTAGCGCGTGCTTTCCCTCGGCCGGGTGGGGTGAGAGGAGGGTAGGAGCGATGCGGCCTGGATTGGCAGATTGATCACCTCAGGTCCACCGGGACCTGCTTGATAGGATCGCCCGTCTTAAATCATCCACCGCTCTTCTCTCCGCTAACACCGGCTGGTTCGTCTGTTCTTTTGCTCTGTGTGCCATTACTCAAGCAACAAGCAAAGAAAGTTTTAAAATTTTGGGTGCGTCAACAAACGCTGTTTCATACTTGATATGTCCATTTTTGCGAGATACTATGAAGTATGCAACTCAAAGAGGAGGGAATGTATGATAATTGCCACTATAGTAATATTGCTGATGTAACGTGGGGTGGGGGGCAGATGGAGTGTGAGTGGATTGTAATTGTATTTATTTATGTATTCATATATGTAAAGTGTAGTGTATTATATGATGCATTTATATAATGTTACGTTTATGTGTATGTACTTTTAATCTTTATGGACCCCAGGAAGATCAGTTGGCCTTCTGCCTTTGCAGGTTTATTTGAATGGGGATCCAAAGTAAAACTAACACTAAACTAAACTGCAGGAGCAGAAGCTGCTCAGGATCTTTTAGTCTGGTGTGCTTGTTAAACACTCGGCTCCACAGCATTCAGCCAAAAACTCACAGTGAAGTCCTGATTGGGGACACCACCACCACCACCCTCTCCTCCACCACCATGCAGCGCACGGCAGGCAACCGCCCACTCCTGAGCGGCGCTTTGTGCTTGGAGAAACAAGAGGAAGTCTTGATTAAACCTCACCCCGGAAAAACGAGGAGGACTTCTCTCCTCCAGCACGCAATTTGGAACGAGCAAAAAAATCCAAAGCTGATTCAGTGTTTGACCGCAAAAGCATAAGAATTCAGACCAGGATACGGAGGTTTCTTTACTTTAGTTGCCGCGCAGAGTTCTTGTAAAGTAGAACATTGGCTCCGAAATGATCCGAATTGGCTGAAAACATTTGCGAGCGTCCAACTTGTGTTTGCCTTTGTGCTCATATCTTCCCAGCAGGAGCCTCTGAGATGTTCTTTCATTACATTATTTTCTGGCAAGCAGCAGCAGCACTGCTCATCCTCCTCGGAACAGACAGTCCCTGTGTAGCATAGCAACTATAGGCAGGCTGTCACACGCCAGTCCTTTTGGCTGTTGCCGACAGGGGGCGCAACAGCCAGTTGATTCACATGTTTAGTTTGGGGCATGTTTTTAGTTGGGATGACCTTCCTGACGCGACCCCTGCACGGTGGAGTTGCACGTCTTTCTGCCACAGCGCCCCCTGCTTCACGAGCTGCGCTGCGTTGCCAGTCATCTGATTTCTGCACTTACATTTGCCTGGATGAGAGTGCAGGGTAACCTTGAAGCCAGCGTGGCTCGTCTCCCTTTGATACATGATGAAGCTGTAATAACTTAATAACTTGCCCTCGTCCTCTGGCTCGGAGTTAAAGGCCCGGCCGGCTCGCTGTCGCCGCTCAGAGATGATTAGATTGTGAATTTGAACATCTATTGAGTTTATTGCTCTCCTTCCCCAAGGGGCCTGGCACATTGTCGTACCGGTTCGTCTTTCATGTGAGGTAAAAATGTTATCTGGAGTCCCATGCTTGAGGGGATAGTTCATCCATAATTAAAAAAAATATACTCATACACACAGAGTATTAGTTAGGGGGAAGTTGAAATTATAGTGACCCGAGCCGCCGGCGGGCTGAGATTTCAGAACCATAGCAGGTGGACAGCTCCTCAGTAGCGCATCAGTTGAGTTTTTGCTGCTTTTTTGCACAGGTTTGACTAAGCCTGTGCAAAAAACACATTTGTTAAATGTATAAATCTACAGAAGCGCATTGCAGCCACCCTAGAAAAAAAAGTTGCGCTCTGTATTACGCTATAACGTGAAAACTATCACGTAATTCTGTGATAATTTTCACATTATAACGTGAAAATGATCACATAAAAACGTGAAACTATCACGTTACTTCGTGATCATTTTCATGTAAAAACATGATACTGAATCCTGTTTTTTTCTAGTGATGGCTCGAAAGCTCTTCTGTATTAATTAGAATGGATCACGGGGTGCTTTATTGTATTTGTACACAGATTATTGAGCTAAATTCAACTTGAATTTTAGAACTCTAAAAGTTATTTCAATCAACTCGAGTTGATGCAAGCGCTTTAACGTGAAAATGATCATGAAATAACGTGATGGTTTTACATTATAATGTAATACTGAGCCCTGTTTTTTTTTTTTTTCTAGGGTGGCAGCATATAAATCTTTCATTATTAGCTGCTTATTTTTTGTGCTCAACTATCTGAAATATCAGAGTCGACTTAATTTGTACTTCTGTTTTACACTGGATGTTTTCATAGGCATGACGTCACAAAGGGAGTTATCAGTAAAGTTAAATAAATTATATAAATTATTGTATGAAAAAACTGGGGGTTTTGTAGACAGTTTTTGTGTGTGTGGGTAAAAGACTCCTGTTACTCCTTTTCTCCCCCCCACCCCCCGAGTCCAAAAATATTCCCCAGGGCATTTCTGATCATGTGACCATCAAAAACATTCTTCTGAAAGGAGCGGCCGTGGTTCGTCGTCTGAAAGTTCGCTAATGCCTTTTATCATTGATGCCGCAGGGCTGCTGCTGCTGCTGCTGCTGCTGCTTCTTCTGCAGTCCGCCGCCGACTGGCGGGATGATGAGGAGAATTTATTCACCAGGAAATGAAGGATCTGATCACGCCAGCCACTGCACGCTCCCGCGTAACTGGGAGCCAATCTGGGGGATTAATTTGTAGCCACACTAGAAACCTTAAAAAGTGGTGGAGCCGCCGACGAGAAAGGGTTTGGCCCCCAGCGTGCTTTCAACAATAGCTGGAGATTAGTTTGATCGTGTTTTTCAAATCTTTGTTCAGGAGTTGCGCTCGGCGGCGCGGCGAAGAGGAATGACAACAGTGGCAAGAGCTTGGATTTAGATTTAATCTCTCTTGCACTTTATTCATTTTTTTTCCCCTCTCCAAAAAAAATAAATCAAGTGCAGTGGATAGTGAGTGGCTCAGCGGTGCACGTTCAGCTTCAGACGGACCTTCACCTGGACCTCAATCCTGGGCCTTTGGAGAGAGAGAAAGAGAGACTCTTTGATCTCACTCCCCCATTTCATGAGCTCAGTTGGAGATTTACGATTTGCCCACTCGGCTCGTCTCACGCTATTAATATTGCAACTCAGAATAAGGAGGGGAGGGGAGGGTGGGGCGAAGGGCCCGCAGGAGCAGCTTGTTTACACAGGAGAGAACGGCGCGCTCTCTAGCGCAGCTCTGAATATTCAAACAGCAAGTTGGCGCTTGTGTTGCGTGAAAGACGGAGTGAGGGGGGAAAAAAAGTGTTTTGTGGTCGCAAAAAACATTTCCGGGAGATCAGAGAGTCAAGAATGGAAGAAAGACTCGTGTTTGGTTTTCGTGCAGCTCCGTCACCTGGTGGATTTTTCTCAAAGGGCAGAAATGTTGGGGAAAAAAAGACGAGAAAATAAGAGTCAGTGTTTTGAGATGGACGCTTGGCTCCGGGGGGCGCCGTCACCCAGTATAAACAGACCTCTCGCTCCCCGTAAATCATGTGACTGGCTGCTCTTTACGAGCACACACACACACACACACACACACACACACACACACACACACACACACACACACACTCTTATGCTCCACTGCTTGACGGCTCAGTTCATCATCAGCGGCCGTGCGGCAGACGGCTAATGGACGAGGTTGCACTCGTTCTCCCCTACTCCTCCTCCTCTTCCTCTTCCTCAGTCTTCACCTACTCGACTCTCTTGTTCCCATTTGGGTGAATTTCTCCCTCGGCCTCTGAGGAGTTCAGACCTGAGCTCTTTGAACTTCCATCTGGTGAAAAACAACCAAGCTAATATGTTTTCTCTCTCTCTCTCTTTGTCTGTCTGTCTGTCTGTCTGTCTGCCTCTGTCTCCAGGCACGTGTCTGATCCTGGGCTGCATGATCTACCCGGACGGCTGGGACAGCGACGAGGTGAAGCGCATGTGCGGCGAGCAGACAGACAAGTACACGCTGGGCGCCTGCTCGGTGCGCTGGGCCTACATCCTGGCCATCATGGGCATCCTGGACGCACTCATCCTCTCCTTCCTGGCCTTCGTCCTGGGGAACCGCCAGGACAGCCTGATGTCCGAGGAGCTGCTGGGAGACAGTAAGTCACCAGTAGTGAGAGAAGAACCATCCAGAAGCATCAGTCAACATTGACTTTACCCACAAGCTAACCGTGTGGAAGTCAGAAGTCCAGGTGGTTGTGTTCTTTTTTTTTTTTTTTATAAAGAAAGAAGGAAGGAAAGAGAAAGAATGAGGATAGTTTACATCTTATTTTTCCAATATTTTCAGATTGAGACAACTTTATTTATCCCATTAGGAGCAATTCATGTTTAGCTCACTCCGCATTCATACGTAAACGACTGGGCAACAGCACAAGTCATGGCAGCAAGTACTGCTAACTGAGCAGATCAGATGAGGGCACTGCTCGGTTATGTTAATAGAAAAAATAAATAAGGTACACTCGACATGAACTTGAGCCAGTTTCAAACTTCTGTTTCTATTTTACCCAAACAGCCACTTTGGCCGAGTAAAGTATGAAGATGTAGTGCAGAGGAGCTGCAATCAATAAATGAGTCTGCAGGAATTTCTGTTAACTTTCCCAAACCTTTGCAATGACTTTTTGTGGAATGGTGAGCACTTTTTCCAACTCCGGCCTTGTCGAAACCTCTCAGAACCCACAACAACCGGACAGTGAAGGAAAAACTTCAAAACTATCGTTTTCTTCGCCCCAGGCCAGATTATGGCTCCAAAGGGGATCAACAAGTCTTTGTTTACTGTCCGACCACGTCACATTTGCGATGACACGCCGTCGGATCCCAAGCTGCAGCTTTCAAACTGCAGTGAAATCCGACCTGTCTCCTGCTGTAATACCTCAGCAGCACCAGGTGAATCAATCTGCATGCAACACACGGCCAACGACGCCGTCGTCGCCGCCTCGATTGGCCGCGCTCGGACCCGAGGAGAATGATTTTGGACGCAGAGGAGAATACAGATGAGCGGGAGCAGAGAGCGCGCGGGGAGGACAAGAATGCACCGGCGGCGGGGGTTAATTGAAGCCCCGGGACGGCGGCGGACGGAGTCATGAATTACTAATGGCTGTTTACACCGCTCGCTGTCGGACCGTCCACATGAATCACGGCGGCAGCGCCCTATCAGCCGGCACACAGGCGACTTTTTAAGCTCGCCCAGGCAAAAAAAAAAAAAAAGCTGCGAGGAAGGAGCCATTATCAAGAGAGGGAGAAAAGGAGGGGAGGGGACGAGAGAGATAATGAGCTGAGGAAGAGCAGAAGGTGGAGGAGGAGGAGGATGGAGGACGTGGGTGAAATATTGGGAGTGAGGAGTGAAAATGTGCAGCCATCCATCAAACAGCAGAGTGCCTTCTCTTAAAATGCTTGCCATCTTGTTGTTCGGGTGGATATAAAGTGTCACCCCCCCTCCCCCCAACTCCCATCTATCTATCTATCTATAATCCATCTATCTATCTGCGCATGTCTCAGGTGGTTTCTAGTGCAATACTGCCATCTTGTGGACAGAAGTAATAACTACTACTTTCTGTCTTTTCCTTTTGCAGAGAGCAGCAGCAACGCCATATAATATAATGGGAGTGAGACGGCGCTGAGAGACACACAGGTAAGGGGGGTTAAGGGGCAGTGTTTTATTGGGGCGGATGGATTTTTACTTTTTTTTTTTTTTTACTTTTCAATTGTCTTCAGGCAGCAGTTGTGACTGCCCACTTAAGTGGAAGCACAGATGCAAGGTTGTTTTTCTTTTCTTCAAGTCTTAGTGTTTCACAGAAGAAGAAGACGAGTTAACCTTTCCTGAGTCATTAGGAAAGAGAACAAATGTTTTTTGTAAAGTAAAATTATTAAAAGTAGTGTACTCTAGTTAAACCCAAACACAAGCACATTTTCAAATTTCCACAGCAGTGCATCGCTGTGTAGACGGAGAATATTTGAAATATCATAACCCTGCCCCTTATCAGGGTACTTCTTGTTTTAGTTCAATGAACTTCATGAAATTGCTGACCCAGCTGCCATTACTATTACCGTTCATCTTCTTGCAGGTTGTTTCAAAGAAGTGATGTTACTTCAGGATCCAGGTGTCACCGGTCAACCACCCCCAGGACGCAGCAGCAATCTGCATCAAGCTGATGTGTGGAAAAAGAAAAGACGAAGAGAAGAGAGCGTTTCAGAAGAGGACGTGCTGATCTCCTCGTCGGTCTCGACGCGCCGTCCAGGCGTCTCTTCCCACTTTAGCTGCTCATTTGTGTCGGACGCACCGTCCGGAAAACTCTGTTTCAACATTTAATCAGTGTTTGTTGCTGCGCCGTCATTGTTGAAGAGTTACACAAAGATATCAAAAAAAAGAAACACACACACACACACACACACACACACACACACACACACACACACACACACACACACACACAAACAAACATCCGTGTGGATGTGGTGGATGTGAAAATTACTCTTGGCTCACGGCTGTCGTTTAAATAAAGAAAAGAAAAGGAGGAGACTCTTGTTGTGCTGACTCAGCTCCAGGACACTTGTTGTGTAAACACTGCCGAGGGACGCCTGCTCAAATCAGATTAAATCAGAGCTACTTACCCAGACTTTGACTGACGTGAAGGTGGACTAACACGCTGGAGGTCGGAGCTGTCAGCTTCTTTTCCCCATCAAGTGGACAAACTTCTTGGGGCCAAGTGATGGGGCTGTGACACCGTGTGGCCGTTGTTTAGAGACAAACAGGTGTCAGAAAAGAAAGGGGCTAAAAAAATATATATATTTATTGGTCAATGTTTTGTTGTGTTATTAAGTTTGTAGTAATAGATTTTAGAAAATAATAATGATAATAGATGCTCTGCTGCAGCCAACTTGGCCAAGCAGATTTTAAATAGGAGAGAAAATGAACTGTGTCATGTCTGTGATGTGTCTACAGCTGTGTGTGGAAATGTGCTCCTTGAAATGTGACGTTATTGGACCATTGTAGGTGTGTGCCAATCAGACTTGATCATCTGACACTACTGGGCTTTTTTGGGGGGGTGGGAGGGGGGGGGGGTGCCGAATTAATTGATTAGAGGATTTTTTTTGGGTTTGTGCCGTCAGGTCAAGGTTGGTTTTCATGTGGGATGCTAAAAAAGACACTGACCCCTATAGTGCCATTGTCTTGGGGACCATTAATAAAATTGCTGTTTGAGTAACTTTGTCAGTACCTCCTAAAATGAGTGAAAATCATGGTTAAAAATATTACTAAACTGTTGTATTTTGACATTATTTGATTGCAGATATGTATTTTCTTTTCTTATTTTACAATAAGTTTTGGGAAAAAAAAAGATTAAATGTTTTTTTTCACAACGTCTTCCATGTGTTTTCATGCAGTGTTTGCATCTCAGTGCAATATACTGTAGTTGACAGATGAAAAACACCACTTTGAGAACATTTCCTATATAGACATATACATATTTTGTGTATATAAATATACGCAAAAATACACTTGAGCGTTTTATCAATGTTTTAAGACTCTTTACTACATTAAACGCACTTCAATAGTATCCATCCCACGCTCCGTGTTGAAGTGGCAGCGAGTGCGATGCCTTCCAGTGCAATGGGCAGCGTCGGACACGAGTTGTAATGTTTGAGAGTTTTCTGACATTGTGCGGACAGGAGATATAGACATAGAGATATCTACATCTATATCTATACACACACACACACACACACACACACACACACACACACACACACACACACACACACACACACACACACACACACACACACACACACACACACACACACACACACACACACACACACACACTTTGTACTGATGGATAGTTAAGAGACTAACGGAAGTCTTTTTGTCGATTGGTTGTAAGGTGGACTTTTACGGCTCGTCACATGCAACATTTTTGTTGAATCAAATTCAAACAAAGTTTCGTAAAAAACCTCTGTGTGTGTTTTTATTTTTTAAACTCACTTTGTTCGTGTTCAATCAGTTTGGAAAAGCCTGTTTAGATTTGCCTTGGCGAGTAAAACTTTCTTGTGTGGCACCTTTTGCAGACGGCAGACAGCAGCCATGCACGAAATCCAGTCTACACCCGCCACGGTATTTGCAGAGGTGCTCGGCACAGCGGCAGGAGGCGTTTCTTCCCCCACGCACGGCTGATGGCAAATCTGCCAAACAAAAATTGACCAAAACATAGAAACACTCCCAGCGACACGTCACAACTAGTTGTATAAAACTGTCATTACAGTGCTTTATTATAATGAACCATGAAAATAGCCACCAGTGCAGTGTCTGTGAGTCCCTCCCCTCCACAAGAACATACACTCACACACACAAATAATAATTAAAAAAAAAATAGACAAGAGTGGAAGAGAGAGGGAGAAGGGCGAGGAAGAGCTAAATAAAATAAAGGAAGTGCTACGGTCACAGAAACATTCAGCTTTGCCAAGAAGAGCATTCGTATGTACAAACATATTTTTTTAAAAAAAGGAACAAAAGATGAGGGCATTGTACAAGCATAGAAAAAAAGAAGCCAATATTTACAACCTGTTCCTGGTGAGCGCTGGAGTAGCCGTCTATACATTAAATTACACTTTCTACAAATAACCATTGGTATTCAAAAATAAACTGCTAACGTCCTACTAGGGGTGGGGGGTGGGGGCAGCGGGAAGGGGGGGGCTGCTCTGCCAGCCACACACACACACACACACACACACACACACACACACACACACACACACACACACACACACACACACACACACACACACACACACACACACACACAGGTCTGACTTGAATCGGCAGCAGTGAACAGATTATTCTTGCGGTTCGAGGAACAAAGAACAAAAACAAAACAAAACAGGAACAAAAAAACCCAAAACACTTGAAGTGTGTGCATGTGATTGCATTTCCTCTATACAAAAAAAGCTTTTACTTTTTATTAAAATGAGCCTCTAGATTAAAAACGAACGGTTGCGCGGAAACCCCAGCAAACAGACGAGACGGGGAGGGGGAGGGGGGGGGGGTCATAAATGGAGACCGGCAGAGCAGGGGGGGGGGGGGGTTACAGGCTGGAATGTCCATAGATAAACAACGTGTGTGTGTGTGTGTGTGTGTGTGTGTGTGTGTGTGTGTGTGTGTGTGTATGTAGAGCGGGCGGGGTGTGTGGGAGTGATACAACAGGAGTCCAAACAGGACACAGAACAGAGCTCCTCCTCTCCTCTCTGTCCCACCAGGGATGTATAAAAACAGAGGCAGAGAGGGTGGGTGGGAGGGAGGGGCAGGGGGGCATCGTCCATCATCAGTTCGTTTACAGTTTGTCTGGATTTGTTCACCATCCTCTTGTAAAAAAAAAAATTGTGTCCTTGTTTTATTTTTTTAAAATTTTTATTATAAAAAAAACAAAAAAAACAACAACAGTTCATCCCGCAGTTTCTCCACTGGCCTTGTGATCAGGAACATAGAAAACCTATTTACAGTTGAATGGTACACGCCCCCCCAGCAGGGGGCGCCGTCAGTGCCACCCTGTGCTCAGGTAGCCCGAGCTGTGGAAGGCCGTGGAGGACGAGGGCGCCCCGCGAGTCCCGGGAGGCATCTGTGAGGTGGCCGCCTGCGATTGGCCCGGCTGAGTCTGCTGGGGCGGGGGAGGGGGCGGAGGAGGCAGTCCGGTCTGCTGCAGAGGGGGAGGGTAGCTGGTGGGGGGCACCGGGGCGCTGGCAGTGGTGCCCGGGTGCAGCAGCGCCGGCTGGAAGCCCGCCAGGTTCTGGTAGTGGTGGGCCTGTATCTGGACGCTGGACGAAGGGGCGGGCGGGGGAGGGGGAGGGGGCGGGGGAGGGGTCAGCGACAGCAGGGCGGCACCGGCGGCGGTGGCGTTGGGGGGCGGCTGCTGCTGCTGCTGGGGGGGGGGACCCTGGCCCTGCGGTGGGGGAGGCGGAGGGGGGGCTGTGTTGAGCAGGAGCTGGTGGTTGACGTGCAGCAGGGCGGGGCTGGACATGGGGTGGGGAGGCGGCGGGGGCGGAGGGGGCGGGGCGGCCGAGTTCTGGTAGTGGACGCCGTGGGGGAGGGGCTGCAGCAGCGGCTGGGAGGTGGGCTTGTACCCGGGGTAGTAGGTGGGGGCGGCGGCGGCCGGCGGTGCTGGTGGCGGGGGCGGCGGTGGCGGTGGTGCTGCCGCGGCCGCGGCACTCTGGGCGGCGCCGCTGTACGTGGGGAAGGGGGGCGGGACCCCCGGGGCCGAGGGCGGGGGGCCCTGAGTCTGGGGCTGGGCGGAGAACAGCGCCCTCTGGCTGCGGTAGGGGGAGCCCTGTGGCTGAGGCTTCGGCGAGTGGAGGTGGGAGGAGGGCGGCGGCGGGTAGTGCACGGGGGAGGAGGGGGGCGGTGGGCCGGCGTGCAGCTTGGTGGGGGTGAGGGGCGCCGGCGGCGCCGTCGTCGTCGTCTTGGCACCGGCGGGGTTGACCGTCGTCCGGGCCGCAGGGTCGGCGCCGTCTTCGTCCTTGGGCGGGCGGCCGGGGGAGCAGGGCTGCAGAGGGGGGAGGGGGGAAGGGGGAGTGGTTACGCCTCAACCTGGAGGGTGAGCGACGGCGCCATCGTGAGGGTGGCGGCGGTGGTGGGCGGGCTTACCGTGTGGGTGGAGGTTTTCTGGAGGCTGGGGGAGGGGCAGTCGCCCGGCGCCAACGTGTCTCCGCCTTCCGTCTCAGCATCTTTGAAGGGGGGAGGGGCCAAGGAATTAAAAATGGAAAAATTTAAAACGCGTTTCCATGACAGTTTCTCGCAAAATAAAAGCGGTATTTCTAACACAGTACAATTGCGATTTGCAGGCGTTTCCATTGAACGGTGTGAAAACGTAAACCGTAATTCTCAAATCTCGTCCTGCGAGACGCCACTTTGAGGAGGATGGAGGGACAAAACACTTTGGATTTTGGAGCAGCACGACTGCTGTTGCTGCTCCAATCATCAGGAATATAGACAACATCACGTAATATTGTCTATATTCCGTCTCCTCCTCCGTCCAAGCATAATGCGCCATTTTCACTTAAAGTGAACTGGTCACATGACCCGAAGAAGCACCTCACGAGAGCGTCAAAACCTTAAGTTTAGACGTTCCTATTACCAGGTTTTTATTGCAATGTTCAGGTTTTTGCACAATTCTACCGGAAACACAGCTCGTGCAGCCGAACTATGAAAAAGCGGCTGCTCACCTGCGTCCTTGTCCTTGCTGAGCAGCAGTGCTCGGTGGTAGCCGCGCTCTCTCGCCTGCTCCGCCGACGTCGACGACGTCCTAACATTTTGTTTAAAAAAAAAAAAAACACAACTCAATTAAACACAAGTTCATTTCATATTAATTCAACAACAAGACCGATTCAACAACAGTGGACAAGACATTAATTAAACACACAATGGATTAGCTTAGTTAAACCACTTGTTAAGACAAAGCTTTATTGACACAAACAGGAACGTGGACGATACGCACCACTGCCCTTCTCCGTCCCTCTCCCCTCTCTCTCCCTGCATGTCGGCCTCCTCGCACGACGGCAGCGGCGGCGGCGTCTCTTTGACCACCGTGGTGGTGGCGGTGGCAGTGGAGGTGGAGCAGCTGCTGCTGCTGCTGCTACTGCTGCTGCTGCTGCACGGAGCCGTGGAGGCGGTAGCTTCGCTGCTCGTCTCCATGGCGACTGGGAAGGCGTCCACCGTCAGAGGAGGCACGGTGGAGACCGGCGAGCTGCACTCCGTCTTGGAGCCGCTGCGTCGCGCCTCGCGCTGCCGCTTCCTGTATTCCAGCAAGGAAACCTGGGAGAAGGCAAAGAAGCAGAGTTTTATGTCAACCAGCAGGGGGCAGCAGAACCGCACACTTTTTACCACCTGGATGTTTGCGGATGTGCACCAACATTTTGACTTTTTTCACCAATCGCACACAAACACATTCTTGACATTCATCACTGCTGCTGCTGCATTTTCTCACCTTCTTCTTCTGTGGTGGATTCTGCGCTGATCCTCCTCCGTCGCCGCCGCAGCCGTCGGCGTTGAGCGAGCGCGAGAAGCCGAGCAAAGGCGCCTCCTCCGAGGCCGGGTAGAAGATCTGACCCTGGCTTTCGCTGCTGAAGGGGGGCTGAGTGCTGATGAGCGGTACCGACCCGGACGTGGCAGAGCCTGCAGCTGCAGCAGCTGCTGCTGCTGCTACTACTACTACTGCTGCTGCTGCACCAGACGTCGCCTCGCACCTGAAGGGGGCTGGCAGGGGCTCCAGGGTGTGGGAGGGCGTCAGGTCCCGCAGGTTGGAGTTGACTGGGGAGAAGTTCAGGCCAGCTGGTCCAGTCAGGCCGCATTCAGGACTCTTGATCCAGCCAGGGAAGGAGGAAGCACACGGTTCCAGCACGGCCGAGGCCTCGGCGACGGCTTCTACCACCGCCGATGCCGCAGCCCCTCCGTCGGTTCGGTCCTCCGCACAGTCCAGCGAGTCCACGGTGGGGGGCTGCGGACTCTCGGGAGCCGGCACCTTGGCCTCCATCGGGAGAACTTCTGGGGGCGGAGCCATGACGCAGGGGGAGGAGAGCAACGACGGAGGACGATCGGCCTGGAGGAGAGAGTAGAGGATTTAATTAAGAATGAACCTAAAAAAAGTGTCTTTATTATTTAGGTGCAAGCAAGGTGCATAATATTCTTCCAAGTCTATTAAGTAGCTTCATCGTAAAATGTGAGTTTTAATTTCAATTTATTTGGGAAAGCCCCTTGAGATGCAACATCTCGTTTTCGAGGAGGTCCCACATCATAACACAAGACACACACTATAACACACAGAACACACAGCTCTCCAACTTCCACTGCCCCCAGTTTGTCATTTTGAAAAGCAAAGAATTTGCCTCCGACTCACTTCCTGCACGGTGGGTTTCCGACTCATCTCCGAGGAATTTTCCACAGAAGATTCACTCTGAAAGCATCATAATCATCACCATCAGTCACGTGAAGCTCCTCACATCATCAGCCACCTTCCCTGCAGTCAAGACTCACCTCCGGCGCGGCGGCGCCAAGCGTCTGTTGTACTGGGGTGCAGGGCGTGGGCTCCGCAGTGGGCTCCTCCCCTCGGGGACGCGGAGGAGTGGCCATTAAAATGGGCGTGGTGGGCGCCTCCGACTGCTCCGCCCTGGTGGGCGTGGCGCAGGGCGAGCCGTAAGGCGTGGAGCTCTCGGACATGCAGGCGTCCAACGGACTCAACCGTCGCTTTTTCAAAGGCGTGGGCAACTCTGGGTGGGGGGAGACACAGGGGTCAGCTGGAGACTCGAGAGCGAGCGGACGGCTGGCGGGCTGCCTGAGACAGACTACCTGGTGTCGAACAGGTGCCGTTGTAGGGCAGCGGACTGTCCGAGTCCCCGTTGATGGAGGGGCTGAGGGGCCCCTCGCACGGCATGACGAAGCTGGGCCGCCTGGCCGGGCTGGTGGAGCCCTCCTCCTCCAGCGCCTGCTTCAACCACCGCTGGGGAAGAAAAACAAAATCATTTTCACTGACAGGATTTCAAAACTTTATAGTACTTCCATGACCTTGCATGAAACTTCCATGACCTTACAGCAACCTATAAATAGACTTTTCATACTTGAGACGTGAAGCTAAACAATAATTGTTTAAGTCATTCAGAATACAGACGGTATATGGAATGGGCTTCAGTTTGATAAAAACAAGTGTAGGTGCCTAAATGTACATTTTATTTAAATTAGTATATTGATAACTTACATTTATAAAGGACAATCTTTTGATTTGGGTTGTTTCAATTAAATTATAACTTTAAGAGGAAGGCTTTTATTTTGAAAGTTGATCCTTGGTTATTTAAGGGTTTTGCATTCTGGGTGAAAAAAAAAAATGGAGAAACGTTTGTTTGGATGAGGATGGAAGCTGGTGTGGGTCAAGCCAGACTGGGGTAGGGTTGACGTCGTTTTTGTTACTCGTTTTGTTTTCTGCACTTTCTTGTTTAAAAGAAAAATTAAATCAGTGGATATGGTCGGATTTTTTTTTACCTGGTTTAAACGAATCAACATCGAAACTACGCACGCGAGTGTAGAGAGGTAATGGGCAAGTACGTGAGCTAAGGTGACGGAACTAACAGAGGTTGACGGAGACGTAGCAAAGTTGGAGACATAAGAAGTCGGAGCGGCACATAGCCTACGTCAACAACAAAACAAAATAATTCTGCTAGTTCATCAGGGGCACGGTCAAATTTCATGACGTCTCCAGAACTTTTGATTTTACAGAATTCCATGACTTTTTCAGGCTTTCCGTGCTCCAAAGACAAAGGTTTCCTCTGCACCCTACCTTCTTGCAGGAGCCGGTGGTGGGCATCGTCTCCGGCAGCTCCCGGGAGCGCCGCCGGCCCGTGGGGACGCCCGGCGTGGTGGGGCTGCGGTTGGCCAGGAACGGGGAGGAGAAGCGGACGTAGTGCTTGGGCGTGCTGTAGACCTGCGGCGAGCACGCCATGCCCGGCAGGGCGTTGAGCTGCGTGGCCAGGACCTCGGGGTCGCTGCTTATCCTCAGCGGCCTCTCGGGGGTCGGCTCGGGGGTCCGAACCACGCTGTGGTCCTGCTGCTTCTCGCCCACCCACTCGCTCACAAAGTGCTGAGGGGGACAACACAGTAGCGTTGTAGTCAAGACCGCACCGCCGGAGAGCAAGACAAGAGAACATAGAGACCGAAACAAGACCAAGAAAAACAAAACAGAAAAAATGACCAATATCTTTTTTTTTTTAATTCAAGTTCACTTCTAAATGGAACAGTTCAGCAAGGCATCTTATCATTTTCTGTGCTGCTTTTTTTCTTCTTTTTTTTTAAGATTAACCCTAATCTAAAAGGAGACCAAGACCAATCTCCAGTACTACAACGCTGCAACACACACAAAAATAACCAAGAAGTTGGATGTGTTGGCCCTGCTATACAACTTCTGACCACTGGGGCGGCGCCACGGCTCCTACCTTTTTAGTTTTGAAGTTCTTGCTGCCGCTGCGGTTCCTGTCCGGGGCCGGGGAGCTGCTGTGGGGGGGGCTGCTGTCCGGTGCCTGCGAGCAGACGGCCTCCGGCTCCGGAAGGGGCGGCGTCTCCTCGCCCTCGGGCGCCTCGCTGGCGGGAGGCTCCACGGACTCGGCCGGGGAGCTGGGCTGCAGGTCGGAGCAGGTGCTGATGGTTCTGGCCCGCCGGCGCTGCTGGCCGATGTGCGTGCGGTTCCTGGAGAAGCTCTTGCGGTTCCTCGAGCCCTTCACCTTGGCTGGCTTGAGGCCCGGCTCCTCTTTGACCTCCAGTATTGGCTGCAAGTGAATGGAAGTTGGCAGAGCTCATCACAACTTTTGTCTCTGGAGGCTCAGCCAACGTCCTCGCACTGTTTTTTTTTTTTTTTTCCTTTTAGTTTTGCGATGGCCACACAATGTTTGTTTCTTTTAATAAAACTCTCACAAAAAAAAAAAAATCAGGTACTTTGTTTTCGAAAACTATTCATTCAATGGGAAAGATGGACACATTTGAATGAGCAAAAAAATTAAAAAACTAAAGTTCTGCCAGGCGGTTTGAAATGAAATATGAGTAGTACAAACAAATTGTACGGCCCACTAGAGCATTCAACAATGCAGAATAAAAAGAGCTTTGCAGAATCAACCATTCGGTTTGTCCATTTATGGACCAACATATCAACCCACTTGGTCCAACCTTCAATAAATAATGGATTGCGTTTATATAGTGCTTTTCAAGGCACCTAAAGCGCTTTACAGTGAACCCATTATTTATTCACACCACATTCAACCTGGTGCTGGTGGAGCTCCATGTGTAGCCAAAGCTGTCCTAGGACAGACTGACGGAAGCATGACAGCCAATCAGTGCCAAACGGCCCCAACATCCACTTGCATTTGCATGAGGCAACGTGGGTTAATCGAGTCGTTGTGTCCTTGGGATGGAGCGGGATTTGAACCGCCAACCTTTCGGTCATTGAACAACCCGCTCTCCCTCCTGAGCCGCAGTCTCCCGCTTGTGCCTTTCGGAAGGCGAAGTTAATATTTTCCATCAGGTAAATGTAATTTATTTTCTGTACTTATCCACTCCTGTATTGTGGTTGGGTCAGAGAGCAACCAATGCCTTGTGAAGGCTGCACGGTTTTATTTTATTATTTTTTTTAATTTTTTTTTTTAGAATACAAGAGGCTCCTCCTACCTGCATCACAGCCGGAGAGTCAGCCATCTCGGGCGTGGCGGGCGGCTCCTCCTTGATGTCGCTGCGGCCGCCCACCTCCGACTTGCCGCTGCCGATCCTCTCCAAGGCCTGCTCCCGCCGCTTCTCGCGCTTCTCCATCCGTGCAAAGGCCTGCAGGATGGCCTCCATCTTCCTCTCCTCTCGAGTCTACAGGGATGAGGGGGGAAGGAGGGAGACCGGGGTGCCAGGAGGAGGAGGAGAAGGAAAAAAGGCAGAAGTGTTAGTTCATCAAGCGCTTGCTCTTCTCCGGCAGACCCCCAGGGGGCAGCACCACCGCAGCTTAATGTGCTCTGGGAGTTGAAGCCAAAGCAGCCGAGAGCCAAGGAGTGGTGGGGAAGAAGGGGGACGGCAAAGGGAGGCAGCTCGCTTCCACAGTCAAAGACAAAGAAAGGTCAGGTGGGAGCTTCAGCAGTGCAGCGTTCACAGCCTCCTCACGCAAAACCCGAGACAACAAGTTCCGCTTTTCTCTAGTTTCTCTAGTTTTCCCAGGCCACCCCGCCAGACAAACACCTGGAGTTTCTGCAGAAAATCCGATATCATCTTGCTCAAGCGACAAGGTGAACAAGTGGACTATAAATACAGAGACGGGGGAAGGATGAGCGAAGCTTCACGCCAAGGAGATTCTGGCTAAAAAGAAAACCAGTTTTGTCTCTATTGGAATTAGATGCCTTATGGTATTTAAGTCAATGAAATCTGACCCGACAGACAATATTAGCGTCTTATCTTCACTTTAACGGCTTTAATCTACTAATATAATGGCTTCATTGTTGTAAAACTCCGCAGTTTCACTTTATTCTTGCAACCTTGGGATTCTCCCTCACACGACCACCCCCAGCCCCAGGCCCAGCCCCAGGCCCAGGCCACCCTCCTCATGTCCTGGGCGGTCCCTCTTAGTATCCCACTTCACAGCTAGACTGCTAGGTTAATAGACGAGAACAAGAATAAGAGAACCTGAAGGCTGTTTCAGCTACAGGGAACCGCTGACATGGAGCCAGTCCAGTCAGTGTCCTCTGATTACCACTAGGGGGCTTGTCAAGGTTCCCGGGGACATCGACAGAGCTACTTGTGTTGTGATTGCCCTTTTTTTTTTTTTTTTTACCCCTTAACATTTCTCTCCTGGGCCACGTTCCCTGGGAAGAGGCCTATTGGAGCCGCTAGAGTCAGTAGCACCCTGGCAACAAGCCCACGCCCCTTTTATCCATCCATCCCTCTCCAGTTGATTAGCAGAGCAGTATCGGCGGCCAACGATGAGTCAGCACTTCGCACCCCGGGGTCCGCTGTGTGAAATGAAGCTGACTGCGGCGTAATTTCCACAGTGCGAGCGTGTGCGCGGCCCCGCGTGTGTGTTTGTGAGTGCAAATAAGCCCGATCTTTCAGAGATACAAGGCCACTTGGCAAGAGAAGCCGGCCTTTGGAACAGTAATCAGCCACTTTCAAAGTCCTGCAAGGGGAGCACAAGACTCAACTGAAAGAGAAACATGAGGAGGGAAGAGGCGTTAGGACCACACACACACACACACACACACACACACACACACACACACACACACACACACACACACACACACACACACACACACACACACACACACAGAGCTGCTTCCACTGACAGGAGACAGGGCTGCTGTGATCAAGCACTGGAGGAATTCACACCCATTGATTGGCTGGGTGGGGATGGAGGAGGCGACAGTTTGAAGAGAAAGAAAAGATGCGGCAGGTCAATGACTGTGGCAGGACGATAGAGTCCAAAACAACTGTGAGTGAGGTGAACAGCAGCAGCAGCAGCATTAATAGCAGCAGGGGGCGCTGGCGAGCAGCTAGCAGAGAGCAGTTTTGTGGAGGGTGGGGAGGAGTGGAAGAGAACAGCTGCACCAACCCAAGCCACAGCGCCCGTAATAAGCATAAAAATAGTCGAGTGACACCAGGTGCAACAGGGAACAGTTTAATTTTGGCTCTTTCCTGCCGACCGCCTGCATTGCATGGCATGGCGTGGCGTGGCGTGGCCTGGCCTGGCCTGGCGTGGCTTGGCTTGGCTTGGCTTGGCTTGGCCTGGCTTGGCCTGGCCTGGCAAGGCATGGCAAGGTGGGAAGGGAAGGGAGGGGAGGTGAAAGAAAAAAAAAAGCTGTAGCCCCCTAAGCTTTGCAACACTTACCATCTTCCTCCTCCTCTCTGCAATCTGCTCCTCTGACTCCATCTCTACTTCATTGCTAACGGAGGTTTTGTCTTCTAGATCCTCATATAACTCAGGATCCTGTAAGAGGAGGGGAGAGCGGGGTTCGCCGCTTTATCACAGCTGGTCAAGTCAAGTCTGGCTACAGACTAGAGGGAGACAGGTAAGAGAGGGAGAAGGTGGGGGAGGGTAGGGGTCATCTGAAAGGTGAAGGGGAACCGAGGTACCCTGCCCAGAAGCAAAACCGCTCCAAACTCCCTGATCTACACACGGTTCCTCTTGCGATTTATAGAACTCTACCGCCATCCTCCACCAGGGGGCTCACTGATGAATTCAAAGGGGATTTTTTTTTTTCTCTGCTGACATTCGATCCTCTTTGTTGGGAAAACTTTCAGACACCTGTGACGAACAGCTGGACACTGAAGCTGCCGCCTCCACTGACGGGAGCTAAATTCTCAGACGCACTGGAGCGAGTTCAAACAGGTCCGGCAGCAAACTGTTCATAGGAAGCCCAAAAAGTCTGGGCAAAGATGATATTCTCTTGGTTTTCAAAGGAACGCGGATTGTGGGAAATTTTGGCTTTTGGACACGACCGCAACACTCTGCCTGTTGTTCACCTGCACAAACTGATGGTGAGACACTGCAACACACATGGAATGACGGAGACGAACATCATGACTGTTAAAGGCTAAACTGAGGATGCGGACGGGGTAAACGGTGGTGATGGGAGAAAAGAGGGAACTGAAGAGGATGGAGAGAAATAGGTGACAATGCAAACAACATGCACATGACATTTGACAGAGTTCAAACTCAACTGCATGCGAGGGTAAAAAAAAAAGGGTAACGGTTAACTTTTGCTTTGCTATATGAAGATGAGACGACGACTATTTCAGTGCTGGAGGACGAGATGCAGAGTGTTTTCAAACCAACTGCTAGTGAGTCAGCTTGCCTGGTTGTTTGAGATGGAGAGGCGGAGGGGCGAGAGTTTCCTCTGCTTGCCGTCGCAGACGCTCTTGCTCTTCCCCTCGCCGTCTAGGCCCACGTTCTGGTTCTGACCCGGGTCGTCCCGCACCGCCTCCTTGTCCTTGCGGCCCCCTCGGCGCCGGTTTCCGGAGCCCAGGTTCTCCGTGGGCTCCAGGTTGTGCTTCAGCACCGGGCACTCCTGGTTCCCCTTCACGCAGGCACAGTCCACCTTGTATTTACTACAAAAAAAAAAAAAAAAAAAAAAAAAAAAAAAGAGGATCAAAAGATAAACCACATCTAGATGCAGGACACCGGTCGCTTTGTGTGTTCAAACTCACCAGCTGCCATAGTCAAAGTCAAAACCGATGGTGATCTCTGTGCCCTTGGTGATCGGCGTCAGCGAGTAGATGTACAAATGCAGCATGCCGTCCTCAATGACGTGCCGCACCTGAGAAGAAAAGTGACACAATGTTGGGCAAGAAAAAAAAAAAAAACTTTGCCTCTGGGGTGTTTTCCTGAAGTTCAAGTGTGAGACTCCCTCTCCCCATTTTTTGATACGCATATTATTCGTTATTACTACTTTTTTCTGGGCGCTTGCACTGTTATAGTGACCACATGTGTATAAAAGGGGAAAACCAATTCCATTTTTTTGTTTCACTGAATGCCCCTGGCTTGTAAGGACTCGTGTTTATACACTTTCTCATCCATGTCACTTTGTAGTCTTTTTTTTCACATTTGGAAAATTTAATAAAGACATTGTTGAACGAAGAAAAAAAAAAAGAAGAAGTTTGCCCCACCTCAGAGTTGGGGGTGCAGGAGCGACGGATGAATCGCGCTTCGTTCCCAAAGCTGCGAGCGTCCACGCACATTTCGAGTCCGTCAAATTTGGAATAAAATAACACAAAGGGGTACGGCCTGCAAAGTAAATAGAAAAAGGGAAAAGCGCGTTAGTGACTCACAGGATACACGGCAGGATGTGATTAATGGCACGGCGCACTACTGAGTAACGTGTTCAAAGAGCACGATAAAACGCGGCGGAAATACATTGTGTGTATTCAAAGAGGGGTGTTGGGCGAGACGGGTCCAGGGAGAGCTGACCTCTTGAAGAAGTAGCCGTTGGCCTCGAACTGCTGGCGGAGCATGAACTTTCCCCTGTACTCAATGATCAGGGAGTCTGGGGCCAAGTCTCGCACGGCCTTGAGGATTTTCGTGTTCTTCTGAACTTGACTCTGGAGGGGGAGGAGGACGATGCAGTCAGACACGAGGGACGATCCTCATCCACCCACACACACCATATAGCATCACTACAGTGCCGGCGCTGCGGTCTGGCCGCGTTCTTTGGTGTGGGGGGTGTCAAAAGGTCAAGGAATTGTGCGCAGCGGAAATGAAAGTGGAATTGATAAAGTCTTAATTGTCCACGTGCGCAGGCGCTTTACCTCGACGGGGGGTTTGAAGGAGGCCGGGTGCGTGTTGTACGCCAAGCTCTTGCCGTCGCCCTGCTCCTTCACGCGCAGCAACACCTGGACGTCCTCGCTGTACTGATTGCTGCTGGCCTCCTCGTAGCGCTCCATCCACGTCTTGATCTTGTTCTCCCATAGGGACGAGTGCTCGTCTGGATCCTGCTCGGGGGCTGCGCCCTGGAAGACAGGAGGGAGGGAGAGCGAGACGTTAAATCACAGAAGGCTATGAGAGAACATTTCCTGAGCATCGTTTAGCGGCCGCACCTTCACTCTGGAGGACTTCCTGGAGCCCTCGCGGAAGGCCTGCGGGGCAAACAAGCACAATTCAAGGAAGAATTAGTCGAAGCCAAAAATATGTGGTGCCACTTGCACCGTGTATGTTTTTTTGTTTTGTTTTTTTTTAAACCTGAACCGACCTTCTTAGCGCGTGCAGAGGATGCTGGAGGCTCTTTGTCGCCACTCTTTTTGCGTTTCTTGTCAGCCTGCTTATTGCCAAGGCGCCCAGTCGTCAGGGTGATGGTGGTGGGCGTGTGTTGGAATGTGGAGTAGAGCTCTAGCGGCACCTCGTCACCACTTTCTGTGGCGCTGGTGTCCCCATCTGGTTGGCGCAGGGCGCATATGTCAAGAAAAGAGAAGAAAATTTAGAACTGAAGAAGCTGCAGGGTAAAAAACAAAACAAAACCAAAAACTTAACTAAACCAAAGCTTGCGCAGCTAAATCAGTCTGCAATAAAGTGTGTTGTAACATTCACTTGTCAGCCAGCAGATGTCAGTGTGTCCCCGGTTCCCTGACTGATATCAAGCAGGTCTGTGTGGGGAGAATACTGCATCCTGACACAACCCTCAGCTCACTAACAAGCTGGCCTTTTATTGCAGTGAGGACAAAGCTCAACAGAGAAACTAGAGATTCATCACCTCTTAATCAAACAGCAGCTACACACGTCTGATTCCGAGTAAAAACAAAAAAAAAAAACCCCAGCCCTGTGCTAATTATCTCGGGCTGGAAGGTTCAGTTCAACAGACACGGGGGCGTCCGTCTCTGTGACCTTGCTCACCAGACAAACACTCCCGCTTCCTGGTCTGCAGCAGGATGGCCCTCTCTCGGTCCAAGTGTCGCGGCTGGCAGCGTTCGCACAGGTAGGTCTCGGGAATGTTCTGCCTGTCGATGCCCATGCAGTCTATGTGCTGCCAGGCACTAGAAGGGACACCAAGGCCAACTTTTAATACACACACCCACACATACAGTGTGGCCAGGAAAAGGACAGAGGAAGGGGGGCGACTGAGGGCTACCTGCACTTGTCACAGCAGATCATGTAGCCGTCGTCGTGTGTGAAGCCACAGATGCAGCGGGTGATGTCGGCGCCGTAGCTGCCGTCCTCTGAGGTGCTGAGCGTGGTGCCCCGGGACGCTTCATCCTGGCCGCCCGGAACAAACAGACCCCCCTCCCCCTGTCGGATCAACATGGAGGGGGGAGGGGAGGCCGGGGGCGTCGGTGGGGGCCGCGCCCCATAGTTGTGGTCCTGGAGGAGGAGACAAGGGGGCGTGTCACATTCATCAGGTGTCCCACATCATATATTCACATGCCCAGGTTTGATTATGAGCCAAGTATTTCAAAGTTGACTTCCTGTTACCGTTTAAGAAAAATAAAATCATATCGCCTTGAATACTGGTGTATTTGAACAAGTTCTCAACAAATCGATTCGCAGGAGCTTTAAGCGCCATTAAGCCGTACAGGAAGTCGTCCTGTTACGAGTCAACGTTCTGTTTCAATCTGAGTGAGGGCTTGTCAACGTGCACTCAATGATTAACCCGAGAGGGAGGAAGCGGAGGGCAATGAGACGGCCGAGACGGAGACGCACTCACAGCGTAAGGAAGGCCAATGTAGCTGTGGGAATGGTGAGAGCTGCTGCTGTAGATCTGGTGCGGATAGCTGGACTTCTCCACCACCACCGGGCTGGCCTCCACCGATTCTGGTCTGTCGGGCCACACACACACACACACACATTGTTAGTGCACGCAGAAAAACAGCATAAACACAGGTAGGAGGTTGCAGTTGTAGAGGTTTGCTGCCAACAATATGGAAACAATATGGAAACCTGCTGGACAGGAACAGTGGTAGCAGTGGAGGGATTCTGTGGGTCAATATTTCCACAGTTTTGCTACTTTTTAAAAGTGTGTAAATGTGTTATTTTGTGAAAGACGTCCAACCAACACTTCTGAGTGGAGGCATTTTGTTCCATTTTCAACACGTGACAGTTTGAGCCTTAATGGGCACGACACAGATGCGTATCGATCACTGGCACACTGAATCACTTCCCCTTCTCTCTTGCACTCTGACCAGAATCAGTTTAAAAGTGAAAGATTCCTTTTATTCACTATTCAGAATTTAGTTGTGCTATGTATTCCAGTCAATCTATAGCAACATGCGCAGGGAACAGGAAAAAGTGAAATATCAGTCAGGCTTCCTCGGCTGTGAGAAACAAAAGTACAGCAGGGTAAACGGCATGGATTCCACTCGTGCTCGAATGACGATGGTGGCAAACGCGCCGCCTGCCACTCACATAAAACTACACACTTGCACAAACACAAGCAGCCGTTCACACCAAACCAGTAGATCCACTTTCCAGAGGACGACAATGCAGCCGAGGAGAGCGAGTCTGTTGGGCCGTTTGAGACCCAACCCACCCTCATTATGAGCAGATTAACCTATTCTCCGGCTGCTGTGAGGGCGGCAGCGCAGGAAGAGGGAAACCAACTGGCAGCAAAACCCGAGACCAGGAAGTCAAGAGTGAGCAGAGGAAGAGGGGGCCTTAAGAAAGAAGAGCGACATAAAGTACAAGGAAATTGTATTTAAAAAAAAAAAAAAAAAAAAAACCCTAAACAAATAAAAATACTTTGGGTTAAAAGAAAAGGAATGAGACGAGGTCAGGTGTTGCATTTCGGGCTGCGATTGTGCTTCAGTCAGGCAACGACAGGAGGAAAAGCACTCCAAGGTCAGAGATACACAAACACCATCCTTGGTACACACAGGAACTTGTTTGTGTTCCTTTAACCTCACACATATACACACACGAGCACTCGCGCGCACCAAGTCAAAGCAGGGTACAGCCATAGGTTCCACAAACCACAGAAACAACACCGACAACTTTAGGAAAGCGTGCCAAACAGTTTAAAGTACATTGTGTAACAGAGCACGCTGCAGCACTTCTAACCGGAGGTGAAGGGGAGGGGGGCGGGAGGGAACGACGACGGCAGAATGAAAAGATTTTCTAAACGGAAGAATTGCTACACAATAAGAATTTGCTCAAATCCCAGCTCTACAAGTCGACACCACGGTGGCGTGAAGCAGCGACGGCGGCGTGGTACCTGAGTGCGAGTCTGGTCTCAGCCCTGATGTGTCAGTTGCCGCATGCCGTAACAGCAATGTGCAACACTTCCTGTGCGTTGCCGCTCTAAGCGCTTGCTGTCAAAGTGAAAACGTAAGTACACACAAGAGTTCTGGGGGCGGGCCCGAGGGGTTGGAAGGTGTGTGTGTGTTCCCGCACACAGGCAGGCCTGAAGACTAAACGAGGGCAAAAAGTGAGTTCAGGTTAAATATTACAGCGGCCAGGGGAAGGAAGAGTGAACTAGGTCCTTCCTTTTAATGATTAAACTGACCAAAGTCTGTCTTTACAGTGCATGCTAGTCGTTAAGACGGGATATTTTCTCTTCAAATACAATTAACGTGCCTTTTTCTACATTCAGCCTGAAACCAGTGAGTGATTAATTGAGACGTGAAACGGCGGCGAGGCGGCAAATGCCGCCGACGTGCATGTGGAGAAACAAGTGAGCCGGCCTGTTTGGCGGGAAGAAGGTCTGAATGTACGCGAGCGTAGCTGGAGGGCGTACATCATTCATGCCTCCTCCTCCACCTCTGGGACGGGGAGAGGAGGGACTAGAGCGCTGGGAGTGGACATACGTGGGAGGGTTGCAAACACGCAGCAGAGTCGGGCAGAAAAGGGAAAAACGGGTTGAACGCGAACGGCGTTTGTGGCGCGCAGAAACGGGAGAGGGACGACGACGTCTTGTCACAAGTTTGAATAAAAAGAACAGAACGCAAGAGGAACGAGGAGGAGCAGATGCGGATTAAGACGCAAACACCTGCTGAGCGGAGGGCGCGGAGAGGCGGAGTGGACGAGCGTGGAAGATGGAGAGATCAGCAGCGGGAGAGAAAGAGCAGCGGCGCCGAGCCACCAGAGGCAACGCCTTCGCTCCCGAGCAGCTCCGGCGTGCTGCCATGGCAACACGACGTACCCCATCAGCATGAACGCACATTTTGGGCTCCGTGTGTCACGGGTGGACGCACCACAATCGCATCCGCATCCACGCACACGCAGACACACACACACCAACAGCTGGTAACACTGCTGCAGACTTTGGGGGGCAGGGGGGGGGCAGATTTGCTGATGAAAAGCCAGTTCTGCTTTATGGAACCTGACTGACGCACCCACAGTCATCAAACCAGGCGCATGTGTGTGTGCGTGCATGCGTGTGTGTGTGTGTGTGTGTACACGTGTATTCCTGCCAAGCAGCAGGTGGTAGGTGAGGACACATGATGTCGCTGGCGTGACATCAGCCTCTTGAACACACGAGGACTTCTGCACCACGAATACAACATGCATGCGCGTCTATAGTTGTGACTTGAACCTGGACGACGTTTGAGAAACTCCACCACAGCAGGGGGCGCTATTCATTCAGTCAGTTTAGTTTGGCGTCTGGCAGTGAAGAAAATATATATTTTTTTGCCTTTTCAGTTTAATTTTTTATTTTTTTTTTAATAGGTTCAATTTAGTGAAAGACTTGATTTGATAAGAAAGGTGTTCAGATTTAGTTAACATTACGTCGTACGCCAACGTGACGCCCATTTAAAGCAACACTGCTTCCGAGGTCTGAGTGCGGCGGGCTCCCAACATGGGCGGAGGGTCGCTGGTCATAGGAGGGGGTTGGAGGGTTTTGGGGTGGTGGGGGGGCGGTCACACAGCGGGGCCATTCGCCACGACGCCGTGTCTTTTGCGAGGGCCACCTGTCACTCAGGCCAGTGACCATGGCAACGTGCTGTGCGCAGTGCAGAGGGGAGGGAGGGGCAGGCGCCATGGCAACACAAGCTGTCACGGCAACAGCTCCGGGTGGGGTAGGGTGGGGAGGGGGGGGAAAGGAGCGGAGAGCTCCCGCTCCCTTAAAGAGACAGGAGCCCCTCGGTGATGTGATGACGTGTGTTGTTCTTTTAGTCATACAAGAAGCTCTTGGTTGGTTTTATTTGACCAGAAAAGATGCGGCGATGCCCTTGACAAGACTATAGGAGAGGAGGGGCGACGGGAGGCTTGTTGCCATGGCTGAATGCACCAGCTCTGCTTTTCTGGATATATGCAGAGCAAAGAAAAAAAATACAAAACGTGGCACCACAGACAGATAAATAACTGGAAAACTGAAAGGGTGAATGGATTTATTTTCAAACAGACTAATAATCAGTGCACACGTGAAATTAAGACGTGAGCTTCGGGGATGAGCTGTTGAAAGTAGACGTCAGGAGTGAGCCGACCGCTAGGGCCCGGCTCTGCGGGAGTGCTGGGCTTTTCATGGGCTCCAAATTCCTTTCTCATTAGCAGTAACCATGTAAACATGCGAGAAAATATCCGTGTGAATAAAAGGGGGATTGGACAAAGCCACGGGATCAGATTTTGTATCAGACACGTTGAGGCACGTACGGGGAGTGACGGCAAAGGGGAAACAAGACCTATTCAGGGTGACACAGTTCAACCCGGGGTGAAGGGATGAAAGAGCAGGAGTGGGAAAAGAGGAACTTTTATTTTATTTTCACCAGCACTTCTGAGAATGAGACAAACAACAGAAAGTAGTGGATTTGGGGGGTGGTGGTGGTGGTGGTTGGGGGGGGGGGGGGGGGGGGGGGGTGTTGGTGGGTGTTACTCACTCTGAGCCCGCAGCCATGTCCAGGTATGAGGTGTCTGCTGTGTCCACCCCTACTGGGATGACTATGCTCATGACGTTCTCTGCTGATCAGTTCTTGTCCTACTGAGTCCAGAGAATGGCAGTCCAAAACACTGAGGCATGTCAGCCGCAGCAGTCATTGCAGACATCTAAGTGCATCCACGAGGCCTGGACAGGAGACAGGAGACAGAGGCAAACTGTTAGAAGGAGAGCGGCGAGGAATCGCTTCCTGCAATCAAATGCATGATCATAGCAGAGACGCGTGTGTCACTTCTTTCACAGCGTTTGCAAGGCAGCGAAGCAAACGAGGTAAATCATAGTGAAAACCGGGTATTTCCATCAGGGCGCTTATGCGTGAGTCACACTTTCAGAACGTAAACAATTTAGAGAGAAGAACTTCCTCTCTCTTCCTCTCTCTCTCTCTCTCTGTGCGAGCCCTGAAACCGACAGTTAGGAAACAGACTCGTCCCTGTGTTCTTGCAGAGGTGAGGCCGGGGCCGCTCTCCTGAAATGCGCTAAAGCGACCCCTGCACGGCGTTTAGCGGGAGCGCTGCAGGCTGCACTGGAGGGAAACTCCCACAGAGGGGAGCAAGAGAACACAGGAGCCGGGGCAGCCATGAGAGGAGGGGAGGGAACGGCAACAGCGCTCAGAGGCCATTTTTTTTTTCCTTTTTTCTTTTACCCCCTTTCCAGCGGAGGAGAAGAGGGCTGCTACTCTGTTCCCAGCTCACAGGCGCTCGTGCCAACAAAAGGGACAGGGAAAAAAAACATGCACGCACGTCATTTCATTGTGATTCACTGTGTTTATTCCAATCCTTCTGTTTGTATTGCGGCTGATGGATGGATGCGGAAAGGCGCTAGAACATCGAGCTCGTCAATAATTGACTCGTGTTAGGCGTCGGGCAATGAAAACGGTGTTCCTGCAGGAGGGCAGTGGCGGCGGTGGCGAGGGGGACTCATAAATTATACGCAGGCTGATGTGAATCGTAAGCATATGTGTCAGTGTGGCTGCCCCTGATAAAGAGAGCTCTGTTGATAAGCAGGATTAGCGGCGAGGGACAGATGCCCAGACAAAATAGGCTGGAGGTCACACCTCCAGCCTGCTCGTGCACGCTCGGGGCCAGACAAAAGGCTCAGGCCGGCGCTGCGGCCACAAGGGGAAGACCGGACTGGACGGGACGGGACGAGGGAAGGCAGGCCAGCGGCTTGCGAAGGAAAAAATACCTCGCGCACTCACAAAGGCCGGCCCCAGCGGTGTCGTGCTTTTAAAGGGCATCGCACCAGTGTGTCATCTCCACAACACGCACACGCAACGTCTCCACAGGAAGGCGGTGCGTCGCTTAGCAGGATCGCCGTCCACCCTCGGACCGCGCCGGCCGACGGGAAAGTCACATTTCAGCGGGAGGCGGAGTCATGACACTCTTTAAACAGACACAAAAAAAAAAAAGAAGAAAAAAGACACCAGCAGCGGTTCAAGACGCTAATTGGCCGCTGCGTTCTGGCTACTGAAGCCAGCGGATTCTCGGAAAGCGTCCGGCCACCAGGCCTAATTAGCAGCAGAAGAAGACGACGACCCCAGCGTGCCTGTGTGACAGCTGATGGGAAACACCTTTCCGTTGCTCTTCCCTCGATTGTGCGCGGCACAACACACACTAGCAGAGATTTTTTTTCCTCTTTTTTTAACAATGGAGGGATAAGAGTTTCTTTATAGCAGGGGAACGGGACGGCGTGCCAACCACACTGAGGCGACACGCTCCCCCTGCTTAGTATTATCTGAGAGGCCCAGTGTGCCCCCCACACCCCCTCCCAACTCCCCTTCAAAGCTGCCTGTTTGTTTCCTTGTCCTCCAGGTTGCTGTGCTCTTTAGCCGGGGAATCCTGCTGTCACTCCTCAAGAATGCACACACAAGAGCCGTGTTCACATATAGCCCTCAACCCGACAAACACACACACACACAGACAGATAACCCCTCGGCCCGTCTTTTCAAACATTATTCTCCATAAGGGGCTGCGTTCAAATATTTCTGTGCGGCGCTGCAGCCACATCCAGTCAGGGCTGACAAAAGGTGGGTGACGAGGAGGAGGGAGGGGGGAGAAAAGGGAAGGAGGAGGAGGAGAAGAAGAAGAAAAAAAGCAGTACAGTACAGCAGCATTCCTGACTAAATCTGAGCTGTGCTGTGACTGCCTCTGCCTGCTCCTCCTACTTCCTCTCCAAGAGCTGCCCATCACAACGGAGAAACACTGCGAGAGAAAAGGGAGGGGGCAGGGAGGGAGCGAGGGAGAGAGAGAGAGAGAGAGAAAAAAAAAAAAACAACATTCCCCCCTTCCTGTGCCTGGTCACCCCGCCCAGCCGGGTTTCTCCCCACCTCCTCCTCCTCCTCCTCCTCCTCCTCCTCCTTCTCCTCCTCCTCCTCCTCCTCCTCCTCCTCCTCGCTGCATTTCCTAAATAAACCCTGAGACGGTAACGCGGAGTGAAGGGGAACGTCGCAGACGCAGCCCCTGAACACGACAGGAGAGCGTTCACAGGCACCTCCGGCCACGTCGACGGCGCGAGGAGCAAAACACCTCGGCAAGACAATGCTGAAGCCACAAAGGCTCCATCTATTATCCCGCTATGCTGCCCCCCCCCCCAACCAACCCCTTCACGCTCCGCAAACAGCTTTCCTGGCATCGCAGGCAATCGCCCACAGGCGCCCCCCTCCCTCACGAACCTCCCCACCCCCACCTCAGAGGCCAGTGGGGGTGGGGGTCCGTCTGACAGTGACGCAACGCAGCGCAGACCTGTGTGGACTCTGGGTGGCAGAGTGGAGCGCATAGCGTAACTACATCTCTCCCTCTCCAGCCCTCTCTCCCTACCGCCCGCCCGCCCTCAGCGAGGGGACACAGTCACGTCATTGTGTTGGGGAATATCTGTGCGTTAAAGAAAGAGCCGCCCGCACTCAAGTTGGCGAGGAGAGGGGGGGCTGGGCTGTGTGTGGGGGGGTGACGGCGGCAGACTAACAGAGTGCCACAGACGACAGCTTTCCTCTCTTCTCAGTTGATTACCACCGCTCCGTGTGGAAGTGTTTTCATTCTTGCTTTCGCAGCCAAGCCTCAGCAGAGAACCATTTAGACTCATTTTTTTTTCCCTCAGCAAGGAGGAGGAGGAGCAAGAGAAAATGAGGAATTCCAGCTGAACACCCACACACCACCGCCGCCACCACCACCACCACCAGGCCCCTTCCCGAGCCGAGCTGATGTGACTTCACACCGTCCTCATAGCTGCCTGCATGACTCAGCTCATGAATGAACGGATAAAACAAAAAACGTACAAATGCAGTCACATACACAGGAAGTACGACCCAGATGGAATGTAGGACTCTTTTTTTTCCCACCATACCCACAGCGGGACACGGTGCGTCTGCCCCGTCCTCCATAAATCAGCGCCCGCGGCTGCCAGCACTTCGGCACTAAGGATGAAATCATACATCAATGCGGCTGCCCGTGTCCACAACAGCTGAAAGCGAGCCAATACATCAGTCAGCTAAGAAGTCACGTGATCGGGGCGCCTTTGAGACGACTGTGGCGCAACTAGACACCTAGTTGTGAAGGCCTCATAAAGCAGAGGCACGAGCAAACAGCCTGGCACCAAACACAATTGCAAAGACCCTCAGCTCAGTTCCAGCAGATAAAGTGAGAGTGAGTTAAAGTCGATGGGAAACTGGTTCTGGCAGAGGAGCTGGGGCAGCCCTCCTGTAGTCCGAGTAATGTGTGTTCAGAGGGACCCCCGGGGCAGCGGCTCTCTGCTGGTGGGGGCATACTACCTCAAAAGAAAAAATTTAAAAAACGTTTGATTTAAAACAGACATCAGAAACCCGGTTATGTCCGTTGTACATGTCTGTGCTTGTGAAACATTCTGATGTGGAAGCTGATGGATGACAGCTGCAGTAGCCAATTTGAAAAAAAAAGACAGCCATAGACATCCTTTGGACAAAGGGAGAGGTGGTATGTGGCTGGAGAACAGCAAGTGGCACTCTGGTGCCATTACGGCAGCGTTTGAGCATATATTTTCATGCCTGGACCACAGTGTTGTTACATCACTGGCAGCGACGGCACGTTCCCTCTTTATGAGGCGCACTACTATTCCTTCATACTACTGTAACACAGACAGAAGGGTCGGCGATGTGTTGCATGGCTTTAGCAGCTAAAAAGCCACCTGTCAGGAGGGCAGTCCGCAGGTTTACACAGGGATCTGTTACGGTCCAGCTAGCGGCACAAAACCGGGTCACTTGAGCCCTGGATCTTCCCCCAGCTGGGAAACCATGTGACCTTGGTGGGCCCCCAGAGCCGGGCAGCTTTGTCTCAGGGTCTCCAGGGGGGTCTCGGCACCGCACAAGTCACCAGGTCGCTTGAGACCGCTCTACAGACGCTCTGCAGAGAGAGTGCCGGCGTAGCGACTTCACCTGCGCCCAGGGGCGACAGTTTGGCAGATGGGAGCCAAGTGTCCGGGGACGGGTGAGACAACAATAACAAGAGGTGCTCAAGAGGGTGGAGAGAGTCGGAGGAAGAGCTTACGAGGCTACGGCCTTCATCTGCCCTATCAATATGTCAATACACCGATAAACATCTTATGCAGATGCCTGACTGACTTTCGTACGCTCTTCTAAATGCACTGAAAATGTTAATAAAGTCCTGCTCAAAATTAGTTTTTTGTTTTTCTAAATCAAGTGCGTCTTCTGGAGAACAGGGGGCGTGTCATCGGAGACTTCTTTGACTCGGTGACGTCTGCCACAAACCTCTGTCCCCATAGTGGCTGGGGAGTAGCAGCTCACCCTCCCTTGCCATCTCTGTCAACACGGTGAGCAAACACACACAGACACACACACACCACTGCACAAAGCAACCAGGGACACACACAGCTAGTGAGGTATTTATGTTGCATACTCGAATAAGGCGCAGATGTGGGGGGTGTAAAGGCGTCAGTATGAGGACAAAGACTCCTGCTCCTTTACAAGACAGAACAAGATGGCTCGGGATTGTGCGTATTATGTATTAAGCACTGCAGGACCCTATTACTCGTCTAACAGCATTAAAGTACTTGCAGAGAAAAGACCCTTTGCCCTGCACTCCTACATGAACAGTGAACCATGTCCACAGTCAGCTGAACTTCATTAGGATGACATGGACACGTAAAGGGAAGTACCTACTTTCACAACACAAAGTCATGTTCAAGGTAAAAACAATTACTGTCTGACTTATCCTAACACAAACAGTAGCCTATATAACTATGGACGTAAAAGGTAAGAAAAACATATATGAGTGAGAAGAACATCTAAAGTAATCTCTGGTCTTATGATTAGAGTAACACTGGCAAAGATGTCACAGGCATGAAGACTAGTACAGGCTTTGGGCATTTAAATTATATTTTTGTGTTTATAAGTGATATGTTTAAAATAAATGCAATCATAATTGATGCAAACTACTCCAATCAAGTCAGATTAGTCACAGCAGCATTAGTGATGTATATCCTATTATACAGGATTGTGAGAGTCAATCTGCAAGATCACCACCCAACATGATCCTAACAATATTTTTTCTACCAAAAATAACAAGGATACTGTACAATACAATGACTATATAAGGGACACAAAATTCAAGGTTATGTCCTCTCTGATAAATAATGGACAAGCGGAGTGTGTGTCAATAGAACTATTTAATGTACACTTCTATCGCAACAAAAGAAAATCAATGATTGTAAATGAGACTTAGTAAAAGGTGCAAAAGTGTATTTTTGCTTTTGTGATGCTACTGCTACATTCATCTAATTACAACTAACGTTCAAGCTCCGCTACAACCCGAAACACCTAATGCCACAAGCCGTGACGCATGTTAAGAGAGATACTTATGCCTTTCGTTTTGGGGAACAGTGTTAGCCTCCCACGGATTATTGAGATACCCGGAAAATGGAGGGAAACGCTCACAAACGAGCTACAGTCGTGGTAGTTGGTGTTTATCCTGACTAAACTTGAATTGGCGGGGGGAGGGAAAAAAATCCTGTGTCGTGCAGTTGCTTCACAGCGGAGTGTGTCGGCGCTGCAGTCAGTCCTGCCGATAGGGGTGTGGAGGCTACAACGTTGCTATTATGTTACCACAACACCCTGGCGCTGTCGCCATTTTCATAGCGCTTTTCTCAGGACGGCGAGACAATCGTGTGGCCAGGGGAGCCTCGCCATGGGAGGAAAAATCCCCAAGAAAGCATTCAATCGCCTCTCTCACACACTCTACATTAGGTATCACTCTGCCGGTTGAGTCTATGTCTTGTTTTCTTGAAGGATTTTTGTGAATTCGTCGAAAGCAGCAGAACTAGTGGGCTAATCGGGCTAGCGGTCGTGGGGACCAATGGCCTCTGGATATGTAGCAGGCGAAACGCAATGGCACTCATTTTAGGAAGTCACCTCGGACCAACCACTCGGAACGTGTCCGTTTGGCGCTAATAATCGCAGAATTGAACGTGTGGCACTGTGAAACTGGGACTCCACGTTGACTCAGTGCCATAAAAAGTGACGCCAAATATTAGCGTGGATGGTGACGTCGAAGGCTAGCGGTAACCCAGGGATAGCGGTAATGCGTAGTGCATTGACTGACGTTAGCACAGTGAGCTAGCGCCGACACGAAAAGAAGTGGATTAATACTTGGCTCGTCGTAGAAAAAGAAAGAGCGAGATTGTCGGCGCCGAGAGAGAACTGCCCGAGGCAGAGCCAGGTCTACATGCATTGCATATGGGATTTTTTTAATTGTGTGTCTCAGGTCAGAATAGAAACGAGCAACTGCGACAGTACAGTCGGGCACGGCTAGGATCGCCAATCGAGATGGAGTTACGAACTGTATGACTGGGGCGAGATGCCCAAATGGAATATCCCCTCCCCCACGCTTGCGGTATTTGAACCCAATACACACTGAATCCAAATTGAGTGATCGTGAAATGTACTTGAAAGTCTAATTATAACAAAGCAGCGGTCACCATACTGAACGTCAGAACTACTCTCCGCTTCATCTAGTCACAACAGGGAACGCGTTTGATGTAAATTGCATTCGATTACTACGCAGTTAAACAAGACTTTGGTCTTTTTTTCCTTCTTTCTTATTTTTTCCCCCCCACAATGTAGTGCTGTCTTTTGAGTAGAGAGAATTTACAATCCAAACGTTCTATTGCGCATGTAAACATGCAGGTATCAGTTTATTGTTGTCTGGCAATGTATATATGATTTGCTGAGCGGAAATTGTGTGTTGTGTTCTGGTGCAAGGTGGAAACCGCCACGATATGTTCACAGAGATAACGGGGGGGGCGAAATGTTTGGCTCTAATGCACGGTTTTGGCGTTTGAAACAATGTAGCCAATCAATAAGTGTGTGATAGTACTGGTGCGTTTACCAACAGCTGCAGTTGCTAAGGACGTCACTCATTTCAAGTACATCGACAGTTTTGAGAATAAAGCGGTTTGTGTGTTCATTGGGTCAAATTATTTACAAGTAAACCGTGCGCAGTACGGCCCGCAGTGTCACTGTGCCAAACCAAACAAGTTAGACCCCCCCTCTTGCTCTAGTTAGTGCCGAAATTGCGTATCGGAAGGCACAATGACATGTTTTAAGGGCAGATCGAGCTCTGGCAATGCTAATGTTGACTATATCCATGCTGTGGAGGAGGCGCTCCACATTATTGTACGAGATGGGGTTTAATCTATTAAACTGCAGCGTTTCCGTTTTACGCTAAGACAACTTTGACACGCACACAGGGTTTGAATATGATTAAAGTGTGGGTTAAACGAGAGGAACTTTAGAATTGTATCAAGCCGACAACTTTGTGTGACGCCTCGTTTATTGCCGCACCATCAAGGAAAAGTCAGTGCCCTGCTCGCTCCGAGTCGAGCTAATTGGAGCTAGTAGCATGCGCCTGCTAGCCAGTGGTCTCTTGGCGTTGGGCTTGCCAACGTGACACTTACATTAGAAACTTACGTCACCTAGTTACCCGTTTTAAATGTTTGATAGTGGTCAAAACGATTGGCGGGGAACCCAATATGTGGCGACGCTCAACTAACGGTGTTTCTCGGCTAACTAGCAGGCTAACCTCAGCTGATTGTACAAGTAGGTTAGCCACCATCAGCATGATGTGCTGCCTTAGCCAGCTAACTAAAGCCAACAATAGCCTTCCAGCTCGGATTTGGGCTCACTCTTCCACTACTAGTCAATGAAGTTTACCTACCGTTTTATGCCCACTCTGGAAGATGCGAACTGCAAATAGGGGGACCTGGGTGAGACCCCCGTCGCTTTCCACTCAGCTTCCACAACCAAAACAATACTTCTGTCCACACACTGCGGATCCTAGCAGAGCTTTAAAGGTTTGAATTTCAGACTGTCCTCTAGAGACTCTATTCCAGAGAGAAATCCATTGCACCTTGTCCTGTGCAGTGACACAAAAACCTGCGAAAGAATTAAAATAAAACAGTTAAAATTGCGCTACAGTCAACGGCGACTTTTAGAAATTGGATCCTCTCAAACCAGTCTCTTTTCCCTTTGCAAAAATGGCGGCCCTGCCAGAACTGCTGAGACTCCGCCTCCCCCACGAGCCCCCCTCCCTTCCAACTTTAGGCTCGAGCTCCGCCCTCACACTCCGTGGGGCTTCCCGGCCGGTTTCACAGGGGCGCCGTGACCGTGCTCGATGCGCGTTCAGGGTTGTGCCCCTTCAAGTGTGTTGTCTGCTATTTCTGTCCTCCACAGATTGGATTTAACCTGTGTTTCTCTCAATATCAAACACGTAAGGCTGATAGTTTCTTTCACAATAGAACGCGTTGTCATTAAATAATACGCTTAAAGAGGTGCAGTGCAAAGAGTTTTCTGAAACGTTGCTACTGTGAGAGAGCATATGAAACACCTCACGGAAAGAAATACATTAGGTCACAGCAGTATTTTGTGCTCTTATCTCCCGCTGCTATCTGAACCGATGGGAAGGGAAGTCGGCTGTGGTGATGTGTTTTCAGGGAGCTTTTTTTTTGTTAAACTAATTGATGCTTCCTCTCCTTGTTTCCTCCATTTCCAAGATGCCCATTCAAGGTTACAGACAGCACCTAAACAGGATCACTTAATACTATTTTGCAAAAAAATTATATGGGCAAAGCTGATGAGGAGTGCCTGAATCCAATAGCCAACACAGTAGGAGGCAACTAAACTGTTATGCAACACCTTACACAAGAGCAGCATTTTGTGTATTGAACTGATGTCAGGAAAGTGAAAGCCTAAGAAATACTGACCAATACGATAAAATCATGTCAGTAAATGTTTCAGAGGAATAGATTATTGGTGCAAGAAATTGCCCATTTTACACCTATAATAAATGTCACAAATCTATGAGGGGGGGGGGGGAGTTATCATTTGATCTAAATAAAGGTATATGCACAATCACCATGTGAAATAACACATTTGAACGTTTTGCCTTGCACAGCCATTAAGTCTGATCTGTATTTGTTTTGTTTCCCTTGTAAACTTGTCCTGTACTGCCTGTAGAACTGTCAATGGAAATAAACTACAATTAAATAACAAGATTAACTGTATCTTGTATTTTGTTTGATATTTTATTGTCCTTTTGAACCAGTAATCATCTCCCCTACAAATATGTAGAAATCCCTTTGACATCATACGTTCGGAGAGGATGTTCTCATCGTTTCCAACCAGTGACCCTCCCCCACCCAGAGCTAACCGCATCCCCCCGCGCATGCGCGCTGCCTTAAGATCGTTGCAAATGCAGTTGCACAGGGAACAAGGTCTGCCCGGTTGAAATAAACTCGACCGAGGACGGAGTTTGAATAGCCTCACAGGGTCACGTCCACCCGGGTCTGTGCGGAAACCTTTTGGAGGATCAAGCGATCGACACGTAGTCGATGTTTTTTTTCCCCGGGGATTTTTTTTTTTAACATCTGAAGTTTTCCGGTCTGAAGACGATATAATTGGTTTATTTCTGATGTTAATGGCTTGTAGGTGACGGGGGATCCGTAATTCCGCTAAATTAACTCTTTAAAATTGTTTAATTTGGTGAAAATGTCAGTTTCTGATGACATCATGCTGTCAGTATTTGTGGGCGGGCTCTGAGCTGTGAGGGGAGAGGGGCGCAACCGGAGAGCAACTCTGACTAGGCGCCATTAGGTAACGGTGTTAAAGGCGCTGCTTTCGCACATTAAACAGACATAGAGGTAAGTTTGAGTCATAGTTCGCGTCCCGTTGGTGACGACTGGCCCAAGAGTATCAAAATTGACATGTTTTCGTCGCTCAAATTAAGCCAGTCAACTTGTACAAGCTCAAATCAAAGTGGTGTCGACCAGAAACAAGATGGCGTCTGGGATTCTTGTCTCTCAGTGCACGGGTCGCGCACTGGCCACACTAGGCGCGTTCTCGCGGAAAAGATCGAGATCATTTCCTGTTGTTGCTCTCATGCAAACTCGACGTCCTTTCCCTGCCACCCTGGCCGTGACCCGCACCACACACGGCGGCGCATTTGAATGTGGTAAATGTGAGCCGTGCTGACGCTTGTCGAAACCACAATTTGCTATGGAATATATGACGCAATCCCTCAAGGAAATCCCCTGCCGTGGCTTTCATTGTCACCACCATGTTACGGCAGTCAATACGTCCCTGTCACACAAGCAACTACTGTATACACAAGTCAATGACATGAACAACAATAATTCCGCAAAAGCTTCACACAAATAGCCAAAACACTTCAGTCAGAAATAAAGCTGCCCCTCGGGTTAGTTGAGCATTTTACCCCATCTAGTGGGTCATATGGGTAAAACATGTATTTCTAAAAACGTTTCATGCATTGTTGGAATATTCATAATAGCTTTGTTTTGTAATTAATTGATTACTGAATTTGTGTTTTTCTTACTAAAATATTCCTCGTAGTAAACATTTTTGATTAAATTGTTTCAAAATCAATTTCCCCACTACTCTTAATGGTATTTATTAATAAACGTTCTCGTGTAGTGTCGTGATACACTGGAAATATTGAATTTACACAATAGCTCCAAAGCCACCAGGTAATAAGCAGGAACAAGGACACCGTACTAGTTGGTGCAGCAATTTCTATTAAAAAAAATAAAAAATATATTGCTATCAGAGCGGAGGGGGGCGCTGTGGTTTTAAAACGACGTTTGTATTCCGCCAATGAACTTCGAGTAAAATAGGCGACGAAGCCAGTAGTCCAATCACAGCTCTCCTTGTTCGGAGGTGGCGTATTGACAAGGATAGAAGGTGACTTTTCGACGAGCAGAGCAGTAGCTAGTAGGATATTTTGAGATATTTAACCAAAAGAAGACGTGTTGTTTTTCCAGGCGAACAACCATGTCTTCTTTTGGACGGGCTCTGGGAGTCCTTCGACTAGGAAGTCGGTTCGTCACACGGGGTCCTCAAAGAATAATGACCAGAAAGTGAGTAGCATCTACCTGCGCTAGCATTGTTACTTCTCTGTTGCTAACAAATAGCAAATTGCTACAGCAACAGTTTACCCTTGCAGATAAACGCTAAGATAGTGTTGTTCTGGTGTTACAGAGGAAAAGCCTGTCAATCAACTTACCCACCGCTAATGTTGTCATTGTTGAAAATGCATAATGAAACATATTCTTTACTTTGTAGGGCTGGCGGAGGGCCGCACATTGAACCTCAGTACAGGCAGTACCCCCAAATTACCAAGAACCAGAAATTACAGTCTGAAGTCCTCAGCGGTTTTATGTGGTTTTGGATCTTGTGGCACTTATGGCACAACCCTGATGCCGTCCTCGTGAGTAGAATTTCGTTTGACACCGCAAATATAATTTCGGAACAAATTCTGAAACCCCCAAGAGAACATGCCGTTACATATTCAAATCAGAGTGTGTTGATGTTTTTGTATTGGTACGTTTAGGAACGTGAATTATCATCAACATCATGGCATGATGTCTCAAATGTGTCGGGTTTAAATGCAAATACTTTCAATGAGTGGTGTTTGGCTATTATCCTTTAGCCCCAAGTATAGAGGTCAAGGGTTAACAAAATTTCTCTGGTGTGCAGGGTCACTATCCTTGGCCTGATGCTTCTTCATGGACAGATGAGGAGCTCGGAATCCCACCCGATGATGAGGAGGAATAAGGTAATGCAATGTGTTTAAATCCTCAATTTTTCTTTTGCTAAAACTACATGTTTACGTTTCTGTGAATTTTGCGAGCTCCATGTAGTGGAAGACAAATTTAATTCGGTTTTGCACCGTCCTTTGTCTTGTGATTTAATTTTCTTTTTGAATCAGTTCAGAGCTATTCTGTGCTAGTTATTTGAAAATGATGTTTTCGCTTTGATCTAAATTTATAGAAAAGGCCTGGTATTGGTGGCAAACTATTTTCTATCCCCGATGGCAAGCCATTTTATATGTATGTGTCATTATTTTTATAGATTGTGTTATACTTTGCTTTGTTCTGTAGTCACATGGCTTTCGTGCATGTAGTTGTGGAAATATTATTTGACAAATGTATTGATCAGTGTGTAAGAAGCCTACGAGGGTTGGGCAACAATCATGGTGTTTGACACTTCAATAAACAGATCAATCAAAATGTACTTAAAAAAAAAAAAAAAAAAAAAGGCTGTTCAATGTTTTGAGCTCCACTGATTCTAAACACCCTGTTTTGTCTTTTGTAGGCCACAAGGAAGGATTTCAGCTGTTGTTTTGGGATTTTCCAGGATATGCTGAAGGCTGTCATTGTACATAGACTAATAAAATTCTTCAAATATGCTTGTCTTTAAATGTCCTAAATCTAAGTTTTTCCTGAGGTAGACTGTTAAATCAGGTTTAACAAAAAGAAGCACATTATTTCATTAGTTTTATTTACACACTTTTTAAAATGCAGAAACAAAATTGCAATGCATCAACAGTGTCACAGTTAGCCAGTGTTTTGTATATTTTAAAATCAAAAGCCATTTCAATCTGGGGGGGATAAACAACGCAAGAAGAACTAATGCACAGGAGAAATGTCGAGGGGAAGCAAATGAAGGGAGCAATCCTGTACGGTGTCGACTACAAACCCTACCTGCGGGCCAGCTCGTGTTTTAAACATGCAAAGTTTCAAAGTGTAGTGTCAGAAAACGGGAAAATGATTTCACAGAGATACTGGTTGGTTCTTTGTTTGGATCAAGTAAAATACCATGGGGGGCTTGTAGAGAAGTCGCTTGCAGGTTGTGTGCGCTGCCTGTAAACCTGAGCAAAGATTCTAAGCTGTCCGTCGTCGTCTTAAAGCTACTTGGCAACATTTAGCCCGAGTGTAAACAAGCTTTTTAAGAGTCGTCTCGTTATGGGATGGACAGTTCACCCTGTAATCACAATGAGGTCATGACGAAGAACACTTTGCTGTAATTCATTACAATGACATTAAATGGAACTTCATTTGTAAACAGAAAATGAAAGAAAACCTTCTAAAATCTATATGATGATGGTTTAGTAGCTAAAGAGCTGAGATCTCGTGAGCAGTTTGATGGGAACTAGCCCTACCAACAGACGTCCCCATGTAAGGCAGGATGGCTGCAGGGAGCATTAGCCAGCCTTCAACCAGCGTATTTGTGTTTAACTCTGCATTATTACAGAGGACAACAATTCCACAGTGAGATCATACGTAACAAGGAATTTGATTCATCGCTTTATAATCTCCCAATGACGGAAAATCAGTCTTGTGAAAATAGTATTTCAGCATGGGGATGAATACGAGGCTTCACGGTCAGGAGGAGAAATCTCAGAAAGTTTCTGACTTCAGGGTGAACTGTCGCTTTGACAAGTGTAATATTTCTGTACAACACTGAGCTGTGAAGGAGTAGGGAGGGGGTGTGGATGACCAAATCACAAAGTGGTAAAAGTGAGCCCACAAATTTACAAACGGTGAAAGCACAGCTTATCGATAGAAAAACCACAACCAGCAAATTACTTCTTTTTTTATAAACAATGTGGAGAAAGAAACTAAAACAAACCTCAGCATCTCCAAAGCCTGAGGCAGCCAACCTTTAAAGTCTTGAGGGGGTAAGGGGGTGGGCATCCTGTGTGCATCCATGACGTGGCTGGTGGTTAATCAGAGATTTTATGTCCATGGCATCATTCCCTGAGAGTGAAGAACTGCGCAACCCGAGCAAACAAAAACACACATCAGCACTGGTATTATAAAAAAACAAAAAAAACAAAGAAATTAACCTCAGTCATCCCCGCTCAAGTTCCTCAATTCCTCTGAATGCATCGACTACTTTGGATTGACCACAGTGGCTCAGAATACTAGTTTTTTTTTTTTGTTTGTTTGTTTTTTTGCTTGGAAAATTCACACTGGATGGAGGAGGATACAGAAGTTTCTTAACCTAACCCTAGTTTCTATTCGCACATAGCCCGACGACAAGCTCTGGCTACATGGAGAGGAGTAAACCAGAACAGACGAGAATCAAGACAGCATCTACTCAACTGGGTGATGAGGGGGGGTAGAAGGAAAACTCAAAACAAGAGTTGTGTCGGGAGAGAAGGTTTCAAACAACTTGTACATAAACTGCTACTCAGAGGGTGATCGCATAAACACCAAAAAACGCCCACATTTACAAAAATGCATGTGTTTAAAAAGGAGAAGAAAGCCCCTATTTTTTTTTTAAAAAAAGGAAAGACTCCTCAGAATAACCGAGGCTTGAGGGTTCAAATATAATAAAATCATTCTCTTTCTATTAATAAATACATCATTCGGAATCCATAAAAATAACACATACCAAAAAAAAAAGAAAATCAACATCGCATAAAAAACAAGAAATAAATTAAGCAGGATTTCATGCGAGTCCTCACAGCGAATGACTCATAATTCCTATTGAAAAAGAAATACAGGAGAGGCAGCACTTTGAGCAGCGCCCCCTTCAGTCCACATCCTCGTGTCCATGAACGCCACAGTGCAGACGGGAGGATTCGATTCGGACTCGTCCGTGCAAGTTGGCGACGCACCAATCATTGTTTTTTTTTTGTCTTCTTTCCTCCATTTGCGACAGCAGGGAATTGGAGAGAGGGGTGCACAGAATACTATACCTCTCCCTCCGCCCTTTGCCTCGCTCATTATTGCTGGTGATTGAGATACGTATAAAGAGGGTGGGGGTCGAGGTTGAGGTGAGGGGTAGCTGGGGGGGGGGAATGCATGAGTGGCGAAAAATACAAAAAACAATGAGCACCATTTTGAAGAGATCAGTTTTTCTTCTCCGCAGCACCTCGTTTTACTCGCTCCTCCTCCTCCAGCTGCTGCTTCAGTTTTTCAGTCGTGATGAAGTATCAGAAGCAGTAAAAGCAGTAAAATATACTTCCTGTTTGTTTGTTTGGTCAAAAATCCTCCTTTGTATTTATATAAATTAAAAAAAAAATGCCCACAGGAGCTCCAGTTTCCCTGCAGCAGAACTTCACGTTTCCTGCTCGACTCTTCCCATCGCTCCTTTTTTTTTTCTTCTCCCATTCTGTTTTGTTCCGAGTGTGCTTGTAGTGAAGTCGTGCACTTGCTTATTTCAAATACCCTGTCTCCTAAGCATGCACAGTGAGCGTGTTTTGTTTTTTTTCTTTTAAGATTTTTGTCACTTCTCTCTCTTTCACATGTCACGATTGGTTTAGGGTGCGGCGGTCGTCTCCAGGCAGTCTTCCCATCCTTTTTTTCTTCCGATTTCTACAGCACGGAAAAAGCATCTGGTAACAAATACAAATTCATTCTTTTCCTCGTTCCTGCCTGCGACGCTCCCGAGGATTAGACGAAGACTCGACTGTGTCTGTTGAGTTTGAGGATCTTGCCCAGCCTCTGCTTGGCCGTGGCCATCCCTTTTTTGGGCCGCTTGCCTAAAAAAAAGAATCGATAGAATGCGTTAATGGCATTGATTAATGACAGGTCAACAAAAAGAAGAAATGTTGAAATTCCTATGTCATGTACAGTGATGTATTTGTGTCAGCTAAGTGAAGAAAATACAAGAGTGAAGGTCTGGTGAAAGTACTATGGGCAACTGCTAAAAAAGCTATGCTAAGGAAATGTAGACCCACCAAGTAGAGGAAATCTACACAATGGTAAAGATAATGCACCACCTGAAACTGGGTGAAGTGAAGTTTGACGAGAGATGGACACAAAATATGAGTGAACGGCAACAAAATACAGGATTTGAAGTTTTGATTCGTTTAAAAGAGACTCCTGTGTGTGGTTTTGTCATTTTTATTTCTTTTTCTTGTTTTTCGTTTTTGACTGTCTGCTTGTGTCTGTTAAAATGTTGTTATTTTATATATATATATATTTATATCAATAAAAAAACTCAAGTGAAAAAAAGCACAGAAGCCGGGGATCAGCAACAATCAGGGCAGCGAAGAAAATGCAGTTCACCCCAAATACGAGCGAGTGCAAAACAGAAACATGGTGTGATGATGTTGCACCTTTGGTGGCCTGATTGCTGACGGGCGGGGGGTTGGGGGCGTGCCTCTTGGAGGGGTGCAGCGGCGGAGACATGGAGGGGTCACAGTACTGGTAGTCTGTCTCGGGGCTGTCGCCGTGGCTGCGGTCACCCAGGGGACTGGCCAGCGGCCCCTGATTGTCCCAGGCCTCGCTACTGTTGCCCTGGCTGTCCATGGGGCTCTTGTCGCCCTGCAGGAGGCGCTGGTGTGGCGGTGGCGCCGCCTCCCTGGACTCGCTGCCGGACCACCAGGGCTCCCGCGGCGAGGCCGCCTTCTCCGGCTTGGGCGAGCACAGCAGGCTGGCCACGGACAGCATCCCCTGAATGGCCTCTTCCGCGCTGAGTGAGGTAGGATGTTCTCTGCATACGAGGGGAGGGGTGGGGGGAGAGGTGGGGTACAAGGAAGCCAATCAGAACACACTGAAGAGTCAGCTGGGCAGAGGCATATTCAACACCTCCATGTGTCTTACCGCTTGAGTGGTTTGTGTTTGTGCCTGAGTTTGTGGCCAGACTGGTCCAGCTCTATGGTGTGCCCCGAGCCCCTCACCCCACCGCCCTCCCCCTCCGCCTCCTCGTCCTCCTGGGAACTCTCGGAATCCTCGTCGGAAGAGGACGACGACGCTTTATGCTGTAGAAGGGGGGGGAAGAGTGGAACACAGACAGGTGATGCGGCTGCATTCAGATCAACACACACAGGGCTGCCGAGATCACTGGACTCCCCACCCCTGACCTAGCAGACCTCGGCCGCACAGCCAGCATTCGCAGGGCACATTCTATCGCACATGACCCCAGTCACCTTAACCCGCACTTCACGTTACAGACCAACAGTTCCGATGCTGCACGTTCAAGTTCTATACTGTGTGTCTTTCCGTTTTCGAGAATGTGGAAACAAATTTCCTGCAAAGGACCAATAAACCTTTTCCGTCTGATTCTGCCTGCTTTACCTCCGTGGGAGAGTCGCTGTCTGACTCGCTGGAGTCCGATGCGCTGGAGTGTCCTGAGGCTTGTTCCCTGAGTTCAGTCTTCACCGCCTCCGCGCACCCCGCTGCCGCCACAGTGAGAGGGAGAGAGAGAAAACAAGACACCTTTGAGTTTCAGCTGCTCCACTGTGACACGCCGGCCTGCAGCTGCCTGGCAGTGACTCACCGAGGGGGTGGGCTCTCTCCGCGCTGTGCCGCTCTTCATCGTCTTGATGCGTCCTTTCCGACTTCACGTCCATCAAACTCTTTGGAGGGCCGGAGGGCGAGCGCTCGCCCTCCAGCTTACCCGGGCTGCTGCCCGCCTGCCTCAGATCTCTGCATACACACACACAGACAGACACACACAATCAGCTCATAACGCACAAACGCAGCTCCTCGGATTTATTCATGCAGCTCGTTTCCTCATTTTTTGGTCGACACACCACGGCGCTCACCTGATGATCCTGCCGTTGACCAGCATTAGTCGCAGGTGGTTGTTGTCCAAAGACTCTGCTGCGGCGGCCGACGCCGTCGACACTTTGTTGAGCTTACCGTGAACCTTCGCACAAAACGCCGCGTCCTTCGGAGGTAAAAAAAAAACAAGAAGTGAGTGGGAAGGTCAGTGAGGCCTCGCGAACACGAGAGGCACGTCGCCATCGTGTGAGGCTCACCTCCTCCAGAGGGCCCACCTCCAGCCTCTTCAGCACCTCCATGGTGTGCTGCTCCAAGATGTCCAGGTTGGAGGGCACCTTGGGCCCGTGCCTCTGCTGCTGCTGCTGCTGCTGCTGCTGCTGCTGCTGCTGCTGCTCCCTCAGCCGCCGGGCAGCGCGTCTCGCACGCCGCGCCTGACACAGCCGCTCCAGCGTGGAGCGGGTGGCCGGGCAGACGCTGGACACAGGCGCTCCTCCTCCTCCAAGGCCTCCTCCACCTCCAACACAGCCACTTCCCTGAGATTTCACCGCCTTGCTACCACCCACCGGCTCCTCCTGATGGAAATATACGAGAAAAAAGCAGAAGCATGAAGTCAATGGGGCTGCGAACGATAAAACCGATGCGACCGGATATCCGGTTCAGGAAGTGAGAGATACGGCTGCATCGGTAACAGCCTCATAAATAGAATCGAAGTATCGATTAGTTTTTTCAGGCAGCTTGGCCCCAATTCAGCACTCGCCAAGGAAATGACATCATCAATAACGCATTGTATTGCTCTAGTGTTTAAAGTTCTCTGCTCATTGCTCAGGCTAAAATGCTGAACTTTTGTTACCCGTTTTTGGTCAATGTTTGAAATTAAATACATCGACATGTGATTTTGTTGTTCTGTTTTGTATGTGTGTTTTTGCCAGTGCCATAAAGGCACAATGCTTGGGGATATTTGGTCTGTTTTGACAAGAAAATATTGTACTGTCACTTTCATCGTACAATGAAAGTTTGTTTTCTAAAATATCTACAACATTTATCATAGCATCAAATCATATGTATCAAAGCAATTTGCATTGAATCGATTTGTCGCAAATCGATTCGTATCCAATCGTTCTCTAATAAAAGGTTATCATTTTTAAATCAAATCGTAACCTGTTTATCGAGATGCATATATAATCCTTTACCACAGAGAGATGTGCAACCCTAGAAGTGAAGTTTTAATCAAAGTCTGATCTGCAAGTTCAGTCTTTTTTGTCTTCGAAGTCAAAACGCAGCGAGCGACTGCCTCCTCACCTCTAGGTGGCGGATTTCCTTGGTCAGCTCCTTGATGAGGTGGTTGGGCCTGATGTGGTCGGGGACCTCGCTGGTGGGCTCGCTCACCTGCAATGACCCAAACGCACCAGTGTTCAGGCAGGAGGAGTGAACGCGAGACAGACGGACGTCGGTTGTTGTGGAGGCGGAGTCAGCAGCAGGTGCGCTCTCACCTCTCGCTTCAACCAGGTCCGCAGCGCACTGATTAAAGCCTTCACTCCCTCCACAAGGTAGGTCGGTGGCGGGCAGTTGTCTTCTCGCAGCTCTGAGGCAAGAAAAAAATAAAACACGGTGATGAGGCTTCGATGGCCTTTGGAGCTTGTGGTGAGTCGTCATTGATGGGTTTTGCAAGACAAACACAAAATGTTGCAGTCTCCTCACCTTTCAGCATTTCCAAGAGGTTCTTGGCCACATACCAACAGATTGCCTCAAAGTAGGGAAACTTAAAGAGGTCTGGGGTTTTCAGACGACGCTCCATTTCATAACACCTGCAAACCAGAAAACGAGTCATCAATCAGTTATGATGCAAACAGGGAACAAACCAACAATAAATGGGGTCATTTTCTGTGCGCATCAATCAGTCTCACCTGAGCTGCATGCCGATATTGAGGTTGTGAAGGAAGTTCCCTCCAAACGCCATGCAATCCTGAGAGGTGAGAACAGCATGGATCCAGCCTGCAGGGGGCGCAAGAGCACACGTTTTGTGATGGGCCCGCTCTGTGCAAGAATTGCAACAATGCCATTCCCTGCAAAGACGGATGGGCCGAGGAGCAGTGCAACAACAATATTGACATGGTCTTGCTTTCCGACACATGGGTGTCCGAGCTCCTGGCGTTTGCGCGACCAGCTCGGTCAACAAATGCATGCCAACAACAAAAATAAACTTGTTGTTTTAAAGTCTGACAGTGGGAGGGTAACCACCACTGAGGGGGACACACTCACCAACCCTGACAAACGGCGCTCATTTCGTCGAGATAAAGTGAAAGAAAGCAGAGTCGGGGGAGGGGGGTAAGTCTGATGGACGGGCCTGATAAAGCTCTGCTTGACTGACTGACTTGAGAGCTGAGCTCTCTGACCCCAAAGTTAATTCCCACCTCTCCACACCCCCGCTCCCCCTCGGCCAAAAGAGCGCCCCTTAAAAAAAAACCAAAAACACAGCTCCGTCCCACTGAGAAAGCGTCGCTGACTCAGGTCGTCCGGCCGATGACAGGCTGAGCCCGGCTTTGTCCGTCTTGAAAGACCTCTATTGAGGCGCTGACGGGTGGGTGACTGAGCGGCTCAAGACTTTAGCTCCACTCGGAGCCAAAAGAAGCGGCAACGCACTCGGCGAGTGACGCGATAGGCAAACATCTTCAGCGCGGCTTCTAATTACCAGCAGGGTCGACACGGTGTGTGTGTGTGATCTGCAGCCACGTCGCTGCTTTCAACATATTACACGATAATTATGTTTTTCCTTCACTTTTCCATTGTAATCACAATCATTAGGCAGTGTTTGGGTTGTTGCTCGGGAGGGGAAAAAAACTCCCCTCTCTGTCATTTTCCCCTGGCAATGACAGAGGAACTTGAAAAAGGCCTGCATTTTTCCTGGCAGCAGCAGCAGCAGCCGCCATGGGAAGCCTGACGCTTCTCGCACTCAGCGGCACGTGAGAAGGCAGGAGAACTCCAGCTGACGGGCCAGCAGAACCCCCGCAAAAAAACACCCCCAAACATCTGGGTTTTGTCTCCAGCGCAGTGGGGTGGGGGGGGTGAGAGAACAACTGGCGCTCGTACCCAGTTCACATGACTCGGCAGTCGGTGCTCTGATCTGCAGCAGTGGGAACTCTGTGAGATGAGCTAATCCGTGAAAAGTCTGCAGTGCAGTTATGGAGCACGTTGCCGTTCTGGCACAAAGGTTTAAGCTGTGCTAAACTCTCACCAAGTTGAATAGAGAAAAAAGTTGAATCAGACCTTTTAGTTTCTGCACAATTCCCCCGTTGTCAAAACTTACAGTCATCATTCAGTAGAAATGATCACTTTCCTTGATACTGACGCACTAATGCGTGAAAGAACAGCGAGCACAGACCTGTAGGGATGAGCAGGGTGGTTCCTTGAGGTACGACACACTTGTAACACTTGTCCACTTTGTCCCCAAAGAACACTTCGCTCTGATTGGGCGAGGAGCTCCATGCCTCGTATAGTGCAAGGTTGTCCGGAGTGGGTTTGATCAGGTAGAAGACCTTCTCACCCTGCACAGCGGGACGACAAAGACACGGTTAGATGGGCGGCTCGTCTGAATCCGCTCGAGACATTTTCCGTTGCAATTGTTTGAGCTGCGTGTGGCCGGGCGACACTGACCCAGAGGACGTGGTACCACACCGAGGTGCCACCAAAGTCTATGTGGAAATCAGTGTAGCTGTCTTTGACTCCCATAAGGCAGTACTTCTGGACGAAGGGCTTGGGGAAGAAGGAGTCGTCCGGCCAGTAGTTCTCCACCCAGGACATCTTCTGAGCCACGTCGGGGACCTCCACCAGCTCAGACATCCTGATGAAATGGATCAAAGAGTTAACCACCAATCACATAGCAGATAATCTGTGTCCTGATGAAGCAATGATTTCTGAAGTACCATATTATGAAAAGCCAGTGTCTCTGTCCTGCTATTAAATGGCTTTTGAAAACGCAACCCTTTGTGATGTCACAAAGGGCACTGAAATCACTCCCAGGTCGGTGGCCGCACCCCAGCCAGGCGTTGGCTCCGCCCCAATAAGACCACTTTATTGATGTCCTCTCAGTTACAGCAGGAGGCTGTAAACAGCGGGCTAAACGTGCCGTCTTCCGCAGACCTGGAGAGGTTTGTGGTTTATTAATGAAGCGCGGCTTCTTCGCTGTGGTCTGGGGGAAAGAACAATAATGGCAACCTAAATACCTTAACCTTGCTTACTTGGTGTCGGAGAACTCCAGGCTGATGAGGTTGAGCACCTTGGGCCGCAGTTGCGCCGTGAAATACTTGATGAACTCGCTGAGCTTCATCTTGCAGTCTGCCTGCCGCGCCACGTCGATCACGTCGATGACTTTGTTGCCACCTACGCAGGAAACAAGCACCGTTTTAGAAAATCATAAACGGACGGAAGGGGGAGGGGCTTTGTTGAGCAGCAGCCGGACGCTCGCTCACGAGAAACAATCCTCAACTTCTTTAATTGGCTACTGAGTGGGAGTCGGGGTTCACCGGGGGTCACGGGGGCCCGCTGGCATCTCCATGTGCTTCTGGAGATCCGAGCCCTGAGGGAGACTTGGCACCATTATGGCGGCGCCGGGAAAGGGGAGGGGCTTGGAAGAGCGAGTCAAGACGATTTGTCAATCTGTCCAGACTGTTGTTCCCCGAGGAGGTGGAGTGGGTGGAGGTGAGAGGGCCGCTGCGTTTAACACCTATGGGTCTGTGTGTGTGTGTGTGTGTGTGTGTGTGGGAGGCTGTGGGAGGCTGTGCGTGGAGACGTATGCGAGCGTGGAGGCGAGAAGCAGCAGCGTGTTACTGTGCTCGGGACAGAAAGCAGACGCGTAAAAAGAAAAAAAGAAAAGGGAGAAAAGAGAGATGAAAGCAGAGAGTAACACAACTCGCAGCTGGGATGTTACAAATCACACTTGGGTGACACACGGGGCCGGAAGTACCAGCAGGATGTAGTGTGTGTGTGTGTGTGTGTGTGTGTGTGTGTGGAGTAAGACAGCTGGCTGTTGTATTTTCTCCACACCCCCTCCCACACACCTTGAAAAAAACAAACTCTGCATATTCTGCCCCATGCTCTCTCTCTCTCTCTAACACACACACACACACACACACACACACACACACACACACACACACACACACACACACACACACACACACACACACACACACACACACACACACACACACACACACACACCTCTGAGGGCCCAGCTGGCCGGCGTCTGATGACGGAGAACAGCTGGAGTGGAGGCCAGCAAACTCATAGCGGGAAAAAAAAAATATGAAAAGCTGCACAAAACCGAGCTAGAAAAAAACAACAAAAAACTTTTAAAACCAGAACAACACAGGCTGCTTGGAGAGAACTCCAAACCACCTTCACTGTGGAGGTAACCATAGTGATTCGTTAAGGTGCAGTTTGTAATATAAAGTAAGTCATTTGCACTGCTTATCAAGTGGGTCTATTTGTTGAATTCGTTACTTCCCTGTGCGAAACACAAATGATGTGCGATCACAGCACCACGCGTGACCTCAGAACTCGCATTCTTTCCAGTTTACACATTATTATGCAGCAGCTTCTTCAAAAGGTGGCTTCCTGCTCGCACAGATGTGCACGGTCTGCCCAGGATGATGAACTGCTGGCGGGGGGCTGGGGGGGGGCGGGGTAGGGTGGTGTGTGGTTCGGGGTGGGGGTCACACACACTCGCATTAAAATCTCCTCCTCGCACAGACACTCTGATCTACTGCAGGAGACGCACGTGCAGGCGGCTGCAGCAGCTGCAGCAGCTGGACGTGTCGGGGTTTGAATTGAAGCTTGGAGCCAAGAAAGCGCTTGACCCAACTCGGCTGAGCGTCGATCTCTGCGAGGTCATAAATATGCATGGAGCAGTCAAGGTCTTGTATCTCCTCCCGATAGCATTAATGTTGAATTGAGACAAAAACCCAAGCAAGAAAATAAATAAAGAAAAATGCAACTACTATAATATTGTAGGTCCGGTGCTGAAAAAACACCCAAACAAAGCAGGTTTATCAGGAAGCTAAAAAATCCTTATATGCCTTTTTATGGGGATCTAAACATAAATCATCTCATCAGGCAGCTCTACTGTATTCTGATTGAAAACAAAGAGGTGAACATGGCTGCAATATGGGACCTTTATTGCCTCCATCGGTGACATTATAAAACTCAGTGTGACGTCAGCACTTCCCTCCTTCTTTCCCTCTCTCCCTCCTTCCCTTTGTCTTCTTTAACTGTAAGAAACGCGAGCTGCCGACACCACTGCCGACTCTGCGGTCATGACACCTGTGCCCGGGCTCAGTGCTCGGCAGGCCCGTGGAGAGGGCGGGAGGGGGTTCAGGGTGCGAGAGCCGGCCTGTAATCTGAACTTAATGATAAAACCGCCGGTGGCCTCGGTTAATGGGCTTGTAACAGGAGCCGGGAAGTGGCCGAGTGGGTCGGCGAGGAAGCGCGGCGGTCACGGAGAGGCCGGTGAAAGCCGAGACGTCCGCTCGTTTAGAGCTTGTTGGGCCGTCGCCTGATGCCTGATAAGTGGGTTAAAACCCAATGAACCTGCTAACCTGTTTGTATTGACACGCACAGATGGCGCCGGCTCGACGGCAGCCACTTAGCTGGCTGGGTGTGTAGTGTTTTCTTTTTTCCCCACCGGCACCTCGTCTGCTGGCATAGCCCACATCCCTCCCCGAGGACCAACACTGATGTGTGATATCAAATCTTAGGGCGTTTACCCACAGGCGCCCTCGGTAACATCTCGGTACGGTACGGGTCGGTATTGACGCATTTCCAGCACGGTCCCAGGGGTTACGATTTTGGTACCTGCCTCCTTGGGGTTCGAAGCGAGCAGAGCTGACACCGTATGGGTGACGTAGCAACGTGCAGGGCACTGATTGGGTAAAAGTTTTGACGAAAGCCAAAGGCAGTCTCTCACGAAAGACCAAAACCGCAATTTTTTAAATGCCCCGCGTGTGGATTTTTACAGTTTCACGTATTAAAAACTGAGAAGATTATGAAACTGTACCATGGGCGAACGTAGAACTACAGACGTTTCTGTTGTCTCTGGCCGAAGAAAAAGCTCATAGAGAGCTGGACGGACGGAGCCTTCCTGGTTTCGCAGCTGGTGGCCGTCGCTGTACAGCGAAACAGTGTCCGGAGAAATAAAAAAATAAAAATGCCGAGCGACTACCGAAGCACCAAGGACTACAACAGTCTGAGTGGAACGAACAGAGAAAATGTTGGAGGTTTGTTCAGCCTAATTCGGATGCGATGGAACACCGACGCGGTGGCCAACGGGAGTGAGACGGGCTCGACTCTGCCGGTAGACGACGAGAGAATAGTCGGCCACGACAATATTTGAAAACATGCTTGAGGACTGTAAATGTGTTTTGTAACATCAAGCAACTTTAGTTTGAAGGCTATTTGCAAAGTAGAGCCGTTGAATCGTGTCGATAAACCGCTAGCCACCACCGCTAACTCTGCTCTGCTTGTGTTGTGTTCCTGGCAGTGAAAGTTAAGAGGCGGCGATTTTGGCTCGCAAGTTTCATAAGTTTCACTCCCTATAGCGATTTTTAAATGCTGCTCGCTTGTTAACGCCGGTCGAATAGAGTTGTTGCTGTTTTGTGCTTTGTGTGGACTTAAGCTGTGCGGATATTCTTGTCTAATAATAAACGACTGTGAGACTCAAAGTGATCGTTTCAGCGTCTACATTTTCTCTTCTAGGACAGTGTTTTGATACAAGTCAACAGTATGAAACAAAAATAATTCTAAGCCCTATGAAAATGTCTCGCACAAAACAAAACAAAACCACGGTTAATACAAAAAGTGAATCCTATGGTTTCCGGGACACGGGAGGCACAAAAAAAACCTTCGGTTCGCCTTGCAACCGTGACTCCGCCCACGCCCAGGTACTAGTCGGGCTTATGGAAATACCTTTCAACCGAGCTGTCCCGTACCGTGAAGTGCTGGCACTAGCCGCACAGGGCTAGTGGGTAAACGCCCTAAGAGAGTCTGAGCGGCCGTTTACACAGAGACGGATTTCGTACATTTTCGAAAACGCTCTTAAAAGACAAAAAAAACACGTTTACAGCCGTAAAAGCCAAAACGATGTAGTACCTATGCCCGGCCTGGTGTGGCTCTGCAGGTTTATTCCCTGAAAGCGGAATAAGGAGAAGAACACCTGAAGCACGCCCTGTTTAAAGAAGCAGCAGTTCGCTAACAACATTAGCACCACTGAGAATAGAAAGAAAGATCGCTGGAGAAAAGACGGTGTGGATAAACTTCTGCTTCGAGTTGCTTTCAAACACAAAGCCTTAAAAGGTCCACGTTCAGGTTGACTGGGAGTCGTGCCAGCAAAAGTTCGCAAACATTTGTCATTTAGGTTTCCTGCCTCAATATCCCAGTCCGTCGAAAATAAATAAAAAATAAAACAAGAGGTTTGCAAGTCGTTTTCGTTGGGTTTTTTTTTCACTTTGCACACTATCCTCGTGGATATCGATCCACGAGCACCATGTGCTATTGTTGACTATTGTTTGCGGTTTGTAGTTGAGGTTAATGGGAAGACTGCAGGCTGATCATCAGTAACAGTAAAAAGTCCTTTGCCTGACGTGGTTGTTGTTGTGAGTGGTCATCTGCACCTCACGGCCGCTCAGGTTGCGAGGCGGAGGAGGGGTTTAGAGCTTGGACATCAGCGTTGCAAAAAAAGATCGGTTTCTACGTTTCCACGAATCTAGGCAAGGCGCCGTTTTCAAACTTATCCAACCTGAGGAGCGTTTTCGAAAAAGTGCGGTTTTTCAGAGAAACCAGTATTGGAGTAAACGGGGCCTGAGCCTCCTGTGGTTGTTTGGAAACAGTCCTTACCCACATACTGCTCCACGTCCTTCACGGAGAAGGTCTGGGGGGGCAGTTTGAGGCCCAGACCCTCCATCTCGGTGACCATGATGGGGTAGTTGAAGCCGTGTCGCTCCAGGTACCTGGGCGTCACCTGCTCGCCCTTCATCCGCCTGAGGAGCTCCTCGCCACTAGAAAGAAATGGTAAAAAAAACAACACAAAAACAAAGTCACTACGGGCCAATAAAGTTGATTTATTGGCGTTTTATTAACATGGCTGCCAAGGCGTGAGGCCATAAATATCTTCCATGTGTCGACCTCTTGGGCGAGTGCATTACTAAGATTATTTTTTACGAGTGTCATCAAAATGAAGCCACCATCTGTACCGCGGTGGATTTATGGCTTTATGATGAGGTTGAAACGTTTGGGCTTCAAACAAGGCGCAAAGCGTCAAGACGGTTTTTTAGGATTCGCCCACCAGTTCATCCTTCACTTGGTTCGTTCGTACGACAACTTGTGAACACAAAACGCAGAGGAGGACTGAAGAAAGGCCCGATTAACTGCTGCCACTCTGTGACGCAGCAGAGACCAAAAACCATCACAACCACAAAAGTTGCTTTGAGTTCAGCCAACACAGGAATAGACGAGAGAAGTGAAAGGCTGCTTCTCACATTATGCAACAATTAGAGGAGTTGAATTCTGAGAATCCGACTGTGAGAAGCTATGAGATTAACGTCCACGTACTGGACACTATCATTTGAAATGAACACCTCTGTTGAAGCAGCTTGAGAGTGAACTCAAAGAGCCTTTTCTTCCAGACAGAACGGGTCCCTTGGGTTTAAAACAGTCGTGACTGATGAGTACCTGGCGAAGGTCCTGGTCTGCAGCTCCTTGATGAACAGTGGCGTGCCGGCCTGGATGGGTTTCGATCCATCGTCGGGCTCCGTGTAGTCGTGCCTGTGCCAGTTGTTGCGCTGTTTCACTGTGACGCACAGAGACATCCGAGAGTCACACATCTGCTGCGCCAACGCTGATCAATTACCTCCTCCGGATCGAGTTTCCCCCCTTGAAGAAGTGTTGAATCACGGCCACTTTTTGAGCAAAGCCCATTGAAACCCCACTCGAACCCCCGGTGCGGCGAGAGGCCGGGATGGAGTTGGAGGGGGTGGGAGGTGTGGGGGGCGGAGGGGGGGGGGCTTGTCCAATCAAAGTGGAGGGTTTACAACACCATTCAATTAGCCGGTTAATGTCTGCCCTCTGGGCTCTCTGGAGTTGACCCATCCCCCAGTTTGGAAGAAAAGAAAAATGCAGTCGGCAGAGAGTGACCCTTCTCCCCCGGGACCAGTCCGACAGTCAGAGGGAGGGGGGGTATGGGGGGCTGAATGGTAAGCAGGGCTGGCTGGACATGTAAATTCGAGGCAGAGAATTGGAGAACGGTGTTTGCTGAATGAAATGCATGTCGGTACAGAGGGGAGATGGGGGGGGGGGGGAGCTGCGGCACTCACTCAGGGAGGGTCCTCGTACGACATCGCAGTTGGGGCAGTGGTATACGTCGATATCCACCGCATGGTGCTCCTCCACCTGCACACAACTGGAGACAAGACAGGAAACAACGGTTCATCACTTCCATTTGCATCTCATTGGCTCATTGTTTGGGTTGATGACACATAAAACAGGGAGCTGCCAACAACACTGGGGTTTTTAATTAAAACTGCTGCTGCTTTGTCACATGGTTGCAAAAAAAAATAAATCCCATGGACCCAAAAAGCATTTTCCCCAAAGAGCGCAATATAAAAATAAAGGCCTTTAAAACGGCCGACAGGACGACCGTGACCTGAAACGCGGTTCATTGAAAATCTATTGTACATTTTCTACCTATGGTCTTTGAGCTGTTAAAAAAAACGATAAAGGCCAGAAAATCAGCAGAGAAGAGTTTATTCCCAGCGTGATGTCACAATGTGCTGCTGTGTCTCAGTGCATTCTGATTGGCTACGTCCTGACGTGTCTGTAAGTGATCATTCTGATAGGCCAAATAGATCATGTGAGTTACAGGGGCATCATGGGAAGTGACTACTGTGCATGCTCCACTGGCCCAGTAATGCGGAAGTCAAACACTTTTTGGGCGTAACTATGTGCTGGGTGAGCAACTTCATTGAAATGAGTGGGCCGCTATCTTGGGAGTCTGGGGGTGTGGACACAAGCGGGGCATGAGGGTGGAGCCAGCACCTGGCTGAAGGGCGTGGCCTGTGTCACCAAACAGCACTGTACGAAAAAGGCTTAAAGCTCAGACTTTTCTCAAATGAGTTACGTCTCTGGCGGTCGTTTATTTGCAGACTCCGAAGCTGATGTCAAACACCGACTCAGACGTCTGGAGGTCGCAGAGGAGTTTAACAGGTTTGGGACAAACAGACGCTGAAGCAGCAGAGCAGAGTTTGTGTCTGAGCGCTGACCTTTGCTCCCGTCTGGTTCAAAAACAAACAAAAGTTGCTCGGCTTTTTGAAGACAGGAGAGATGGGGATCTAGAGCTTGACAACATTCAGATCATAGCACAGACTTTTATTCAAAGTTTTGGACTTTTAAGTGATGTTTCTATTGTGGAGCGTGGCAAAAAGACTAAAACAAATATTTTAAGTTTTGTTTTTGTAAAAGTAACAGTAAGCAAAATGTTACAACACAAATCAGAGTTCATCCCACTCTGTCCTCAAAACTGAATGGAGCTGCAGACCGATGCTCAGTTTAGAACAAACTCCACGCACGTTTGCTGCCAGCTCAGAACACTGACACAACAACCCCCGACTTTCCTGAAGAAGAAGAAGAAGAAGAAGAAGAAAAGCTGAACCACAGGCAGCGGCAGCACACATGCATTCCTCTGTTACATTCCAGAGCAACACGAGCTGAACGCACGCTGTCGTCGGCAGCAAAGCTGCAGAAGTTGCTTGTTTGTGTGACTTCAGCATGGGCACAGGTCAATTTCTGTGGCATTTAGGGGTACCGAGGTCACACACAAAGGGCCTTCTGTGCTGGGAGGCCACTGTTAGGCTTGACTTCTCATGTATATAAATTATATAAGTGTCATACATATATATATATATATATATATATATATATATATATATATATACATACACATATATATACATATATATACATATATATACATATATATATATATAAAAATCAATTTTATGGGGCAAAACTTTTCATTCTGCAAAACTTTTCATTCTGCAATGTTTCACTTTGATTTGAAATGCCATATTTAGCTTTGTGCACACTGTGCTGGTCCAATTAAACCAGAACTACCAAGACTAAACTAACGGAACAATTCCGCTGCTGTTGCTTTGAAAAAGCATCAAAAAGAAAAAAAAAAAAATGCTAACGAGCTCCCATCCCAATTAATCCGTGACGTTGAGAAAGCACACCATCATCTTGCCGCTCCTCTTGCTGCAGGCTGACGACTAACAATGGAGAAAAACAGCTTCAGGAAAAAAAGAAAGAAAGAAAAGAGGAGGAGCAGGCGCCTGCAATCAGCTTTGATCTGCAAGAGATTGCAGGAGGAAACTGTAAAGGAAGTAACGCTGGGGGGGCCATTAACTCATCAGGAAGTGATCAGCTCATGTGAACGATGGCTGCAGTCAGCTACAGCAGTCCCCCCCTCCCCCCGGCTGTCCGGGGCTGTGCAAAAGTGCTGCTGCTTCTCAACTGTCTCGTGCATGAAGTCATCAGCCCACCCCCCCACCCTGCAGAGACTGTATCCTCACCTCAAAAAACCCTCATGTAAAACCAGCGAAGGCAGAGTGTAAATAGGAAATACCAAAAAAAGAGAAGCTCCCAGAACTCTTGCTGCTGCAGCTGCTGCTGCTGCTGCACGTGAGCAGGGCGACGACCAACAATAACACTGCGCAGCACTTTGGCTCTCTCTCGCATTGTGCACTAGCTCATGTTGTCGGAATCTCGGTCCGAACATGTGGCTGCTGGCGGTCGGGTGTGGGAGGGGGTTGGCGGTGACGGCGGTGCAGAGTGAGTCAGCCAGCCTCCTGCAGCCAGGGTCTGCGCTCCCCGATCGTCCTCCCTCGCCTGGCTTCACTCTTTCCTTTATGTAACGAGGCCCCCGGTGAGAATTCAGGGCACTGTGCCACGCTGGACTGACTCAGCTCGCGTGTCACCTGTAATGATTAACGCTTGTGCACGGCGTGGACGGGGGAACAGCGAGAGGGAAAGGGAGGGAGGAAGTTGGAGGAGGTGGAGGGGGTGGAGGGGCGAGAAGAGCCATCTTAAATTGTTGCGTCACGGCGAAACGCTGAGAGCTCTTCACCCGACGTGAACCTCTCTGGTAGGAAAAAGCCGAGTGCAAATCAGACTGGAGACGAGTGAACTGGAGTAAACTCCACTCCCTCTATATTTAATAGCGCTGCGCTATCTGAGACTGTGGAACAGCAACGGCGGCGTGTGTGTTGTCGTTGTGACAGCGCCGGAGCCACAGCGGCAGACTAACAAGGCAAACATCCTTCCTGGACGCGAGATGTGTGTACTTGGCGAAGCCCCCCCCACCCCCCACACTCTCCCCCATTTCCTCCCATCAAGGGCCTCCTTCCTGTGTGACTGAGAGGGCTTATTCATTGGCCTGCACACAGTGAGGGGGTTCATTGTCCTGCTCGATCGCCGCAGAAGCAACAAAAGCCTGGAGGCGGGAATCGGCCATTATTTTAAGCTCTAAATGACTGCCCTGCATGTGGGGGTGGTGGGGGGAACACGCCCATATTAGGGCACTGGCAGCGGGCAGGAGGGGAGATGGTGAGAGGAGACGGAGGTGGGGAGGCGGCGGGGCAAGTTAAACACACCTGGCTATCTCTGTCTTCCCAAGAGGAGCACCTGACTCCTCCAGGGTGTGTGTGTGTGTGTGGGGGGGTGGGGGTGGGGGTGGGGGGGAGGGTTACATAAACAGTGGAGTCACGCTGGGGGGCCGGACGGGCCAGAGCCCTGACAGATGGACGGCGATCTGTCACTTTCTGGCACTTCCGACCGCTCCAGCGTCCCAAGGTGGCAGCAGCAGCAGCAGCAGCAGTAGTAGCAGCAGTAGCGTCTTTGCAGTGGATTAAAGAAAACCAGCGGCGGAACAACAAAAAGAAAGAAGGGCTGTGTTGTTTACAGCGCCGCTGGAGCCCCCGCTGAGGTTTAACAGCCTGATTGCTGCTGTTGGTGCAGGTTGATTCTCACCCCTCAGGCTCCCGGGCAGTGGGTGGGGAGGTGGGGGCTTTGCTTTGCTTTGCTTTGCTTTCACGCGAGCCTTCGGTGTGGTCGTCTGACGGGCCGGGCCCCCAGTGGCCCCTGCAAGAACCTACAGTCATCAGTCTTACGGCCGTCTGCCGTCTAACCCAAACAAGCGCTCGGTCCGCTGGCGCAATTGTCTTTACGTCCGGGCCAGTAAAAAACAAAACTTTAATAAATTATTGATTCGTTTTTTTTTTCTGTAAACACAGGCAGCTGAGTGAGGGGTTTCATGGCTCTGCGGTAAAACATGACGACTCGAAATGAATTGCATTGCCGGTAAAAGCCCAGCTGGATTCATTTTGAACATTATGAACTAAAAACTGAAACAACAACACAGACAAATGATCAAACTGGAGGCTGTAAAGGTCAAGCAAGCAAAATTATTGGCTGCTAAATTGAAATTAAATTACTGAAATAAATTACTAAATCTGCTAAAAATGTCATGCCTAATTTTCCCACTTTTATCAAGCAGAAAATACTGACAACTCTTCTTGGAAACTCACGAGATTCAATAGTATGTATTAAAGCAGAATTACATCAATAAAGAATCAATGAGCGGCAAAAACAAACAAAAAAACTCCAAGTTTCACGCACCACAACTAATGAGACACTCCTTTTAAAGACTTGCATCTAATAATTCAGCCGATGTGAACTCAGTACTTCAGGCCGTTGACCTCCAAACGCCAATGAAGATGAAATTTCCTGTGTCCAATCCAACCAGTCTGGCAATAAAGAGTAAACACAGGTTTGAACATGAGCTCTCGGGTGTCGTTTTACTCTGTGGCCAATTAACTAGACAGACACCTGAGCAGACGTGAGGAAACGGCCCTCTTCAAGGAGTCAAACCAGAGAATAATCCTTCAGTTCGTTCATCCATCCACTTAACATAAACACTCAAGCGGAGCCCGACGCCGGCCATCCATCTCTCTTCGCCATGCTCACAGTGTGTGCGACAGTGACAGATCGAGCGTTGAACTTGGCGAGCCCATCAATCACCGGCCCCCCGGTTGTCCCCACTGTGGCCCGAAGCACCGTCATCGCCGCTCCAACGCCCAGACCAACACATCCAGACAACGGGGGACGACCAGATCTGCTCCGCACCTCCAGCAGGGGGTTTCACCCCGACTTTACGTCGTGCCAACCCTCAGAGCGCTGAGCTAAACAATAAGAAGGCGGCATCAAAGCAAGAGGGGACAACTCAAAAGAGCACTTTGGCTATTAAGGCAGATTGGATGTGGCAAATTAACAACAAGGTTCAAAGTCGCATTACACCTACCACACAAAATTGAGTTAAACCTTGTTTTCAATGATTATTGTTGGACTCTATTGGCTTTATAAGGACAGCTGATTTAAACCTCATTAGTTGAATAATTTGTCCCATTTAAAATTACTTACGCATCAACAAAACCTATTTAAAAACGGTTACAAATGTCAAACAAACCGGGGCCCTTTCAAAGCTTCAAACTGTGAGTCATAAAGGTATTGATCAATCCATGTCCGAAGAGGAAGTACTGGCGTTGGCACAACCTTAACACACAAAAGATGAGATTGCCAATTATAACTGTAGCGAAGATAAACTTCTATCCATCCTCTTCCAAACCCACTGTACAGCAATGGAGAAGGACACAGGGAAGAACAGGACGTCATGCAGGAGCTGATGCAGTGAGACAAAAGCTCCTCTACACAAACACAAACAACCCCGACAACAGGCACCCGGAGATTGTGGGCACTATCCCTTCCACTGCGTCAGTGAGCCGTCACCCACGGCCAGAGAATATCCCTTCCCTTCTGGCCCGCCTCGTGGGAAAGAAGCAGGAAACGTGGCCGTTTTTGGAGCCGCGCTTTCTGTGTGTGTGCGTCTGCATATTAGTCATCAACGGGGGGACGTTCCAACATTTGTTTCTTTTTTTTTCTCCTTCCCGCCGCCACATGACACACCGCCAGTCTTTCTTGGCTCCGGTACGACACGAATCCTGGCCACCAAGTTTTTCTGGCGGGCCTTGCTCAATGTGGTTACGCAATGGCTTCCGTCATTTCGACGCGGGCAAAAAAAAAAAAAAAAAAAGCAGTTTATTGTATTCATAAATAGTTGCTATGGACATGAGCCCACACATGATATGAAGGAAGGCGTAGGAGGAGCCCTGGCCAGGATCGACCAGCGGAGCCATGTGGACGAAATAGAGGAACGACTCGCACGTGACATACGTCTCGCTGCGTGACAGATACAACGGTATGTACACATTTGGTTGATATCAGATAAACAGCGGGTTCACAATTGACAAAATTTCATAGTGTCTGAAATTTCAGCAGCTCTCTTCCTTTTTCATGTTCTAATCACACAAACAGAAAATATTTTACACAATACACTACATTAAATGCAATGGTAATGATCTATACTACATTTAAATATGTTTGTTTTTATCTCCGTTGACTGGGAAAAGGACAAAGTGCTTTCTCTCAGGCTCAGAGTACAAGATGAGCGCCACAACATCTGTGTTCTGACAACAGTCGCCTAAGAAGAACGACAAGCGGGTTTGAAAGCAATTTATCATTGAAAGGAACAGCCTGTACTACAAACTCGGCCACCTTTCAAAGCACGTGGAACAAATGGAAAAATATGCCAGACAACCAAAACCAAAAGCAGAGGCAAGACAAAACGCCAACATAAGGCAGTCTGGGGAGCTGTTCCTGTCGGCCACCACTAGGGGCGCCCAGGCTACCATGTGTCTCGTTCGCTTTAAAAACGGAGGGGATTTAAATTTCTCAAGGTGTCAATCAAGCACGACCACAACAAGCTCCGTGTTTCGGACCGGTCGCATTTGAGAAATGTCAAATGACTATTATCACTTCAAAAGCACGACTGTCGAACGTTACACTGACATTCGGCGAAATGTACGTTCCGTTAAAAAATATATATATATATATATATATATATATGTATTATTGCATAATAACTGATCCCGCGTAACAAAAGGCTACAAACACGGTCAAACAACGGCAAGTTGCTCGTGATGTAATTCTTGTGTAAATTAGTCTAAAGTGCTCGGGAAGGGTCAAGCGGGGCTACCTTAACCTCGAATAACCCACAACTTGGTGAACCAGATTCCGATCGCGACGAACGACCACCATGCATTTTAAAACACTCCCCATGTGGCCTTTTTAATGTTTAAATAGCCAATTCGACTTATCGCAAAAACCCGACGTGATAGCAAGAGTTCGCCGGGGCAACGTGTCGTATCTGTGCCACCACGACCCCGGCGGGCTTTGATCACACCGGCTGACTGACACGGCTCGGCAATCCCGATAGATCCGCAATACGGAGTGTGTGGAGCCAAACTATTTGCTTTCGACTATGTGCGTCTCGATAGTGATTAACGTCGATATTGTCAAAGAAACTGAGAGACATTTCTCGTGATTGAGCCACGCTGGCGAGACTTCGGCCGCAATACGTGACCGTTGCGGCGAAAGAAAAGCCACTTTCTCGGGCAAAGTGGCGTCAATAGACGGTTTAAAGCCCCCGTCGTCCGCCGCTAGCCGCTAACGAGCTAACTTGGCTACCAGTCAACAACCGCTCCGATAACCGTCGCCTTTCTCCGGGAAACACGCCGCGTTTCTCGCTTCCGCCGGGCCCCACCACCGGGAGACGCCAAAAGCGACGTACCTGCCGTGGAACCAGTCCTTACAGATGTCACACTCGATCATAAACCGGCTCACATCGTAGGGCTGCCGGCAGACACAGTACAGCGGGACCGCCGCCATCTTCCTACTGTCCCCAAACAACGCAGGAATGAAGCGGGGCGGGGATTTAACACTAGCGTCCGGAAATAGCCGAGGGGAGAGCCGAGCGAACACGAGGCTCCCGATCTAAGGCAATCCCACCTCTGACGTCAGATTCCAAATTATTCATTTCCATCTGGTTGCGTGGGGGGGACTCGCCAACAATAGACACAAACTTTTTTTTTTTTTTTTCCAACAATAGGCTCACAAAAACGGTGTCGTCTCGCACATTTTGCCAAGATTTAAAATCTAGCACTTCACTTAGCATATCCGAATTGGTTGATTTGTTGTGTTCATCTGTACTTTGATTGGTTAGTTAATAATAGGGTTTTACGGACTTGGTTAAATATAAATTCCCATTACTATAAAAATAGAAAAATGTCATTCTGCGTATGAAGTTTACCAAAACAAAAGCAAAACAAAAATCATCACAGTGCTGGTGTGTTTGATTTAATGATACGATAAAATAAATAAATAAATAAATAAAGTTCACATATTATATTCGCTGTCCCATTAAAAACATTGAAAACAGAAATGAAATGGAAACAACGTGCATAATTTGTGTTCTTAGAGAGTGAAACTCGCGTTAAGTATGAACTTTAAATGTGCAGCATCAGCAGAAACGCAGCAGATAAAAGACGACAAGCACGTCACGCAATCCAGAGCTGCTCCATCAGGAGATTACATGCGCAGCTCCTCGCCTTGTTCAAACCCCCAATTTCACACCGCTGCCTAACAAAGAGCCAAATTCCTGCGTCCACATTCTCTTTTCTATATAGCCAATAATGCAGAGCAAGCGCCAAAATCGACGCGCACGACCACGATCCGGCCCTGGTGCGTCTCCACGGTAAGTGTCTGACATGCCCTGTACGTGCCCGCGTGGTGAATAGCAATGGGACCGCCGACCCACAGCTTGATCTGTGTGCTGACAGCACCCATCCCCCCACAAGCCCATCTGTGCCGCTCTGCATAGGCCAGCAGGAGCCTCCATTCCATGCAAGGATTGAGCCCTCGCTGCAAAGGAGACACTCATGATTCATCCTGTGCATGTGCAGATCTCATTATTATCGTTATTATTATTTAATTGTATTTATTCATTTATTTATTTATTTTGGTTTGTGTGCTTTGATCCCACACTTCCTGCATGAATGTGTCCAGGCTTATTTATCTTCTGGCTGCTGGCTGATAATCACAGCCTGCACCACTGGGTCATAATAGATCATCATCAAGGTTTTCCTCCTTGTCCACCTGTCTGAGCGGAGCAACTTCATTCTGCTGTGTGTTACAGATGCACCACATGTCCCCTGGAAGCTAATTACGTCTTTTGTAAGTGGAGGTCAGTGTTTCCTGAGATGAGCTGGTGCCACCTGTGATGAATGGCCACTGACAAGTTGTCCCAAAGGAAACCTGCTCTCCAGGCCTGTTCAGACCTGAAAAACAGTGGTGGAATGTAATTTAGTACCGCAACATAAAACATGCACATTACAGTAGCTGTTCTTGTATTTTGCAAGGCTTGTCCATTCCAAACCACAGTAAATATCTGTTGAAGTATTTTTTTTTTAATCACTCCCTCCTTACCTGTCCAGAGACTGTTTTTATTTGTTGGTTTGTGGAGCTCAATTAAAAACAAAATAAACAACTGAAGACATTTTAAATAATTTATAGTCGTTTCCTAATGGCACAATGCAAAAAACAAAACAAAACAACAACTTTATAGTAGCAAAAAAAAAAAAAAATGACAATAAGAAGAAACAATTATAGAGAAACAAACAAATTTAAATGTAAAAAAAATGTGACATATTTATATATATTTTAATCTAAAAGAAAAACTAAAACAAGGTCTGAAGTTTTTCCTCGCTTTAAACTCATTAACCTCCACTCATCGATGCAGCAGCGCCATCTTGTGTTCAAACTGCAGCGTTGCTAAGTACTTACAGCGCGGTCACGCAGCTGCGGACGCGCGCCTTGACGTCACGGCTTAACTCAAACAAGGAAGCAGCAGCAGCAGCAGCAAGAGCGATCTGGTCGCTCGGTGGTGGATGTTCTCCATCATGGTCATGTTCTCCTTCCTCGCCGTGGATGTGTCGGTCCGCAGGTGTGACTGTTAGAAGATGATCCGCTGCGACGTCCAGCCGTCATTTTGACCGGATAGCGAAACAGGTGAGATGGGGAAATAAAGACAATATTCGTGCCTACGCTCATTTACAGAGGCGAGGCTATAAATCTATTCGCAGTAATTTCTTTTACGCTATGCAAACGTTTTCGTGGTGAAAAAAATATTGCAACATGCACACGATATTGATTTAGTAATTTAGTAATTGAGTAACTATTATTATTCATGGACGTTTAATACGAACGCAATATTATAGTAATATGTTTTTTGAAATATAGGGAATAAAATACAAAGCACTGGATATTTGGAAACAGTCTAGATATGAATACAGCCTATTTATTATTTAAGCTCTTTAAGAAGTTTAATATAGTATAGTTTAATAGTATCATATTATATTATATTATTATATATTATATATATAATTTAATTGTCAAGTATAATTAATAATTGGTATAATTAATAATTATCATACGTCTTGAAAACTGCAAAGAAAGCTAAATAAGATGTTGAATGACCTAAATCAGGAAGAACACTGAACGTGTGTCCTGATGTTCTGCAACACAGCCTCTCAGCATAAAGATGAGGCGTCTGTCACGTAAGAAAGCCTTGAGCCTGGTCAAGGAGCTGGACGCCTTCCCCAAAGTGTCTGAGAGCTACGTGGAGACCTCGGCCTCTGGAGGAACAGGTAGGCGACTCCTGTCACTGCCATCAGCTCCTTTCTTTTTTTCTTCATCGTCTTCTTTTTTATAAAGGTGGAAGAGAGCAAACGGTAAGATGTGTGACTGTCTCGTCCTCAGTGTCTCTGATAGCCTTTAGCGCCATGGCACTGCTGGCCTTCCTGGAGTTCTTTGTCTATAGAGACACGTGGATGAAGTACGAATACGAGGTGGACAAGGATTTTTCCAGGTAGGTTTTGCTAAATCAACCTGGACACTCACTTTCTCTCTCACACACGTGTGTATTTACAAGTTCTGGTAGGAAATGACCGTGTTTTTTTCTTTTTTTTTGTCGTCAACAGTAAATTGAAAATAAATATTGACATCACAGTGGCCATGAAGTGTCAGCGTGAGTATCACACTTTTACTTTTTCCCCCTTTATGTAACATTTTGTTCAATCTTGTTATGATTCGCCGTGCTGGCTGCTGGCTCTCTGTGTCTGCAGATGTGGGTGCAGACATTCTGGATTTGGCTGAGACTATGATCACCTCGAGCGGCCTCCAGTACGAGCCTGTGAGTGGAACATCTTCAGCATTTCTCCTAATTCTACTTTTTTTTTTGCCCTAATTTTCACAACTTCTTTCCCCCTGCCTGCTGTTTTCGTCAGACAATCTTTGAACTGACTCCACAACAGAGAATGTGGCAAAGGTGAGTTGCTATGTTTGTCAACAGTCGCCTCGGTCAAGAGTTTTACAGGTGTTTGAAGGTGTGTCAGGTGAGGTCGTTTATAAGATTATTTCAAAAACGAGCGTAAATCTGCAGGGAACACTGATGTGGGAACCGTTGCAACCACACAAGAATTTACAGTCACGTTGTTGGAACGCTGGAGGAGTCTCTCGGATATCTGGTCCTTCCGGTTTGCCTCCACCGGCTGTTTGAGTTCCTGAGGCGCTCAGGTCTGTCTGTCGTGTCTGTTTACCCCGATCAGGACGTTGGCTGTCATTCAGAGCCGGCTGAAGGAGGAACACGCTCTGCAGGAAGTCCTGTACAAAACGCTGCTCAAGGGGGGTCCCACCGCTCTGCCGCCACGGTCAGCTGCACACATGCAGACAAACAAAGAGATCAGCAACAGTTAAGAATTCATGATTGGAGTTCTTCATGAGTGTGTGTGTGTGTGTGTGTGTGTGTGTGTGTGTAGGGAGAACCCTGCGACAGAGCCACTCAATGCCTGCAGGATACACGGACAAGCATATGTCAACAAGGTGGCGGGAAACCTGCACATCACGGTGGGGAAGTAAGAAACGTTCACCAAATCAAATCTCGATGTTATGATTTATATCCCAACAACAAGAAATAAAATACACTGAAAAGAAAGAAAAAGGGAAGAAGCAGGAATTACAGCACTCACGCACCCCCTACTGGCAAAAAGCCAAAGTTTGTTTAAAAAAAGCAAGCAAGCCAACTTGTCAAAAGAATTTAAGATAACTTTTTGTTATATTAATGTAGGTGTTGGATTCAGTCAAAGGTTCTTCAGCATCATTTGTAAGACCTTTCTAACTATTTTTCAACTTTTATTTTTTCAGGCCCATCCATCATCCACAGGGTCACGCCCACATCGCCGCCTTTGTGAGCCACGACAGTGCGTTTTCCTCTTCTTGACTGCACAATTTCTTTTTCTCGTTTGACCTGTTTCGCAATCAAACATTTCATTTCACGTCGCTGATAATAATCTGCTCTGCAGCGAGTTTACCTGCAGTGCAGAGTTTAAACAGCTTCCTAAGTCTCGTCAAAATACACCTGCATTCGTCTGTTATCATAAGTTGACCCTGGAGTTTAACTGACCCCCCCGAGTCCTGCTCTGTGCTTTTTCAGTGTACAACTTCTCCCATCGAATAGACCATCTATCGTTCGGGGAGGAGGTGCCAGGCATCATCAGTCCTCTGGACGGCACAGAGAAAATAACCTTCAACAGTGAGTCACGGCTCTTTTCCCATGTGAGAGCAGAGGGTCGAGCGCCTCGCCGGGGCATTGACAGTGACAACATTATCAGTACCGAGTTTGACCCTTTTAATTTTTCCTTTAATTTTTGCTGCAGATAACCAGATGTTCCAGTACTTCATCACAGTCGTCCCCACCAAACTCAACACCTACAAGATATCTGCAGACACGCACCAGTTCTCCGTGACTGAGCGGGTGAGATGAACCCACTTGTTTTTTCTTCCCGAGTACGAGGCCTCCGACCACTCACCTGCTCCCCGTCCCCCTCTCCCTCTCAGGAGCGGGTGATAAACCACGCAGCGGGAAGCCATGGCGTCTCGGGGATCTTCGTCAAGTACGACACCAGCTCGCTGATGGTGACAGTCAGTGAGCAGCACATGCCGCTGTGGCAGTTCCTCGTGCGGCTGTGCGGCATCGTCGGCGGGATCTTCTCCACCACGGGTGAGTCCGGGCTCGGCTCGGTGCAGGTTTGGGTCAGGTCGGGCCGGGTCACATGGTCCTCACTGGCACTGCTCTCCTCTTCCTGTCTGCTGCAGGAATGCTCCACGGTCTGGTGGGATGCTTCTTTGATGTGGTCTGCTGCCGCTTCAAGCTCGGCGCCTGTAGACCCAGAGAAGTGAGACACGCACACTTCTAAACAAACACGCAGGTTTCCATTGCACTCCGCTGGGATCTGACTGGATTTGCCAAATCTCTTCTAGGAAGTGCCACAACATATGAACAATCTGAACCATCACCAGACTCCACCGATGGCAGCGGAGGCAGCTCAGGAGTAGAAGGTGGACATTTTGGCGTTGCCATCCCGTCTTATTTCTCCGCTTCTGGTTTTATTGAAAAGAACTCCTCTCCATTTGCTGTGAAACTGTTTTGTTGTTGTTTTTTTGTGTTATCATTATAAAGTGGTCATACTGTGAAACACTCTCGGTGCTTCTCTTCTCTCACATCTGTTGTTGAGGTCTAAATCCTGTTTGTTCCAATAAAATTAAAAGATTAAACTTTTACTAAAAAAAACAAACAATACTGCCTCGTTCATTCAAAGCAACCACAAGTGAGACTGTACACTCAGGAAAACCATTGCACAAACATAAGAGTTGAAATCCAGACTGATGAGCATATTGAGACAGAAGAAGAATTGAATGGACGGCAAAACACACCGGAGCTTTTTTCTCTCTCCTGGATTTATTACAAGCAGACTGGAGTGAAGTGTTTGTCAGAGGCAAAAAAAAATAAAAAAAATGAACGTGGTCAAACATTATTTTTCTTTTGCAAACAGACACCGTAAAAGTATAATAAGACGCAGTCAGTTCAGTTGTCATTACACACAGCGGCCAGCAGGAAGAGTTCCTGCACCGGCGGCAGATTCGCTCAAACAGACACAGAAGCGCGAAACTCCGAAATGACACCGTTACAAAAGCCCTGTAAGAAGAAATAGTTGACAAAACCAGAACAACAACAACAAGAAAAACAACAACAACAACAACAGGCCTCGTTCAGACGCAGACACATCATCTCTCCGGATCCGGACAGTTAGCGTGAGTACACCACAGACACGGGCTTTGCATAAAACATTTACGTTTCATCCCTTTTTTTTCCTCCCACAAAGGCGTAAGAATCTGTTCTGTTTGTGTTCTGTCGAGAGTCAGGCATCGTAAAATACTGTACATCCTCTCCGGGGTTGTTCAGCTGAAAACACTCCCAATACTTGTGGTACTCTGGGAAGCTCTGTGGCGGAATCCAGTGAAGGCGCTCACTAGCCGATAAAAACGTTTGAGTTTTTTTTTTTTTTTTTTTTTGGTCGTCTTTCGGAATAATATGTAGTTTTACTATATACATACACATCCTCCAAAGAGCTCTGGATTCAGGTCCAGACTGACTATTAGGTCACTTCTTGTTAGAGAAATCTTCAATGTCCACCTGGTAAAACGTCTTTGCCATTGTGTCAATAAAGCTCAGCTCTGAATCGCAGTCGGGGTTCAACAGATACTTTCAGGTGACAAGCTTTTCAGTACTTTTCTAACAGACACTCTGGTGCAGGAAGAAGCAGGTTGAATTAGGGGGTAAAGGTGAATCAGTGAAGCAAACCTCCCGGCTGTGGCTTGTTTTTCATTACTGGGCAGACTTTTAAAATCTTTCCTTTCAAAATATAAATATATTCTCTTTTCAAGTGAACTGAACCATTTCATGACCTCGTCAGCATCCAGAGGCCTGCCTCAAGGATTCAAAGATAATCTTTTTTTTTTCTGAATTTGTTTGGAGGAGGTTTCAAGAAATACCTTCAAAATGTCTCCATGTGTTTTAAGATATAGAAATTAGACTTTTATCAGTGGACGTCTTTCTTAAAATTTCAGTTTTACCAACATGAGAACCTTGTCGGGTTACACTTGATTGTTGCCCATTCCAACCTAAAGCTGGTCCGTCCTCCTTCACCTAAAACCATAGACATAATCTGGGCTCCTCCAAGAAGCCTCTCAGAGGTTTGAGGGCAAATTTCTTTTCCTTATCTCAAAAGACTTGCAAAGGAACAGCAGTGAGACACTGTACAGTGCGATAATGAGATCAGAGCTATACAAATAAAGTTGACTGTGACACACTCTTATTTATATATATTCATATTTATATATATATAATACACTGCCAAGTTCTAACATGTATACCAGACTAGCCTTTGACGCAAGTATAAAGATGTAAAAGTAGTAAACTTAGTTTCAGTACAAACTGCAGTACAAACAGGCATAAAGTGGATGAGCGTTAAAAACAAACACGGTCCATGTTTCCAAGACGTGCTCGATGGTGGCGGCAGGGACAGCGGGCTGATTGGCATGATTCACTTTAATATGGAGACAAAGTTTGGAAATTCCATTTCAATGCTTCAATCTGGGAAGCGGCTGTGAGACAGAAGCAACACTTTTCTGGGGTAGGACATTAGAAAAAGCCGTTCATGGACACGAGACGTACAGACGTCTGAATTTCCCTGTTCGGAAACAAAGGAAACGGACGTCTGCATTAACGTAAGAAAAAAAAGAAAAGAAAAAAAAAAGAGAATCTAAAATAATTATAGAAATTGTCCAAATAGTTCAAGTATCAAAACAATGATCACAAGGCAAGGCGACATACCTGGATTTAAGAGGATGGAGACGACGACAGGTGAGGGAGGAGGGGGGAAAGGGGGTAAAGTCACACCGAAGCGTTTTGTTGCATATATAATTGGCCACTTTGACAAGAAAACATGGGGGACAAAGTGAAAGAAAGACGGAGATTTTGGGGGAAGCTGAGGGGTTCTGGCGACAGAACAGATTTCCAAAATCAAAACTAAAAGAATTCATGGCTAGTAGACCTCTGTTGTTGTTTCCCTTTTGAGTGCTTCACCCAACCGCAGCGCCCCCTATTGATCGCGGTCCTCGGGTGTGGGAAGAGGAGGGCTTCAGAGATGTCGGGGTGTTTTATTTTTCCCCTCTGCGATGGCTGAGCGAGCATCCAGGAGGAGGAAGACTCAGTTGGTCAAGGTGCTGGAGGCGCGGAAGTAGGAGAGGAACTTGAAACAGAGGCTGACCACAAAGTACCAGATGTTCCTGGCCATCTGTGAGCGGGCGATGAACACCCTCCAGATGAACACCACCAGCAGGGTGTTGAAGGTGTAGCGGATGTTCCTCAGTCTGAGAGACGCACGGGGGGAAGGAAGGAAGAAAGCAGAAAAAAATAACTGTCTCAACATCTGCTGCAGAAATGCGTGAACATACTGATCATTGTTGGTGTCAATGATTTGTGGTGACGATAATAATAAATAATGATGATACATTTTTTTTTCTATTTCTCAGTCAGCAACATTTTATCTGTCGCCAAACAGGGGTGATCATTCTCTCCCTCTTTGCTCACTTACTTCCTCAGGTGCTGCCGTGCAGCAGGAATGTCAGACATGTCTTCATTCAGGACGTACTTCTTGGTGCCGATGCAGTAATTCTCAATGTACTCGGGCCAGTTCAGCTGGCGCACGTCAAAGTTAAAAGTCTGCAAAGGGGGCAAAAACGAAAGCTTGTTCAGACATAAAAACAGGCACGTGTAAAAAAAAAAAGTTCGCCTCCTCCACCACTAGATGGAGACAAAAGCCACTGACCAGTGTCAAAGCGAGAACCAGTGTCAGAACCGAGGTAACAGTAATTATGCTCCGCCACTAGATGGCGATAAAAACTTGAATTAGCGTGAAACTCATTCCAGAGCACCAAGGTAATAGCAATTCTGCTTCATTATCGCTAAACACTACGAGAGTGAGAACATTTAATTATTGTGATGCTCTGCAATAAACAGTCATCTGTTCTGTCAGAAATTAAACTTGACGGCTTAACTGGAACAATTTTTATCACATACACAGTTAAATCATGTGATAACCGCACTCATGTTCATTGTGTGGGGTTTAACCAGACGGCTCCCGGCTGACAGAGACAGAGAGAGAAAACCTGAGACCAAGGATGAAACATTCTTGTCTTTTTTGGCCCAATCAGTCGCACACACACACACACACACACACACACACACACACACACACACACACACACACACACACACACACACACATGCTTCCACTCACCTTGCGGTCCTCGGGGGTCAGCTGACTCATCAGCATGCTGAGGTTCTCAGAGTTCCACTCCCAGTCCTGACTGCTGAAGTACTCTAGCAGGCCGATGGCTTTGTGCAGACGGTTGAAGATGCGCATCATCCTAAAGCGAGACAGAAAGGGCGGAGGGGGCGAGAGGGAGTAAAGGTCACCGGAGTTCACGACAGGGCCCGACCTTCTCATCAGACTCAAGACTCGACAGGCGGCTGCGGGGTCTTACTGCGGCTTTTGGCCGGACAGCCGCAGGAAGAGGTCGTAGATGAGGGCGGGGAACTTGTGGCTGACCAGGATCCAGTACTGGTTGATCAGGTAGTTGGAGGTGATGTTGGCGTTGGGCCGGCGGAAGGCCTGGTCCAGGGGGTTCCTCTTGAAGGACGACATCACGTGGTGCTCTGCCAGAAAACGTCAACATTGGCTTTACACAAAGGTTTTCTGACAATCAATCAGTGTGTCAATCCCCGGAAATCAGCCTTTTGTGATGTCACAGTGGGCACTGACACCTCTCTCTCAGGTTAGGCCACACACCCAGCCAGGTGTTGGCTCCGGCGTCTGACATAATATTGTTTTAGTCCCGCTTACAAACATGTGGAGGGTCAGTTGAAGCAGGACGCTGTACCCCGTGCTACAGCAGGGAGGCTGAAAACAAAGGGCTAAATACGCTGTATTCCGTAGGTCTACATACTTTTATTATCTCAGCACTCACAGTTGAAGCAGCCGTGCACAGGGAATGGATCAAAATAGGTTAAAGTACGTAACATATAAACGCTTTATTTGTTGCCCACTGTGGCATCCCAGAGTTTCCTCTCACGAAACTGTAACATCATCGTCAGGCCAGAAACAGCGCCAGGATGAAGACGGACAGATTGCAGCTTCCATTGGAGGATGATGACTTCCTGGAAGCACGGCTCGCCTTAATCGGAACACGGTTTTTCAGCCGGGGTCCTCGGATGTGAGGCTGAGGGTTTATCAGGCAGAAACGCAGTCTGCTCGCCCAACCCCCTCCGCCCCCCCCTCCCTCCACCATCCTGCACCCAGCAGCCATCCAGCCCGGCCATGTGACTGCGCACACATCACGCACGCACACACACGCAGCAGCACGCAATCTAGACTCTGCCTCGTTTATTTCCATGGCAACAGTTGTGCGGCGGCCGTCGCCGGGGCTGACATGACCAGATGTGATGTGACAGCCAGCTGTCCCGGCCCGGCCAGCGGCACCGACAACCCTGGGCCGCCCCCTCTCCCCCTCCCCGCCTTGGCCTCACATTTTCCTATTCCATCCCATAATCCCCGTGTTTCAGATTAGCTTCATTCCGACTTCTCATTGGGATTAGGTGCTCCTTCTATCAGACACCTAAATCCCGCGGGCCAACCATCTGGTGGCAATTTTTCCTCAGCGAGCGCCGTGCGTCTGATAATCTGCGAGCGAGGAGGAGAGAGTTCTCCCGTCATCCCGACATCCACGAGCCGCTAATCCGCTCGAGTCTGGTGAGTGTTTTCACTCCTTGTGTGTCAGAACACAACGGCTGACCTGACCCCAACTGGAGAGCAAGGTTTTTTTTGGTTTGGTTCGTACATAAAAGGTGAGGTCAAATCAAATAAACTGTTGATTGACAGTTGGTTCTGATTAATCACATACAATAGCTATGTTTCCATTGCGAAAAACTGTAATTGAAACGCAGACAGTGTCAACATCCAGATCAACGGCAAAAGGCCTCGCAACGACAGTTAAAATAACAACAAAGTCGTGCTTCCATGCCATTGTTTATTAATGTAAATAAGAAGCACACTCCCCTCAAACCGCGCACAATGAAGAAAATCAATCATGCGGTGGATGAAAAAGATGTTCATCACAGGAGTCCACCACCGGGTGGCGATCTTTTACATCTTAGCAGGGTTTTCATGTTGGAGTTTAAGACATTTTTAGAAACTTTTCGGGTAAACAAGCTCGCAGCAGCCGTGAAAGTTGCCATGAGCAGTTGTGGCTCTGAATAAGGCCCTGATAAAAGAGGCTTGTTGGCACTAGTGAGCTAAAGTGCTGCACCCTCACCCAGACAAAGGCACACAAAGCCTAATGTGACAGCAACTGCATCAGACTGCATTTTCTTCCCCCTGTCCAGCAGGGGGCAGACACGCCCAGCAAGAGCTCCCTCAGCCAAAAAAACAACAAAAACCACAGAGACCTGGCTGACGTCACAGCAGCTGGGTATCGAGCGGCACTGATGGATGTTTAAGTGTTTGGAGGGAACTTACCGATCTCTCCCCAGTGGAACGGGTTGATGCCGCCGGTGGTGCAGTTGTACACCAGAGCTGCTTTGGGTCTGCAAAGAGAGAGGGAGAGAGAGACGGAGGGAGAGAGAGACGGAGAGAGAGAGAGAGAGTGAGAGGGAGAGAGAGACGGAGAGGGAGAGAAAGGGAGAGTGAGAGGGAGAGAAAGGGAGAGTGAGAGGGAGAGAGAGAGAGAGCGTGAGAGAGAGAGAGACGGAGAGGGAGAGAGAGAGAGAGAGAGAGTCACATAAAAAGTAACACAAAATCCACTGGATCTTCCTCACCAGTGTCGAGAACCCACAGGGGGCGCTGGAAAAGTGAGGCTTCCATAGAGAGAAAAAAAAAGACCTTGGAATTGTGAGAAGATGAAGCTTTGGTCTGATACACACTTATAAAAGGCCAATCAGATAATATTTCTTTTTGAATAGCATATTGAGCCACTTACAAACTGGTGGAGGTTATTTTAACAGCAGTACGGTGAGGACAGGAGACTTAGTCAACAGCAACACATCAGAGGAAGATATTCGATCGATGTCGAGGATTTCGAAAATAATTTGGCTCAACGAAAGAAGATTTTTCGAGAACTTTCACACCCGTCTCTGCCGACAAACCCTGAACCTTACCGGTGCACGGCAGTGTACCAGCCGGCGGCCACTGTGAGGTTGATGACCACGTCCACGGGGATGAGGTCGGCCACGGCTTCGTTGTTGGCCCTCATGGTGCGCAGGATCCCCTTCCCCGCCTAGAAACGACAACAACAACACAACAGAGTGAGGAAGAGGAGGAAGAGGAGGAAGAAGAGGAGGAGCTTCCAAAAACCGGCTGAGCACCTCTCTCACTCACCGCGATGAAGACCCCGCTCGGCCCGTTGAAGTTGTCGATCCAGCCCTGAGGTGAGAGAGAGAAGGTTAGTCGTCGACATCGGTGTGTGTGTGTTTGTGTGTGTGTGTGTGTGTGTGTGTGTGTGTGACAGGACATCACAGCTTCATCGACCCGGCCGCAACACATGTCGTCCAATCAGCTGATAAAGGCTCATGTTACTTCCTGCTGCGGCGGCGGCGATGGCGAGAGTTGACTTCAATTAGAGCCCATTAAAAATGGATGGAGGTCCAGGTTATAGACTGCACCGGCTCCCAACAGGCCCCCGACTCTATTAACGCTCCCGGTGGAGGGCGGCAGGAAGTGCAGGAAGTTTTTCCCGGCGCCGCAGCCTGACAGATTAAAGCGGCCGTCGTTGGAAGGGAGGCGGGACGGCGCTGTTGTAACTACGCCAGATGTAAACACAGCCGCTTCCTCTTTCCATCCAACATCATGTTGTTATGTCATTACGTTCTTCTTCTTTTTTGCAGCCCAAAAACAATGAGTAGCAGTAAAAGCCAAGCTGAGCAAAAACATGGCTGACGTTGTGGGATTATTTGCATGTTAATAATTTCAGAAAACATTTCAGTGAACTGCCAGCGCGGAAAAGCTGGCAGCATTAGTTGTTGGCAGTAAGAAAATTCTAGAAAACCGAAGAGGATGTGAAAAAAAAACCCACTAAAAAATATTTTTCAGCAGGTTCTGAAGATGTGCAGTTAATCCGCCGCTGTGAGAGGGGGAGGAAAAAAAAAAAAAGTGACACATCGTGAGTCGGGACGCCCGCAGCTGCTCTGAAAAGCTGCTTAGCGGAGGACGTGTTCAACTTTCACAGCGCCAGGCCTGCCTGGCCTTTACACGAACCCCTCTGACCTTTCCCGCCCTTCCCAACTCCCTCTGCTTCAATGTGACATTCGGCTCGCCGGCCCTAAGCCCCGCCCCTCCCACCCCTTCCCCCGCAGCTGTCCGGGCGATTTGGCTCAATCTCCCGGGTCGTCGGCCAACATATTAACCAATTAGGTTTAATCCTGCGCCACTTAAGATGAAACCCGGAGGCTAGCGGCGGCGGAGCCGCCGCCCGCTGCAGGATTACACCGATCGATATCTCATTTCCATCCCCTCCGCCACGTCACAGGAAGTGGGGGGAAAAAAATGAGCCCCTCCCCCCCTCCGGATGGACTCACGGGGAAGGGCTCGTGCCAGCTGGCGCCCACGATGGAGGGCCTGATGATGGCGATGTTGAGCTTGTCCTGCTCCTGCTGCACCACAAACTCGGCCAGGGCTTTGGTGTAGGTGTAGGTGTTGGGCCGGTTGCCGATGAGCCGCGGCGTGATGTCGCGCACGATGCCGTCGTCCATCCACCTGCGGACGCAACAGATGGGGGAGGAGGGTGGTGGTGTCAGAAACTGTGTGCAGGAAAGTAAGAAAAGCTGCATCTTTGAGCCGTTTGAATGGATGATTGGGCACGAGAACCGAGCCCTGAGGTTCTCCACTCACTGATAGTTCCTGAGATAACAGCAGCCACAATATATGGAAGAGCATTAGGGCCACAAGTAGAGGAAAAAAAACACATTTTTTCTCGAAATTGTATTTTGACTTACTTCACACAATTTCAACTTTTTTCTCGGAATAAAAGAAAAGGAAAAAATTTCCTCTTCTGATTCTAATTTTGAATTTATTCACAAATTTGACTTAATTCGTTAAATTTCAGCTTTATTCTAAAAAACAATCTCCTTCCTTAAATCATTTGGTCCTAATCAATCCTCTTCCCTAACGATGCAACATTATCCTGTTTTTTTTTCCCCTTTAAATCTATACATCCACATTTTTCCTTCCGTGTCCGGCTCCACTCACTCGAGGGACTCGATGAGCTTGCGGGGCTCGACGGGCGGTGGGTAGATGACCTCGTCGATGTGCCTGCGGTTGCAGTTTGCATAGGCAGTGGAGATGTGGATGAAGGCCTCGAGGTGGTGCATCTGCTTGGCCAGGCTGAGGAGCTGCTGCGTGGCGATCACGTTCAGCTGCAGGGCGTGTCTGCCGGAAAGAGAGACGGTCACTAAGTGTGTGTGTGTGGGGGGGATTTACTGAGTGAATGTGTGTGTGTGTGTCGGGTATTTGCCCGACTGATATGTGTTTGCATGCGAGAAGGTTTTGTGCTGGAGAGGCTCCACTCCGACCTGCAGCGGGTCTAAAGCCGAGCTGAGAGACACGGAACCCCTCGCTGCAGTCGAGCAGAGTGGGCGGAGTCAGAGCGGCGGCAAACATCTGCTTCCTCGTGAACCTCTGCAGCGAGCATACACTGCTTTGTTTCCAGTGTATGCAAGTGTTTGTTTTTGATTTTATGTTAAATTTAACTCTTGACCTTGAAACATTGTTTCCCTGTGATGTATTTTATGATACATTTATCTTTCTTTTTTAAGGTGATTCCGTCTTTAGCAGCATATAAACAGAAGCGCTGCTTGTAAAATCTCTGTGGGCGTCCCGTTACTAAAGCGCCAAAAACACGGCGGAAGCGTCCTGGAGGTGCCGACTACAAACAGGAACCACAGTCTGGAACCTTCAGACGCGTCTTGGCTCAGACGGCGAGGGCGAGCGGGCGGCGGAGAGAAAGGTCCTGACAAATTGCAGTTGCGCACGGCTGACCAGATAATGCACATAATGACAATTTCATAACATTGTTTCCGCTGCATCTGGTAACTCTAATGATGATGATTATAATTATAGCGCGTTTTGTTTCTTCAGGAGAAACGACAAAGTGACTTTCAGGATAATGACTTTCAGACACCTTGACTTTCTCTATAACAAGTCCTGTTTTCATTCCCAGCTAGATTCCCTCTGTGTGTTTGTGTCAGAGCTACAGCAGATGCCTCTCAGCTGCACCCAGTGACCTCCACATGTAAACAAAGCTGACACACACACGTGCACACACAAAAAAAATCAAGGCCCGCTCGAAAGGAGCATCGGCCGCAGACAAATAAAAAGGAAAAAGTAGGGCAGCGTTATAGAAATATAATACAGCATATAATACAGCCGCGTCCGGTAACAGCGGCCCGGCCACTGCCTGAGGCTGCAGCAGCAGCAGCAGCAGAAGCAGCAGCAGCAGCAGAAGCAGCAGCAGCAGCAGCGGCGGGAACACGGCGTGCCCTCACTTGAGCGGCTCGTCGAAGCGGATGGTGGCGGCGCAGTGGAAGACCACGTTGATGCAGCCGCTGAGCGTCTGGGCATCCTCGGGGCTGATGGCCAGGCCGGGCTGCGTCAGCTCGCTGCTGATGGGGATGATCTTCTGGTGGAAGTCGGGGTCGTCCTCCCGCACGCGGTCGAAAAGCTGCAGAAAACACACACAGAGGAGGGGAAGGGGGACGAGTTAGCGGCAGGGTCGGTTGAATTGTGCAGGACTCAATGGCAGATTGGTTGTAAAATACGACTCGGCGTTGGCGAATACAAGCAAAAGAATGCGAATGATCTCAATTCTGCGAATGCGACAAATTCTCCGTGTGAGGCTTCTGGTCCCTTCCGTTCGTGGAAGCAACGATCCAAACATGGGCGTTACAAGAGAAGGTCGTCCGCTCGACGGTTCTGAGAAGACGACCTCGTCCTTGGACAGCGAGTCAAACTCCTTTAGCTCTCACAGCTCAGAATAACACCCGGCTGACAAGCTGCTGTATTTATCATAAGAACATGAAGCAGGACATTTTTTTTTAGCCTAGGCAGTTTTTATCCAAAACTGCACTTTTTGGATGTAAAAGAGAATCTCAGAACCTGCATAAATATCAGGACAAAGTACGAACACACCTGAACTGAAGATGTGACCTCATGACCTTGTGAGTATTTGCACATTATTTACCACCTTGGCCTTCTGAGGGTGCGATAAAAAACAGGCTTGGGCTGCATGCACGACCAACAGAGGAAGTGTGTGTGTGTGTGTGTGTGTGTGTGTGTGGTAGACCACTGAGTTGTATTTGCCATGAGTCAGACAGAGGCGTGTCCCCCCCTGTTGAACTCTGGGAACATTCTGGAGTGTTTCATTCATTTCCTGAAGAAGTTTCCAGGTCCAAACATGTAGGATTGTTTTTAGCCACCACCGCCACCACCACCACTGACTCCCCACCCCCCGCACACACCTTATTGAAGAAGAGAAGCACCCAACACATCATGAACATTGCAAAGGGAGAAATAAACATATTATGGTGCATGTTGTTGCTAATACTTCCCGCACACATCCTGTAGCTCTTAAAAGACCAGACACTGAGCTGCCGTGTTGTTGGACGTCTCTTTAAGGAGGAGCAAAAGACAGCGATTGATACAAGTTCCACTTTTCTCAACAGTCATTTGCACAATTCATTTGGAATTTTCAAGAAATTCTGTTTTTATTTGATATAAAAAAACCACTTATTGATCAAAACCACCTAGTGTCGACGTGCTTGAAGCTCCCTGACACACACACACACACACACACACACACACACACACACACACACACACACACACACACACACACACACACACACACACACACACACACACACACACACACACACACACACGTGAGAGCCCTCTAAAGCCCCTCTTGTGTGATATCACTCCACCTGTTTACACTGGCAGAGGCCGCGACTCTCGGACGACTGAACTCTTGCCGAGCCGCTCAGACGCGGCGGCGGCTGTGGTCGGGGGCTTTACCGACAACACCTTTCATATTTTGCCTATCGGTCAGCTGTCGCAAGAGAGACGGCACCAAGAGGACGTGGAAGAATCGGAGGTTTGCCAGCCAGCTACTTTTTAAGTTCCAGCTGCGCCCTCTTCTGATGCCAAGGACGAACACCGGGTGGCGCTCTGTGGTTAAAAGGGGGCCAGATGTTGACCTGGGCGGCTTCAAACAGCTGTTTGGCTCCCACGTTTTTCTCTACCGGCCATCAATCTTATACTCCTCCACCCACCCATCCCTCCATCCCTCCATCCCTCCCTCTCTCTCTCTCTCTCCCTCTCTCTCTCCCTCTCTCTCTTCTGCCACCAGCGGCTGCAGCCCATATTAGGCGCACGGCCTGACATATAGCATGCAATGTCACAACCCAGAGCTATTTCCATCTGACTTGGGGGGGAGGGGTGGGGAACACATGCAACATTTTTGTTGCACGATGGCGTAGCGGCGCAATCGTTACGTAACGCAAAAATAGCAACAGCTGGCGGGGGATGGGAGGGTGGCGGGCGATGGGAGGGTGGCGGGGGTGGGCCGGGCTGCAGAGGGTGGCAGCAGCGACACGGTCCACCTTCACTCCTCTCTTTACTCCTCCTCTCCTCTGATTGCAGCTGACTCGAGACGCCGTTCAACTTCCTTATTGTTCGCGCTGTGCAGCGTCAACCGACGGCTTTTTTCTTTTTTCTCTCCCCCTTTTTCCGTTGGCCTCACTATCTTCCAGCACACGTCAGGAGAGATCAACGAGAGAGTAATCAGATGGGAGACAGCGCCGGTTTGAGGCCGTGGCAAGAGAAACGAGACAACAGGAAGTCGTCGTTCTTCTTTGTTCACAACGGAAGCGGATGCCTGAGAAGAAAGAAGAACCAACACTGAGCGATGCCCCCCCCCAACCCCCCCGGCCCTTTCTGACTGAAAGCCAACTGAGGCGACAGGTGTGGTGGCCTCGCTGGTCCAGGTGCTTCGACAGGCAGCCTGGAGCAAGTGATACATTCTGAAAATGACCGCAGCAGACACATTCCATTCATTCAAACCGCTACTGGTCTCCATCTGCAGGTACCAAGAAGAGAAGAAACGACAGCAGATGCAATAACTTCACTCATCTGAGTCAATGCTGCTGTATTAACATACATAACAGAACACAGGCATTAGAATTCAAATTAGTATTTTTTTTGTTGCAAGGATTTACAAAAGGTAGAAAATGGGACAGTCTCCTATTTTTAGACCTGAACCCAAAGTTTGTTTACTGAAAAATCTACTCGTCTCTGGAAGCGCATGAAAGCCGACTTGAAGAGCTAAAAAGGCAGCCTGACTTTCCACTAACACACTCTGACTCCAGCGCCGACTATAAATATCAGCTTGCAGCCAGAAAGCAAGAAAAAAAAAAAAAGATATATAAAAAAAGATATTTCTGAAAGCCAGAGTGAAATCACATAACAAGGCAGCATCGGGGAGAAGGTGCACCGGGGTGAGCCGGGGGTGAGCGAGGCTGCGAGGCTGCACGCCGTCCTCACAAGCGCTCTTTTGTGAGCGGCGCCAGGCAGAGAAAGGCATTGTGGGACGGTGGCACGGGCGCCGTGAAAGGGGCTCTTTTCTTGCCACGCCGACCATCGCATCCCTCTCTCCGGCCCACGGCTCCTCCCGGAAAACCGACTTTGTCCGAGAAACACAATGGTGCAAACATCAGCGCGGCGTGGGAGGAGGGGCGAGGGTGTTCAGGGTCCAGGCCTCGAGCAAATTATCCATGTCTTCCAGCTGTAAATGACTTTCACTTGTCCTTCGTCTGCACTTTGGAATCTGCCAGGTTGGAGTGAGTGAGGGGTCGGCCGTAAATCTTCCAGCCGGAGGGGCTTCGAGGCAGACGCTCACAGAGACGCTAACGGCACTAATGGAGCTCTCAACTCATCCCAGCGGCCAGGAAATGACCACCCCCCAAACCCCCCGTCATTAATGGACCACATCTACCACATTCAAGCACACCTTCATCCTCTTGGAGATGTTGTGGAGGAAAATAACTGATTAGAGGCTCAAAAGCAGAAAGTGAAAACAAAAAGCTCTCTGTAAAAATACATTTTTTTTTTTTTTGCCTGATTGGTGGGATTTGTGGTGGCGTTGTACTTGGACTGAGTCGGCTCTTCAATCTTAATTAGTCTTTCCGGAATTTGCCGTTTTGCCATCCCACAACTCAGTGAGCACCAAAGCAAACCTGCTGGAAAATGGGACTCAGCTCCACCGCCGCAACCCCTCTCTGGTCGGCTGCGGCTGGCAAATTCAGCGGCAGACTGTGTGAGGCAGCTGCAGCCTCGGCACGGACCAAACAACTCCTGACACGGATGCTCCAAATGAGACAGAAAGGTTTTTAACTCCAACTAAAAAAAAAGCCTGAAGTGACCAGTGTGTGTGTGTGTGTGTGTGTGTGTGTGTGTGTGTGTGTGTGTGTGTGTGTACAATCCAGCAAAGGGAGAGGGGCAGACAACTGCGTTCTTATCTTCCATCTGCTGACGTCACGCCTCTCCAGCCAGTCTTCAAGTTCTTCCTGTATCTGTGATATGACCTTTCAGCACCGGCTGGACGGGCAAATTCCTCAAATACTTTTGACAGAGTGGCTGGAGAAAAGATTTCACTGAGGCGAAGCTGCTCGTCTTGATACGACTCCTCTGAGGTTCACTGCAGGCTGCTCTGGGGTCGGGCCCTGGGCCACCGCTGCACCCAGGACCAACAGGGTGAGAAGGTTTGGTGAGGAGGTTCGTCGAGGCAAAAGCGTGCAAGAGCGTGTTGAGACAAATCCTGGTGTGGAATGGAGGGAATTCTTTTTCTTGAGCGGTTCAACAACAGGACATCAGGCCAAATGGTTTCATCTTTAAATGGCTTTGAGGAAAGTTGTACCATTGATGAAATGTTTATTTATTTCTTTATCTAAGAACTTTAGATAAAAGAGGCAGAGTTATAACTTTATAAAATACAGTAAAATAAGAACGCAGGTCAGGATGAGCTTTGGAAATCAACAGGTCCATCTTTCTACTCGAGTCAAAGGTCAACAGAGTAGCGGTTCAGTCTTTATGTCTTTAAGTTCTAAATGAAATAACAAACATGACATAAAACCTAAGATACGGGAGTGAAACAAACAAAAGTCGACTCAAACGCTGCAATCAAATCTTTGGCCGTACGGCACCAACGCAGGCGGACCTCCGACCCGATCGAAACACAATCAGCTAAAAAGGCAGTGCAGCGACAGCGAGGGGACTCGGGGAGACGGCCTGTCTGGACGCTGTCCGGGTCAGTCGGTCCGGCTGGTCTTCTCTTGCTTAAAACAGGCCCGATAAGTTCTAGACGTTCTAGAATCTGAAGTGCACAAGGTGACGGCGGACGCTCGGACCGCAGTGAACCACGACGTCATGCCTGCAGGATGCAACTACACGCCTGAGCAGTGAGACGATGGAGGCTCCGCCCCCCCCTTGCCCTCCTCCTCCTCTCCTTTCTTCTGGCAAGTGTGTCTGCTCCGCCCTCACAACTTAATGCGCCGACTTGTCACATAAACCCCTGTTAAATTTGTGCCCTAATTACACAGCGAGGCTCCAGGACTCCCTGTAGCTACTGCCGCCCCCCTCCCTCCCCCCCTCCCTCCTCTGACGAGGACGCTCCAGCGCTATTGGTCGACTCGCCCCCCACCGACAAGCCCCGACGCGAGGCGAGCGATTCATCCTCCCGGATTCGTCGCCTCGACACGTTTTACCACCTTCAGCAAACAGCGCCGAGCTCAGCGGGCGGGCGTTGCCGCCAGCCAGAGGGCATGCTGGGAAACGTGTGGAGGAGAGAGAGAGAGAGAGAGAGAGAGAGAGAGAGAGGGAGAGAGAGAGAGAGAGAGAGAGAGAGAGAGAGAGAGCGAGCGAGAGGGAGAGAAAGGGGAGAGATGGAGGCTTCAGGTGCAGCAGGCATTAGCAATTCAGCCACCGACTCCACAAGTGGAAGCGAAGGAGCCGTCTGTCCGTCCATCCGCCTGCTGGAGCCTGCAGGAATCGAAACACGCTGAATATTCCACACGAGATCAGTCGGAGGCAAACAGCAGGAAATTGATGCCGCGGTGTTGCGGCTGTCGGCTCAGGTACGAATCCTTTGGTCCAACGAAAGAGAAAGGAAAGAAAATTCAACATTTAGGGCAAAAAAAAAAAAACTAAATAAAAAAAAATGCAAAGTGGATATTGTTAGAATTGCAACACCGTTCAACAACCCGCTCGGACGCTAAGATCGCCGGCGCAGCGGATTCGTTCATTCATAATTCAGCCGCCACTAAAAACCTCGACCGGCATCTTCACGGCCGACTGGTGCGAAAAGAGAAGCGAAGACCAGCAAGGGAGCCGGACGCCGACTGAGATTTTAAGTTAGAAAGTCTTGCGTAACTGTCTCGAAAACCTCAGTTTGAATCTGTTTCCAGCGTTTCAAGCGCAGCTCCGGGGTTTCTGCAGGCCCGCGGACGTACACGCGCCACAATTCACGCGTCTCACATCCACCACGTCAGGTGGGATTAACGGCGGCGTGCGTCAGCCGCCGCGTGCGTCAGCGGCGGTTGCGGAGGGCGATGCAGGGTGAGACTGCCCCTGAAAACGGGGTGTGGCTGATTTATTTTCCTTTTTCTCATAACCAACTGTAACATCTCGTCTTCTGGCATTTCAAGCAAGTCAGACATGAAACTGAAAGAGGAGCAGCCCGGAGCTTTGCAGATAAATCACTCCGAGTCGTCGGGACCGGAGGGAGGCAGGACTGACGCACGTTGTTTTAACCGCCGCTGCCGTTGCCGTCATCGCTTCTGGCGGCCCCAAAATAAACAAACAAATAGATAGGAATCCACAAGTCACGCGTTTGATGTCAGGCTGCTGGAACAGGAGAAAATCACCTTTTTAATCATCACTTTGAAGGAGAGAAACTTCGCCGTGTTTCTGTCAGGCCGACTGACTGAGTGTGACTGAGCGAAATGTGCGCCAGGCAAGAGGAAGGAAAGAGGCCACGCCGCTGTGAGTCACACCTCCGAAAAAAAAACCCAAACTAAACAAACCCCTCTGGTGCTGCTCTTCTGTGATGAAAAACAGCTGCAGTTTCTCTTCTTCTGTCCAGTTTTGCCTGCCGTGAACTCGTGAGAGCCTCGTCGATAGAGGAGTTATGTATACGCTTCAGCGCACGTGCACTTGCTGACCTCGTGCGCTCACGACCCCGAGGCCGCCTGCAGACGTGAGCGCTCGAGCCTCTCGGCGCCACACGGTCCACGGAGCAGCAGGACTGAACAGAACCGATGGGAGAACCTGAAAACCAGCGTCGCTCTGAGCGAGCTTCACCCCATCGGAAGTGATGCTGACGTTGATGTTGGTCCAAACCTACAGAGGCGAGCGAACATTCCCGCCGGCCTCCAGACGCAGCAGCTTAAATGTCACAGAGGACAATCAGATTCCTATCGACTTGTCCGGGAAAAAAAGCAGGCGGTCTCTCCTGGACTCTGGTACCTGGAGCGACCCGGTCCTCGAGAGGAGAAGCTGCTCCTCTAGTCTGACTAGGCCCACCTCCCCTCCCCCGGTGCAGAACAGAAGGACCGGCACCGACAGCGATTTGTACTCCAGGCTGCCGCTCATGGAAATTTAATGACATCACTCTCACAAACGCAAGCCAGAAGGAGTGAGTGAGTTCACGGCTGCGTTACGTCGTCCCGCCGTGATTAGAGCCCCGTCTGACGGAAAAGCGATTGCAGAGAGCAGATCTCGGCAGCAGAGGAGCGGCGGGTCGATATCCCGGTGAAGGAGGCGGGTCATGGGGATGTGCGACGACCTCTGCCTCTGCACCGGACACGTCGGACCCACGAGAGTTTTGAACAAACCTTTCAGCTGCCTGCCAACATGCCGATCGATTGCTATTTCATATCTGCCCATAAACTAACTGGCAACAGTCAGTCACAGTCAGTCACAGTCAGTCAGTAGGCGCAGCTGCTCCCAGGGGACTAAACATGTCCAGGACACAACATTTTATTTGGCCAATACCGATGACGGGTCAGAGGAGGCTTTTAACGGCAAACGACTGCTGGAACAATCCATCAATTTAGATTGTTTTAGTTCAGTTGCTGGTATTACAAATACCTGTTCTCTTCCAACTGTGCATTTCAAACATAAGTTATTTTACATTATGCTGCAATTTAAATGCAACTTTTTATTTTGTGATTGGTACTTGATTCCATTGTTGAAGAATGTAGCTGAATAGGCCAAGGCTGCTTATTCAACCGTGATGCATTCACAGGCCGATGGACAAGGTGGGCGAGATTTGTGCGACTCCACTCAGAAGCAGGTGTGGAAACGCAGGCGACAGCAGAGATCAGGAGATGAAACTCCTCGCTCCTGCTCGTCGCCCACGTTCCCCGTGTCTCCGGCTGATTGCAGGGGGCGCCGTGACCCGACGCCTCCGCAGCTGCCGCCGCTGCGTCAGAGCGGGAGGGTGAGGCGGCAGTGGGCGGGGCCTCGGCAGCCAGAGAGGAGCGGAGGTGGGAAGAAGTGGGTGCGCGGGAGGTTTGAGGAGGAGGAGGAGGAGGAGTGAGAGGAGGTGGGACCATACCTTCAGTCCAGAGGGGGTTTAACTCCGCCTCCTCTCTGCCTTTGTTTGACTTCTCCTTCTCCTCCTCCTCCTCCTTTCTCTGGGCGCTGCACCTTTCCTCACCTCCTCATTATCCGACCTGCCTTCTGCATCTGGCTGAGTTCCCTCCGGAGCTCATCACGGGGACTCCGCTCCAGACTCGGGGCTGCTAGACTTATTGGACTCTCCCAGGGTCATTAATCCTGCTTCCACACGGCACCTAAGGCTGCTGCTTTAATTCCAGAAGGAAAAAAAAACAGAGCAATTTCAACGTTGGCGGTGATTTCAATCAACAGCCCATTAGTCAAAACCTTTAAAATAACAGATGACACCTGCTGGGGCGGCTCCATAATTGCTGGAGAGAAGAGGGTCTGGAGGCTCCAGGCGGTAGGAACGGCCCATCAGCTGAGCAGTGAACTGGTCACATGACCCCGTACGTCACGTCCGCTGATGTGTAAATGCGAAAAGTGTTTCCATGACACTTTTGCAATATCCCTCTATATGGATACGTCTGGAAAAACTCTTCCACCGTGTTGAAGGGGCAGGAAAGACATTTTCCACCACCGCACTGCCAAACAGTGCAAAATTCACTCAGCAACACGGCCAGACGTTCTTTCGCTTGTGCTAAAACAACTCTAGTACTAGAAATCATCCCTGTGTGATGTCACAAAGGGGACTGACACCTCTTTGTGGTTAGTGACAACACCCCCTCAGCCAGACATTGGCTCTGCCCCTCTCATGCCACCTTGCTTTTTTTTTTTTACTCTGCAAAAATGTGGAATTGCGAGCAAAGCATCAGTTTTAGCAGGAGGCTGCCAACAGAGGGCTAATAATCATTACAGCTGCACCAACGACTGCAATTTCCTGTGACAGATTATTAAAGAATAATAATAACAGATTGGACTTATATAGTGCTTTTAAAGGCACCCAAAGCGCTTTACATTGAACCCATTATTCATTCACCCTGGTGGGGGTTGAGGTCCATGTGAAGCCGCAGCTGCACTGGGTCAGACTGATGGAAGCGTGGCAGGCAATCTGCACCAAACAGCCCCTCCCACCACCACGACCCAACATCCACTCACATTCGTACGAGGCAATGTGGGTTCAGTGCTTTGCCCAAGGACACAACGACGGACTGGGATGGAGGGGGATTTGAACCGCCAACCTTTTGGCCATTGGACAACCCCACTCTACTGCCTGAGCTACAGTCGCTCCCATGCTAAACACGCTTTACATTTTCAGTGCAATGCCGACAAAGGTCAAAGGTCGAAAACGTGAGCGTAAGCTTACCTTGCAGGTCATCATGTCGCTGACCCTCTGCTGCATGGACTGGCCGGCCTTGGGTCTGACCAGCAGGTAGAGGGCCCGCACCTGTGGGCAAGACCTCAGCAGCTTCTCCACCAGCACCTTCCCCATGAAGCCCGTGGCCCCTGTGATCAGCACGTTCTTGCCAGCGTAGAACTCGGCGATGGACGCCATCCTGCCGCCGCCGGCCACCGCCGCTGCTGCCGCCGCCGCTCCGTCCACTTCCTGTGCGGCCAAACCGGAAAGGTCGCGGCCTTCGCACGGCTCCTGCAGAAGGGGAGGAGGAAGGGGAGGAACACGGTGAGGAGCGGCTGCCACGTGCTTTGAATTGGTGACGATGGAACTCCTCCCAGTCCAGCTTTGGTTGAAATAAACACGCCACAAAATAGCCTCGGTTGTAGGGGGCGCCGTCTTGGTACCTCAAGCGCTCAGGGTCCAAGCGAGACGAGGCGAGTTGAGTGGTGACGTCGCGACGAGCAGGGCACTGGATTGGCTCAGTGTCCTCGTCGATTTTCCCTGTCGCAGCGGACACCGACGCCAACTCCTTCGACACAGAACTTCCGTGTTCGCGAGTGTGTTCAACCATATTCGCGAAAACGACGAGCGGCAAATGGCGAAGCGCTCGGAACAAATCGAGTTGCTCCCGCGTCAGCCGCGTTAAGCTAGGGAATCCAAGGAGTCTTGAGGCGAGAGTGGAATAAGGATTCGTCGAGAGGACGTGGCTCTTCGCCGCGAGGAAGCCTCGAACACCGCTGCATTTAACAAAGTCGTCCTTGGCTCGCTAGGGCAGCTATTTCAAAGAAGGAGGCGTGTTTACTGTCTGTTTTTCTGTTTGTTTGTTTTTAAATAAATACCATTTCCCGTTGTATCTGTCTCGTGTTTACTTTTGGTGAAAATATAAAGGTTGAACTAGACCTTTACTATTCCCAGAAAACGAAACAAGAAATGATAAATGTTGTCTGCATAAATGATCAACTGTGACTTCAGTGAGGGAAACTGTTCTTTCTCTAACAGAAAAGCAACCACAGACCGAGCAGCAGGTATGAAACAACTTCTACTTTGTCCATCGCTGCGCTGTTGTGTATCGCACAGAAATAATGCCGTCGAAAACATTGTCCCGCTTTACCGCTCCGGGCCAATGAGAACACAATCGAACCGTGGCAAGGCGAGGCAAGGCGAGGCTATGAGAACACGCCCTAAAATCAGAACCCGAGAACATGCAAATGTCGTGTGTTGGTTTGTTTCCTGCAGCGAGAATCCATTGGGTTGACTTTTCCCACTCTGTTCTAACCTTCAAAGTGTGACAAAGTGTGTGGGAGAACACAAAAGATGCAAAGACATGAATACTCAAAGGGGCCAGAAGACAGAAGGCAAGGAGAAGACTCTGAAGACTCACCAGATGCAACTTCAATCAATCAATCAATCAACTTTTATTTGTACAGCGCTAAATCACATCCAAAGACGTCTCAAAGTGCTTTGTACAATCAGAGAAAAAGGAACCAACCGGGCCCCCAGAGCAAGCAAAGTGCGACAGTGGCCAGGAGAAACTCCCCTGGGGGAAGAAACCTAGAGCAGATGCAGACTCCAGAGTAGCCGTCATCTGCCATTCTGGGAATATCTTCCTATAGTTCTGCAAAGAAGATAAAACTGTGACACTCCTTCAACGCACTTTTGCGTATTTTTAGACGCGTATGTGGATTTGCAGCCGCCGCTCTACAGCAAGCTAATTGGATCCATGGCAGCCCTAATGGTGCCTGTGTAATGGACTGTGTCTGCTTATTTGGAACCGACTCAATACAGCCAATCGGGGGCCGTGTCCGCTGCCCCCGGTGGTGGCGTGAGGCCAGCACTGCCAGGACCCCGACAAGGGCGGAGACCGAGTGGCTGTGACAACGACAAAAATACATTTAAAAAAACCTGCAGCACGACTCCATTCGTCCGTCTTCACATAGATCACGGAAAAGAGTAACAGCCTTCTTGAGGACTGTTTCCTCTCAGATGAGATGTTGATGGGAGTGAAACGAGGAATGTCACAAGGTCACGTTGCACCCAACACTCAAATTCGGGGTCAGAAAATCAGAGACTGTAATAAAAGGGCTTTAAAAGCAAAGTTGCGACATTTTTTTTTATGGAGGCCGTTCGGCTGCTCTGCAAATGTTCAACTTGACGTGACGTGGGCGCGTGAGGAAGATGGGATGAGTGTCGATCCAGCCGCCCATTTCCTCTATTATTTGACGCCTGCATGGCCTTTTGCAGCGTTTATGGTGGAGACTTTGCCCTGATCTTCTGCAGAAGGACGTTAAGGAAGAACGTTGGGGCTGTCATGTGACCCACCCACGGCGGCGACGCCGGCTCATCAACTCGCTGCTGAAGTCGGCGTTCCGTGTGTGTGACGTAAGCAAAGGGTTATAAAAAAAAAACTGAATAGAAGACGATGGCATATTAAAACTAATACACGCTTGTGCATTTCTTGCACTTTGCTTCCCGGAAGAGCAAACAGTCAAACAGCCTCATAACAACCTTTTTTTGTTGTTGTTGATAAAACCAACAGTGGCGAGTAGAAAATGAGTGAAAATTCAAATTGTGATGCGAACTGTCCCTTTAACTCAGAGAGTGGAGCTTCCCTGATCCGCCGCCTGACATTTTCCAGTCTGACTCACGCGACAGAGCCACAGACCAGCAGACAGTGTGAGCGCGGCCGATGAGACGCACATTTAAAAACTCTTGCGCTTGGGCCAAGACAGACGACCACTCAGCACTCTTCCCCGGTGATTCACGGGCCAGCCGTGATCTGCGCACAGGACGATCGTCCTCCTCCTCTACCACATCCCCCCACCACCCACCTTCCTGCAGACTGCTGGTGTGTCTGCTTGAAGACAGAAACCAAATCCTCCAGAGCCAAGCGTGGCCCAGATAAGGCCACTTGTCTCACACACACAGGGACAGACACACACACACACACACACGCCGCCTGTTCCTGCGATATTGAACTCTTCCTCCTCATCTCTTCTTTTCTTCTTCTTTCACCTTGATGCCAGTTCTGAAGGATTATCTTAATTCCCACAGCGTAATTTACCGACCAGGCAGCGTCCGCTGGCTGGCTGGCTAGTTGGCATGCAACCGCACCGCCACAATAATAAGGTCAGTCAAGGACCTCGGCCCACAACTGGGCCCTGACATTACAGCTTCAAACGGATTCCCTGTGGACACAAGGCCGAGGGTGAGGGGGGTTGGTGAGGAGGGGCGGGGAGGGTGGGGAGGGGGGGGGTGGTCCTAGAGTCACCGTGGATTAGCGGCTGACAATGGAAATGCTCCTGCAGCTGGAAAAGTGTTGGAATAAACACAGACAGCTCCCGAGGGAACTCGCAAACCCCCCCACGTCCGTCATGACACCCAGTGTGGAAGAGAAGGCGGTCTTTGTGACATCACCCCTGGCATTCACGACTAGTTTAGGATGTGATGATGACATCGTGCCCGATTCTCTTAACATTGTTGAAACTTTCTCAGTGTTGAACAAAGTGTTCACTTCCAGCTCCTTCTAATGCAAACTAAGTAAAAAAAAAAACAAAATGGCAAAGACAAGAAGTGAAAACCTCGACGGACCTCGAAGCAGACGCTTAAAGTCAGCTTCAACCTTGATGTGATGTCGCCAAGGACCAGGAAAGTCACTGTCCTGAAGGCTGAAGACGCTGCAGGAGCAAAGGATTTATGGACATTTCACAGCCAGAGCTGCTGCTAACGCTGCCGCTAACGCTGCTGCTAACGCTCTCGGAATGACTTTTCATTTTCGGCCCGCTTTTTCCGTGTTCCACCTCGCGGTGCCGCCCGCAGGAAGTTCTCTGCGGGATCCGCCAGCCTCCTGCCGGCTCTCATCACACTAATGTTCAATGTGCTGCAGCTGCACGCCGGCTCAGAACCGTCATGGGCGGACAAAACAAGGCGACAGGGGGCAGGAAAGGGAGGGAGAGAGGGATGGGAAAAAAAGAAAAGAAAATGGGGCCAAACGTACACAGGCGACAATTAAGGCGGCATTAGTCAACAGGAAAGGCAGAGGCAGAGGCAGAGGCAGGCAGCCGCAGAGGGAGAGTCGCCTCCTCAGCTCAACTGAACCAGTTGTCAGAGTCGACTGAAAACGGGTCTGAAAGCGAAGCTAGCACACGGCTAAGTTAGCCCTCTGTTGACTGCCTGCCGTTTAAGCGGAGGCTCAGGCAGAGGAAGTCAAGGGCGGGTGGACGGAGGCGGAAGCGCCGGCAACGGGAACGTTGCGCAACGTGTTGACACAGAGGAAACTGCAGCCTTGTGAATAGGAAGTGCTGCAACTGTCCGGCGGCGATGTGCGGCACAATGCAGGCAGCGTTCAGTTAATAATTCTCCAGCTAAGCTTCACGAGCATGAGCAGGTTCAAGAAGGATGGATTCTGGCCCCCCGACATAAAAACTTTTACGGGACCTTGTCCACGATTGTGCGCGCAAACTCGCAATGAAGAAACAGTAGCATGCTTCCCCCAAAGGGAAGCTAAAGGCTAATCAGAATGAATACGAACAGCCGGGGCTTCAAATGCTTTCAGCAGTCTGTTAGTAATAGATTCCCACTGGTGAAGGTCTGCTCATGGAAACACCTAAACTTGGAAAAACCTCTCAAATATGGCTGAAAGGTTTTGATGCTCTCATGAGGAGGTTTTTCAGACGTATCCATATAGAGGTACATCGCAAAAATGTCATGGAAACACTTCATTTTTCCCCCGCATCTACACGTCCGCTGTAATGGGAACGCAGCTTCACACACATCCGTCCTCGGGATGTTGTTTCCGTGCGCACACGGGGAAAGCTGATGTCTGACACTGTGTCCGACGGCGGCGGCGCTCTGTAATTACAGAACGCTGCCGCCGCGGTGTCAGCTGACGCCTGGCTCGGGTCCAGACTGGCACTCGTCTGGACTGCTGCTCTCTCGTGGCATCATTCGTTTCACGAGCGGCCATGGATCAGGTGGCGGCCTGGGATTTATGTCTCGGCGATGAGTCAGCGACCGTCCGACCTGCTCTGGCCAATTAGAGACAAGCAGGGCTGCAAACGCCTTGGAACTATTTTTCAACTTGCAAAAAAAAAAAAAAAAAAAGACGGGTTAAAAATGCTGCTTCCAAGGGAAATTTCCAGCACGCAGCACCACAGCAGCTGCTGCTTCGCTGGCGAAGGTGGATGACTCATCTTGAACACGGCTGAAAGTCACTCTCTGATTTCTTTTTGTTCTCTTGATACAAAGATTACATCAAGAATAATGGAAGAAACTCTGAGTGTCAAGTGGCCGAAGCCTGCCTGTTTTTTTTTTTTTTTTTACCCAGCGTGCACTTGGAGGAATTCCTTGAAATGTCACACTCCCTCACACTCCCTCACCCAGGAGCCAGCGGAGGCTTCCAGCAGCGACACACTGGCGGCCGAAAGCTTCCCGTTTTCTGCCCGACGACTGGTTTGCTCATGTTGACGAGCGGTGATGACAGGGAACCAAAGCTGACTGGCGAGAAGTTAGAACCCGCTAATCACACACACACACACACACACACACACACACACACACACACACACACACACACACACGAGGGAGGGTCACTGGCCACAGCTGCCCTGTCAATCATCCTGCAGGGTGACCCGCCCACCACAGGCTACAGCTTCAGTGGGTTTTTACCAAAATGTGCTACGGATGATTTGCTAAAGAGGTGATTTTGGGACTTTAGTTTGTGATATTCAATTTGCTTACATGGCATAACAAGATTGGATGGATGACTTTCTACACGCGTCCCAACAGCATCTCTGCGATTAAAACAAGTCGCTCGATCAAAACCACCAAACCATTTTTGTCAATGATTTGCACTTCAGTGAAACGACGACGTACACTGGTGCTGCTCACCAAACTGCACTGCTTTTCCACCTGTTTGATTGCCAAGGACAACCAACCCCTGTGACCAGCGAGTCATTCTATCAGGCTTCTAGGTCTAAAGACGGACTACAGGGACGCGGTGACTTCAGGCATGGAGGCTGAATGCAGTTGCTACCTGGTTGCCACACTCAAACCGACTGTGGGGGTGGGGGGGTCTTTCATTAACAGCTTTAATTGACATCTTAATGAACCGTCCGTTCCTCCTCGACCATCCCACCTGCACAGCAGGACTGAGGCGATGTGCCGATTAAAGACAACCTGCATGTTGACAGTTCCTTCATACAACAGTAGCTGCGTTTCCACGACCCCTGGAATTGAGCAAAACCTAAATATCGCAATAAAAAAAAACTTGGAAATGCCTCTCAATATCGCTAAAAGATTTTGATGCTCTCATGACGTATCGATATGTCAACACGATATGTCGATATGTCAACATTTTTCGAAAAATAAAAGCGATATTTTGACAAAGTACACTTGAGTACTTTGTCAAAATATCGCTTTTATTTTGGAAACAACTAGTAGCACAATCAAGATCATTTCTCAGCACAAGCAAAAAAATGATCGCAGCCTCCGTTCTGCTGCACCAGCAGTGTCGAAGCGAGCAGCTGATTAAAAGGAAAATAAAAATAGAAAGTTTGAGCGGAAAAGAAAAATCAGAGTTTCAAGAGAAGAACTTGACAAGCAGAGCAAAATGTGTGAGTCTGCTACTTCCTGTTCATAACTTTGACTTACTTCTTCTCCTCTTTTATCTGGCATTAAAGGCCTGGTGCTCATTGGCCAAGCCCCTCGGCCCTTCTCCTACTTCTCCTGCAGCTTCCTGTTTGGTTGAGGCAGGACACCGACGCTGAGGCTACTCTCAGCGAATCGGAGGAGGTGGCCTTTTTTTTCATGTTTGGACCTCAGGAGAAGAGGAAGCGTTGGCTGCAGGCCACCGAGTCTGTGCAAAAGGATTCCGGGCTATCAGCCAAAAACCGCCCCGGCCCGGACCGCCCAGACCACAGCCAGTTTGGGCCGCTGACGTTACCAATATGTTCCGAGACAAACATCAGCCTAAACTGTCCCCAATTGCACACGTCACATCCCGGCTTTTCACGGCTTACGGGAAAAAAACGAATGACAACGGCAAACTTAAAATGTGCAGCATTTAAGAAGAGCCAGTCTCAGGTGACGTAAAAAAAACATTTTCCTCTCCAAACAGTTCTGACAGCCTGCGGCATAAACAGAGAGACTGAGCCCGAGACACACCGGTTACAATCTGACATGGAGGAAACGATACTCCAATACAGAGAAAAAACACCAGAGAAGAACAACTGGGCGTTTTGATCATTTTGAGGCGTAATTTCAACTTCTCTGTATCTTCTTTCACACAGGAAGCTGTTGAAAACATGTGTGGACACATTTAACAGCAACTTGTGCCGCACCCGTCCCATTAAAGGTGCCGGGTTGCCAGTTCTTGGCAAATACGGAATTGTGTAAACTACACTGCTTGTACCATCATGCGGTGGAAAAGTCAGGACTGATGCAACCAACGACTGCCTGATGATAATGACGATGATGATGATGATGATGATGATGATGGGTTCACCAGACTGACCTGGACTAGAGTCAACTGTTTGCAAACGATCATTTTGCAGAAATAAATAGTCCCGTCACAGTGTGCTGTAAAAGAAAAAAAAAAGAGTAATAATTGTCAAACAGAGACTGATGAAGACCCTCTGCTGGTCCAGGATCAGTTTGTTCCAGCCACCCTTATTCCTGAGCTGGCCCCCCTCCCCCTCCCCCTCCCAGCTACTGGAATTACATCATCCTTCCTGACCGTTTATTTCCAAATCTCAGAGAGGTAAAAGTTGCTGAAACACGAGAGTATCACTGCGCTCCATCTTTACCGGCGTCACACAGTGCACCCCCCTCCCCCACTACTCCCCCGGGCGGAGTGTGTGTGTGTGTGTGTGCGGGGGGGGGGGGGGGGTTATATGATTAATGATTGGCTCCATCAAGCAACAGCGGCGCTGCTCCTCAGCCGAGCTCTAAATCCTCTCCGTCCGCCCCGTTGTGCGAGCGGCACCCGCGTCCGCACGGAGTTCAATGTCACGCCCGCACGATCCACCAGGGGGTGGCGTCTCAACGGCCCCGAGGGCCCCCCCCCTGCAGGCGGCAGAGGAGCTTTCGCAAGGATGGCTGAGCTAATTTTACAGCATCTGCTCCGGCCTCAGAGTGACGGATGCGACAACCTCGTCCTGAAGGGGGGGAAGAGGGGCGGCTGAGCGGCGAAACCGCCACGATGATTTGTTCGGTTTCACTCGGGACCTTCGGACGTCTCAACGCCGCTAACGGCCACTTTCTCCTTCACCGCTCGTCCTCCACATTTACAGCTTCCTGCACCAAACGCTGGCTCAAACCAAGAGGGAGAGGCAATCACAGATGGCGGCGCCTCTCTGACTGTCCAGCTGCACGTTTTTGCAATTTTGCTTCGCAAGTTCAAACTGCATTTGTTTTCATCGTTGCACTGCAACTTCTGCAGAGACAAGGAAGACACACCATTGATAATGACAACGGCAACAGCATTGACACATGGCGCTGCAAAGACATGGCAGATGACGTCGTCCGTCGGGTTCCTGCTTGTGGCTGTTGGCTCAGAAAACGGACGAGCGAGCAAAGTTGCAGCGGAGTGACAATTTCCCAGAGAGCAACTGTGCTCGGCGAACAAATTCACAAGTTTCACTTCACCTTAAAATGTTGGCACATTTTAGAATGTGCAAACATACTAAAATGATACAGTCGGTTTGCACTCGGCTCATTTCTCCAGCAGTGTGAAACAATGTTTACAAGCTACACGGACGCCACGAAGGTACACAACTTAAGAATTCCACCTCAGGGCGGAACAAATGACTTCGCTTCGACGTCGCATCACAGTTCCGACTGCCGGCGATAACTGTGAGATAAGAGCTGCTTCTATTCTCAACAGCGATGACGTTTGCGCCATCAAGTGCTTTTCGCAGCCTCGCTGCGGCTGCGGCCGCGGCCGTTTGTTCGTCAGGAAGTGCGCTGCACTTCCACCTCCTCAGCCTCCACTGGCCACTAAATTACACCACACCCTTCTGTAAACAGAACCAGACATCTGCCACACGGATCACTTCAAACGATTCATACAAACAGAGCAAAAAAAAAAAACCAAAACAAAAGAAAAGACACAAACCCTGCTGGGGAAACATTCTGAGCGTTGCTTGGTGGAATTCTTCAGCGCGCAGCCAAGACAAACTTGCAGCGGCCGTGCCTGTGATGTTGCAAATTGCGACAGTTGGAGGTCAGGTTGAAAATAAAAGTGCTTTGTAGAGGCGGCTATAAATACAGGAGTGAGCGCAGTCGCTAAACGTGTGCACACGCACACTCACACACGCCTCCCGGTATAAAATATGGGTCGCCTCGTGACGACGATAATTGGAGCTCCTCCATATTTGATCCTCATTTAGAAAAGAGGCTCCAGACGCTGTTGTCATCGCGCCTATCGCTTTTTTTTTTTTTTGCAAAAGCCTGTAAGTCATTTTTACCTCAGTTTTTCAGTCACATAAAGCTGTGGCAATGTGCGGAGTTACGGTACGCCCAGTTGTTTATTTTGAGTGCTGTTCGCCTAAAAAAACATTTCTGGTCTTAGACACTGTGCAAAAAAACTCAACACAAATATTTGAAATGCGACAACGGTTAATTTGATCTTCTATCGGGGTGGGGTTTTCACGCAGACCATCTCAGGTTGCGTTCTCGACATCGACATGGCGGCTTTTAGTTTTTTTTTTTTGGCAAAGATTCAAAATAGATTATGCAACTTGTTGAATGGGAAATAAAATGGCTGAGTGGGAAAAACAGAGGCCTGTGTTTGCTGCTTATTTCACTTGTTGAGAAATTAAACAAATCAAAGTCACAAAACAGCAGCTTTGTGAGTAGACACACATTTCACACATATCCAGAATGTGAAAACAAATGAAACTGGTATGCTGACGCACACAGGTATTTCTATTCCCCCAAAGCCCTGGTCAACAAGGGTTTGTTGAATAAAACATAAGTGGGCATCTTTTCAGGCCCTGAAGTATCTGGGAGCAGCTGAGTGCAGCTTATCAGGCTGATAACAGGCCGAACCGCAGAGCAGGTTCATTCAGCGGTCCACACACACACACACACACACACACACACACACACACACACACACACACACACACACACACACACACACACACACACACGGTCGCCACTTGCAAAATATCGGTGAACAGCAGACAACACTTTCGTTCTAATCGGATCCGGCCTTTGCTGTGCTCATTCGGCAGAAAACAGCAGCGAACTGGAGCCACGTCCGGTGTTTACACGCTTGCACTGTCGGTGGTGCGTTCACGGTCAGGGAAAAACGAGCTACGCTGCCGCCCGCCGGGCAAGATTTCTTCAGCGGGATGGAGGAGATTCAAACGGTCCTCCTCCACATGGACGCACGCACTGTGGAAAGGCGACAGGACGGCCACTTCCGGTGTTACGGTTGTTTCACAATGGCCACATTAAAAAAAATAAAAAATAAAATCTGTAGACACACTATTGTTCTGGTCGCGACGGTCACAAAACACCGCCACAAACGTTTACCAGATTTCGTGACACCCCTTTCACGTTTTAGCATCGAATAGCGTCAAGCTAGAAGCCTGCTTCATGGCGTCACTTCCTGTACACGCTTTCAAAAGTAAACAAACGGTAAAAGCTTAAACGCTACCTACTCATCCACTCTTCGAAAATTTTTAATATTTTTTCAATGGGGTAGCAACTTATAGTCAAATTGACGCTTCAAACGTACGTCGGGTGAACGTGAGAGGCCTTCGCTTTCTGTCGTCACGGTGCTTCAAGGCTTTTCTTTTGAAAGCCCCAGCGCCAACTTCCAGCGCCGCAGCTGCTAACGGCTGCTAGCTTGCTCGCCTGCTGCTCCGCCACCACGCTGCGGCTGGAGCCGCCAGCCTCGCCGCCCTGCTGGCATCGGCGAGCGGCCACAACTTGGTGCCAGCCGCTCGTCGTCTCGGTTCTCCCGCCAAGACGTGAAGCCCACATTTTTCCAACACATTTTTCAGTACCTCCAATACCGGGCTTGCGCTCGGAGATATACTGTGACTTAGTATTATTATTATTTTTTATTTATTTTTTTTGCCCTTTAGCCCTTGCGTGCAGATGCTCCCCCCGCTGCTCGGAACACACACAGCCGTTAAAAAGATGCTACGAAAGCGAAAAATCTTTTTTTCGTACCGTCGCTCGATATTGGCCAATAATCAAACCTCGCCGCACACGCAGGACGGTACAAATAAATGTTATTATCTCCACCTAAAAAAGACCGAACTGCTCCTCCATACCGTGGACATGGTGTGATGCGGGTGGCTCCTTGTCCCTCTTGCGGCTTTTCTCTCAGCCGCTGCTCGGTGCGGCAGCTGCGGACTCTCTGCCTCCTCCCACCGGCCGCCCCGGGGCTCCGGCTGCTTGGATGCTTCCACCGTTAGGAGTCGGCCCCGTTAGAACCGGCCGAACGGCTGCCTAGCTGCCCGTCTGTCTGACAGTCTGTCTGCCTGCAGACGGCTTCAGCCGGCACACCAGTGTGTGTGTGCTCGCGTGTGGGTGGAGGATACGTACACGCACTCACACATACAGAGGATCCGCTGAGCAGAGCGCGTCACCCCGCCCCGGGCCCTCCCCTCGGCCCGCGCTACCGCCGCTCGTCACGCCAGAGCCCATTCAAAAAATGTAAAGATTACGTCGCTGGCTCGGTCCTTGCGCGCGGCCAACACGGAAGTGAATATTTTGACACAATATGGACAAAAAAAATTAAATCCGGTTTTCATCTGTTTTTAAAAATAAATAAATTTAAAAAATGAAATCACCACACAAATATGTGATCTGTGTTGATGTTTACAATTTGAAAGATTAAAAACTTTTTTTTTTTTTAAAACACAAAAACGATGCTTTTCTAAATCACACGTGTGCAGGACACTGATGATGAAACGCCAGGCTGCATCTCACCTTGCTTGGTCTTGGTGAACCAAACTGGGGGCGGTGGTGGATTCTGCAGCTGAAGCAGCGTGTTGGAACAGCCACTACCACCACTGCTTCCTGTTCCCTGAAATGACGCCCACACGGATAAGCAGATAATTATCTCGATGGCTGCATAATAACGAGGGCTGGTTGTGACAAGTTGGAGCCATCGTTACACATATTTTCAGAGATGGATGAAACTGTGGATTTGAGTGCGACACAGAGAAGGGTCTGTTTTTGTTCCTGTTGTTTTGGGGGGTGCACTCAACAAAATGAAGATACATCCTCCTTCTGTGGAGGGATGGGAACCGGATGGCGCAGCTGTGAGGACACATAAGACAGGTGAGCATCAGAAAACAGACACCTCTTTCTATTGTAAATAGTTTCAGCCTTCACACGTCAACGTCACCGTTTCAATTCCCGCAGCATGCGTGCGTTCCTAAACCTTCCAAGCCAGAGAAGAAAGTAAGGGGGTGAAACTCTTCTTCTCCATCCGGAGCATGAATAACAGCGGGAGGAAGAGGAGAAAGAGGAAACTTCACTGCAGATGCGGTTCAGCAGCGAGATGAGAACCGCTTGACGGATGGAGCGCGCTATCTACGCACTGCACTGCAGCTCTTTTGCTGCCGGTGTGTTTGCGCTGTTGACGGAGGGAGCTGCAGGATGAGGCAGTCGGCTGGAGGAGGTGGAGGGGGAGGTGTTGTGAGTGCGTGTGTGTGTGTGTGTGTGTGTGTGTGTGTGTGTGTGTGTGTGTGTGTGTGGAGACGGTCGGCGGAGGAGGTAAAGGCAATCCATCAAACGAAGCGGTGAACAACTGAGTCATGCCTGCTGCTCCGTGTGTGTGTGTGTGTGTGTGTGTGTGTGTGTGTGTGTGTGTGTGTGTGTGTGTGTGTGTGTGTGTGTGTGTGTGTGTATGTTTATGTGTGCAGGATGTCTCAGTTTCGAGTGCAACAAACGGCTCAATTGAGCATTTTAAACACTGCACAATCCAAAAAGGGATTCCTACAATGGTTCTGTTGGAGACATGGAGTGATTCATCTCCGTGCAGACACGCAGCAGCAGCAGCAGCAGCAGCAGAGGCATCGTCAGATGAACGACTCTGACGTCGTCACAGGCGTGAAGACAAAAATGCAATGTGTCACAGCGAATGAGCATCTTTGATGGAAAGACAAAAGGTAGTGGAAGAAAAGGAAAACGAGTGGCGTGGCGTGAGAGCCACAAAAGATACACTCCGCGCACGTTCCACACACAGCAATAGGTCTCTCTCTCACACACACACACACACCAGCTGGTGACGTAATACTCTTCAGTGTACGAGACCAAAGCGTCGAGCCGGATGTCGCCAAAATCCCCCGACGAGGCCCTGCAAGAGGAGACGCCTCGGTAATAACTTTATGTAAGTTCCACAATTATGAAACCGGTGCGAGTTAAAAAGCTGGTCAACACTGACCTCTGGTGGTGACCAGCTGGGACGTGAACACAACGCAAGCCATGCAACGCTCGTGGTTCGTTTCGACCCTGCAAAGGAAGAAAAAAAAAAAAAAAGGCTTTCGAGGAAACTGTCGGTACTTTGAAGTTGTGTGGAGGTAAAGAAAGTATTTCTGGTGGCAAAGTGAGGCTAATGTTGTGTATTTTCTTTTTGGAAAGTGTAAATTGTCCACCGTATATAACGTTGGACGTCTTGCGCCCTCACCTGGTAAAGGAAAGTCATTACAAGAGAAGAAAATGCTTTAAAAAACAAAACAAAACACTTTACCACTTTGTTTTAAGGCTACATTGTCATCATATCAGCCGAATTAGGACACATGTCCTGTTGTTTATTCGAATCTTAGATTCTCTGCGCCTGAAAGAGAGTTTGAGACGCCTCGGCTTACACCCCAAACACAAACATAATCTGAATTCTGAGTCTGTTTTGCATAAAATGAAAAAAAAAAAATAAACTTGACCTTTCACTTGCACGCCAGTAGCAATAAATCAGTGTGAGCACTGAGGCTGTGGATGAAAGCATCACACACGCACGTCCTCTGTATGAACTGTATGCTTTAATAAAAACAGACAACCATAATAAATCACACAGCAGCATGTCCTTAATAAATCTGTCACGTGTCAAGTCAACTTTCTTTTATTTTTAGACAGCGTTTTTTTTGTTATCTCTCTCTCTCTCTCTCTTTTATTCGGCATATCATACAAGTAAACAAGTGTTGTTTTATTTTATTTATTCGATTTTTTTTCTTTCTTGCAAAAGTTAATATATCCATAGTGTTCTGCATCTGGTAAAAATAGTTTCTCAGCTCGCACGTCTTTTGTGACCGTCAATAGCACATTGGGTCATGTTTCTAAAGATATTGTTTGCGTTTACTCACTGCTAGAACACTACACAGTGATACTGAGCCTCTGGGTCGGGGGTTTCACTCGTATCAACACCATCTGCTTGGTAAAAAAAAAGAATCTCCAGATGTCTCTTTTTCCGTTGTTTTTCTCTCTTTTCTGTAGAAAAACTACTTACAACGTCGCCTGAATGGCGACGGCTCGGGATTGAAAAGTTTGTGCAAAGACAAAGCCAAACAAACAAGATGAAACACACAAATATACGCACATTTATTTTTTCTGGGTGACTATTTTTCCTCGCCTCGCCCAAAATGAAAGACAAGCCGAGTGAAACGGTGTGTGGGCCCTTTCAGTGTCTGACAAAATCTTCGAAAGAATTTTGTTTCTTTTTTTTTTTTATGGGAGATCTCTGAGCAGCCATCCATGAATGATGAGTTGAGGAGACGATTGTGCCTGGCTGGCTGATTCCTTTCTCTTCTTCTTCTTGCTTTTATCCCTCTCGGCATGACGATCCACACCTCGGAGAGTAAGATTACGTTTTAAAGTCAAGCCACTTATTACTTGTGTAATTATGGATGACAATGGCAAACAAAATGACTCGCGTCTCCCTTTACGCCTCAACACTGTTTGTACCTCCACAGACTGTTTCGCTGGTCTCATTTGGAGTGGGAGAAAAAAAAAATCCCCCATCTGGTGAGCGTGTGGGATTGCCGATTTGGAAACTCAACTTGTTTTGGATGAACGTGGTTTATGAAAAGTAAAGCAACTGTGTAGCAAAAAATTCCAGTACGGCGAGAGTCCAGAATGACAAACTAAGGGTCAAATATCACACGGCCAACACCCAGATTTTCCTTTGAAGGAAGTTATAACAGTCTGAGAAATGCTAACAGATGTGAGCTTGGCTCTGGTCAGCCAAACACACCAGTGGCAACATTAAAATGAAAACATCTCGTCTCAGTTTTTTTTTTAATTAGTCTTCAAACAGGACAGCGAAGCAGCTTTCTTCTGCAATGCAACAACACCCCTTTGTTTTTTCTTTGATAGCTGCTTTCACTTGATCACGCCAGAAGGCTAATTTTATCGTGGAATGTGCAAAAAGAAAAAAGAAAAATCAGTATAGTGTTAGAGTTGAGCAAGATATGAAACCGTCACGCGCAGATCCTGTCAGGAAACATTTCAAAAGGTCGACCAGAAACACACTTAATAAATGCCTGTTTAGCTCTGATTAATCAGCAGACCATTTTCACAATTTGTTATCATTCACTCGCCTGCCTATCGAGGATCAGCTGTCAATTGTTTCAACAGCAACACAAGACAAATCAAACTCAAACAAATCAGAAAAATAAATACGTGAACGTAGACAGGAGCAAATAAAATCTATTATTATTATTGTTATTATAAATGAAACGGATAGGAAGCGTATCTCGGGGAATGTCCTCCAGCAGAGGGCAGCATTTCCATTTTTTCTTGACTTCTGGTAAATTTTAATTTCATGGATTTTATTTACAGTTGATGATGACAAACCTTTGATAAATGGAATAAACTATTTGCACAAATAGAGAACTTTCAGAATCTGGGATAAACAAATTTTTCTTCTCTCGCTTGTATAATAAATCGCTTTTCATTTCATCCGATAAAAAATACTTTTTTCTTTCTATCTTTTTTCTTTTAAATATCTCTAAGATTGATATTACATAGCAGCCTGTTTTAAACCACCACCTACGTGTTTTGGAGATAAACCTTTTGTCGTGAAAGCTAACGTCACTGTCAGTCTAAGGCACAACGCCCCCTTCTGGTTCTGGCTGGTAACGCACAAGCTCAATTTCTTCGTTGAAAAACAAAAAAACAAAAACGCAGAAATGAGAACGATGAGTCATCGTCACAAAACCCCGGGGTGAACCCAGGGGGGTGGGGGGGATTGGTGCACAAACAGAACCAGCAATCAGCTAGCGGTGGCTGCGCGCCGACCAATCACAGGGCTGAACGGGAAGTGCAGAAGAAGTGGGCGCGGTCCAACTCGTGGTCGTCCATGCCTTCGCCCTCGAAACTTCCGTCCGGAGTTCATTTGGAGATGATCTTATTTACAGGCGATCCCACATATTCATATTGTAATATTGTAATTCTAATATATATCCAGCGCCGTCGTCGCCACACAGTCGATGGTTAAGGACAAGGTCCCGGCTCACGCAGTCGTCTCCGTTAAGGCAAAGTTCTGCTGACGAGTAGATTTTTGTTGTTTTCTTCCCCCCGTTTAACAATCCGGTTAAAAACAGACAAATCCTATTTTCACATTCCAGTTCATAAAACAAGACTCCAACTGTAAAGATGTTCATATATATCATATATATATTTGTGTAATAAAAAAAAAGTATTCTGAGTGAGTCAGTCGTTTTGTTTCTCCTCTGCAGAGTTCTTCAAGTCCATTGTCGTCCTCCCAGTGATTCTCCTCCACACCACACAGGCACACACGCAGACACAAACGCAGACACACACGCAGACACACACGCAGACACACACGCAGACACACAGATTCTGCTCGCTGGATTAATTTCTTTCCTTTTTTTATCTTAAAGTCGATGATTCTTCCAGTTCGTTTTTAAGGTGGTGGGTGTAAAATATCTCAAAATAATTTAGAGTACAGTATCATAAATAAATCTCTGGAACCGCCTGGTCCCACCGCCCTCCTCCTCCTCCTCCTGCTCCTGCTCCTCCTCCTCCTCCCCCTCCTGCTCAGGTTGGCACGATGATGAGATGGGCGGGAGATGACGGGCCACAGGATGTGGAGGGGGGGGTCCGCTGGTTCCGTGGTGGGTGGGGCTACTTCAGATGAGATGGGCGGGGCCAGGGTGTTATCTGCTCAGCGTGGACGTCCCCGTGCGCAGGCTGCTGGGCAGCTTGTCCGAGCCGGGGATCTTCCAGGGGCCGGGAGAGACGGTGCTCTTCCTGCCCGCCGCCGCCGCCGCTGCTGCCGCCGCCGCACCGCTGGTCTTGATGGGCAGACTGGGCCGACTCTCCCCCAGGCCCGCCTCCCTGGTCCTGGGGTGCATCTGCTCCGCCTCCCCCTGCTGCTGCTGCTGCTGCTGCTGCCTGCTCCCGCTGCCGTGGCGCTCCGCGTCCTCCCTGCCGCTCCCGTTGGCGTGCGGGAGCGAGGGGGCGGAGCCTGGCGACCGGGCGGCCTCCCTCTCGGCGGACCTGCTGCTCCTGAGGGGACGGGGCTCCGCCTCCGCGACCCCTTCGCTCTCGGCGGCGCCCTGCTGCGCCCTGTGGCCCTTGCGGGTGGACCGGCCACCGTCTCTTTTGGCTCTCCCGCTGCCGCCACACGAGGGCGCTCTCCTGCCCTGGCCGCCGGGGTCCGGGTGGGGCAGCTCGGGGGGCTTCTGGGGGCTTTTGGAACGCTCCTTTCTGCTGTCCCCCCCCCCTGCCGCTGGCGGGACGTCCAGGGGCGGGAGGTGCGGCGGGTCGGCGGCTGGATGGGATGAAGGCGAAGGCATGGCGAGGCTGTCGATGGGCGGGGCTACTTCCGACAGGCTGGGAGAGGCTGTAGGGCGAGCATCCCATGGGGCGGCATTATCTGGAACGCACAGAGATGCCGTCATGACCTCCACACGCACACACACACACACACGTGCATGCATGCACACCACACACACATGCATGCCACTGCACGAGCAAACTGAAATGACTTAAAAAGAAGAAAACGACGACAAACCACCACATCCGTCAGCTTCACTGCCAGTGCTGAACGCGTCACAGCAAAACATCAGAGCGGCGCCGCCAAAAACCAAAATTCAAACACTCCACTGTGGGACGCTGTCAGCCCACAGCGCCCCCTACTGCCTCAGCCCACCGCGAGCCGGAAAATAAAAAAAAACACGGCTTTGCAACGTCTTTCGCTCTCTCCTCTACCGTTTCTCTCTGCTCAACCATCAGTCACCTCAGAGGGCTGCAAAACCAGTGTTACCATGAGGACCAATTACAGGTGGACGCTCATACAGCACTGGAGTGTTTTTGGAGGCAGCTCAAAGAGAGAGAGAGCTAGAGCTGCAGTGTTAGCTGCAGTATGTGTGTGTGTGTGTCGTAACTGGTGTCATGCCAACTGAGAAAATCTACACTTTCCCATATGACAGAGCTGCCTGCCATCAAAAAACAACCAAAAACGCAAGGGTGTAATTCTGCCTTGGACCAAAAGGGGGCAGTAGAAACAAGCGGCGGTAATAAATCCAGTGGGCGCAGAGCAGTGCTAGTTTCACTGTAATTGGTCTCTCTGGAGGACGTATATTTCTCGCTCCCCAGCTGGTCTCTATCCTCGGTTGGTAGTCGCAGAGAAAGAAGTCCTGTAGCTTTTTTTTTGCCGTCACATTTTTCTTTATTTATTTTTAGCTGTAAACAACTTCCTGCGGCGGCAGGAAAAAGTATTTCATGTCAGCGGCCAGGAGTGAAATAAAGTGGCTGCGCGGTGGAAACTGTGGGACATAATGAATTCTGGTGGGAGCCGTCTGAGGACTCCCTTCACGGCTGCTGAGCTTCAGAAATAAATTACACAACGAGCTGCACAAAGCTCTCCCGCGCATGGAGAAATTAGCCACTTTTTGGATGCAAACCGCCAACACTGAGAGTCCGACAAAAGTCTCACTTTGACAAAACTGGCCAAACTTTTTCCTAATTTCGGCAAATAGAATCCTCGCTAATAGTTTGCACTCACGCTCTCGGTTGTGTTATACTAACGAGAAGCATATTTTAATAAATTGTGAAGAATGTGAAGAGGATTTTGATAAATAGCTGCCCTGTGGCAACACACACACACGCACGCGCACACACAGTTCATGCACATGCCTGCGGCTGCAACACAAGCCCTGTTTTTACTGATTTATTCCTGCATCTTTTTCTCCTCCTGCTCTACCTACAATGTGCAGAGAACTGTTGGAAAAAAACAAAAAAACTCCACATACACACACAAAAATAACTTGCCGCTCTGCACGCCGGCATGCTAATGTTTTTAAATAGGCAAATGAATCACCGGAGATGATTTGCATAACCTTCCATTATGCAAATCAAGCGGCAGCGATGAACAAAAAGATGAATGGGAGTTTAAACGGGGCGACAAAGAGCTGCGAGGAAGCTCTGAGGTCACGCCGCCGACACTTCCTGTCTGCAAACCTCAGACCTGTCTGCATTTGGAGTTCAGCTTTAGTGCTGCAACACTCCCCAAAAACTATTCTTAATCTACAGTATATATCTATATATGTATATATTTTTATATATTTTTTTTCTGCTGGAGTCGGAGAATGCAGGGAAAAAAAGGGGATTATCACACTGGTGTGAAAGCAACCAGAGTGAGTGAAACAGCAGCAGCAGCAGCAGCAGCAGCAGCAGCAGCAGCAGCAGCAGCGTCCTGTGCCGGAACCCTGCTGGCTCCTGATTTCACTGGGAAAAATGTTTAAAGGTCCCATATTTTTCATTCCAGACTCCAGCAGAGTGGCCTCCAGTGGATGAATCATTATCGACAAGAATCTCCTGCAAGCAGCACATTGAACCCCATGTTTACAGCCTCCTTCAAACATGTGGCCCCTCCCGCATGCTTAGAAGGCGACTTCAGAAGGGCGGAGCCAACGTCGGGCCGGCTCGGGGTGTGGTCACTAACTCAAAACTGGTGTCCGCCTTTTTTGTGACGTCACAAAAGGGCTGATTTCCAGAAATGTGTTTGTTCAAGTACAGCACACTTTCTGGAAAGTGGAGCAAAGAAAAGATGTCAAGGACTTTCCTTCATGGATAGAGTGAATTTTTGCATAATCGATCAAAAAAACAATACACACAAAAAAAACCTGAACCGGCTTCTGGAAATCAGTGTACCGTGTTACTCTCTTGAGCCTGGCTAAGCTAAAGCTAAGGCTAAGGCTAATGCTTAACATATGGATGCACAACTGACACACAGCAAGCACGGTACAGGCAGGTTAAAAAAAAAAAAAGCACAGAAGAAGAAGAAGAAGAAGAAAAGGTCGGCGTGGTCACAAACCGTGTCCTTAGAGTGGCCCGTTAGGAAGAAATAGGGGGAGCCATGCTTGTCACTTTTCATGCACATGGAGAGACTGGAAGATACCATTCCTATAGAAGGGGAAGTAACAACCTAGACCAATCAATTAGTGATAGGTCACTGAAATGGACAGAAGATAAACTGATGTTAGTCCAGACAGAAAGAGAGACAGCTGATTAGTTTCTTCTTGTATTAAAAAACAAAAAAACAAAAAAACAAAAACAGCATTGTGAAACAAGTTTTTGAGGAAGAGAAGATACAACGAGGGTACTGACGCATGCTGGCCAGAGTTACAGTGACTGGAGGAGGCGTGTGACCTCTGAGAGGTTAAAGCGATGGCGAGGAGGGAGGAGGGGTGGGTTGGGGGGAGGGGTTTAGGGGGACCCAGTGCGGCGGACCCTTACCGTACTCCGGCACCTGGCCCGTTCCTCTCTTCAGCAGCAGGCGGACCCGCCGGCCGCCCGACTTGATCAGCTCGATGGCCCGGCCGTGGGTCATGTCCCGCGTGCTCTCGCCGTTGATCTCGATGATTTGGTCGCCGACCTGGGCGTGCGACAGATAGGGAGAGAGAGAGAGAGAGAGGGAGAGAGACAGAGGGGGTGAGAACGTTGCTTGTATGGTTAACCGAGATATAAGAACCCTGCGCATCCATCTTTCAAAACTCCGATGCGGAGCTGTTTCAGTTGTGGAGTAACTCGTAACACAACCAGCTGCAACTTAAAAAAACAAAACAGAAGAAGACCATGGATGTATTATAAGAACTGGATACCGGACTGGCAATATACCGGCGTGCGGGTTTTCCCCAGTGGCCACTCGTGGTACTGCAGCAAAAAAATAAAAAATACAACGGGCCCTAAAAGCAATAAAGGCCTTTACAACGGCTGACAGGACGACGTTGACCTGATATGCGATTCAAATCTTCCTATTACGCAGATTTTTCAGTTATGGTCTTTTATTCGTTTAAAAAAAAAAAAAAAAAAGTCGTATGTGCTGCTGTGTCTCAGCTCATTCTGATTGGCTGCATCCTGACGTGTCTGTGAGTGACCAGGGGGCAGTGATGTGCTGCCAATGTTGCCGTGCTCAGAGGTGTGTTAGCCCATAGCATTAGCATTAGCCTTTTAGGTCACCGAAAGGAAGCCTTGATCTTTGCACCCGCCTTTCCAAACACCTGCTGTGGGCTCTTTCCCGCATGGATACGGAAAATATGTCCAGCGGGTTGAGGAAGCGTTACCCATGATGCACTACTGCACGGTGCACGCTGCCAGACGATGGATGGCAGGATGGATGGATGGAGGCGGAGCCGGTGATATTCATCTACCGGCCAGACGTCCCTCATCACAAAGTGAGATTAAAAACTTGGCGGTTGTTGTTTTTCGGGAAGGTTTTTAAACTTTTGGCGAAACTTGAGGAAAGAGCGGATCAGAAGTGAGGCTGCCGTTTATTGATCCCAAGGTTCCATTAAAGCTCTTCGACCCGGACAAGGCGAGTGAGGGAGAGAGTGAGAGCGTCGCCCTGCACTGCTTTCCAGAACGTGACGCGCTCCTCCGTAATGAAGCTTGTGCACCAAATCCTGAATTACCGACCGACCGGCCAGCCGACGAGTTTTTGGAAATGATTGATAGAAACGCAATTCTAGACGTCACACACTGTCACATAAATCTCCGGTGGGGAGGGGCGGGGGAGGTGGGGAGGGAGGTGCTTTCACACCTCCGAATCGAGTCGATGTGACGGGTGTGCAAATGGGAGTGTAACAGATTGAACATTAGAGAAGAAGAAGAAGACGAAGAAGAAGAAGAAGAAGAAGAAGAAGAAGAAGAAGAAGAAGAAGAAGAAGAAGTAGAAGAAAAGGCCGTCCCGTTATTCTGGACGGTGATTCACGGAGGATCAATATGGATCTATTATTCATCGTCTGTCCGTGAGTGAGCGAGCTGATGTGATTAATTTTGCCGCCAATTTCCACCCGTCGCTCGGCCGCATTAGGCTGCGCGGATGATGATGAATACCAATTACAAGCTCCCTCCCTTTCTCTTTTTTTAAATTAAAAAAGCGCTTTTTTTCCCGCAGAAGAACAACCTCCCTCCCTCCCTCTAGACTGATGGAAAGAACAGGGAGGATTCTGGGAGATTTTTTTCAGAAGGGGGAGAAATAGAAAAAAAAATCCACGGCTCCCAATTACACGAACAAACGGCCGAGTTGGGAGAGCCGGCAGGCGTCAGGTGTCGTCTGTGAGGAGCGGAGAGGCCAGACGGTCGGCTCATTAATCTCCACCTCTTCAGAAGAAGAAGAAGAAGAAGAAGGAGAAGAAGAAGAAGCAGCTTCTTTTGAGCTTTAACAGGAGGTGAGCCGGAAGCCGCCCACGCACCACTCGCCCATTTAGGGAAGCTTTGAAAGTGACAGAGGCGATTAAACGCGGGCGGGCGATCAACAACCAATCGGACGCCCGGCTTCTTAACTTCCCGAGAGAGGGAGCTCGTTAGATGAGGCGGGCGCTCCAATTTTGTGACATCACATGGTGAGAGAGAGAACTCCTTGCAGCAGTGTCGTTATTTTTCCTCCAAAACATCATTTTCTGTCCCCCCTCTTTGAATTATTATCCGCGGCAGCTTCCTGCGGCCTCGCCGGGAGCAAGAAGCGAAGAGGTGAAGATGTGAACAACACGGCTGCTGCTCCACGAGGTACTTTACAACACGGTAATCGTAATCTCCAGCACCTCTATTAGTTCCCGCCGGCAGTGTTTTGCATATTGACACTATCAGTGTTTCTTTTACAGGGAGAATCCTTCTCGCTGGCCTCCTGCTGCGGGGCGTCCGCACAAATTATCTCCGGCAGGGTCAGCGGCTCCACACGTGGAGCTCCAGAAGGAGGTGGCAGGAGAGCGAGACAAACGAATAAAGCGGCGTCGAGACGGCGCACTTACGACACAATTTGTCACAAGTTTGAGGAAAATATGTGATTTTTTGGGCTTTTCATGTCTGTGACACACAGGTAGCCCCTGGCGAAAAGCGTTTCAGTGCAAATTAAACTGGCTCCATCATTCGTCTTTATCAAAAATCAAGGGGAAGCAGAGAGTTGAGGTGGTGGAGGAGGAGCAGGAGGGGTAATCAAACTTAGGAAAAAAAAAAATCTTTCACTGTTTCTTAAAACGCTGTGGAAAGTCAGTCAACTTCCCCGAGAAGGAAAAAAGTCTATTCTTTACATTTTCTGGAGATCGCCCCTGTGTGACATCACAAAGGGCGCAGATTCCTCACCCATGCCTTAGTAACTGCGCCCTGACCCAGGCACTTTTTCTTTGTATGAGGAAGCTGTAAACAGCAGGCTAAACACAATGCTTCCATTGGAATCTTCTTGGATTGTTAACCACATGAAGCAACTCAATGAGGAGTCTGTGATGAAAAACTGTGACCCGGACACAGGACCTTTGACATTTTCTGTTAAAAGTGATGACATCATCAGGAGCGGCGGCGGGGGCGAACGTACCCTCATCCTGCCGTTGCGGACGGCCGGCCCGTCCTCCGCCAGCCGCAGGACGAACAGGTCCATCTTGTACTCCCGCCCGCCGCGGATGCTGAAGCCGAAGCCTTTGACACTCTTCTCCAGCTCCACGGTGAAGAAGTCAAAGTCCTGCGTGAGCTGAGGCAGCAACACACATCACACAATCACGTGATTAGATTCGTCAGAGGAAAAAATTAAAAACAAAAACAACAAAAAATGAAAACGCAGCAGAAAATCAGAGTCTGGGGGAGAAAACGCAAGCTAAACACAAGGCGGGGGCAGATTGTGTAGTAGTACACTGCGTTTCAAAGTAAACACGCGAGCTGCCGGGGAGGAGAATCGTAAATATTTGAAACATTCAGATGCGTCGACAGCGCAGGAAACACACACAGGAACAAAGAGGCCTGGCGGCATCTTTACAATCACTGTCAAATCTGTTCTGACGGGTCTGACGCAGCAGAAATTCTTCCGAGCGGAAAACTGTTTTCTCTGCATCGGCTCTCGTTCACCAGCAGCTCCGCCTCCGCAAACATAAAGATGTTTTAGGTACTGTCAAGTTTCTCAATATCGCTTCAATTTGGAGACTCGAAAGGTCAAGTTAATATATTATTTGTGTTGAAATTGGGCCATTTTTCTATTTTTCAAGTTGCTTAAGAAAACAGATGAGCTTACGTCTCATTGGCTGATTGTGGCAGCTTGACCCCCACCCTCTACAGTGGGTGTGTTTTATCGTTAACAGGTCACCAGGATGCGCTGAAGCTAGAGGGAGCTGCTGTGAACTGTTTCGCATCACAACGATTCGCCATGTTGAACTGCTTGCTAATGGCTAGCATTAGCATTGCTGCAATGCTACAGGGAATAAACAGGAAGTAAACGCAACGATTAGGTTAAGTTAAGGGAATAAGCTGTCTGAGGCAGCGTGACAGTAGCTGGTAAACGACCAATCAGATGCAAGCTGAGCAGGAAGAGGCAGAAACATGCAGATTTTTTTTCTAATTATCAATTTCTTAGGTCATCAAAAAATACCTTGTAGAATTGAAAAATCTGCAATTAGATTTTATTTTACCAGCTGAAAAAAAATTAAAATCAAACAACAGTTTTTTAGAAATTAAACTCCACTCCTGTCGCGGGCCGACAGGAGTGGAGCAGCCTCACCTGAACCGGAGGCATGCGGTATTCTGGGATGGCGAACTGCCGGGCGTCGCTCGCCAGCTGCCGGTAGTCCAGCAGCGGCGGGTGTCTGTAGTCCAGCGTGGGCGGCTGCCTGTAGTCAGCCACCGGGGGGTGCCGGTAGTCCACCGGCGGCTGGCGGTAATCGGTGAACGGCGGCTGCCGGATGTCCGGTTTGACGTCCTGCCGGGCCTTGACCTCTGACCTGTAGCTGGTAGGAACCAATCAGAGGCTTTTTTTAATCATCTTTTTAAATTGTGCCTTTTCTTTCTTTCAGATAAAAACGGCAACAACTTTTTTCGGACAAACAAGACTCGGGCAAGGAAATTAAAAAAATAAAAGTTTTGACAGAAAGCAGGGGGTGTCGCCCGGCTGGCGGCGTCAGGATTAGCCGAGCGTGCCGAGCAGGAGTGGGAGAGAGGGAGAGAGGGAGAGAGAGAGAGAGAGAGAGAGAGAGAGAGAGAGAGAGAGAGAGAGAGAGAGGATGGTGTCGGACATTTTTGGGGACCCTCTGCTTCTCGGTAAAAAATTCAGCAGCTCTCTATTAAAGCAGCAATTTGGGTAAATAATTCAGCAGTCCATAAGAGTTAAGTGATGTTATACAACTAAAATGTGGGGAGACGGAGACAGAGTGTGAGAGGCGCGAAGAGATAGTGGAGGGAGTGATTTAGAGGGAGTGAAAAAAAGAGAATTAGAAAAGAGAAAAGGGAAGATTGACGGCGGTGAAAGAAAGAGGACGAGCGTGAAGGAGTGAGTGGTGCCGTGACTCACTCACTCGTACCTGTTTTCCCTCAGACAAACACAGTGCTGCCCCGGGGACAGATAGAGGGCTCGTCTATAAAAAAATGCTTCACGGCGTCAGACATAAAAAATAATAATAACAAAAAACAGAAAACAGAAAACAGAAAAACAAGATTTCATGTTGTAACAGCTTTCTGCTGCCGCAGCGTGAGGCTGCGTTTTGGCTCCGCCTACCTGCTCTCGTGGCCGTAGCTCTGTGCCGGCGGCGGCGGTGGAGCTGGCGGTGGCTGGGAGGCGGGGCTGTGGTGGGGGGCAGGGCTGTGGTGGGGGGCGGGGCTCTGGTGAGGGGCGGGCTGAGTCAGCGCCGCCCCTCCTTCCGATGGCGCCGAGACGGGCTGCGTCTTGGGGCTGCGCTGCTGCGCCAGGGGGCTCTGCTTCTCCGAGCTGGGGCCCGACGGCGGGTTGCTGACCTCTGAGGCGGGGGGGAGGAGGAGCAAAATGAAACAAAGCAGTGTGGGAAATCTGATTAGCGAAAAGTCCTTTTAAGGTCTTCTCATTGGGCTGAATAAAATAAAACATTTTTTTCTATTTTAAACGATGATTAAAAATGGATGAATGGCTTCCGGAGAGCCGTTTACATCGTCCGCTGACAAACCAGCAGGGATGTCACGGCTCGTGCCTCGCGCAGTTGCTAAAACGCCTCGCAGCAAAACGCTGCACCAAATCAGCTTCATTAAATTGATAAATTCACTCGACCAATGTTTTATCATAACAATAATAATCTGTCCTTCCTGTTCGGGCGTCGCTTCCTCCACTTGCTCCACTTATAAGCAGGAAAATGTGGCGCTAAACAGCACGCAGTTCTGGAAAACGGCCACAAGGGGCACTGCTGACCCCGAGCCAGCCAGGTGGTTTGACAGAAGTCCATAAATCCTTGGTCTCAAACTCTGGCCCGCAGTGTAATTATATTTGGGCTGTGAGGCAATACAAAATCACTACTAGAGTTAGCAGCCTGCCGGTATTATACAACACATGTACACATAACACTACAATACTACAATTCCCAGAATGCTCTGCTGGTGTTTTGGTGCGTCAATCAGTTAATTGAAGGATATTATTGTGTTTACTTAATTGGTTTATTGTTGTAATTTTATTTTAAATGTATTATTAACACATGGAAACATGTTCGCGTTTAATGTAAATCAGAAGGCGGCAAACAAGAAGAGCCATACGATTTTAATTTAAAGTTAATTTATTTTGATGAGTATTTTTTTATTTGAAATGGAATTTTGCGTGTGTGCAATATTACGTTTTTTAAGTTTATATATTAAACTTTACTTGTTCCAAATTCAGGTTGAAGCAAAACTTGCTTGGGTCCATATGAAAAGGTTCGCTGTTATTTCTGGAGGAGGATTTTTTCAATAAAAATCAATGTTGGCCTGCGACTTCGTTCAAGTTTTAAATATTGGCCCCACTGTCTGTTTGAGTCTGACACCCCTGCTTTAAATGAACTATTTGCATAACAAACACCGACATTATGGAGTTGAGGCGGCCGCTCTAATACAGCATCAGCAGGCAAAAGAATCTGCAAGGTCTGCAAAAACTCCTTTCACGACTTCCGTCCTGATGCAGGAAAATCGACCGGTGGCGGCCGGCAGTGGCGGCGGCGGCGGCAGCGGAAGTGGCAGCGGCTCACCCTCCTGTGGGATGATCCTCAGGGTGACGCTCAGGCCGGCGTCCTTGATCAGCTTGACGATGTCGGCGTGCGGCATGCTGACGATGGACTGGCTGTTGACGGCCAGGATGCGGTCGCCCACCTTCAGCCGGCCGCAGCGGTCGGCCGGGCTGCCTTCGATGATGCGGCCGATTTTGTGGGGCACAGCTGGAAAAAAAAAAGAAAAAAGAAAACAAAAGAAATGTTGCAGGTAAAAACACTAATGACACTTGAGCGCCTGTCCCGCACGGCACTCAACTGTTGGCGGCAGCGGCCTCGGGCCGGTTGAGCGAGCTGATGATGACGAATCCGAAGCCTTCGCTCTCCTTGCGGTTGATGATGACGTCGCTCGGCTGCGAGTTAGTGGCGGCGGCGGCGCAGTTGGCCGCCTGGCTGTTGGTGGCGCTGTTGGCGTAGGTGAAGTCGCTTCGGGGGGAGCTGTGCTGCGTGGACACCGAGCCCGAGCTGCGGCCGTTCTCGGGGCACGACTCGCCTGCAGGGGGCGACAGAGAGCAAATAATCGTGCAAACTTATCAATCCCTGCTAGCTTCACAGTGAATCGATATAAAAGCTGGACTTTTGAATTGTAATTCATTCTAATTAGTCCAACACGGAAAGGACAAAAATGAGCTGTACTGCAGTCCACCACCAGAGGGTGGTTAAAAAAAATAAAGGTTTTGCCTCCATTATTACATAGGCAAGTTCAATGTTGTGCACAAAGATCAGTGTTGCTAATTAGCAATCACACATACACCACTTTTGCCAACAGTAAGGACAAACTTTGACTTTGAAGGATGTGTTTAAAAAAAAAACTCTTGCCCAGTTACTCTGGATTTATCGCATTCAAAGACACCAATCAGATTTTTCCACTACTAATTTTAGCTCACTAAACTGGCAAAGTTGTTGTCCAGTGAGGAAAATCCTTTGTTGCTGTTCAGCATTTCACGCAAACCAGGGACGCTAACCTCAAACCCACATTTAGAGAAAAAAAAATCAAACGTCCCTTTAAGTGGTTGGAAAGACAACGAACAGGGTGAGCAAACTGCCTTAAATGTGGTTCTGCCAAGGTTCAGGAAGGATCTGTGCAGGTTTCGACACCTCGCAAAGCGCAGCACCGGTGGGAGTCAGACAATTAGGACGGAAGCAGAAGAGGCCGCCGGTGAGTCAGGCGGCGAGGAGGAACTGACAGAGCAGGCGGGACAGAGTGGGATGAAGTGGACGGGTGAAAAGAGTGTGTGATCTGCACGGCGTGAGTGTGTGTTGGTCAGGAGAGGAGGCGGTTATAATGAGAGTGGGGACCTCACGGGAGAGAAGCGGCGCCCCTGAGCTACGGACTGAAAGGCGAAAGGAACCTGAAGGACGACTTGAGAGAGTGAGAGCGAGTGCTGGCACAGAGCAGACGGCAGGTGGAATCCTGGGGACATGGCAGGAAGTAGGAGGTAGTGACTACAGAAGGAGGATGAAAGAAGAAGAAGAAGAAGTGGAAGAAGGAGAAGCTGAAGCCCTTTCGGAGTGTGGAGCAGGACCGACCTCGAACCGCAGCCAATCAGAATCCAAGCTGAACAAGGTTGTCCACCCCAGGAAGCCTGCAGAGCTCTGTTTGTTCCTCTTTCATTTTATTAAAAGGACCACATTTAAAACAGTCTGGCCACTAGGTGTCGTAGTTTCACCACAAAACACAGTGAGTCGCTGCACCTCCTCACCAGCAGCCACTGTTCATGACTTACAGGAGCAAGTCTGACTTTCTGGATTCCTACAAAAGTGAAAAACCTTCTCTGTCAGAAGCTTGACAAGACGGATGAGCCAGACTTAGATAAGATAAGATAAGAGTTATAAGGTTTATTATCATTGCACCCAATCATCCAACAAGATTGGTCAATTATCAATGCACTTTAAATTACTAAGGAGGGGAAATCGGGTTCATAAATGATAGTAAAAACAAAAATGATTAATTAATAGTGAAAAAAGTAAAAAAAAAACAGTAATAGCACAGACCGCTCCTTTGCATTAAAACATTAAAGATTACATTAACATTAAAGACGGACATTACAGACTGAACAATCAAGGAATCCTCCCCTTTTACACTACGTGTCACTACCTCATGTGCGATGTTTGTTTAACCATACCAAGTCAAACCCTTTTTCACTATTCTTTATTTAATGTAATTATGCATTGTGTATTTAGGAGTGTAGCCTTATGCACCGTTTGCACCTTTGCCATACAGGCATTTTGTTATGTATTTTTAAGTCTATCTTTACACTGACTCGGGGAAACGCACAAGAACTCCAATGTACCTGTTTTAACCTGTTTATAACTTGTACACAGGGCAATAAATCTCTATTGTATTCTATTTGAAAAGCCCACGGGCCCATGCAGGGCCTCACGTCTCTTCCGACGGTTAACAGGCGGAGCCGACGGTGTGCGAGCCGCCCTCACCTGCCGCCTGCAGCCTCCTCCGCACCACCAGGTTGACCTGGCCGTTGCGCGCCGCCCCGTGCATCAGGTCGATGACGTATCTGTGCGGCTTCCCCACCACCGGGATCCCGTCCACCAGCAGCAGCTCGTCGCCGGGCCGCAGCCGCCCGTCCAGGTCGGCCGGGCTCTTCTCGATGATGGCACCGATCAGGATCTGTTGGGCGAGATGACGAGACGGCCGTTAAGGACTTTCGTCTCTTCAGGTGGTGTGTGTGTGTGTGTGTGTGTGTGTGTGTGTGTGTGTGTGTGTGTGTGTGTCATGCAGTGCAGTTTGTTAAAGTAAAGGTCCTGGGTGTAAAATTTTAAAGGAAGCTGTCAACCGTTCAAAGGGTAGGAAATCCAAATGAATTTTATTGTACTGCAGGTTTACACTTTTATGAATGTATTTATGGGCAGTATGTTAAGCTTTTACCAACACAAAAATCATAAATCAGGCCAGATTTTACACACTGGACCTTGAAAGAGGTTGTTATTGTGAAGTTGTTCTGGTATTAGGCAGCAGCACTCTCTCAGGGGGTCAAAGGTCAGGTGTGTGCACAGTGTATGTGTGGTTTGGGGTTAGAGAGGAAGAAGATGACAGGGTTCCACGCCCATCGCCATACGAGCCTTCTCACGCGTCTCCGGACTCACGGGCTGCCCCGCCTCGTCCCCGCCCAGCACCCTGAAGCCGAAGCCGGACTTCTGCCTGCGCAGGTTCACCTCCATGTCCTGGTACTCGGCTCCTGAGGGGGGGGGCGACAAGACCAATGAGAGGCACAGCTTGTGCGGCGACGCAGGGTTCTCTCCCGCTACCCAGGTTCTTACCCGAGGAGTCGGTCTGGAACACGGACCGCGGCTGGGCCGGCTCTGGAGATGGAAACAGAAGGAAAAGAACACACGGATAAACAACAAACACGAGACTCGCGAGCAAACAGGCAGGACTCCAGCGCCCGATAAAGGACGAGTAGGAGTGCCTCAAGAGTTTCAGCATCGTACCATAAAAGTCAGGAAGTGCTTACGGCGTGAAACACAGCCGTGTTTACGGCGCGAGGCAGCGGACGAGATCACTGATCTGCGATCAGCGACGCCATGTGCAAGAACCGGGTGGATGAACTCAGCAGGAGAGGAAAAATAAATGTATGGCTGCGGATGAAAAATTGATCTGCATCGCAACGAAGGTTCCACCCGATAAAAACCGGGGATGCAGACGAAGAGGAGAAGCCAAGCACAGAAACGAATGCTCGAAATATTAGAAAACCTTTGTTTATTTTAAAATGCCAGACGTGTTGTTTGCCCCCTGGTGGGCGACTACCCTCAACATGAGAAAACCTTGAGAGAGTTATGAGGAAAAATGTGTAGGACAAAAAAAAATAATGCATGAAAGGATGAACATGGCAATTTATCACCGATCTTTCTTTGGAACAGCGACAACATTTGGAGAAAAAAACTTTTTTTTCCTTACTTACCTTTAATGCTATAAAAACCATGCAGACAGCTTCAGTTTGGTTCTTGCCTGCTTTTTTTTTTTTTTTTTTTTAAACAGAGTAAAAAAAACGATTGATGATGATTAAAAATAAACTATAAAAAAATTAATAAATTGCTTGTTTTGCTTTGCCAAAACCAGCAGGAGCCCGAGGGAGAGAGATAAGCTGTTTGCTGCAGGTCAAGAGACTTTGTTTGGATAATTAATGATGCACAGCAGCTCCCCGGGGCTTTTGGAATAGAAAATAAATAAAATACATAAAACTGTGTATTTTTTTTTTTTAAAGAAAGATGGTACACAGTGGGACTTTTAAACTGACCAGCCTTCCATCAAGCCTGTTTAACACCGGTGCTCTGAGAGCGAAGCGGCATTAGCTTCCACAGCTCCAGCAATGACCCTTGGGTTGTGATCTTGCCAAAAAACAAAAAATGAAAAAGAAAGACAGAAAAAGGTCACGACCTGCTTCACCAACACCAACAAGCCGGGGCTCCGACTGCAGACCTGACGCTGGAAATTTCCCCGAGCTGCGAGGCGGCGTGAGCGGCGACGGACAGGAAGCACTCTGAGGAGGAGGAGGAGGAGGCCGTCTGACAGCCTCGCCCACCTCCACGACAGGTGTCTCAGGTGGAGGAAAGACGAGCGGAACGATCGCACGTTGACAAGGCAGAAAGAGAGAGAGGAGGGGAGGAGCGAGAGAGAGAGAGAGAGGGTTCTCCCCCAGAAGTAGACAAGGAAACAAACGAGTTCAACTCATTTACGGGCCAAAATCTGAAGGACCATGAGGTGTGTCATGTGACACCTCCGCAAGACCTCTGAGGGTCTTCACCTCGGTCCCCCAGAGGAACCAGGAACCAGGAACCGGCCTGGAAACACCCGACGGCCGACAAACAAGCTGTTTTAAAAAGACCAGACTTGATTTCGGGATGTTATAAAAAGGACAATTATGTCGGAAAAAAACAAAAACAACAAAACTACCCGATTTTATTAAGTGCTGACAAATAACTGGAGCTCCTACAGTTTGCTTTTTCGCGCTCCATGCGCTTCAGCCGCTGCGGACATTAATACGCTCTCTGTTTTTTCCTTTTTCCTTCACAAATCTGCTGAGCCTCCATCACGCAATTAAAAAGTCACACATGGCTGCTGTGGGTGCAACAACATTTAGAGGACAGCAGCAAGTCTCAGGCTGAGGAATTAAGAGGAATCAGCAGGATGTGAAGGCAAGTGAATTATTTCGTGAAATACGAAGAGCACAAATACTATTAAAGAACACAATATAAGCCCCGATGTCACTACTGTCTGAACTGCATCAAATGCTGAGGACACAAATCGACTTCTGCTGCATCCTGAAGGTATGACAACAAGGAAAAAAACATTTATTGATGTGTTCGCCCTCGAAAATATTGGCCCAGACAGAAACAGAGGTTCTTTATTTCCACCAGCGATGTGTTTGAGTGTCTGCCTGGGCATTTCTTTTTACTTATTCAGCTTAAAAATATGAGCTGGGTTTTCCGGCGTTTGTCTTTCTACTTACGCCTACTCTCATAGATAGCCCTGGACTTCTCGTAAAGGTCAAAGGGGTCGGGCTTGGCCAGGGCCTCGGAGGCTGAGTCTGGGACCGAGGCCCTGTGCAGGTGGTGTTGGTGGTGGTGGTGGGTTGGGTAGGGGGCGCTGTAGGGGATAACGGGGGCCGAGAGGCTGGTCTGAGAGGGGCTGCCGGGGCCCTGCTGGCTGCACTCCCACTGCTCCAGCACCTGTGGAGCACAGCGGTGGGAGGAGGAGGAGGAGGAGGGGGAGGAGGGAGGAGGAAGAGGGGGTCAATATTTCTTCACGGCCTCCCGAGGCTCCACTGCTGCCACGATAAACAGGAAGCGATCCCAGCCGCAGCGCTCCTCCTGTCAGAGCCACAGCCTGCACCGCACACCCACGTCTGAGATTCAAATCTGCCCATTTTCAAACTTGCGGGTTGTGACCTCACAGACCGAATCGGGACTCTGGCACGCTGATCGATCGATCAATTGATCGATTTTTTCCAACACTTCCTGGCTGCATGCCTGCTTGTAGACATTCAGTCAGTCTAGCGCTGTAACTCTGAGGCCATGCAGCTAATTTGTTGAAACGAGACTTGGCACGAAATTAAACAAAATTTGCTGCTTTCAACATAAAAAAAACAACGTTATCTTATAATTTGCTGTATGAACTCACTTTTATAATACACAACATTTAAGGGGCTCCTGGGCCAAATATGCGAGCGCTGGCTGTCGATGCTAACCGGAGGAGTTTCGGCGTCTGGGAGGAACAAACGATCGATTCTGAGGCTTTGGGACGGACAGAAGCCAGATGGTTAGTGATGTTAGTGGGCAACACAAACAGTTGTTGACTGGTAGACGGCGGAGAGCAGAGAGGAAAACACACACAGAGAAAAGATGGAGGAGAAATGTGCTATCTCTCGCTCTTTGGCTTATGTTTTTATTGAACGATTGCACACGCCGCTGCTTCTGACGCTCGGCTCCGAGTTGTTGCAATCTTTTTTTGGTGCCGCAATTGCAGACGGCTCATCATCCCGCCTGATAACATTCGCCGCGACTCCAGAGGCTTTGACGACAGCGGTCAGTCAGAGCGGCGGCCTGCGTGCGGTGGGCTTCAGCGGCGGCGTGACGCTAAGCAGACGGCCACGAGTGCGAGCGAAGGGTCGGGGACGAGACGTCGGCGTCAGCGTCATTTTCTGCCCTTTCTTTCCCCCTGTGCCCGAGAAACAGCTTTTCGAGCTGAGGACGTCTGAGGACGTCGCCAAGGATTAAACCTCCGCGTCCTCAACTCGCTTTCACTCCGTCTGCCGCCGTTTTAATGAAGTCGGCCGGGTGTAATCTAGCTGGCCGGAGGAGGTCACATGACGTCGGGCACCGCACAAATGAGGCTCAGGCAGCCTATCAGACGACCAACCCCCCCGACTCCCAAACAATGTCTACCAACAATCAAATCTGCTCCCAAGAAACTCGTTACTCGTTCTGCTGCCTCGGAAAAAGCATGAACTCAGCCCTTTGTGACATCACAAACAGCACTCACACCTCCCGAAACCAGCTGAGTAGGTTGTGTGCCGTGCGAGTGAAACACTCGCTGCAGTCTGGCGTGGAAATTAAAGATGTGGAAATGGGACCTTGAAGCAGCTGCTGCTGGCTGCAGCGTCAGACAGGTGTGACTGACAAATCTCACTAAGCTGCTGGAGGCGGAGCTCTGGCTCCACTGCAGGTCTGAAGTCACCATGAAAAAAAAAGAAAAAAGGAAAAACCCAAAGCCCTTTTTCTTGCCTGATTTCTTCACATTTTCGCTCTGTGAGGCTGAACAAATCTTCCTGCAACAAATGAGTCCCAATTGAACTGAGGCTGAACTCTGCTGTGTGTGTGCGTGAGTGAGTGAGTGTCTGGGGTTGGGGGCTGGGGGGTTCAGGAGTTGGACTGATGATTGGAGACGACAGAGGGAGGGAGCAACGTCGCCATCGTGACTTGCAAAGCTTAATTTCTCTGAAAAAACGATTAGTCCTGGCGGTGGCAGCGGCGGTGGCGGCAGCGGCGGCGGCAGCGACAACGACGAGGGGAGTCCGATGTGAGAGAACTTTTGCTGGGCAAAGTCTCTAAAAGCTGGAGATTTAACCAGCTACGCTCTTTAAAGCGCCAACCTCAATGTTTATGGCTCAGGGGATCGTCTTCAGATGCCTTTTATGGCCACACGGGGCAGCGTGACGGCGTCTGCCACCTTCCTTTAAAGCTCCCATGAATACGAACTTGACTTTGGCATCGTTTTCCAGCAGTAAACGCTAGAACTCCTCGACTGCTCGACAGGATGTGTGTGTGTGCTGGAACACACTCCCTTAGTGACATCACAAAAGGCTTTCTGTTCCAGTTTCCTGGCAAATAGTTTTACCAGCTCAACCTTCTCGGAGGAAGGCTGCAAACAGAGGGCTAAATTAGATCACGGCAAACAAAATACGCGGTTGGCGTTTTCGGACAATTAATCTTGCTGAGGCGGTTGACTGGAGCCCCGGGGGACGGAAATGAAAGATCTCAGAAAGTCCCAAAGACGCTTAAAGAATGTGCTGCTACTTGGAATCAGCGCTCCTCAAAGTGTTGCTGACAAGTGTTTGAGCCACACCGAGGGCCAGGGGTGGAGGGAGGGGTCGCCGCCGCCTAAAAATCTTAATGTTGAAAGTGACAAAGGGAGGAGCCGGGCGGCTTCATCGGTGGCAGGAGAGAAAGTGCAGAAGAGACGACGGCGGCGAGCGAAACTGCACCCGGGCCGAGCCAAAGCAGTTCGAGGCGATGCTCTGCAGCTCCGGCATTATTCAACGAGGCCTGTGTGTGTGTGTGTGTGTGTGTGTGTGTGTGTGTGTGTGTGTGTGTGTGTGTGTGTGTGTGTGTGTGTGTGTGTGCGCGCGCTCGGACAACCTTGCAGGCACCGAGTCGGCCGGTGAATTAGTTCTGACCCGCAGGATCAAGAGTGCGGTGACGTCGCGACGACCTCATTTATCCACCTCCAATAAAGGCCGAGAGGGAGCCAAGGTGTTATTAAAGCTCGGCATGAGGAGCGAGTGAGTCATCAGGAGGTGTTAGTAAGAGGAGAAGGTGCAGAAGCAGGAGCAGGAGCAGGAGGAGGAGGAAGTGCGTGTAACAAGGCGGGTCAGCACAGAGAGGACTCGGTGCTGCCGCCGCAGCAGCAGCAGCGAATAAAAGCGGAAATCTAGTGATTGACAGAAGAGGAGGTGGAAGACGGAAAAAAACAAAACTGGAAGGTCACCGGTGACGTTACCTGCTTCGCCGTCTTCCACGGTGAATAGTGACCTGCAACGTTGAGAGAAAAGCAAAAAAAAACAAAACAAAACAGGGCGATGAACTTAAAGTCGTACGCGAGTTGCAACAGCTGAAGCTGCTGGGGTGAAGGTCGAACAGGACCGACGGAGGAAAAGACAAATTAGAAAAAAACCCCACAAAGAAACAAAGCATGTGAGTTGAAACCGCGGACAGGTCGAGAGAGGCAGGAATCATCAAAAGAGGATAGAAACTTATCATATTTTCAAATGATTTTTTGTAATTTTTTTTTTTTTTTAAAGAAGAAATGTTGTGAAACTGCATCAATTATTTCTTTTATCGCCACCAGAGGGCAGAGTTTGCAGCAGGTATTGCCAACTTAATGTCACAACAGTTAACGCACACATTCTCCCGAGTCGGCTAACTCGCTGGCTAGTTAGCTACCTAGCCCAGAGGTCCGACGGGCTCAATTCAAGTTCCGGTTCTGACAGTCCAGAACAGCACCTCTGGGTCAGGCTGAGCCTTAAACGCTTCTCCTCTACCTTCCGCTAAATTAAAACCTCCTCGTCCTCGTACAGCAGAAACCAAAAAAAAGAAAGAAAGACAAGAATGAAAAGTTAATCTAATCGATATTGAACAAGTTCTATGAGGGAGAGCCTGAGAACCGGTCCATCATCCATCATTGTCTCTAATGTGATCGCATCCCAGGTTTCACGACCGCCGCTGCTTTTTCTCTGTCTGGCTGTTTTGTGTCTCAGATGAAGGGAAAGAGGAGGTGGTAGGGTTATTTTTTATTTTTTTTAAAGAAAAATTCTTTGGGTAAGTGCTTTTCAAAGCCGTTCGTGCTTGTGACGCGGCAGCTTCGAGGTAAAGGGCAGGCGTTTTGCTTCGCCATCCCCGCCCCGCTCTTCACGCAGTGACCTTTAAAAAGGTGCGCTGCGCATTTCTCCCTGTTTACGACGGCGGTTTCGAGCTCGACAGCCCCCCAAAACATTTTCGTCTCGGAGCGGGAGGAAGATAAAAAAGAATGCAACAGTCTGAAAGTCTGTAATGAAAGAAAGAAAGAAAGAAAGAAAGAAAGAAAGAAAGAAAGAAAGAAAGTAAGAAAGAAGAAAAGGCTCTGCAGTATTGTTTCTACATCCAAATTGAGTGGCATGCTGGGAAAAAAACCTAAAATAAAAGGTTGCCTGCTCCATCCTGCTGATTCAAATCCTGCCTTTTCTGTGCTTCCAGGCGCCGCCGCGCTGGCTTCCCCCTCGGAGCTGCTGCAGGAACTGTGAGGGGCGACTCATTATGCACCGTCTCTAGCAGTGCAGGCCTGGACAGGCTCCAGTCGCGCGCGCACGCACGCACGCACGCACACACACACAAACACACACACACAGACAAAACCCCCCGAAAGAACAAAAACAAAGCAGCTTATATGAAGCTGTGTGAAGACAGTGAGAGACACAGAGAAGACTTTTTTTTTCCCCCCATCACGGCGACAGGAAGTCGATTAACGAACACGGTGGAAGGACGGAGGAGGAGCTGTCCGTGGTGCTGAAAGCCTTCAGGCTGGACAGCGAACCCGCAAACTCTTGTGTTTATACGCAGCACTGTGGGACTCTCGCACGAGGGGCTAAAGGTGCCGCGTATACACGCAAGAGTTTGCGGGTTCGCTGTCCAGTCTGAAGGCTTTCAGAACTGCAGACAGTGCAAGTTTTAGTTGAAAAACCAATAGAAAATATCTATGTATCTATTTATATCTATCCATCTATGCATGTATCTTATGTTATCCATCCAATATCTGAAAACTGCAAATTGGCAGAACACGCACGCAGTGCAGCAAAGCAAACTTGTGCCTCTGGGGGGATTTAAGGTTGACGTTGTTCAACTCTTTGGCCTCGACTTGCGACTTCTGGCCTTGTCACCCCCTGCAACGGCGCCCTTGGCGGTGGCGTTGCTGGACAGGAAATAGATCCCTGGCGAACTGCTGCTGCTGCTGCTGCTGCTGCTGCTGCTGCTGCTCCAGGTTTTCTTGGTGTGAACACGGCTGCTGGCAGAGGGCCCAACTCATCACTCCACACCTCCCTCCCTCTCTCTTCTGTTTTGTGTGTGTGTGTGTATGTGCGTGCGTGCACACACAATCACACAGACACTTACACACACACACACATGGTGGCGGCGGCGATGCATCACTGTCTAGTTACACACCTTTTCCCAGAGAGGCTGCAGGGGCCTCGCTGAATCAAACCCTGCTGCTGCTGCTGCTACTACAGAGACAGGAGGGTCCTGAGAACACTTGGCGGGCTTGGTTGGCTCTCTCTCGCGGCGCCGGCCGAGCCAGACTGCGGCAAATTGGGGGGAAAGAAACCGAGCGGGTGGATCGTGCTCGCGAGCGTCGGCGGCTAATTACAGGCCCCGGCAGTCTGCTGGCGAGGCTGCAGTGACACAAGCCTGTTAAATGGTGTAGATAGCTGCTAATGAAACTGTCTGGCCTGCACGCATGCACGCACACACACACACACACACACACACACACACACACACACACACACACCTCGACACACACACACAGCACGCACTCACACATATTGATACACGCACGCACACATCAAGACGGGCACACACACACACGCACACATCGATGCAAACTCACACACAAATACTGACGCACACGCACGCACACGTGCACGTACGGGGCATAATAATTATGGGTAATGAGAGTTTGAGCAGCCGTTTATTGGACCAAAAAAAACAAAAACAAAAAAAAAACCTGACTGTCAGCTCAAGTTTGAGGTTAAATACGGCGGTGGCGTCGGGGGATTTGGGGGTAAAGAAACCTCCCAATAGAACAGAGAGATTCAATCCAAACAACAATAAAACACTCAAACGGAAAAAAATAAAACAAACCTTTAAGTGATGTAAACGACCTGCGGCAGATTAGATTAAACGTGTGACGATGCGATAAGATCGCAGCCGTCTGTTGTCTCGCTCACTCACTCACTCACTCACTCACTCACTCACTCACTCACTCACTCACTCTCTCTGTCTCACTCTCTCTGTATAAATTATGAGAGTGCACAGCCGCCAAACTGCCTTAATGAAGAAAGTGATAATAGGTGCGGCGACATGAAAATAAAGCGACAACTCGCTAACTGATCAAATTGTAACGTGTGTGGAAGTTGCGGACTGGAAAACACTGTAACTGTTGAACAATTGGAATCACTGGATCACTGGAAACAGAGGAACCACTGAAACTACTGGAACCACTGGAAAAAAACGAAACCACTGGAACTACTGGAAACCACTAAAACCACTGAAACCACTGAAAACAAACCACTGGACAAACTGAAACCACTGAAACTACTGGAATCACTGGAAATAATTGGAAACACTGCAACCACACCACAAGAATCACTGAAAACCACTTAACCACAGGAACCACTGCAACCAATGGAACCACACCACTAGGCCCTGTTTGCACTTGGTCACTTCTAACTGTTTTGGGGGATTGGATCACGAGAACGGATCTCGAAGCATCTGTTCGAACGTAGGATTAACATGCGTCTCGAGCGTGCCATTTGTGATCGCATTACACTCCCCCCCCCCCCCCCCCGCCGAACCTATGCAAATGCAACATGCGTCATTTCCGTTTTTAACCACTGGGGGCTGTAAAGCGCAAAACCATTTGCCACCAAAGCCGGGAGGTGGGGCGCCGACCAAGTACGTACACGGGAGAGGTGAGTGGAGTAGGCGGTCGTTAATGACGAATGCGTTTTTATGCGATGCGGTATTCGGATGACAAAACGGATTTGGACTGTTTGCATTTGGTTACTTCGTGTGTTTTTTTGCCGAGCGGAATACGAAAAACGCATGAAATGACCAAGTGCAAACAGGGCCCTAGAATCACTGGAAATCATAAAAAAACCCACTGGAAACAGTGGAACAACTGAAACTACTGGAACCACTGCAAGACGAAGACAAACGGCAACATCCTGTCGCGTAAAGGGTAAAGGGTATCTATCTATCTATCTATCTATCTATCTATCTATCTATCTATCTGGGAGATTCACCCAGGAGCGCCGCCGCTGTTTTCGCCGTGTTGCATATGTTGCGGCAGCTGACACGCGGCACCTGCAGCTTGCCGCGTCGCCACTAGACCTGCGCTGGCAGCTGCGACGCCGACACTATCGTCTATCGTACTGAGCGTGATGAGGTGAGAGCTGTTGGCTCCACGAGGATTTAATCATCTTTCATCATCCTGCATAACAGAAGTGTTTTTTTTCAATCTCATTTTATTTTTTGGATCATGGATGTTGTCCAGAGCCTCATAAAAAATAAAGTGGAAGAACTCTATTCAGGTGGAGGGGGTAGGGGAGCGGCTGACCTTTAGCGGGCCCAGTCCCCCCCCCCCCCCGAGGTTTCTGCGGCACCGGGCAGCTGGCGCCGCAGCCGCTGTGTGACGCTACACAACACAAAGAGGCAACGCTACACAACAGCAAAGTGGCGGCGGCGGCAGGTTGGATGCCCGAAGCCACAGCGTGAACACAAAACTCATCATCCGACACCATTCAAGAACTTTCAATCACAAATTTTTTCTTGATTGAGGAAAAATACAAAATCATACGACGACCACAACATCCTGAAACACACCCAGAATGAGCTGCACCTGTACTTCTGGTTCCACTCATCTGTCAATCTCTGCTCGGCGTGAGGGGGCGTAGCTTAAAACCACCTCGTCTTTTGGTGAGAAAGGTCCATGAGAAAAAAGGTTTTTCATCCCTCACTGGTGGATGAGTCACTTTTCCCTCTTTTCCCGACTGTAAAAGCCTCTGCAAGAAATCCGCACCGCGTGCGCCGTGTTGTGAACATCTCAGATTTGTCTCTCTCTCTCTTTCATTCTCTCTCTCTCTCTCTCTCATGCTGCTAATTTGTTCGGCATCTGCTGCGTGAAGGCCTTTTAACAGCCAGGTTGCAGGGTTGGATCTTATCTCTGCTGCTTCCAGATCTGCTTCAAATCCTCAACACGGGCTGAGTCACCGCTGACAGATGCACCACCTCCGCAACTCAATAAGACGGCAAATCCCAGTGTTGTGGGGAACATCACAGCGGGCTCACGCACAACTTATGTTTCCGTCATCGCCGCTGCGTCAGGGAAGAGAAAAAAAGGAAAAAAGGAAAAGAAAGACACGGCAGTGAGTCTCTCCTCTTTTATTCTAGCCATTAGAAGAAACAGGCTGTCTGAAGGTTTCCTGCTCGCTCTCTCTCTTGCTCTCTCTCTCTCTCTCTCTCTCTCTCTCTCTCCCCTCCTCTATCTCACTCGCTCGGCGGGCTACCTGTTGACTCGGCAAATCACACGGCTGAGTGTGACTCACGAAAGGCTGCGGCGTTCGCTTATTATGGTGAGAGGGGGCCGCACATCCTGGAAAACACGGGGCGGAAAAGCACTTCAGCTGCCATTTGCAGCATTTTTCTTTTTTCTTCTTTTTGCATCAGCCCCCAAAAAAATAAATAGAAGGAGAAAGACGGAAAAAATGCTGCTGCTGACACATTCTAATTTCTAGGCATTCATTTACGACAAAGAGAAAAAGGCAAATGTACCACATGTGGTGGGAAAAAACATGGACAGGACAATTTTATACATATATGCATATGTATATATACATATACATATATATATATATATGTATATATATATATATATATATATATATATATATATATATATATATATATATATATATATATATATATATATATATATATATATATATATATATATATATATATATATTATATATATATACACAGTTAGCTGCAATCTTGCACAGCTGCCTGGCCTCAAAATCCTCAAAATAAACCAACAAAGAAGAAGGTGGACAAGATATTCAAGTTTGTGCATACAGGCCACTGGAGTTCACTGGCAAGCTTGGGAGAGGGACGGTGAGTGAATGAACGCTGCAATCTAAAATATGACCACTGGATGGCAGAACCGTGGCACGAATTCTACCACTAAATGGGAGCACTTGAGTCTGTTCAACTAAAAGCACTTTGTCGCACTTAACAAGGATTTTTCCTGCTTGTCTAAATTCTTGCTTGTGTGTGTTGTTGTGTGCCTTTGCTGCTAAATCAACTAGTAGACCTGCAGTAGAAGAAGAAGAAGAAGAAGAAGAAAAAGAAGAAGAAGAAGAAGAAGAAGAAGAAGAAGCCTCTTTCTCACCTGCTCCGCCCCTCTGGACCGCCAGGCACACCTCGTTACCCACGCCGCACTCCTTCAGCAGCTCCACCACCTGGGCGTGCGTGAGCGCCTGCACCGGCTGCTTGTTGACCTCCACGATGAGGTCGCCCTCGCACAGGCCTGGGCAGCCCAGTGGCTCCAGCACCTGCTTGACCCGCTGGCCCGTGGCCGTGTCGGCAATGGTGAAGCCAAAGCCGTCGGCGCCCTTCACCATGCTCAGTGTCAGCAGCTCGGCCTGGGCGGCACCCGACGACGCCATGGAGACGCTGTCGGGGGGCGTGGCCCCGGCGGCGGGCGGCCCCTGCAGCAAGCCATCCAGGTGGGTGTCGCCCGGGCGGGCGGCCAGCAGCGTCTGCTGCTCGGGGCCCGACGGCTCTCCGGTGAAGCGCGCCGTGCGGGACAGGTAGTCCAGGTAGCCGTCGTAGCCTGAGCGGCCGTTGAGCACGACGGGCCGCTGCTCCATGATGCCCAGCGGCGAGAGGATGGCGGCGGCGGCGGTGTTGTTGTTAGCGTTGGCCGCCTCCTCCGGCGGCTCGTAGGGCAGCGGGTAGCCGCGGCACAGTACCAGCGTCACACTCTGGCCGATGGGCACCGACTGGAAGAGCTTGACCACGTCGGCGTGCGTGGTGCCGAGCACGCACACATCGTTGATGTAGACGATGACATCGCCTGCGGAGACAGGAAGTGACAATGGGAAGATCAGACAGGAAGTTCAGACAAGTTTGGGCAGGAAGTTCGGGCGGGATGTTCAGACAGGAAGTTCAGACGGGAAGTTCAGATAGGAAGTTTGGGTGTTAAGCTCAGACCGGAAGTTCAAATAGGAAGTTCAGACAGGAAGTTCAGACACAACGTTTTGGTGGGAAGTTCAGACGGGAAGTTCAAATAGGAAGTTCAGACAGAAAGTTTGGACAGGAAGTTCAGACAGGAAGCTTGGACAGGAAGTTCAGGTAGGAAGTTCGGATAGGAAATTTGGTCGGGAATTTTGGACAGGAAGTTCAGTGTGAGAGTTTAGTTCCTACAGATGCATTGGCCTCTCTCAGAGTTTTATTTACCACCAGACCAGAATAACAAATGTCAGCGGAGATGAAAGCTGGAAATCTCTATCAATGTGAGCTCGGCCAGACACTCCATCAGCTGATCTCCCATCTCTTGCAGGCATAAACTACACACATATATGAAATGCGAGCGTTGAAATAATTTTATCTGCCTTTCATGACAACGAGCAGCTAAAATGTTTGTCCTTTTTAAAGGGCGAAATGTTTTCACTCTGCTCGCAGCAGCTTAGAAAATACACAACAAATAGAAACCTCACAGACCAATTAAACGCTCGCACACAAATGCGCTCTGCACTCTGGCTTTTCATTGTTCTGAGCAAATGACTTAACATAGGCTAACGTGCTAAGTGCAGGGTTTTTTAAAATAAACATATTTTGTTTGAAAACACCACTGAAGCGGCACTACTCTGCACTGTCAAACAGCACATTAGCAGGGCAGAGTGATTGTTGAGAGCAGTGGGTGGAGTCCACACAGATTAGAAGGCAAACCGTGTGCTTATGTGATTGGGCCACGCCCCTCCAATCAGACTCCATTCCATCGTTGTTTATTCTGAAGCGCTTGAAAACTGGCATGGGAAAAAAAAAAGACCCTTGATGATTCACTTGCGTCGGCGCTAGGAATGCAGACTCTGCCCTCCCTCCCGGGACACAAACTGCTTTAAATAGCAGCAGTAAGTTGTTGTCATGCTAGGCTGCGTCGGGGACAAACACTTTCCCAAGTTTTCTGCGGCCGCGCTGACGGAGTGCGATCACGTCTGGAGGCGTGAGGGACTTTTTAATTAATCCGGGTAAACGCCGACGACATTTGCCTCCAGCGCCGTTGTCGGAATCGATAAAGGAGCACGGCGGCAGAAAATAAATGTGGAGGAAAGGGGTGGAGGGTGGCGGGCGTCCTTCCTGGCGACCCCCGCAGACCTTCCCTGCCACCACCAGGTGGGGGTGGTGTCCTCGAGGGCACAGAAATACGTGTTCTAGTATTCGAGCTGCGGGGAGGTCGACCTCTGGTTGACTTTCAGCTGTTTCCAACAGCACCTTCGCTGGAAAGTGTCGCTGAAAGACTGAAAATTCATCAGACCTGGTGAACCTCAGGGCTGTAGTCCCAGACAGCTGCAATGGGTGTATTATAAGAACTGGATACCACTGGCAATATGAAGGTGCGTCAATTTCTACCAGTGGCCACTTGAGGTACTGCGGCAAAAAATGCCACGGGGCCCTTAAAATGGTTGACAGGACGACTGTGTCCTGAAATGAGGTTCATAGCAAATTTTCTATTGCTGATTTTTGAGTCATGGTCTTCTTCAGCTTGAAATCACGGAGTCATACGTGCTGCTGTGCCTCGGCTCGTTCTGATTGGCTGAGTCCTGATGTATCACGGGAGTTACAGCGGCATAGTGTGAAGTCCAACTAAGGCGGAAGTCAAAAGATTTTTTGGTGTACGCGCTGGGTGAGCAACTACGTTCAAATGAATGGGCCACCATGTTGGAGTCTGAGGGCCTGACTGCTGCTGCAGCTAACTAACTAACTAACTAACTAACTAACTAACTGTGCGTAATCGTTGTGATTATCTGTCAAAAGTGGACATATTGTTTCAGCATCTATTGCTGGAAACAATGTTTTGTCATCTTATAAGTTCTACGGATGTTTTGAAAGTTTACACAGAACGTGAACGTCGTCCTTCCGTCGTCCGCGAGACAAAACGCCCCGCCTGTCTCTTTAAATCACTGGCGACCTCCACCGTTAATGGCGCGTTCGCCGCCACCAAGGCCCACGCCACCACACTCTGCCACCTTTGCGTTCCCTCTGTGACATATTTATGTCTGTTTATCAGCGCGATGGGTGCCCCGTTGTGGTAACGAGGTCCCGGTGGCCCTGCCACGACGAGGCCACGCAGCGGTGGCGCTCGCTGTCTGCGGGGCGCTGCCGTTTGTTAGCGACGCAACGAGCCCCTTTTTTGTCGGCGACTGAGCTCAGAGAGTCAAACTGAGGGCGCAGGGCTGCCGTCGTAAATCCAAACAAGTTTCACAACTACTGAACAACTGCGTTTCCATCACCCCCAGAATTGCGCAAAACCTAAATATCGCAATAAAAAACTGATCATGGAAACACCTTAACTTAAAAAAAAAGCTCAAATAGGGCTACAAGGAATTGACGCTCTTATGAGGTGGTTTTTCAGAAGTATCCATATAGAGGTATATCGCAAAAGTGTCATGGAAACACTTTTTTCGCATTTACACATCAGCAGACGTGACGTAGGGGGTCATGTGACCAGTTCTCTTCAAGTGAAAATGGCGCGTTAATGTTTGGACGAAGGAGGAGTACTCAAGGAGAAAAATATAACAACCATTCTTGACAACAATCAGCATTGGATTGCAGATTTATACAAGAAATTTTGTACCTGCATCCTCCTCAAAGTGAGGTCTCGCAGGACGAGATTGAAGGGTAAAATGAATTACGACGCAGGAAACGACAAAGTAAATGGTTACTGATCACCACCTTCTCTCTGGTTCACAATACACTTTATTTCCTTTCGTTAAGTCAAAAGCTTGGCTGCCCTCTAGTGGCTCGGAGGAGTCTTACACAAAAATAGGAAATATGGCTGTTTCAGCGTCTGCAGTGCATTTTATCAGGGTGTCGCGCAAACATTGCAGGCAAGTTCACGTGTCGAGCAGCTGGCCCAAGCACGGTATGTACAACTGTTTTTTAGCTGGAAAACCGCGCAGCCTCGGGCCTCTCACGACTTAAAGCTATTACAGAACGCTGCAATCTCTCGGCTAATACGCCGGCCGCTCTTCTCTGAAAAGTGAAAACACAAAAACAAAAAACAAAGAGGGCCTTGAGCATGTTTTTTTCTGTTCCTGAAGGTCTGGTGTTTCTCTGCAGGGAAAACAAACAAACAGAGGGGTCACAAGGGTGCGATTGGCACCGGTTATCTGGCTGGAATTGAAAATTTCACACCTCTGCAGGCCCTTTTTTTTTTGTTTGTTTTGCTTCTTGTTTGTGTCTTTGCACACAAGAGCGAGAGATCAGTCGAGGACGTGAGCGAGCACTGCCGCTGCAGAAGTAGGGCACAAAGTCTGAGGAGGCGATGCGCTGGCGGAAGGGTGGTAAGGAGGGAGGGAGGGGGGTAGGAAACGGGAGGCAGGACGAGCGGAGACGTGATTGGCGGGTGGGATTCACTGAGGAAGACGCATCCTGGATTTATTAGTCATCAAAGGGTCTATTTCGGAGCGCTGCAGCCAACGTGTTTCACAGACGGCGCCTTGGCGGTATTCCTACGGAGGAAACTGCCTCTTCCGGCTAGTGCTAACGCTAATGCTAACGCCTAACACACCGCTGAGAACTCATGTTGGGTAAGTCAGTAAGTACATAAGTAAGTAATTAAAATGTTCTTTATATAGCACCTTTCATACACAAAATGCTGTTCAAAGTGCTTTCCAATAAAACATAGGAAGAGAAGATAAAACAATCACAACAATACTGGATACTCAGTAGACGAGAGATGCTGCATCCACTGCCTTGACCTTTGACTATGGCGAGTCACTCTCCCAGTCTGTGTGTGTGTGTGTGTATGTGTGTGTGTGTGTGTGCAGCTGTGCCTGTGTGATGCGCTTCCATCCCCCCATGTGACAACAGGAGCAGGAGTGACGGCATCTATAAATTCCCCCTGCATGACTTACAGCAGCAGCAGCAGCAGCAGCAGCGATCCAAATGAACAAAATGACGACAACAACAACCACCCCCCCCACACACACACACACACACACACACACACACACACACACACACACACACACACACACACACAAAAACAGCTGCACACGCAAACCCGAACACAAACGCCTGCAACTAATGTGTGCAATTTCTTCGGCCTGCAACACACCGCCGTTTCAGTGGGATTCCCAGAGATTGGAATCAAAAATGGAACGCTATGCACACAGCTGCAGCAAACGCTGAAGGGGAAAAAAATCCCAAGATTCTCACGAGGCCTTTGAGGACTATTTTTTTTTATTTTTTTTTTTAGGTTCTGTGCCAAGGCTGAGCTACACAATAACCAGATTCCCCTCACGCTGCTGCTGTGCCCGGTATTCCGAACTGCGCGTCGTTTTGTTGAACAACACAAAGGAAAATGCTTTTGTGCACGCCCTGCCGGAGGGCTCACCTGTGGCCATCTTGCCGTCGGCGGCGGCCGGCCCGTCGGGGATGACGCTCTTCACCTGCAGGAACTCGTCGGGCTCGTCGCCCCCGATGATGGTGAAGCCGAAGCCCATGTTGCTCTTCTGGAGCGACGTGGACAGGAAGCTGCCCTTCAGCTGGGTGGGGTCACGCGTGAACAGCGGCTTCTCTGCAAAGGGACGGCCGCACACGCACACGCGCACGCACACGCGCACACACACACACACACACACACACACACACACACACACACACACACACACACACACAGTAAGTCAAATGCTCAGGTCGGGGGATGAGGGGTCAGTTTTTTGCAGCTCTGGAACCTTGGAAGCTGGTGCAGGGCAGTGCTGGCAGGGTGGGCGGGGCCAAGGAGGGGTTTGGGGACGGGGGGTCATGAGGGTGAAGCTTTTGTTTTTTTCCCAGAAAGATGCGGGTGGAGCCGCAGGAAGGGTGGGAGAGGTGGAGGGGGGGTGGCGATCTCAGCTGCAAGGAAAAAAATGAACCAAAAACAACAACAACATCCAGCAGGTTTTTTGGGGGCAGAGGAGGCGTTTCTGCGTAGGCTGACAGATGCAGGCGTGAGGATTCTGACGGACAGGCATTGTCTGGGACCCACGTCCCGCCCTAATGGAACCCACTTCCTGTCCTGTCCCATGCTTGGCTAGAGGAGCGGGAGGTGCGGGGAGCGGTGGCGGTAGAGCAGGTCTTCAGGTCCCCCAGTCAGTTCCCGGAGGCGGAGCCAGGGGGCAGCAAAGGGGCATGCTGTCAATCGAAGGGGGGGAGGAGTCAGTTCCAGGAGGAAGAGGAGGAGGAGGAGGAAGAGCAAGGGGGAGGAGCTTCTGGACAAGTTGGGGCGGAAGCTGAGCGCCCTCCAGTGGCACTGCAGCGACTGGGGCTCTTATTGTATATATCTTACAGTAAAGGGATAACCACGCCCCAAACTCTTTTGATTGGTTCTTCTTCTTTTGGGTCATCTTGCCGATTTCCCGCCGAGAGTGCCACATGTGCCGAGGGGAAATTAATCACCTAGTAGTCATTTACAGTACATCATTTAGAACGATGATTAACACCTGCTGACACAAGCAACCACCTTGGGGGGTTTTGCCAACTTTGTCATAATGCCAAGTTGTCAACACTGCAAGCGGCCTGGAAGTGGAGACTTTGAAAGTCCACTTTTGGAGGTTTGGATTACACATATAAAAGACTATACGTGTAGCTCAAGAAATCTAGCGATATGTATACATATATACATATATATATATATATATATATATATGTATATATATATATATATATATATATATATATATATATATATATATATATATATATATATAATACAATACTATAGCACCTTTCATTCCATGAAATGCAGCTCAAAGTGCTTCAGAGAGTGTAACAGGAAAAAGTACAAATGATTGACAAAGCAGAAATAAACAGTAAAAAGATCCCTTTCAAACTTCACTGTAAGAACAAAACACTTGGCAGACTGTGTGGACATGAAGAACCGCAGTGAAATGTAAAAACCAGACTGAAGAAATGGCTCTGGAGCTGAGCTTCATGTTGTCCCGACGCTACATATTGTTTAAAGTAAACTGTTGCCTCTCGCGCAGATAATCAATATGATTATCCTTCAGCCACCAAAGGTGGCGCACTCGAGGTAGAAGTGAGAGATTTTGTAGCGACCAATCAAAGAAGTTCGGGTGAGTTTGGGGCGTGGCTATCCCCATTTCGTCCTAGGGAAGAAAAAAAAAATCCTGCGTGGTGGAGGGGTGAAACCCCCGCCCCCCCCAAAAAATAGGGCTTGCTTGCGAGCTATCATGCTAACAGCGAGTCCGTGGGGGTGGGGTAGGTGGCAGCCGCGTGAGCCTCCGCTGGTCCCGTCCCTCGTCCTAGCCTACTTACTGACGAGGTGCCACAGGGAGGCGGAGCTACAGACGGGCTGCTCCAGCAGCACAGCGCAGGCGGAGGAGCGCAGTGGCGCCTTCTGGTGGTGGTGGTGGTGGTGGTGGTGGTGTGGACACGCGTTCACCCGCCGGGTCAGCACGCGGCGGAGTGGCGAGACGTTGGCCGAGGAGGAGGTGGCGTAGGCCGCCGCCGCCCTGCGAGCCGGCGCCGGCGAGGAGCGGGAGAGGTCGCACAGACTGTGGCAGCGCTCGGCCAGGGGGGCCACCTGGGCCAGGTGGTGGGAGCGGGGGAGGGTGGCGCAGGGAATGGCGCCCTCCACTGGCCGGTCGAGGGCGGAGGAAGAGGTGGGAAGAGGAGGAGGAGAGGGAGGGAGAAGAGAGAGAGCCTCACTGGAGCGACTCAGAGGCGCCGCGGTGCAACTTTACGGACAAAGACAAACCTCGGCGTCGGCCGTCCGCGCCGACCTTTGACCTTTTGGCCTTTTTAGCTCTGCGCTGCTGAGGCTGGAATCAGGCGACAACACAAGCAGCGTTAAACAGACAGCCACCGAGTGCCACGGCGGAACACAAGAGGCCGCCCCCACAACGGTGGAGCCAGGGGGGGAGGGGTTCATCGCCCCCTAGTGGCGGGAGGCAGAAACTCCTGCAACATAGATATTTGCTTTAAAGTAAAAACCTAATTAAAACTGTTTCACAGAGATTGGAAACTTAAAATGTAATATTATTAATTAAAATTTTACCATTTATTTTATTTATTAGTTAAATTTTACCTAAATTTTTTATGGTGCGTGATATTTTGACTCACTTTTTAAACTTTAAACACTTTTTAAATGTGCTGTGTCGATAATTTGGATTTGAACTGAATCAATTTTAATTTCATAATTGTTTTTTTTTTTTTTAATATCCTGAACTCCAGTGTGCATGAATATTTAGCCCTCTGTCTACAGCCTTGTGTGAAAAAAATCCAACCCCCCGCCCAAAAAAAAAAAAAAAACTAAACAGAAACGCGATGAGGAGGTCTCCGAGGGCAGAATCAAAGCTTGTCCGGGTATCAGACTTTGGTGCCCCCTTGTGACATCACAATGGGAATGTTTAAAGAACAATGTATTTCAGTCCAGACTTTCTGAAAAATACCAAAACTGTGGGGGGGAAGTCGCTGGGACTTGCAACATGAGTGCAGAAGTGTGACTGGAGGGTGAGGGGGGGGGGGGGGGGGGGGGGGGCGCTCTTACCTCTGTAGATGGTGGGGAGGGGCAGAGAGGACAGACCCTGGCTTTGCATCTGCTGCTGCTGCTGGAGTCTCCGCTTGGCCTCCAGGACTGGATTCTCAAACTGGGTCCTTCTATTTATGTGGCTGGTGGGGATGGAAAAACAGAGAAAAAGGGAGAGTGCAGAGTTTGAGATTTCCACACCAGTTCACTGTAACCCCCCCCTGCCACACACACAGCACAGATCACATCAGCGGCGAGCTGCTGCTGCTGCTGCTTAGATGATTAATTAAATGGCCAAATCCCACTTATTACGTAAGAGAGCTGCAGGATGGCAAGAGAGAGAGAGAGAGGAATAAAAGGAACTGATTCTGGGCTTTTCTTCCGTCGCCGAGACTCTTCTTCTTCTTCTTACGAGAGGAATTATGCGACTGGGAGGAGTTAATAAAGAAAAAACGCCACACGTGGAACCAGACGCTTCCCCCTCCACGTCCCACGTCGCTCTTCATTTAGAGCGGAAGAGAGGAGAAGAATCGAGAGGCACAAACGCTGTAATTTGCCCGAGTGAAATAATTACTCATCATTAGATGCTTTAGCTTTTCTCCGGGGCCGCCTGCCCGCCTCACACGTACGTAAACTCTCTAATGAACACTCGGGATCCAGGGCGCTAATTAAAGAAAAGACTCGGCTTCTTATTGCTGCCGCGTCTCCGAAGTCCAGCAGCTGCTTTCATGATGTTTACCAAACGAAGAGGGGTTGAGTCATCTCGGATGTATTTCTTCTTTCTTTCTTTCTTTCTTTCTTTTTTGGGAGCAAAAGGCGACGTCACCTTCCTTCCGCAGCTCTGGAAATAGTTCTCTCGGCCCAGGAGAGGAAGACATTGATTGATTGATTGATTGATTGATTGATCGCTGTTCATTTTGTATGGAAATGACAGAAGGAACAAAATAAGATTCAATGCTAAACTGCAACAGTTCACGTACTCAAAAAGGAGTGGGAAGAATTGAGGAGTGATTGAATCCCACTACACAGAAACACATCCCTTACTTTTAGTAATTCAGCATCACCTTAAAATATAAAGTAGAAATAAGAATTCAGCAAAAAAAAAATGAAAGAAAGAAAAAAATAAACATAAAAAACATTTAAACGTGGAGGTGAAGAGGTGAAGCACCACATCAGTGATGGTCACGACTGTACATCGGAAATATCATCGCATCGCTTTCAATATTGTTCAATACTGTTTTATAACTGTTTTATATTTGGAATGTCTTTCAATTCATTGTTCAAATTATTCCCGAGTTTCACTCTAGAAACAAAATACAAAATGTCTCTCAGAACATCCCGCCCACAAAACAAAACTTCCCGATGACCATCGGTGGAGTGAATGGAGCCTCGTTCGGGAATAAGGACCTGAAATGCAGCAGTGACGCGGGACAAAACCAAAAAAGTCTGCCGACTTACTCGACATAGTAGCTGCCGTAAATGGGGTCATCGATTTTCTCCCAGCCGTACGGAAGTTCTGCAAGAGAAAGGAGAGAGAGAGAGTGAGTGAGTGAGTGAGAGACCATAAACAGCAGTGAGAGACTTTAATTGAACTGAGGGTTTGTTTATTCAAGGAGCCGCATTATTGATCGGGCTCAAAGTCACACGCACGAGACACGATTAATGAATAAAGACTGCTTTCTGCATTGGCTGCAGCCATTTGACACCCCCGCACTTCATCATCATCATCATCATCATCATCATCATCGTCGTTTTCCTCCTCCTCCCGTCAATATGTTTGGTAAGTGGAGTTCCAGGAGCAAAGACAAGAGTAGCCAGGATAATAAAGGATCTATTCCTTAAAAGAATTTCTGCAGCAGCAGTTTTGGCGCCGTTTTGGCGCCGTTTCATAGCTCAGGGAGGCGGAGTTCTGGTCACACAGTCAGTCCAGGAGCTGCTGATTGGGTTTCAGCGGGCAAAGATTCTTTTGGGAGGTTGGGGGGGAGGGGTTTGAACGCGAGACCAGGGTGAAAAAACGTTGCTGTGCTTCTTCCTCGGCAACCGGTTTTAAAGATGCAGAGAAAAGATGCCAAGCATCAAACAGAGGGAGAGAGAGAGAGAGGGGAGAGAGAGAGAGAGAGAGAGAGAGAGAGAGAGAGAGAGAGAGAGAGAGAGAGAGAGAGGCAAAACATTGCAAACATTGAGCGATCTGGTGGCAGAATTTACATGGTTGAAATATTCATGGCCCCGTGTCTCTTCCCAGCTGTAAATATTGTGTTTGGATGCGGATTAGCAGCTCCGACGAGGGAGCTGGCGAAGCCTGAGGGCGTCAAACTCGCACGCTCTCTCGACCGCTGAACACGTCTGTCTGTCTGTCTGTCTGCAGACTGAAGGCCAGCCACTTGCCGGGCGGCGGCTAATTAGCGGGACGTTGCGGCTAACAGAGTTGCCGAGGCTAAGCTTTGTTTTTTGCTCATTCGTTTATGTATTTCAGAGACATGACTGGAGATCTTTCTCTTGTGAAACCTCACACGTTAAAAAGAAACATAATTTGACAGAAGAGACTGACACTGACACAGTTGTTTAAAAGCTGAGTATCTATTAAATTCGGTGTAACTGGTCCCTCTGGACTCCACCCACCTGACGATACTGAATTTTATTATATTCTGGTAATGAAATCTCAGGCCGACAGGTGCGGCTGCTCAGCACCTGCCTTGGACGCAGTAAATAACTTTCAAAAGTAGCTGTTGAAAAAGTAGGGCTAAAAAATTGATGGATGTTTCTGCTCCGGCAGTCTCTTTCTTGATGTGGACTCTGACGCGGCCGAGTGCCGCTGCCTTTGTTCCGGCTGATCAAAGCTGATCTCGGCCAAAATTCTCCGCCAGTCGTCGCTCGACATCGGTGCACGTTTTTCAAAGACGGCTGGCCCCCCGAACCTCCACCCCCACCCCCTCCGTGCTCCCGTCCTCAAAGAGCGCAGAGTTCCCTGTTTGCTTTCCAGGACGTGAGCAATTACAGTTGACAGCAGGACTCCCAAATGGAGGCTCCACAGTTTGCACGATAGCGCCATCGTTTGGGAGCCACAGACGGGTCTCCGATTTGCAACAAATTCAAAGTTAATCACTAGAGCTGAAACGATTAATCGATTAATCGATTAATCGACTCTAATCGATTAAAGCCATTTCTAGATTCGACACCAGGATATTTTTTATGATATTTATTTGATATGTTTTTCACTTTTATACCCGTTGCTGGTTCTGGAATGAAGGACAAGGTGTTTGTCATTTTAAGACTTATTTTCACATTTGTACGACTTATTCAAATAAACATTTAAATGAATTGAAGAAAAATAACCAACAGATTAATCACAATAGTGATGTGTGATGGTGCTTCAGAGTCAGGGGAGCAACCAGAGGGTAAAACACCCAGTAGGGTCACAGAGCTGCTTGATGGGAAGCTTTCACATTTTCCTATTTGTGGACGGTTCACGCATGCTGGGACACAGCTGCTTGCACTGCTCATCCGTACTGAGCTTGAGTACCCAGGAACTGATCCAGAGTCCACAGGAACTGATCCAGAGTCCACAGGAACGGATCCAGAGTCCACAGGTACTGATCCCAATACCAGCTTCTCCGACCCCAGAGGGGAGAACCTGGGGTTTCTGTGGTCAAGTGTCTTAAAAGATGAGCCAAGAACAGCACTGTTGAGGTTTTTATCTCCTCCTGACCGGCTGTGGCTCGTCAAAGGTCCCACAAGTGCTCCAGTAGTTTCCAACTACCTCAGCGAGAAGAAGAAGGAGAAGAAGGAGAAGAAGAAGAAGAAATCTGGGAATGGGTGAGTTTTGATTATGACGTACTAAACTATTTGTCCAGACTGTTTTATTATATTTTCTAGCTGCTTCCCCATTACAAACTTTTCCCATTGGGCCAGTTTTCCCAGTCGTACGTGTGAGACACAGAGTCGAGATATTTTGGCAGCAGCAGCAGCGCTGGTGAAGGCTCCTCTGAACCTCTGAACCTCTGCTCCCCCTCATCTCATCTCCTAAAAACAACTGATTAAACTTTCAGGCGTGTGCTATTTTTTCCCCGCGTACAATCACTCTAACGCATTAGCAAACACACACACACACACACACACACACACACACACACACACACAAGCGCGCACACCCACACACACACACAAGGAGCAGTGAGTGATATAACCGAGGGTTGCCAGCAGGTTGACGGCCCTCGGGGGGGAAAACCTCCTACGGCACATGTTCCTCAGCCCTCATCTTCACTCATTAAATATAAAAGAGACTGTTTCATGTCTTCACCTTTACTGAGTGCCGCACACACGCACACACACACACACACACTTAACTCTCTTATATGCACACAAACGCACGCACGTTGATGCGGCGGATCAAAGAGCCGTCGTGTGACTCGGCCGACTCCCAGTCAGAAGTGTTTGCAGCAGCAGCAGCAGCAGCAGCAGCAGCAGCAGGAGGCTGCAGACGCCTCGGCTCTCAAGGAGCATCGAGTCGGAGGGAGACTTTGTCTCTGTTGAACGCTCAGTTCCAGGAAGGCGTCATTATGATCATGATCATGATTGTGTTTCTTGCCTGCTGATGTGGCTCAGCTCCTCAAAGACTCAGTCGGCACCAGTGGAGCTGCCATGAAGAGTATCACGTGAAGAGCATCACGTGAAGAGTATTGCATTGCCAATAATCCTCCAGAGGTTCTGCTCAGATCTCAAGAAAATCCTCAAACCTGAAAATCTCCCGCAAGTCGGAAAAATGTTCGCAATAGCGCATCCAGACACAAACAATCTGCCACACGAGACGTTCTTTTGTCTCGCATCTCCAGCTAACTGGCTAACAGAGAGCATTCAGAGACGGAGCCACAGTTACGCAACTAGCAGACGGCACTTTTTGTCATCTGGTTACAAATGCCTTTCATAACTTTTGGCGAGCAATTTCAATTTGTTTTTTTTGTGAGTTTATGCTGTGTGGTTCTTGCGATGCGGAAGAGCCTTCCGCTGGCGAGTGCACCCCAAAACATCGCTAAAGTTTTATTAAATGCGCCTGATACATTTTTAATACGGTCATTACTGTTTCACACGTCTCACCGCCGCCGTGCATAAACAAATATATTCAACATTTCATTGCAAAGGGCCAACAGGAGTCCCGTTGGCAGGCCAGCTAATTTCTTCCTTTCTCTCTCTCTCTCTCACACACACACACACACACACACACACACACACACACACACACACACACACACACACACACACACACACACACACACACACACCGTCGGCGGTGAAATGTTCCAGGTGGGAGCTGCTGTGATGGACCCAGGAGGGAGTTGGGGGGATTTTTCTCATCTCTTCTTGTGGAAACGCGTCCGTCCTGCAACTTGCTGCACATGCTGGCTGCCAGCAGGAGGCGTCGCGCCCCCCTCCTCAAACACTCGATAATCGGCCTCAGTCTCCGCCCCCCCATCCAAAGGTCTCCCGCACGGCGTTGAGGCAAGTCGGCCCTCCCCTCTAAACGCCCGCAACTGCTTTGTCTTATTGCGTTTGTGCAGCCCGGTGGCAAAAACACACACGCCAGCGCACACAGGGGGAGATTTATCCTCCGTCCGGCTTCCTTTTGTCCTCCTTTTCCTTTCAGCGAGCCAGCAGAAAAAAACCCCCACAAAAAAACAAAACAATGAAAGCGGTTCAACCAAAACAATTTTTGTAAGTGCCGCAATCCTTTTTTTTATGCACCAGGAAGGGAAAGTCCCCCTGCCTCCAGGAGCTTCATTTATCACCTCGCCCCCGAAAGCAGCATACACGGGAGACAATAGCTGCGTTTCCATTACAGTTTTTCGCAAAATAAAAGCGGTATTTCTAAAATTTCGACAAAGCACAATTGTGATTTGCAGGTGTTTCCATTAAATGGTGTGAAGCGCATAAGATGTAATTCTGGTAAAATCTCGTCCCGCGAGACCCCACTGTGAGGGAGGATGGAGGTACAAAATTTCTATATATCTGTATAAATCTGCATTTCCATGTTGTTTGCTGCCAAGAATGGTTCTTATATTTTTCTCTTTGATTACTTGTAGAAAATATTCGGTCTCTTCCTGCGTCCAAACATAAGGCGCCATTTTCACTTGTAGTGAACTGGTCATGTGACCCCATACGTCACGTCCAGTGACGTGTAAATGCGGAACAAGTGGCTCTATGACACTTTTGCGATATACCTGTACCTCTTTATCAACACGTATGAAAAACCCCCTCATGAGAGCGTCAAAAGCTATTAGCCACATTCGAGAGGTTTTTCGAAGTTTAGGTGTTCCCATGACCGTTTTTTTAATGCAATATTTAGGCTTTGCGCAATTCTGGGGGTAATGGAAACGCAGCTAGTGAATTCATCAAAAAAAACAGAAACTTTTCCATGGCAAGTGGATGCACACACGTTCCAACATGAAGGTACTTCCTGCGTCCTGTTAGTGCAGTGGGTGAAATCAGCAGGCAGAAAACACCACCGCCAAGTTTCGCCATTTTTGTCCTCTGTCCACTGTTTTTTAGGCCTCTTGTCCTTTCAGCTCAGGCCTCCTTCAATGAAGGAGGACAAAGCGACTGCTGATGGAATCCAAACGACCTTCGCGATAACCGCGCACGCAAGGTCGGTGAAACAGTTGAGCTAAATCTCTGACTCTATCCCAGCAAGGCTGAGGCACGAAGACGACTCTCTGTGACGGAGCCCAAGTGGGAAAAACTTCAAAACAATTCTGGCCTGAGGTCAGTGTGTGCACATATTATGTTGAGGCATAACTGACAAAAGATGGAAACCAAAGATTTTTTTCTGCTGACCATGAGGCTGTTTTTCTTTTTAAAAAACGAATCCTTGTCAAATCATATGAGAGCAAACTAAAATTCCACATTCAAGCACGTCTTACCATCCTGCCGCCGAAATAGATCCCCGTTGGAATCGCCAAAGCGAACAAGAACGACGACGACGTTGGAGGTTCAGTGCAGCGAAGCCAAAAACAGCCAGTTTGAGCAAACAAAGTCGTTACAAAACCTTCCTGCACTGGTGTGTCGGAGATTTGGGTCACTCTAGTGAAGCCCGGTGCAGTTTGCAGCCACTGCCCCGGGTCGCCAACTTCTAATCAGCTCAACTTTTTTTTTTTTTTTTTGTTAATGTGTGTAGCTCTTCAAATTAAAAGTGGCTTCAGGACGTCCACACGCGGCTCCCCAGTGAGATTTATGCAACAGTTTTCATGGATTTTTTTTTTAAGTAAAAAAAAAAAAGAAACACAAATTAAAAGGAAAAAGTAGCACATCCAGAGCCAAGCTGAAGGCACAGCGGTAAAGTGCCGACATCAGCGAGTCTGCGCGCTAGAACACGCTCACCGACGCGAAGCAGATTATCCAAAGCAAAGGATCATGGGAATAGGCTGCTTCGGTTCTGAGCTGAAGATTGTTTTTTGATCAAACGTCTTCAAACGACCAAGAACCAAAGTCCCAGTCGCCCCCTGCGACCGTCTGGCTCCAGCGAGGTGTGACATCATTCTGCCACTAGATGTCATGGTTTTGCATGTTACATCAAAACAAAGCGGCTCCCTGCAGGTCCGCCTGTAGTACTGAGAAAACCAGGATAGAACAAGGAAAACAGGAAGTCCAAAAAGCTGCAGCCGAGGAGGCTGCAACATTTAAACATTAAAAAAAAGCAGGGGGAATGACAGAGGACACAGACAGAGGGCGCTGTGACATCACTTCCTACCTTCAGACTCTGCAATGCTGCTGGTTCCGTAAAAACAAGACAAAGCAAGAGAAATTTGCAACCTTTTGCAAGAGAAGGACAACCTCTCATCCCTCTTAGTGATGTCGGCTGGCTGTCTGTTTATCGCTAACAAGGCTGAACGTGACTGTGTGTGTTTTCATGGTTTTTTTTCAGGGCCAAACAAACATCATCCAGGTGCCTCAGTCATCCGGCTGCTCAGGACTCCCGAGTCACGATGTCGGAGAGCACTTTCGACAAGGGAGACATGAGATCACGCAAAAGAAATATAGAATTATGCAAACCGGAACGTTTCCCTGGTGAGGACTGAACCTACAGCAGCCCTCTCACTCACTCACTCACCCACTCATTCACATTCACTCACTCACTCTCACTCTCACTCTCACTCACAAACTCGGGCCACCTGTGAATCCAATTTGCCTTCCTCGCTGGACGTGATGGCGCTGCTGGTTGGAGGTGAAGAAGAAGAAAATAAGCTGTTTATTTTAAGATTATCCAGCTTTTCCAGCTCTGCTGAGAAGATCAGCTGCAGGTGTGAACGTCCCGAGATAACCTTCTGATGGATCCGACCAGGCACCGGGACAGAGGGGGGCGCCGCAGAGCGCCTGATCGTAATCTTCGCTCCTCCTCACGGTCCTCGTGACCATTATTATCCTCGCCAAGTTCGCCGCCGGCGATGATTCTGTCTCGGAAAAGTCAATATTTCTTGTGACGCCGCCCCCCACCGTAAAGAAAGAGGTCACGCCATGTTTTCAGAATTCAGCCCAGACCATGTTTTCACCCCCCCCCCCCCACCCACCCACCCCCCACCATTCTCTCCGAACGTGTCGACGGATGATCAGAGATAATCTTCTCTCGCCGCCAGAGGCAGAAGAAACACGCCTCTGTCAGTGTCGAATTTAAGGCAGCGTGCAGAGATTTTTTTTTTTTACCGTGTCCCAAGCTGGCTCTTTGGATTTCACTGCAGTCCCGCTTTTTCTGTGTGGCACAACTTTAAAGAAACGCATTTTTATTTTTTGTCAGAGTTTGAAGGTAAACGTCCTTGAAAAACACGCCTTTGTAAAGAGTCTGACTGCATCTCTTGTCCAAAAATGACCGTTCAAAAAAAAAAGAAGTTCAGTCCCGGTGTTACTAGTGTTTGTGACGTCACAAAGGGCACTTCTCACTTCTCCCTCTCTCTGGTTAGTGACAGGAGGATTTTAGCTTGGCTTTGCATGTGTGCAATAAATAGCAACACATGCCCTTTGTGACATCACGAGGGGCACAGAGACCACTCTCAGGTCAGTGGTCACAGCATTCAGACGTGTTTTGTCTTCGCCTCGGTTCTGTCCCCCCTTCCAAATATGTGGAGGGTCCAACACAAGGCATCGGGTGTAGGCCGCAAACAGAGGGCTAAATAGACCAGTCGTGTGTGCGCAACTTTCGGAGGGAATAATGAGCAGAACCCGCCCTTTGTGACGTCACAAAAAGGCACAGCTAGCTACTCTCAAGGCCAGTGACCACACACCCCGGGTGGTCCTGGCTCCGCCCCCTTTTGTTTCATCCCACTCCAAAACGTGTGGAAGGTCAAATGAGGTATCAGGAGGCTGCAAACAAAGGGCTCAAAACACACTTCTGGTTCCAAACTGGCGGTAAAAAAAACAACCGTGCGGATCCCGGCGCAGCAGAGCGGCGAGGCTGCGGCCTATCACAATGGTCCAGCAGCAAACCGGCGACGCGCTGAGCCGCGACCCGGCCGCCACTTCCTTCCTTTAGTCTTGAGATAAAACTCAAGACTGAATTCAACTTCCTCCCTCCTCCACCTCACCATCTGCGGCCATCAGAGGGGAAGCCTCCGCCACTGCTGCCGCTGCTGCTGCCACCACCGCCGGAGACACTTTTTCCTGTTTAAAAGAGGATAATTGTGTCAAGTGGGCCGGAATGATGGAGACGACCGTGTTTTACAGCCTCATTTTTCTTTTTTCTTTAAAAAAAATAAAAAATAAAAAAATACATTTTCTGGTGCAGAAAATATTTGAATTAGGAAGCCACAAACTGAAACATGGAGCTGCCAATCAGACGAGGAGGACACGAGAATGCGAGTGGAAAGAAAGAAAATCACATGTCACACCAAAAAACAAAACAGCAAAACTAAAACCAGAAAAAGTTTGTAGACAAAATGACAAACTTTCCAAATGACTTCAATGTGACATTTAGTTTGAAACTACAAAAACGTTTTAATTCTGATATTGACTTCTCAAGGGCAGAACAAAAGCAAACAAAAAACCCCAAACTAAAAAGCTGTAAACACAACTCTACATTCTCCAACATCATTTGTCCTATTTGTTGATTTCTTATGAAATCTTTTATTTTCACTCAAATGAAAAAGCCTTTAAAACGTCATCGCCGCCGCTAACAGCAGTGAGACAGCGACTTTCCAGAGAGGAACTATTTCAGTGGTGGATTAATGAGTATTTACACAGTAGCAGTCGGACTAAAAGGAGCCCCAGTAGCAGAGTTGACGGTGAAAAAGACAAACCAGTCTGAGAGTCGGAGAAACAAACTCTGTGTGTGTTTCTCTTCAAACAGCGTCTGCTTGAAGAGAAACACAATCTTACGTGCTGTGATCACACAAACACATCAACATCTGTTGACTCCAATGGAGCAGCATCACAACATCAAATATTGCCAGAAACTCTGCAAAAAAAACAGCATAGTTAGCCCTCTGTTTACAGCCTCCTGCTGGGTTTCAGCTTCCTGCTAAAACTTCGCTGGGCCTTCAACCCATCTGGAAAGACTGATGAGAAAAAAAAGCTAAAGGCAGAGCCAAGACCTGGCTGGGGGCGTGGCCACTAACTAAGGGGGAGACATAAGAGGGGCCCTTTGTGACATCACAACAGGCCAACATTCAGAACCATGTGTTCAAGCACACACGTGGAAAGTGGAGCAATTGGCAGAAGTAAAGGAAGGGATTTGTGTCATTTCCAGAGAGTTCAGTCACAACCAGAAGACTTTAGTAATGAATGAATTAATACATTAATTAAACAAATTAATGAATTCATGCCCAGTAATTAATCTCTCTGGGAGACGTGGAGAGACACACATTGTTGCTTCAACACACCACTGGAGTGGATTTGCACCGATATGACACGAGTGTTACTCACAGTCCTGCACACACGAAAACACACACACACACACACACACACACACACACACACACACACACACACACACACACACACACACACACACACACACATTCAGGTGATGCTCTGCTGAAGCGTCCATCAATCACTCTACAGAAAGCTGTGGCTCCGCCCCCCCTCCTGCTCTGCTTCCAGGAGATTCAAGGTGACCCCCCCACCCCCAGCACCGCCATCACCACCACCACCACCGCAAGCAGGAGCCATAACTCACCGCCGCCACAACAGCCAACGACCACAAGGGGCCGCCGGACAAAACTTTTGCCCTCACCAGTGAAAACCTTTGCGGGCCGCTGCCCACTTCCATTCATCCTGCCTGCGTCTGGACGCCTCTTATTCTGATTTTTTTTTCTCTCTCCCCCAGAACAGGACGCACCATTCACCATCTGATGAAACGCCCTGTAAGCCGCGACGATAAAAAAAAAGAAAAAAAAAGAGGCATCTGGCAGTTTTGTCTGACTGAAAATTGGCTTGTCAGACTGATTTTTATTCTTTTTTTTTACTACCTGCTTCAGAATCTTTGTCTGAGCTAGCGGCGGAGAGAGACCAGAATAGCTGCGGAATGGAGCCAGACACCTCGGCGCTGCCTCGCTTTTTTTGCTTGTGTGTTTTGTTTTCTTGTTGTTGTTTGGTTTTTTTCACGCCTTTTTGCCAGCCAACAAATCTTTGGCAGGACAGAACAGAGAGGCAGACAAAGAGGAAAACTTTAAGAGGATGCAGCAGCAGCAGCAGCAGCAGCAGCAGCAGCAGCAGCGAGGATGCCCTATTTCTTCCTAGGGAGAGGAAGGAGGAAGAGGAAGGGTGGTGGTGGTGGTGGTGGGGTTGGGCCGGGGGTGGAGTCATGGAGACGGTTATGTAACAGCGTACCGAGGCTGCGTTCTTCTTCTTCTTCTGCTTCTTCTCTCCCTGCATATTTCTGACAGGAAGCGTCTGTGCGTGTGGGAAAACACGTCGTGTTTATCAGCAGCGGCGGGAAACATTTTCACAGCGCGGCGGCACTCGCACACAGCCGGGGGTGTGCTCCGCCGCCGCCAGCCACTTTAACGCGGGTTGTTTTGTACGTGTGTGACACGCGAGCAAGGGAGTCCGGTGACGCTGAGCGGAAACAACCCGCTCCTGAACACACCGTCAACTTCAGCGGGACGCCGCCGGCTGCACCTTATTTTAACGGCTCATTCTGAATTTGAAGCGATGCAGTTTTAACGGTTTTGTTTCTTCACATCATCAGGCGGGTTGCTCAAAAAAGTCTCCAAACCAGAAAAATCCAGATCTGATGGGCTTTTGAACCATGTTGACATTCTGCGTTCTTTCACTCTTATTTTTTTGGCTGTGCTAGCACGGAAGAGTCTATACTAGGCATGGGTAAACTATGGCCTGGGGACCATATGCGACCCGCCCAACTTAAAGGAATTACATTAAAGGAAAGCAAGTCATGAAATAGCTGTATTTCTGTGTTTTCAGTCTAGTTTCAATAAAGAGCTGAATACAGTGGGGCTTCAAAGACACTGACTTTGTTGTAACTTTGCTTTGGTTCATTTTCATTCGACATTAAAGCATATGTTTTCTACATATCATATTCCATGATATGGTGGGTCACCAAAACACTTCATCCATCTGCTGCTGCTGCGGGCCCCTCCGTCACATTTTAGAACCCATTGTGGCCGACCAGTCGAAAAGTTTGCCCTCCCCTGGACTTCAAATCGAGGTCGGAATTCTTTTGGTCAGTGTTTTTTTTCAATTTTTGGCCACGTTAAGAGAACATGGTTCATGCCTCTTTTGTTTGCTACGCTGCCTTGGAACAGTCCTCCAAGTTTCAGACAAATTGGAGTTGGAAATTATTTTTCAAGTTTTTAACCAAAATGTTGGCGCCGCAGTCATCAATCAAAAAAAAAAAAATATTTTGGCCATGTTTAGATGTTTAATTCTTTCACTCTATTTTTTCGTCAGTTTTCTGGCTGATGGTTTGAAGTGTTTACTGTCTGAATGCGAAGGACTCCTGACAACTGAGCCTCTCGAGTTTGTTTCAAGGGATTGAGGCGTAAAAATCAGAAGGTTGCCAAACTTCCTGCAGGGCTGCTCGTCACCTCGATTCCCCTCCGTGTTTACGCTCCTCTCCCTGGTCGGCCGGCCAATTGCAGCTCCCGGTGCCCAGCCTGCCATCCTGTTAGCAGCTGTCGGAGCATGGCTTACATCCAAGCGTGCACACGCACGCACGCACGCACACACGCACACACACACACACACACGCACGCACGCACGCACGCACGCACGCACGCACGCAAGCACACACACACACCCACACCTTTTCCCAACAATCAATATTAAATTTACAGAGGCAACTTTTCTGGCCTGGCCCAGCTCAGCTCTCAGGGGTGCATGACGTCAGCGGGCTGCGGCAACACACTTCTGCACGTTCCTTAAACAGTTTAAAACTTCAACATTTCTTTTTTTTATTTTTCCCATAACCAGGTATTGTCTCCAGTGAGGAAAGGCTTCCGGAAAGCCGAGTCAATTCAGAGGACGACGACGCGAACGACAGACAGCAAGGCTGCAATTAGCGAACGTAGGAGGCAAATATTGAAACAGCTTCATGTTGAGCAGCAAGCGTTAATCTTCATGTCAACAGCGATTCTGGGCAACACGCTAGCGCCAACACGCTCCCATTACAATGAATGTCTACTGGCAGCGGCAGCAACACCCAGAAGAAGAATGCAGATTATTTTTGTTTCCATGTTTCAAACTTCCATATTTCCATTATACAGTTTGCGCTTCAAAGTAGTGTTGCAGTCAAGACCACAACCAACTGAGACCAAGACATCATAAAGACTAGAGAGTATTGAGATCAAGGCAAGACCAAGACTTTAAATATCAAAGAAAAATAACAAAACAGAAAAAAAGACCTTTTCGAACAGCAACATCTCTTCCCAGCAAGGTATCTTTAAATCATTTTCTTCAATATTTTGCTGCTTTGCCAACGATTTTGAACCATTTTCCCCCCAAAAAAATTAACTAGGAATCAGGGGTTGTGTCACTGGGTGTCACAAACAGAGCGTAAAAAGGCAGCAGCTGGATTCTGTTCCATTATTATCATATCATTGCAGTGTTGGCTAAGTCTCGACCGGTCTTGATCAAAAATCCCAAGCCCGTCCAGTCTGAGACCCAGACAAGACCAGACGAGTTACAAGAGCAAGACCAACCTCTAGTACAGCAACAGTACTTCAAAGCCATCCAAGAGTGGCCCAAAAAAAATCATATGGCCGGACACCAATCAAAAAATTCATAAATTAAAATAAGCAAATACATTTGCAAATGTTTTTTTTTTGTATTTTCTTTCCCCAGCAGCAGAGATCCCGGAATTAACACCACATCTGAGAAACTCCACAGCGACCTAAAGCTGCAGCAGCCGGATAAACTGTGAAGCAACACAGTCTCACGCATGCCAAAAAAATCTCTGATTTCAAACACAGACGACAAACTGATTTCATTACATGTACAAACAACACAGTGGGCGGCGCTTAACCGGTGCTCTGTAATAATAACAACAATTGGGGGAAGAAAAAAAAACAACTGCTCCCTGATTGGTGAGAATGATGTGCTGCTGCTGCGGCTGTCCGGTACTTGTGTCAGCGCACAAAGTGCCGCAGAGAGCAAAAAAACCCTGAAGACTCTGAAGTTTTCCACCAGGCTGCCGGCGATCGATTCGAGGGCGGAAGGAAAAGAGAAAGAAAAAAAAAAACAGTATTTGCGGCTGTAACAGATTTTCAGCAGGTTCAGGTTTTTTATCTTAGTTTTTTTTCAAATTGAGTGTCCTCAAGTCCGGTCGAATCAAAAACCTCCCCCCCCGCCTCCTCCTCCTCCCCCAGGGGACAGAGTGTCCGTCTGCCAGATGCCACAGGTATTTTTAGAGAAACTTTATCTGAGCGTCGACCGTCACGACCCTAACGCACCCCCCCCGCTACGAGTTCACAAACACGGCCGCTGCACCTCGTCAAAAGAGTCCAGCGTTCAGCACTGAGGTGATGGACTGACCCTCAGCTGTGAGGGTGAAGAAGAAGAAGAAGAAGAAGGAGAAGAAGAAGGAGAAAAAACAGGAGTGGTGCATAAGGACGGTGGGGCGAGCAAGAGAGAGAGAGAGAGAGCACGAGAGAGAGAATGATGACACGCCGCCGTGTGCGTGTGCTCATCAGTAAACTGCCTGCGTTGACATTCATCCCGCACCTTTCCCTTTTTTTTTACCCTGCGTGTGTGTGTGTGTGTGTGTGTGTGGGCGGCTGAAGGACATTCTGGATCCCTCTGAAGCCAGAATAAAGAAGTCTTTGTAGCCTCCAGTCTCTGTGGGGCAGGAGGGGGAAAAAAAGAAAGAAGAACGAGCGCATCGCGGAGCTCCTTCCTCTGGAGCCGCCGCACGCAGAGAGGGGGGTGGAGCCGGCGGGCACGCCAACAGTGGTGGCAAGACGGGCGGCGAGCAAGTGCGTCCGGCACGCGGGTCAAAAGCAGCAGTTTTAGATCGACAGGGGGGGGAGAAAGAAATAAAAACGAGAAATCGCAAACTTGTTGACGGTGGCGGCGGAGAGAGAGAGAGAGAGAGAGAGAGAGGGAGAGAGAGAGAGAGAGAGAGAGAGAGAGTAAACACTCACCGTCCTCTTTGCATTCCTCGGGTGGCTTCGCCTTCTTGGCCAGCCGGGGGTCCAGCCACGACGTCGTCTTGGTGTTGTGGCTGAGGGAGAGAGGGGGAGAGAGAGAGAGGAGTGAGAGAGCAGGCGAGAGAAAAAGTGAGAGAGAGAGAGAGCGAAAGCGAGGTGGATCTTCAGCTCAGCCCGACACCTGCTGCTGCCACTCCGCAGTGTGCGAGCAGGAGGGGGGGGTCCAGAATTCTGCTTGGTTGGTTCACGGAACCAGGGAACCGAGCCGACTAACCAACCGTCTGGTCAGCGACCTTCAGTCTGGACCCGACGAGCTCCGCCCCCCTCCAGCTTCCACCACACCTCAGCTCACATTCCCACGTCGATTTAAAATTCTCTTGTTTTTTCCAAGCTGTCTGTGACGCCCCTCCACCGTGTGATGAGTGTGGAAGCTGCTGCGGCGCCACCGCCGCCACACTTCAGGATTTCTGATCGCTGAAAATTAGTTGGGTCACGGCGGTGGCGCAGGAGGAGGAGGAGGAGGAGGAGACCAAAGACGTGGAAATGTCCGGAGCGACGGCGGAATAAACGGAGAAATCAGGGTTCAAACCGCCGCCGCCGTCGCTAACAAGGTTTCCTCACATCTTGGCGGCCAAAGTCCCTCCTCCTCCTCCTCCTCCCCCTCTTCCTCCTCCTCCTCCTCCTCCCTGCTTCAAGCACCTCAGGTGAACCACTTGAACTCCGGTGGAAGCCAATCAGAGAGGGTGTGTGTGTGTGTGTGTGTGTGTGTGTGTGTGTATGTGTGTGTGAGTGGGGGGGATCCTCTTGGCAGCCTGGGCTCTCTGGCTCGCTGCCGTAGCAGAAAACTTTAGAGGCTGGCGGGGAGGCGGCGGGCTAACCGCATTAGCCGCCCTAACGGTACTTGATGGATGAGGGAGGGTGAGGGCGTCCAGGGGTGAGGGTGAGGGGGGACGGGGGGTGGCTTAATTTCCTCAAGTTGCTCTGAGACGCCGGCTGTGTTTTTTCAAGCTGGACTGTGCTGGGGTGGAGTCTCAACTCAGCAGGTGTCAGAATCTGTCATGTGATAGCTGCTCAGGTTGCCAATACCGTCATGTGTTTACATAGGTTTATATATAATATATGTCAGAGTGCAAAATACCCGTCAATATTCAGGAGGGCTCGAATTGTTACATAAAGGACCGGTTGGCCCTGCTTGGTAAATAATACTGTGAATAATATCGAAAAAAAAGTTTTTGACAGGATCTCAAAGGCATTTTAGTGACAATTCGTGACAATGATATTTAATTTTTTTTTTTTTTTAGAAATCATTTATAAAATTTATAATTTATGTTTATATGTTTACATTTGCATTGAAGCCAAATATCATCAGACAAAAATGATAATAAAATGAATTATTTGATTAAGACTTTCAATGAATTTACCTTCGATGGCCATCAGTTTATTCAATCCTGGACATGCTGTGGATTTTCTCAGTGTATTTTTCTCAGCTCTCAAGAAAAAAAAAAAAAAAAAAACACAGCAAAAAAACGACTGATATCTGTTAATCGGAGCTTTGTTAAAACCACGGGCCTTGTGGGAGATGAAGTTTAAAACTGCAAAACAATGTCAGCTTCTTTTTTTTTTATCGCAGCCGCGTTAAAACCAGAATGGTGGGCCCGGATTGGGGCCTGCGGGCCACGGCTTTGGCGCCTCCCCAGTAAAGTCACGTCGCGTTACGGCAGCAGGTTCACGGGAACACCAGACGTTATTGGGGCCTCTGTTGTTTTACTGCAGGTGTTAAAAAAAAACTCAACGGCGACTCCAGTGAATTTGACTTTACAGAGCTGCGCTCAGCGAGGTGCAAAAGAGAAAAAAAATCTCATTAAACCGAAGAGCATCAATTATGGCTGGCCTGTGTGTGTGTGTGTGAGTGTGCGTGTGTGTGTGTGAGCATTTTGCACTCGCCACAGTTTTTTAGAGGCAAGCCGCCTCTAATCTGGCCATTTAGACTCCATTAAGTTTGCTCGAGGTGGCGAGTAAATCCAAAGCTTATTGAATTTTTATTTGACTTGGGCAACCAGTTTCCTGCCAGCAGCTGGATGCAAAAAAAAACCAACCAAACAAAAAAAACTTTTTCTGCTTGAAACGTCCACCTGGGGAGTCGATGAGCGTGCAGGCAGCACTTGAACCTTTAAAATAGCAGCGTAGTGTTTTTATTTCTTTAGCTCACAGGCTTCGGCTGTAAACTTTACCACAGTTTTATTTGTGGCAGAGTGACAAAATGTAATTCTCACTCAGACGTGAGTGAGCATTTCAGCAGCTTGAGAAATTGACATGGTTATTGCCCAATAACAATTAAATTTAAGCATTTCATGTTTACAGTAAGCCTCGTGGGTCGCGCTGGGTAGAGAACTTCCATACATTTGCAACGCCAAATGAAACATGCATGCATTGATTGCATGAAATACTATGATCCCATCGAATATCAAATTCCAGATCGGCACATTCCGATATTTCCAAAATAGTGAATGTTTGACATACGCGTGTCGAGATTTTAAGTGGCTGACTTTCACATTATGGAGGCGCAAAATAAAGTCTTACAAACTTTTGTGTATGTCAGAGTGAAAATTAGCATTAGCATTAGCACATGCCAAAGATGTGGCGGCAAAGGACGGAAATACGACCAAACTGGATTTGGAGGAAATCATTGTTCGATTCGCCCGTAAAATGGAAAATAACATTTTTGGGCTGCTACAGCAATTCAATATTTGTTGTTGTCCAAATGAATTCTAAGATATTTAATATAAAAAATATTGTTTTGGAACCAGCATTTAAATCAAACTATCAAAATTGGCATCGTATCAAAAAAATGGTACCCAGCCCCATTTGCAGGACGGGAATACCCAGGTCGCTCCGCCGCCCTCCTGTGGCTGCAAAAAGCAACGCTAACTAGGCCAACTTAGCTCGGCCTTCACACCTGGGGGATGCGTCTCTCACTAGCTGCGTTCCCATTACCCCTAGAATTGTGCAAAACCTAAATATCGCAATAAAAAAACCTCTCAAATATGGCTGAATGGTTTTTACACTCTCATGAGGTGTTTTTTTCAGACGTATCCAGATAGAGGTATATCGCAAAAGTGTCATGGAAACACAGCCACTGACTCACTCGATGAAGTAGACCTCCCCCTTCTCGGTGTAGGCCATCTCCCAGTTGTCGGGCAGCGGTCCCAGCTCGTCGTCCTCCGGCTTGCCTATCTTGGGGGATAGTCCGTCGTCTCGGGGCGCCTCGCTGGGGACCTCCGGCGGGTGGCTCTGTGGTGGCGGCGGCGGCGGCGCGTCGCCGGAAGCGTCCGTGCTCTTGTCCTCATGTTCGCTCGACTCTGCGGGAGACACACGGCGAGTGAGTCAGGAGAGGGATGGGGGGTCGGGGGTGGTGGTGGTGGAGGGGAGGGTGGAGAGGGGGGCGCTGGCTGAAAGGTCGCGGGTTCGGGCGAAGAGGCGAGATGAGTGCGTTTGTGTGTGAGGCAGCTCGCTGCTATACTCCACAACCCCCCCCCACCCCCCCCCTCCTCACCCTCCGTCTCCAGAGAACAAACTCTCCCGCCGAGTCGAGCCGCCGCCGCCGCCGGCTGCTGCTTGGACTTCAAACGCCGACCCACCGCCACGCCACAAAACTCCCAAGCCGTGGAGGCCGTGATTGGCCGGCGGCTCTTCAGTCCACCGAGCGCCCAGTTTTTTCTTTCTTTTTTACGACCGTCGAGCTCAGATCGCTCTTCCAAAACGCTTTATTTGCTGCACCATAAATTTCTATCACTTCTAATTGCGGCAAAAATCCTTTTTTCATATCCAGTTATGAAAGGGAGGGAGGGGGTGAGGTGGGGAGAAAAATAATTACCGGGGCTGGTGGAGCTCCACTGGTGCTGCTGCTGCAAAGCATATTTCCTATTTTTTATTTCACTATTTGAATAAAATGATTCTGCAACTTTACGAGAGACGTTTTTAATCGTTTTATGCGTCGCAGGACAATTTCAGTCATTTTCGGCATTGCAAACATTCATCCGTTGACTTCTCTACTCTGACGACTTTGAACGTCACCTTGTTTTTAGCGTTTCCAGTCGTTACTGCCTGTGCAGTATCAGTATCTCTCCTGATAAACAACAACAACTCTTCCAATGACTCTTACTTCCTGCAGGACTGTTTTCCCAACTTTCTCTCATTTCTAGTCCAAACAAAATACACATTTTCTACACTTAACACATAATAATGATATAATAATAATACATAATTCTGGGCTGCGATGCTATAAAGTCCCCCTCTCCCTCCTGCAGTCCGAGTGTCCTACCTGCTTTGAGCTCCTTCAGGTTGGGAAACCAAAATCTCATCCTTTTCGACCGAACGTCCCCTGGCTCAGAAGTGCGCCGTCGAGCTCTCTGCCGGCGGCCGAGCCCCCCGACAGGACGCGCTCATGATTAAGGAGGGTTAAGTGGCGGCACTCGCCACGGATTAGCGCCCTGACACTCGCGCTCTTTTCCTGCTCTGACGGACTCGGCTGTCCCGGGGTCATAAAAACCGGCTTAGAGGAGTCACAGGACCCCGGCATGGCTCGGGATTTGGTATCGAGAAAAAAAAAAAAAAAACATAAGTCATAAAAGGCTTCTTTTATGATGGTGTGATCATGGGATGCATTCAAAGGGCCTCTGTGTGAGTGTGTGTGTGTGTGTGTGTGTGTTGACGCCTTTCCTTCTGAAGGTGCCGCTGATGGAAAATGGAGATATACCGTTTAAATGTGCGTGTGTGTGAGAGAGAGAAGCTTAATATGTGTGTTGTCGCCTTTTCTTCTGAAGGTGCCGCTGATGAAAAACAGAGATATACCGTTTTTTGTGTGTGGGTGTGCGTGTGCGTGTGCGAGCCCCCTCCAGCTATGAGCGCTCTGGGGGCGCTCGATGACGACGCCGAGCGAACCACATCACATCCTCGGGGGGGTGGGGGTGTGAAAGACTGTTTTTTTTTTTGGGGGGGGGGGGGGGGTGGCCGTGAGAGTGAATTCTAGTTGATGTGGGTGACGGTGGGAAGGCAGCGCCGACCTGGGGTCAGGGCCACGCCGTTGCCGTTGACGACGGGCCTCTCCTCCTCCTCCTCCTCCCCCGGCGGCTCGATGCTGGCCTTCTCCATGTTGCTGACCGACTTGTTGCGCTTCCTCTTGCCCTCGGAGCTGGGTCTGGCACCCGGCAGCAGCTGCTCCGTCACATTTAGCAGCGGAGCGCTGGGCTCGGCCGGAGGCTTCGGCGTGCCGTAGAAGTTGTCTGGAAGAGAGAGGAAGAGGAAGAGGAAGAGGGGGGGGAGGAGGAGGAGGAAAGCTTTAAGCAAGAGATTATTGCTTGTTTCTATTTCTATTATAGTACTATTGTTGCGTTTAGGGACTTCAGTTGTAAATCATCTGCCCTCCAAAGGTCACTCTGCCTCCTGTTGAATAAACAAATAAACCAAAGTCGTCTGGTTCGGCTATTATTGCCTTTAGCTGTGTGATCATGGAGGGAGGAAAAGATGAAAATGGAAACATTTTGTGCGATTCTCTGAAGTCAACGCGACAAATCCAAATCTGACGTTTGGAGCAAAAGATTCCGAGACGCTGACGGATGCTGTACAACAAGTAGGTCAGCGCTCCCGGTCCCCTGAGGTTTTATCGGAATCGCTGCTTTGGTGAAGTTTGTGCTGATGTTAGGGCATAAAAAGAAGGAAGAAAATAAACTACAAAAACAGCAATAACCCCCTGCGCGGATTTTCAAGTTTCTACATGATAAATTGTAGCTTCAGTGATCCCGTATCAAAACAATGGCACTAATGATCACGTTTAGCATGCGAGCAGGCCGTCAAGCTGCGAAGTCCTCGTCTAAACCTGCAGCTTTCTTAGGTCGTCCAACAGCGGCTGCAAAAGTTTACGTGTATTTTCTCTGCAGCCGCGATAAGAAACTGCTGCACCCAAATTCTGGGCGCATGAGAAAGTTGAGGAGATTGTCCCGGCAGAATCAGTCAGGACATCAGCCAGACAAAAAAAAAGAATCGAAACACAAGCTCCAGCAGCAGCAGCGGCAGCAGCAGCAGCAGCAGCAGCAGCAGCAGGGGAAGAGGGGACGGCGGCCACAGAGGTTTTAAATCCCCAGGCGTCGGCCCAGTCGGAAAAGACTTATTGAAACATGGTGTTCGCTTTCTGGAAAACACCGGGGCCACAGAAAGAGAGAGAGAGAGAGAGAGAAGTAGGAAAGAGGCTGTAAAAAGATTACAGGGCTCCTGTCGGCGTGAGGAGACCTGAACCGCAGAGACAAATCCAGCAGCTTTAGCCTGCTGGGAAGATCCGCCTGGCGGTGGAGGGAGGAGGAAGAGGAGGAGGAGGGACAGGAGGATGAAGAGAATGACGAAGAGGAGGAGGTGGAGGATGAAGAGGAGGATGAGGAGGAGGTAGAGCAAAGTCAAACTACCTGCAGCGTCACAGATGGACGCTGCAACTTGAAGGATTTCATGCTGCACAGCGACAAAATCCAGAAGAAATGACAAATAAAATAGAATTGTATATATATATGTATGTATATATGTATTTGACCCCCTCTTCCCCGCTGCTGAAAACCGATTTAAAAAAATGCCAAAGGATGATTACAATGGCACACCGGCTATTTCAGCGGCGTATTATACGGAAAAGGAGTGAAGGTTGAGGCGGGGCCGGCGGAGCGGACGGATGATGGAAACATTTGCGGCTGATGTTGACATTTAGAGGGAAAATACAACACGTTCCAATACAAACAGGGATCAATCTGCCGCCTGATATCCTCAAACATTTGCCACTTTCCCTCCCGACAACGTGTTGACATTCGTCGTGACATCTTTTTTTTTCTCTCTTTTGTGTTTGCCTCAAATTGTATTGTAGCTGAGAAAAATCACAACTGTTCAGATTGTTCTGCTCCTGCAGCCGGTGGTGGAGTCGCTGCGCCTCACACACACGATCTGTGGCTGTTTGTTATTATTATTATTATTATTATTATTATTATTATTATTATTATTATTATTTCCATCTACTCCAAGTTATATTGTTCGTGAGATAGTTCCTCTCATTGCCAGTAGTAGCTGGAAGTCAAAGGGCTTCTCTTGTTACTAAAACCTTCCAGTGAACAAGCTAAGCCTTGATTCTGACCAAGTCTGATTGGACGCTTGATGTGAAAGAAGAAGAAGAAGAAGAAGAAGAAGAAGAAGAAGAAGAAGAAGAAGAAGAAGTCTGAGCGAGCGAAGTTTCATGGTTGCTGAGTCAAATGCAATTTTTTCTTCTCAGCTTTTTCAGTCAAGTGGGAAGTTAGTGGCGGCTGCTGCTGCTTTATCTCTATAAAGACAGGTGGCCTCTTGGGGTAGCCGGACTGAGCAGCTCAGAAAATAAATAAATAAATAAAAAAAAAATCCAGCCCTGCGTCCTGGGCTGTGGCCCGGCCGCAGGAGACGGAGGACAGACGGCGTCTGTTTGTCGTGATCAGGCAGCTGAGGAGACCAGAGCCATGAGGGAGCTGAACATGACGCTGCCGCTGTCAACTCTGTGTGTGTGTATGTGTGAGAGCCAGAGAGCCATAGGCAGGAGCAGAGACAGGTGGCGCTGTTCGGGTGAAGAAAAAGCAGGGCGTGCAAACACGAAGACAAACGTGTTTCAAAACTTGGTGCTGCAGACAAAATTTCTCCGGCTATGAACTCAAAGTGCAGTTCTAATGGATGCACCAGGAATTGAAGCGGCCGTGACGCACGCACACAGGTGGCGCCTGCTGTTGCAACATCCATCCATCCATCCGTCATCCATCATCCATCTGTTCTGCTCATCCATCACAGGGCCACACACAGACAAACAGCCATCCAATCTCACACTCTTTGGCCTTAATGTGCAGGTCTGTGCACAGTGGGAGGGGCCACAGGAGCAGGGAGGGAATCAAACCTACAACTTTTTGTCATCACCACCACCACCACCAGGGCGGCGGCGTCGACGCTCCCTTTGCCGCGCCGTCAGATCTCTAATGATCCCAAAGAGGAGTTTCTCCCTGGAAGCTCACCTTCATACGTTCCGCTCTCTAGCAGGGCTCCACTTTTCTCCAATTCCATAAAACGCTCAATGGTCAGGAAATTATAATCCACCCCGGGGACCTCCCCCTCCTTGGGCTGCCGGGTGGTGCCTGCGGGAGATAAAGAGGCAGGTTAGACTTCAACAAGGCGACTCGAGTCTTTGGTGGTCACCTCTGAGGCGATCAGAAGGCCGACCGCCGACCCGGCTCTCTTCATTAACCCCCCGCCGCCACCCCTTGCCCCCGCTATTCCCTTTTTTTTGTCATTCTCTGCACTCAGCGGCAATGAGGTGGGAGAAAAAAAGAGAAAAATAATAAAATAAAAATTGAGCAGCGCTGAGAAGTGGCAAGGTATCACTTCAGCAGCCGGGTGATGCAATTTGGGCACCGAGAAGTGAAATCGGGTGGATTTGCATGGAATTGACAGCAGAAGGAAGGAGACGCTGGGAGGGGGTGGGAGTGGTGGGGGGGGCAACAGGAAGTGGCAGTATTTTAATCCATCCGACAACGACGGTGACGGTGGAGAATCGTTTTTACGAAGCTCCACCGGGGGCGCTAAACACTTCTCCCAGTTAGCTGCCATCTTGCGCAGCCTGACTGACCTTAAATACCGGGCTGCCTTAAAATTTTACACACTGGACCTTTAAGAGCGAACGCCGTAATCTCCCCTCTCCTCCCCCCGAGATGCCTGGTGGCTTCTCAAATCTGATTGGCTGTCGGATGTCTGATGGCGGTGTGACGCGTTCGGAATGAGACGAAAACAACGGGGAAAGACAAGGAAGGAAAGGGGTTGTGCAGGGGCGACGGTTTCAACTTCCTCCCCGCTACTGATCGAACAACGTGACAAACAGTGACTCACAACGATGTGATAAAGCCACAGGCCCAAGAAAACCCCCCCGCCCAAAAAAAAAAACAGTATCTCGTCTCGCTAATGTGCCGATTAGCCGGCGCTGAAATGGAAAAATCACGGCGACGGTGAGGAGAAGAAGAGACGGTCCATATAGGAGAGTCAGCCCCCCCCCCCCCCCCCTCCCACCCTGTTGTCCAGTTTGATAAAAATGTGTGAAATATTAGTGTGTGTGTGTGTGTGTCACAGCTCCTGGCAGAGAACTTCTTGATTGTGTCTGCCTCCACAGGGGCTTGTGTATCCTTCAGATTATAGCTTCACAGGCAGAGCCATAGTGACTGCACACACACACACACACACACACACACACACACGCGCTTTGCTCACACACACACATTTCAAAGAGGACCTTTGATGTTGCAGAACTATATTTAGCAGCATCTTCTGGTGCGGGGGACTTCTCTCGGGTGACAATTTCTAAAAAGGAGGCGCAGCCACAAAAGCCTCTGGATTCTCAGCCGGTTCTCTATGTGGGTCACAGTCCCGAGACCAAAGAGACGCAACCGGAACCAGCTAGAGGTCAAACTGGACTGACCTTGGCATGCATCTCCTCTCAAGGTAAATAGGTGTGTGTGTGTGTGTGTGTGTGTGTGTGTGTGTGTGTGTGTGTGTGTATGTGTGCGTGTTTTGTTTGTGTAATGCTGCTAAAATTGAGACATCAAAGTGAAATAATGCATCCATCATTTTTTGCCACCCGTGGATTCTGGAAAAAAAAAATCCTCTCAGGTGTGTTTCTGGATTGGCTCCATTATTTTGGGCCGAGTTGGGAGCTTGAGGCTAAAAATAAGTCTGCTTTATTTGGAAGAGTTTTCGGCTGTTGTCTGAGTGTCTTCCTGCAGCTCCCCAAATTCACCCCCTCAGCCATAGAAGGCAGAATTTAGAGCCGGACGGACGGAAATTGAACTTCAAAATGGGAATCATGCGGCGTCACACTTGCAGTTTGAAAAATGATGTTTGAATAATCCGAATTGGCTGCTGAAGGTGAATAATGCTGCAGTTTTGCACTGGAATTGCACAATACTTTCAACAAAGAAAAACGAAAAGGGGGTAAAAAAAACAAAAAAACAAAAATGAAGGTAATTTTTCAAATTGATTTCTGATTTTATGAGCTGCACTGAAACACCGCAGTGCCTCCATCAGTACCCCTCCCTAACCTCCGGGGGGCTTTTCTGTAGAAAATAATATAGATGTTGAAGTTGAAGTTTTTCCCCCTGATCGAGCCGCTGACGGGAACCTCAGTCTGCAGGAAATGAACCTGCAAACTCCATCGATTGCAACTTGTGAACTGTTTTGTATGAAGTCGCGGCAAACTTTACAAAGTTTCCTTGCTTTTGCGGTCCTGAGAGAAATCACAAGACAAACTTGCCAATAGTTAACCGGCGGCCTGAGTAATTGGACTAACCGGCGGACTCACATCGCGTCAAGACGCAGCTATTGTTGTGATAGATGACAAATTAAGATGAGCTCTGATAGACACCCATTTCTGAAAAAATTAAGAGAAAAAAACTCTCTAAAGCGGCATGATTTGTTCACTAATACTGAGACGCCCCCTGCTGGCTAAAGGTGACGAGAGGTTTCAAGCGAGGGACATCGTTGCATCGCTAAAATCTGCAGTCGATTCAAAGATCAAAGACCAAACAAATGCAAATGCAAACAAAAAAAAATTAAAAAAATCCAGACTTGTGGATCATTCCAGCTGCAATCACCAATGGTCTCGTAGGAAGGGGAGGAGGGGAGGTTGCTGAAGAGAAGCAGCTAATTGGCCGCCGGTCACGACGTCGCATCATCGTCCAGGAGGAAGGAAGCGCTTTTCTCTCTGGAGTCGCCAATTAAAGCAAAGGGGGAGACGGAGAAGACGAGGGCTGCTGGGACGGCGGCGCTAACGGGAGGAAGGTGGGGAAGGGGACGCACGGCGAGCGGCGGTAAGATGGTGTGTGGGGCCGGCGTGGGCTGAGCCTCTGCCCCTGATCGACACCCGCACGCAGTGGAACTCCGGTGGAATCAATCAGCTCCGGGTTTCATGAAACACAGCGCGTCAAACACGCCACCTCCGTTCGGCCTCAGGTTTGCACCGCTGAGGGAGAGAGAGATAGAGAGAAGGACAGAGAGGGATAGAGAGATATAGAAGGACAGAGAGGGATAGAGAGACAGCAAGAGAGAGAGGGACAGAGAGGGACAGAGAGGGATAGAGAATAGAGAGAGAGAAGGAGAGAGCGCGATGCAACCTGAGCGTGAGATGACTGCAGGCCGAGCGACAGAGATCCAGACAGTCAATCTGGGAAGGCGGAAACATTGGCCTTTATTTGAATCAAAGGGTTTTGTATCCAGGGAAGGACGGTTCCCCGAGGCACCACGGAGAGAGAGGGAGGGTGCGAGAGACACAGAGAGAGAAAGACCATGTGGATCCATGACAGGATTTGGCTTTTTTTTTGTTTTTAAAAATGTCAAAAAATGTTGTTTGCACCTTTTTATGGTAACGGGAAGTTATGAATTATTCACAAGGTAGCAACAGAAAGTGGGGGAGTGAATACATGAAAGATGAATTTCAGGCCGTCGTGACCTGAGGTTTAAGTCAAACTTCTCTCATACTGAATCTGAAGAAGATGAATTTCTGGAATTGCATTCTCTGTGATTTCGCGCCAAAAAACTGGGAAAGGATTTATTTTTTTTGTATTGGAACACTTCTTCTCTTTATTTGGTTTACATTTGACATTTGAGAAAGAGGCACAAGTGAAGTTCACTTCTTATGTCTTCTTGCTGATTCACAGTCGACTGAAGACGTTTTTTTTTTTTTGTCAATTGGACTTACTTGCTCCGCTTGTTTTTGTGCCGTCAAGAAGAAATGCAGCTACATAAACACAAGACAAAGGAACCCAGTTTGACTCCAAGCCCGCAGATCTAAACAGATTCTTTTTTTTTTGCTGAAAGCTTCTTGCTGTTTTTGTCACACTCTTGGCCGGAAGCTACGGAGGTTTCAGCCTTAGAAAAAAAAAAAAAAAAAAAAGGACATGAAAACAAAACGTCTTTATAAATCAGTGTGTGATCTCTGGGATTCAGGAAATGGGAATGAGCGAGATGAGCGGCTACCTCATCTCGCTGGCTCACTTTAAAATAAATAAATAGAAAAAATAAATACATCTTTTGCATCTTTTACAGCTTTTCTGACAGAAGCAGGTTAAAAATGCCTGTGAGTGTGTGTGTGTGTGTGTGTGTGTGTGTGTGGTGGAGTTTCAGAGGTGTGTGGCTCAGTGCGAGCAGGGGGTCAGAGGTCAGAACCCGCAGTGTGCGGGGGACAATCGCCCGGGCGGCGCCCTCTAAGCCCCGCTGTTATGACTGGCCAAGACGAGGTCAGCATGGCCTATTGTGTCCGCCCTAATCCAGCCAGTAGCCAATTAGGAAGTGACGGGCAGCTGTAATGTCCTCGCATTAGAGAGGCGGATTAGTCCCCCATTCAGCGCCCTGCGGACAAAATGGGCCAGTGCGGTGGAAAAAAAAAGAAAGTGAAAAAAAAAAAAAAGCTGCTTTCGCTGCACTTTACGGCTGGCGAGGTGCTTACTAGCCAGTTGTACCCATGATGCAATGCACCCCCCTTAATCAAGTGCGATTAAGTTTTCATTTGGGCGGTGATAAGGTTGGGTGAGGAGGCTGATGGTGGTGGTGGTGATGAAGATGATGATGATGATGATGATGACAATGATGATGATGATGATAGTTTGGCCTCGGTGAGGTCAGATCATCCAGGCTGGAGGCAGTTTGGGGGCCCTGACTTGATGACATCACTCTTTTTTTAAAACTTTTTTTTGTACCCATTAGTCTCCACTTAATAAGTTCAGAGACGTGATTGCAATTGGCAGCCAGTGATGTGGGAGAGAGTCCGGAACCCGTCGCCCTCTCCTTGATTTCCATTAATGGCTCCGCCCTCCAAGGAGGTGCAGGGGATATTGATGAGCTCCCCCTCCCTGCTTCCTGGGTGACGGGACAGCAAGGGGGCGGGAGGACGAATGAAGTGAAAAAAAAGGGCGAGTTGCCACTGAGGAAGGTTTTGGTAAATGCAAAAGTCACGCTTCTTCTTCTTCTTCTATGTTTTTTATGCACTCATTTAGGGAATATTATTGAAATCTTCCAGGATTTTAAAGGAAAAACCCGTAGAAATATAAGGCTGTTTTCACCCCCATTTACCATTAAATGAATTGTGTGTGTATGTATTTTTTAACTTGCTTTTGTAGCCTCGACCAATAATACTATACGACGCATCATATTGACAGGTACCCGAAAAGCATTTCCTCTTTACATCCACTGGATTTAATATCCTGAAATTGGCGGCAAATTGCATCCATGAATGCATCAGAATTCAATGCTATTGAGACAAATTACACTGTAAATAAACTGATTGGCTAACGTCTCTTTCGCTGCACACATTTCTTGCTGCTCCAAGATAAAAGTTTGTTCACTTATACAAATATCAATTTTCAGAACTCTGTCCACATCCGCTATGATGTAATCGCGGACGTTTCCGCTGCGTTGAGCCGACTCTCACTGGCTGGCAGTCTTCCCCTCATGGCCTCGCTCTCTTTGGCAGATCGCCAATGTTTCACAGCACATTAGCATCGCTGACAGTCAATCGGCGGTGGCGGCGGCGTTTAGTGGAAACGTGTCCCGGGGCGCAGGCAGGTTGTGCAATACAAGAGTAAACGATAAGGTCGAGCGTCCGCGGGGCCAAAAGCGGCTTGTTTAAAAATGCCTCAGAGGTTTTGGCTCGTGACATCACAAAGGGGGGTGCGGATGGCGGCTTATAAAATGAACAAAAACACACACACACACACACACACACACACACACACAAAAGCCAAACACGTTCCTCCTCGTCAGTGCGAATCTGGATTCTGAAAAAGCAAATACTGGAAATACTTAAAGGCTTCCGGTCAAGGGAAGGAGGCAAATTTATGGCAATTACTTCATTATTATGGCTAGTTTTATCTCAAGGATTCAAAGTAATTCATTTAGACAGGAGATCTGAAAAAAAAAAAATTGCACTGAGCCTCCAACTTAATGTCCAGTACTGATGATCATTCTGAACAGTTGAGGCTGTGAATAAAAAAGACTCCTGCTGCAGATGACAGTGACAGACTGACCCGTCAGAATCTTGATCGAGAACCAGAACAAGAACCAGTCAGGGAAAAAGCCCAAAAGTTTGCAGTTCCTGTCCTGCATGTGCGATTAAAATTGATAAATAAATAAACTAGACGGCGTACAAAGGGACCTACCCAGACACAAGGATGTCATCATGATATCTGTTATCAGCCGGAAGTGAATCGCAACTCCTTTGGATCGTCTCTCCCGGGCCGATGTGAACGGATCCCTTCATGGCGCCTCGAGCTCGCTCGGTTTTCTCAGGAAAAGAGTTTCCACATCCATGGGAGGAGGGGAGTGACTTGGGAGTGGGAGCGGTGAAGACAGAAGTAGAAGAAGAGGGGAACCAAAAAAAAAGTGTGGGGTAAAAAAAATGCCCCGATAAATCAGAGCTGATGGATGTGAGTCCTGAAAGGCAGCGGAACAACTTCTGTCTGCAGAGATCCAGCAAAGAAAAACAAAAGTAAAGGATTTTCCCCTTTATTGTGGCAGCAAATACTCCGATTCGACGGTGAATCCGAGGAGGACGGGGACGTCGCGGCACTGTGGAACTGCTGCAGATCCAACCGGAGAAAGAGAAAGAGAAAATATTGGGAACGTGAGGACAGAGATTCGGGGGAGATGAAGGGGAGCTTGATGTGGCTGTTTTCCAGGGATGTGACCAGCCTGCTCTGTCAGCCTAATCCCCGCCCACCTCTGACAACCCCTCCCACCCTCACCCCCCCCCCCCCCCCAGGGCGTCGACCTCCAAGTCCAGGCTGCTCTGGACCACATTACCGCCCAGTGACACAATCTGTTTGTCAGGGCCGCCCGCCACGGTCGCCTGATCCGTCCCTGCCGGCGCTGCCGCCGCTCGGGGTCAATTCCTATGTTTCCCAGACGCGTGTTTGAGGATCAAATGGGGGGATTTGAACCCACATCCCGGCGGAGGAGGCACAGAGGTCGGAATAATCAGCACGTGCCGCACGTTGGTCATCAACTGGTGGAAGCACCTCTCGGCCTTTTAATACCAGCGATCTCATTCCACCGTCACCTTGGCCAACTGCTGTGTGTGTGTGTGTGTGTGTGTGTGGATTTGAAGCCTTTAAAAAAAATATATCACATTTTATAGTAATTGATTGGTAAACTGGGCATTTGTGTATATTTTTTTCAGCCAGAGAGTTCATGTTTGGGTTCTTCAGGGTCAAAAACCTGTCTTCAGTCAAACAACCAATTATCGAGTTTCCAAGATAAACTGCGCGAGTGACTGCGAGGTGTGAAGAGAGCAGAATGAATGCCGTTACTCGAAGGTTTCGAGTGTATTTTTGGAGGGAAGAATTCCACGAATCCCATCAAGCTGTTGTGGAGAAGCTGTCGAGCTGAACGCTGCGACTGACGTGTGACAGGTGCCTTTTTTATAGGCTGTTTCCCCCCCACGCCTCCAATCTAGTCAGTGTGAAAGAAAAAAGAAGCCGAAAAAGAAGCCAAAACCTTAGCAGCACCTATTTGTAATTCGGGGTGGAGAGTTCTGAGAGAATGTTGACAGCGACTCGCCTCAGCATCCGTGACGTGAGCAGAAACAGACATTTGAAAAGGGGGCGTGGTCTGTTGTCGAAGCAACTGTCGGCCGCGGGAGTTCGTAAATCTCTCAATTGGGAGTTTTCGCTCTTATCTTGAAGTTCTCGCGCTTCCTTCGGCAACGGAACACTTGAATCCAGTCAGGAAAACAGCCGGCGATCATTAGCTGGATCATCTCTGGATTATTTTAGCATCGGGAAATATACAGCAGAGTTCTCCTCTCAAGGCAGACGACGGATCATCCAGCGAGCTGTGCAAGTAATGCAGGAATGTGTGTGTGTAATCTGGTTATTTTAGTTTATCTTATTTTATCTTAGCTTAGTTTAGCTCAGCACAGAGAAAAAATACAAGGCAGCAACCCAAGAGAATCATCATAGCGTTTCACATTGTAAAAAAAAAAGGCAAACAGCAGCAATCCAGTCACGCATGGCGGCGGCGGTCAGAACGTGCACGGAGAGCGCCACCTCTAGTTGAGTGTGAGCTCGCTGTTGCTGCCATGTTTGAAGAAAACTCCTCTGGCAGCATCTCCCCGACGACCATCCATTCAGATTCCAATTACTCGGGGAGCTCAGAGGCCCCACCCACTCCAGGGCCATCCATCGGCCATCCATCTGCCACCGATCAGCCAATGGACCCCCCCCCATGGATCAAATGCACCCCCTCCCGCCAAATAACCCCTCAGCGCTGCCGAACGCGACGCACGACTCTAATTGGATCCTCCTTAATAGTGTCGCTGCTGCTGCGGCGGCCACTCTCGGCCTGGTAATTAACTTCCTCCTCCTCTGGAGTTCAGCAGCGGCGGCCAGGAGGAAGTTCAGTGGAGGGGGAGGAGGGCGAGGTAGAGGCGGGGGAGAGGCAAGACCCTCCATTTTAGCCAAGACTTAATCCAATTTAACCCACAGAGGAATCGCCTCATTCCCTTGATCTTTTTTTCCTCTCTGCAAACAGGTTGGTTTTTTTTTTAACCAGACGAGAGGAAAAAAATCCAAACATGGACTTCTGACCGTGAGTTTTGTGGCACCGAGCTTCCTTCCTTATGGTGCAAAAAACTCCAAAACCAAATGCCCCCAAATCTTTAAAGACTGTCGCATAAACATCCGCCAATAAGTGACGGCGCCTTTTTCAGAGGGATGGATTTCAGGCACTTGTGCTGCGATTAGCCGGAGTCAGTCAGATGAATATTTAATATGTCTGCGCAGATCCATCAAAGAGGCAGAGCGGGACGGTCGCAGGGAACGAGGCTGGATGACTGGAGAAAAGGAGGCGGTTCAGTGAGGACATGGAGTCATTCACCTGTCCAGGTTGAAGAAAGGGACGGTTTTAATTCCAGGTGGCAGCAGCTGCAGCCTCGGTGCCGTGATGAATAAGTTGTTGTTTCACACCCCAGAGTCATTTTCAAACTCCAGATCCATCACCGAGACTGATCATCACGGACCGGACGGTCCGTCAGCTGCCGTCGGGCCATTAGGAATGTCTATCAAGACAAATGTCTCCTGTCTGAGGAAACTTCCCCGAGAAGTTTACCGATGAGGATGATGTTTTGGTAAATATCACGACGGGATTCTGCAATAATTGATGCATTGAGAGCAAATGCGGAACTACATCCACACAACAAATTTCTTCTGTTTGTGAGACTTTTTGAAAACGAGGAAACTTTCTAAATAAGTTGAGTGTATTCGGTGGGTATCATGATACACACACACACCGTACGATACTTCACCGTATCTGGATTACTTTTGGCGTGACAGAGTAGAAAAATAGAGTTTCTAATTGAGGCCTGTTTGCAGGAATACAAAGACAGCGTGATGTAACGGCTCTGCAAAAAGCAACACACTGTTAGACAACCCGCTTTTTTTTTCCCAAAGTATTTTTTCTCAAAGTACCCAGAAAGAACAGATACTGGCACAAATACTGTTGCAGAAAAAAAAAGATTTTCCATTAAATTCCGAATTTAATAGAAAGTCAAAGCTGAGTGAACAGAATTTCCTGAAGGAATTACCTGAGAATTTATCCTTTTTTTTTACCCCCGCTTCCCCCAACGGGAAGAGATGCTAAATAGCATCTGCACAAGAGACGAAACAGCGTAATGAGGGGGAAGCCGAGAGGCGAGACAGATGAAGAGGACAGAAACACAGATGCGTTCACCTCAGCGCCGGAGCGCCGGGTGACGATGCGCGCTGTAAAACACACGGCGGCGGAGAAAAAAATCAGCGGCAACGACCATCTGGCTGTGCTTTAATTAAATTCACTTCATCACGTCGCAACATATGCGCGGCAGTCACGTCGCGGCACGGCGGTTCAGCCAGACAGGAAAGATAAAAAAGACAAAAAAAAAGGCAAAACAACCCTGGATCTCGGCGTTTGGTCGCGGCAGAAGGGACGAGTCGGCGGGGCGCCACGGAGGCGACGGCTCTCGACGTGATTCATTCATCACGGACGCGGTGGCGTCAACCTTTGGTGTCGCTCGCACCTGCTGCAGGCGTCGCGCATTAATCTGCCGCCTGGCGTCGCCGCTAATGATGACGGAACGGAGCGGAGGGGGTGGGAGGTGGTGGTAGTGGAGGGGGGGGGTAGGCACGTGTCGAGGCCGTGAATCACTCGCCGCGCGGTGATTGTCGAGGCGGCGGAGGTCAAAGGTGACGTGTGTAGCGTGAAGTGGCGGCGGATGTTTCCTTGAAGGAACGTCTGCGATATATTTAAGCGAAGACGACGAATCCTAAACAAAGGGTGGGAGAAAAACAAAAAGAGGAAATGCAACAGGGCTGCTGCTATAAATGGAACACACACACGCACACACACACCCCTCTCCACCCGAGAGTGCAATTTGAGTTATTCTAGTGTTGTTTTGATCGCAGCATGAGCGTCCGCCAGCAGAGTGAGGCCGACGTTAAAACAGCGCAATAGAATAGGATTAAAAAAAAATATATATATATATATATATACATATATATATATATATATATACATATATATATACATATATATTTATAAAGAATTCCCAAACTACAATTTACCATTACAGAGCCATTAGATTCACAATGATTATGGATAAACTGGGTTTGGTGCTTGTAGCACTGAGACAGACAGACAGACAAACAGACCGCAGGCAGGCAGGCAGGCAGACTGGCAAGTAGGTGAATGAGGATCTGATTGAAAAGTTTATCAGAAAGGCTTCTGCAGAATTCTGAATATATTTCTTCCTCTTTTTTTTTTTTGGCTAAATATGGAATCAGGAAAAGTGAGGTCTTACTGGGCTTATCGGAGGAAATGTCTCTGAGCACGAGATAACTGGCCAATCGCGTGTGCACCTTGTGTGTGTGTGTGTGTGTGTGTGTGTGTGTGTGTGCGTGCGAGCGCTGGCAGATAACCACGGCGCAGCTCAGCGTTCACCTATCTAGCCCCTCCGTCCGTCCGTCCGTCCATCTGTCTGTCCCTGCGTGGAGCTGAAGGAAGCCCCTTATCACAGACCCTCAGAGCCCTGCACCCCTCCACTCTCAACCAGCATGCAAGAAAGAAATAAAGTCCATCAAATGAAAAATAAAATCCTTCCTCAGGATGACGTCGCCGCTGCGCTTGTTTGTTTCTAAAGCCAACCTTTTGAATGTGAATAAAAGGACGGGACCAACTTTTGGCACAAAGGCTGCAGATTTGACCAGCAGCCAGCAAGGAAAAAAACAAAACTCTTCTGCGCCGTCCTTGTTTGGCTCACTGCACGCCGCAACACTGGCATCCATTAATGCTGTAAAGCTCTTCAGCGCTCGCAGAGGAACTGGCTGGTACTCTTGAGGCTTTTAGACTTTTTAGAGTTTTTATCTCCGAGCTTCATTTCACACGTCCGTCAGGGAAAGAGCCCGGAGAGAACAATTGGACGAGGTCAAACTTGAACTGAACTCTTTGCAGAGTCGGTCCAGCAGTGGAAAAAAAGCCTGAAACTTGTCCAGTTCCGAGACAGGAGTGTCCGTGTCTACCAGTCACTAAAAAAACAACATCGGACGGCAGCTTTTTACCGTGGATTCCAGAGAATTCAGAGCTGAAAACGCCAGAAAATTCTCCCCGTCTCTTTAAATCCTAGCCATCCGCAAAAAAAATCCCTCCGAGAGCGGAAGCTTGTAATTGTTCACTAATGGAATTGTTTGTCAGCGGCTGACAAATACCACGTCCGTGCACGGCAGAAGCTCATGAGTGATGAGCCCGTCGCATGAGAACGTCGCGGTTAATCAAGTCTTGGGAGAGGCGACACCGACGAGGACACCTCGGAGCACATTTTTTTTGTCAAGCGGGAGGAAGGAGGAAGCTCGGCGTCCCAGTTTCTTCCCTTGATGTCGAAGTCGTCGCTGATTTTCCTGGATGATTTTTCCAGGGGCTGACACCAAGAGAAAAACCTTCTTCTGCCATGTACAGTAGATTTTACGGCGCAGTGATTTAACCTGGATATGATTTTTTTTGTGTAACGTGTCTCTGCACGAGGTTCTTTGCCCACGTGACTGTAACAAATTAAAACTCCGCCAAAGCCGGGAGGGGAGGGGATGGAGGTGGAGGAGGAGGAGGAGGAGATTAAACAGATGCCCGATGAGCAGTCAGATTAATGGAAACATATGCAGGAGACCTACTTCAGGCTGGTGCCGTTTGCATCTTGGCCTTGATGGTTTGTTTTTTATTTTCTTTCTCTTCTTTCTTTCTTTTTTTTATCTGCCTCCGCCTCCTTCTCCACCCGCCTCACTGATCTGCCTCCAAATACAAAAGAAAGTCAGACAAAAGGCCAGAAGAAGAGCCGAGGCTAATTAGGACAAATTCTGCGATGTAACAGGGAGGGAGATGAAAGAGGGGGAGAGACGGGGCCGGCTTTTTAATCAAACACAAATCAATTCAGCTCAGAAGAAAACATAGGAGAGGAGCAAGTGGCCTTCTGCGTAATCCCGAGCTTAAAACAGCGCCACTATGTGGACAGTGGCCTTACATGCAAACAATGAAAAAAAAGAGCAAAAAGCAACATTTCACAGCCAAGAAATCCCAGCAATCGGAGTTTAGAGGATGAAACTTGACACTCCTCGTTTGGTCTCGTCCAGTATTTTTGACTGATAAAATAAGTGGATTGCTTCTTTGTCCCAGCCATCAACTGATACTTGCTGCCTGCCTCCGGGTGCTCCCTTCCGAACTATCAAATCCTCTTGTTATAGGTCACAAATGGCACGAAAGCCCCCTAGACTTTTCTGAGAATATATGGGAGCCTTTTAAATGTCAGACACATGTCATAAAAATAAATAATGGCAATATAATTTGACGCGCCAGCGGCTCAAATAGCAACACGTTCCAAATCCTAATGAAGAAGCTGGTTCTGATTATTGTGTTTGTGTGTGTGTGTGTGTGTGTGTGTGTGTGTGTGTGTGTGTGTGTGCACAAGAGAAGAAGACCAGGGGAGGAACTGTTAGCACGTCACGTCCCAACAGGACGCCGCCTGCATATTTACAACCAAACAACCCCCCCCTCCCCCCTACACTTTCCGACCGGATCCACCTCTCATTATTTTCCATTAATCTACACGGAGCTGCTTTGTAACAGACATCCACTGTCATGGGAGGGCGAGCGCTAATAAACGCTGCCAGGGAGAGAGAAACACGCAAACAACCTTGGGAGTGGGAGCGGCGGAGGAAGAGGAGGGGAACTGCTTTATCGCCGTTTCCCTTCCTTTTGATCTCTTATTGAGGAGCCTTCGCCGCGCCGACGAGGGAGGCGGCGGCGGCGGCAGCGGCCGAGTGAAAGAGGCGTGTGAAGACACGGGAGAGGCAGCGAGACGTGGCCGTCCGCAAAACCCCCGGCTGCACGTCCCACCCCGCTCCCCGCTGCCTAATCCGTCCTGCGAGCACGATAGCGCACTCCTTCTCCTCCTCCTCCTCCTCCTCCTCTTCTTCGTCTTTTTATTTTTCCCGACGCAGCTCTCCTGCGCCGCGGCCTCCTTCTAGCTTCCTGCTATCAGAAGGGTACGGCTAGAGGTGTGTGCGACCACGCGCTCTATTTTCCCGCTGGCACTGCTGCCGAGGACGACCGGACTCGGCGACGGCAGTCGGGAGTCGCTATTGTGTCGAAGCATGCGGGAAACATGAAAGGAAGGAAGGGGGGAAGGAAGGAGGTGGTGGTGGTAAGATGAAAAGCATGGAGATTCCTGGTCGGCGGTGGCGGTAGCAGTGGCACGGCGCTGCGATGCCTTTTAATAAGACCTAAGAATCAAAAAGAAAATAAATTTCTTTTCTTTTTTTTTGTCGGACTGCCGGGGCCATTGTTCTGCTTTTTGAAGAGAATCTGGTGAAAATGACGACGCTGATGAAACCAGGAGGAAGCAGAAAGTAGCAGCAGCAGCAGCAGGAGCAGGAGGAGGTGGAGGAGTAGTTATGGGCAAAGTCTTTGAAAGCCATCAAAAAGCTTGCAACACTTTTCACTCATCGCCTGGTTTGATGTGATCTTGAGTCCATTCACAAGTCACAGGTCAGAGCGACCAGACGCCCGGAGATTCAGGAAAATGAGATGCTAAAAGGCAGAAAAATTGTCCTGGAGAGAGAAAATCGATTCTCGTTAGCCAATTAGCTTCTGAGGCTGTGCTAACCGGCAGGGGTGGGTCAGGGCGCGGGGGGGTTGCCAGGTAGTGGCCGCGTCCTCGGCCATCTAATTTGTGGTGAGCCAGGAAGGAAGCTGTGAACCGCTGCAAATTCATTCTGATTTGAGCACTCTCATTTTTCGCCTTCTGGTCGGGGCTCGAGGAGAAAAGCCGGCAAGAAAAAATAAATTCCCCGAAAGAATGTCGACTACACTGACGTTGGTCTTGAAACACGGAGTTGATTGGAAACCATTTGACCCGCGCCACCACCAGGCCATTAGGGGGCAGTCAGGGACGGAAGTGAAACATCACGAGACTCCGAGGGGCCGAATGCAAATGGAGAGAGAAGAGAGAGTGCGAGTGTGTGTGCATGTATGCACACACACTCGCACAAACACAGAGTGAAAACACAGTCAAAAAGCACCTCTGTCAACAGGAGAAGCTGAGGTGACGGGATTTAACGGAGGGAGAGCCGGAGAACAAGCAGCCCTTTGATGTGGAGAGATGCTCGCCGGGGCCGAGGCGAGACCGCCGCATCGCAGTCGACTTCAAATAGACGGGAAAAAGAAAAACGGCAGAGGAGCGAGCGCAGGCAGGCAGACCGGATGGACTGACAAGTGGAGGAAAAACGATGACAACAACAACAACCACAACAACAACAAGAACCACCATCGTGGTCTGAAGCGCCATCAAAGGCGTAACAATAAAAGCTCATTCAAGGGACTGCAGGGGTCGCCCACCACCACACGTGTGTGTGTGTGTGTTTACATACTGCGGAAGCCTGCAGATAAAACGCAGCAGTGCCATCGGGGGCAGCGGTGAGCAGCACAGCCCGTCAGTCAAGCAAGAGTTCCATCTCCTTTACTACCGTGACCGTTCTAAGTGAAACATGACATCGCTGATTGAATTTGTTTCTGTTGTTTTAACTGGGACTCTTGGCTAGAAGAAACAGCGACATCAAGTGGTTACATTTTACATTGCAGCGTCTCCAATCTCTCCCTCCCTCTCCTGATCTTGCCAGTGAACTACGGTGGCCTGCGCAAACAAACCTGGATAGCTCGCCCACCTTCTTTCTCACTGGTTTATTTGAAGATGAGCGAGCGGTCACCCTAATTACAAAACAGTATATTAAGCTTTTACTCATATCAAAATCATAAACCAAGCCAAATATTTCACACTGGGCATTGAACTGGCAAACATATTCATCAAATGAAGTTTTTCAAGTGTGACGACCACACAACAGCCTGTTTTTCATTTTGATTATTCCGTCTCTTAGTTTTCCACTCATTATCTAATTATTTCGCCAGGGAACCCTGACCTGCTGTCACAGTGGCCACCCGGGCTGGATCTGAATAGTTGGGCGGCGGTGAGGTTGGGCTTTTTTTTAATATATACATATATATATAAATATATATATATTTTAAAGAGATTTACAAACGCCCCGCGGAGAAACTATTAGTTTGACACTGAATCATTCAGAGCGACGAGGGCCGGCGAGAAACATTGTCCTCATATATTAGCCATGGCCTTAAATCCCCCTGCACGGTGCATCTTTCACGAGACGCCACGTCGGGCCACATGAAGCAAAACAACACTCAGTCAGGATGGAAAATATGAAAAAATGAGGCCACCTGATGGAAGCGACAGACCAGTGGGGGGTTTAGCAGGGGAAGGGATGACGGGGGGGGGGTTCCCCCGCTGGAGCCCGGCGACGGCCACCGAAGGCGCCTCGTCCTCATCCGCCTTGACAGCGGCTCGTAAAGGAGTCATTACACAAACGCCTCCTGCGGGGGCCGTAGATCAATCCCAGCTTTTACCCCCCCCCTCCCCCGCACGAGCCCCTGCAGGAACACGTGTCGGTGACGGAGGCGGCGGCGGCGGGATGAAAGGAGGAGGGAGGGGAAAATGGAAATGCGAGATTTGGAGGGGAAAAAAAGCACAGCTGGAAGTGAATCCATCACTTCTCCCGCTGTGGACTTGCACAACAGGCGAGTCAAAGCAAAGCGCCACCTAGTGGACCCGCCGACTCTTGTTGTTACTTCAGCATTGTGTGGCGTTTTGTACTCTGCACTCGGAACTGGAGCAGCGTTCGGATGATAGAGGCTCCTCTGTGGCGTGCGAGTGGACGGAGACCAGTCAGCTGTTTGCCGTCAGTGCCGGACGGAGATCTGAGATCTCACAGCTGTTTGGCCTCGAGGCAGCGCGGGAGTGCGCAGTTATGATCACGGCACAACACGGCGGAGCGGCGGAAAGTTCCGCATGAATTTGGTCAAATGAGTCCCGCTGAAGTGAAACAAATCGCGCCACCGTTCTGCAGAAAGACGACGAGTTAAAAAGCGGTTTGTCGCTTTTCCTTGCGTGACAGCGGGGCTCAGAGTCTGGGGACTGTGCGCTGGTGTTCTCCCAAATCTTTTCCCTCCAAAACACAGGAACCTTTGCGGACATTTAGAGGGCAGCAACAGTTATTAACTCTACCGGTTGAGCTTTTTTGTTTTGTGCCTGTTGTTGGAAATCGATCGGCCACGGAGGCGGACGACCAGTTTGCAGTACAGGAGCCTGAAACAGGAACAAGGAGCTGCCCGGACCAGGCACTTTAATAGGGCCTGGTTTTCAATTATTATCACATGACAAATATCCCCCACGCTGATGATTCAATTGCTCTTAACGGCTCGATGAGTTCGATGATCGATGGTGGCGCAGGTCGATACTGAGCTGTGATGGAAAATCCAATATTTTCCTCAGTGCAGGACGGTCGGCGTGTTTAAAGAACTCTCACGTGTCTATAACCAGACACAGGTGATTTTCTGCCGAAAATTCTTCTTTGGGTTTCTTAGGGTTAAACTGGCCCAACTATCCTGATTAGATTAGGGCTTTTCCTCACCAACAAAACTGCTCTGTAATAAGTTTACAGGCATAATAATTTCTTGCTCAGCAGCTCAACATTCTGATGAATATCCAACACCAAGGACGGCTACATCACAAAACAGCATTAGAGCGCCACGCATCGTCCCCAAAGTCAAACGTTACGGAAAGTAAATCATTGACGGGGGCGAAAAAGAAAAGAAAAGTGCAGAATGTGCATCTTTCATCTCAAAAAGCAGATCCTGTCTAGATACTGCTGATACAGCGGTGTGTTTAACGAAGAACCTGTCAGCGCTGCACACACAAAAAAACACCCGTCCCCCTGTGTTGAGACCTCAGACCCACTTTCAAGACAACCGAGTGATGAGTTCATCAGATCAAACGTGAAAGAAAAGAAAAAAACTACACGAGCGAGAGAGAGAGGGAGGGGGGGAGAGAGAGAGAGAGAGAGAGAGAGAGAGAGAGAGAGAGAGAGAGCCTCTCTGTTGATGAAGTCCCAGCAGACGTCGAGGTGAAAGGGGAGAGGAGCCAAAAGTGCCTGTTACACCAACAACACAATCATTCCGCACACACGCAAGCACGCACGCACACACACACACACACACACACACACACACACACACACACACACACACACACACACACCGATCAAACGAGTCATGTTTCCATAAGCGCAGCGCGGCGGTCTGCTGAACACGAGAGCGGCAGCGGGCGCCATCAAGAAGTGAGATAAGAGCGTGCGAGGATTCCTGAAGAGGAAGAGGAGGTAGTGACGACGCAGATGAAAAAAATATTCCCGGGAAAACACAGCGCGCAGCGGGGGGGAGACATTTACGCGACGTTCAAATGAAGGGGGGGGGAGAAAAGAGAAACCTCAAAGCCAGCGCAAAGAAGCCACTGGCAACGGAGAGTCTGTGCAGAATAATGAATAGGAACTTTTTATATATGTGTGTGTGTGTGTGTGTGTGTGTGTGTGTGTGTATTTGAAGTCTCTGGCGTGCAGTTGAATCACATGTGCAAATCAGAGGAAAGGAGAGACCAATCAAGGGGCCAGCGGTGCGGAGGGGGCGGGGCTGCTAGCATGCTGCTTAGCAGCTGAGAGTTTCTGCTGCGTAGAAAAAAAAAAAATCTGAGCAGAAATTCTAGCGTGCAAGAATGTAAAGGAAGAAGGAGGAGGAGGAAAAAATATATATATACACTGGACTTCAAAGCAGCCTGATGGAAAAACATAAAAGGGAGGTGTGACTTTAGAGTAGCTTTAAAACAGAAGTAGAAGAAGCAGAGGAGTTACTGTGCCGTGCTGATAACAGCAGGAGGGGGGCGCTAATGAGGATTGTGTGAATTACCAAAAGATCCCATACATTACATATATCGGACACACTGTTATACACACTGTTATTTAGCAGCAACTATGAGCCTGAGAGCAGCAACGACAAGAAAGCAGCTGGTCTCCTTTTTACGCGCGGCACTTGAAAAAAAAGTGGTTGGACGCCAAAGACGCAGCGGTGAGACGAAGTGATGACGGACAGATTTAATTGCGGTTTGACACATTGTGTAAAGCGTCCAGCCTGGGTGTCTTTGAATCAGCAGCAGCCTCAAACCTCTCACACGGCTGCCGGACTGTAAGGCGAAAAGAAAAATAAGAACATTTCAGACAAATCTGATCTGTGTTATTATCGGTGTAACTACGCCGATATGCGTTAGTCCGCTGACCGATGATCTAGTTCTTCCCTCTTGCCCCCACAGCGCGCTACGACAGTTGACATTTTTTCACACGGCATTGCACGCCAGACACGCAGGGAACGTTTCCCAGGCCGCCTTCCACTTCCACCGTCTCACTGAAGAGCGAGGAGAGTCGGAGAGAGCGTCGGCCCAAATGTGGCACCGCTTGTCAGGAGACATCAGCGACGGCGGTGCCTGAGCTCGAGGCCCGTTTTTTTTCCCCCTCAGCAGCGCAAAACTACTTGACGTTTGGACGGAGAGACCTCTTTGTTTCTTTTCGTTCCATGCGATGTGGTCCACAGAAGTAGAAGAAGAAGAAGAAGAAGAAGAAGAAGAAGAAGAAGAAGAAGAGCTCTTCAGTCAGTCAGTCAGTCAGTCACTTAGTTGTCCCTGCACCCGGACGCAGTCAACCGGCAGTGTGGGGGGGAGGGGAGGGAGGCCTTTATATTGACGACTCGCTCTGTCCCTTTGTGACTCATGAGAAAAAAAGCAAGAAGTCTAATTTTACCTGAGATGTCTGGCGCAGGTTGCAGCCAGGAAAAAAAAAACCCAAAACATCTTGTTTGGCTCTTTTGATGTTGGCGGCTGTTTTTCGGGTCTCCAGCTCCTCTGCATCCTTATCAACAGATGCGCACTTACATCTATTGAACACACTCGTTCGGAAGGGGTGGTGGTGGTGGTGGTGGGGGGGCAAGTCTGGAAATGTAATAACCATCTCTCAAAATTCTTCCTTCTGACTAACCTCTGCTCTCTCCGTTTCCTGCCAGCGGAAAAAAAAGGAAACCACTCCAGTGTGGGGTCACTGAGGAAACTATGTGAGGCTGGGGCGGCGCCACTAGCCACCGGAGGTCGCTGGAAGCACATCTGGGGCCGTTCGCTCGTGAATAGACGGCGGTGTGAGAGAGAGAAAAAGGGGATTTTCACTCCACTCCACCATGGGGCGGAATCAGATCCAGAGGAGGATGCAGCAACACCCCCCAAGACCTCCGTTCAAGCCCTCCCTCTGCCTCTGTCCGAGTTCACCCTCTTGTTGCGGCAGGAGATGCCAATGGCAGAAGCCATCAAGACCGAAACATGAACCTTCAGGTGGCCCCTCCTCCACCCCCATCCATCCCAGGTATCCCACACTCAAGACTGATGCTGAGACGTTTTCTTTTTTAATATTTATATTTCTGGTGCTCTCCATCTCTCTCTCTACCTCTTTTCTTTCAGCTCACCTTTTCTTGTTCTCCATCCAGCTCCTCGACAGGAAGCCGGGTTTTTATCCCTCCCACTCCCTCCCTTATCTCCCTCCCCTCAGCTGCCAACTAACCTGCCTCACTTGTGCTGCCATGCAGTTGGTCCCTTGTTGCTCTTCCAGCCTAATAACAATTTTCTCTCCTGCCTCGTTTTTTTTTTTTTTTTTTTTTTTTTTTCATCAACAGGATGAGTCACAAAGAGTCGTCTGCATCTGGGTTGGTCAAAACGTCTTTGGATTAAAAATCTGGCTGCGTATAAACAATAGGACCAAATGTCTGCCTCCCCTTCAGGGTGCTGGGTTTGGATGGATGGATGGAAGGATGGATGGATGGATGGATGGACGGACGGACGGACGGATGGATAGACAGATAAAAATTTTAATTTCCTCAGACTCAGACTCAAATCTGGAAAGAATTGATTTCCATCCTAAAACGAACTGTATATTCTTCCAGCTTTGAATCTAATCCACCACCACAAGGCCAAGACGTGTGAGGATGTCTGGAGGGACGTGGCAATTTGACAATAACTATCGCCAACACATCATTCAACAAAGCAAACTAGTTTTATCAGCATCTAATGGTCATAGTTGAAGATGTAGTTCTTCTTCTCCTCTTTCAGAGGCAAAGGTCCCACCAGCCGGTTTTAAGGATCCAGACATGTGTTATTTGCCAGCGGGGAGGAAGCAGAAGAGATAGGACTTCCTATTTGTGAGCGCGCGCCCCGCGACACAAATGCAACGTCCTCGTTCAATTCTCACACTCCAACTGGGCGCCCGCTGAAGGAGCGGCAGCCGCCGCTCATCGTAATCACCTTGTTTGGCAATTTCTCTGCACCGACGTGACTCCTCCGTATTTTTGCTGACTCCTTCCTCCTTCCTTCCTCCCTGCCGGCTGGCAGCCGCCGTCTGTTTCTCATGAATACGCAAGTGAGAGACTTGTGTGCCAAAATAGGGGGATTAATCAAACAGAGACTGAAGCGCCAACGCGCAAAGGCACAAAGATAAATACGAAAAAGAAGAGGCTCAAACAAACAGTCTAGCCAAAGTTTTTTGTTTGGTTGGAGTGAAGCTCTGGTCCATCCCGAGCAGCAGATTAGTGCCCAGCAGGAGAGTCTGGGGCCCAGTTTGTTTGCTGCTCAGAGGGACGGCGACGTTGTTGGGTTTTTTTGCCCACAGATGTGCGAAGATAAAATTTCCTCTTTAATGAAGGCAGGAGAGCTGTATCCTGGTGGCCTGTGCAGACATGATGACACATGTTGAGGCTCTGGAAGCCGGACGATTTCCAATAGATGTGAATCTGAATCATTCTGAACCTTGGTTGTTTTTATTCCCGAGTGCCGGCGTCCTGTTTCAACGCAGCTGCAACCTTGAGAGTCACGGAGCATCACAGCGGCATGTTTCTTCCTTACAGAGGCCCCGCCCAGCAGCCCCTCCCCAGCCCCTCTGAAACAAACACTGTGCTGCCATCTGGGTCGATAAGGAGTCAATCAATGCCGACTGTGTTAAAAAACAACTTAACTTGTCGCTGCCTTCTAAGAACCGAGTCTGAATTCCCCCCCCCCCACCAAAAATAAAAAAAAACGGTTAAAAAATAATTTCTCCTGCCGCGGCTTTTAATAACGCAGCTGAAACACTATCTGCTCTGCGTTTTTTTGTTCCTGAAAGAGTTGCTGGATCTCGTCCAAGGCGACAAAAACAAACTCTATTTGCACCAAGAAAGAAAAACAACAGCGCCCCCCCCCCCCCCCCCCCCAAAAAAAAAAACTTTTCTCAATAATCATATTTCCAACCTGCTGTCTAATGAGTAGCACAAATGAGTTGATAAACACAACTTTTGTATTTTAATTAAAATGAAGAGTGGGCTGGGGAGGGAGGTGTCAAGACAATTTGAACGCTGTCTGATAAACTACTAGACTGGGTGATGAGATACACGAGTTCCATGAAATACAGAACTAGAGAAGTATGGAGGAGTTAGTGGGGGAGTTAGTTGGGGTGGGAGGGGGTTCAGTCAGACATGGCTGCCAGTAATGGTGTCAGACAGCTCCGCTTCTCCCATCTCATCCGCACGGCGTTACGTAATGACAGAACTGGGCGGCGTTACGCAATCTCCCCGGGTGAGGGGCGAGCCTGGTCCCTCTTTAATTGGAGAGCGAGCAGGAGAGAGAGAGAGAGAGAGAGAGTGAGAGAGAGAGAGAGAGGGGGAGAGAGAGAGAGAGAGGGGGAGAGACAGTGGAGTTTTTCAGCGCGACATTTGACGTTGGGCACGTGCCGCTCAAGTTCAAATGTTGTGGACGAGCTCCTCCCACTACCGCCGCCGCCGCCACTCAGCAGGTCGGCGCTGACCAGGAAGAGACGCTTGTTTCCCCTGTTGGCACCACTTTGATGTTATTGAGCCGAGCGCTGCCGAGACCGCAGGAACATCGAGGTCACGCTCGTTTCTCACGCTGGATACAGAGAACCTCTGATGTAAAACAAAAACACCTGCAGGGGCTAAAAGGAGCAAAGAAGGCGACCATGTGGTCCGGATGTCGACCCGACCCGACCCGTCCCGTCCCGTCCCGTCCCGTACGCGTCGCTTCGCTTCGCTTCGCTTCGCTTCGCGCGACCGTTCGTTTCGGTTCGGTTCGGTTCATTCACCGATCCATGAATATGTTTTCCACCAACGTGGCCGATGGAAAGGCATCAACAGGCGTTCTGGCGAAAGTCCAGAGCAGGAGTCACCAATGTGGTGCCCGCAGGCACCAGGTTGCCCCCCCCTCTCCAAGGACCACATGAGTAGCCCGCAGGCCTGGTCTAAAAATAGCGCAACTCACTCAGCTACGTCCAAAATTCAATTTTATCCAACCTTGTTAAGTCAATGTTGATGACTATAGAGAACTCATTAAGATGATCATTGTCTTCAGAAAGATCAGTATCATTATTAATCATATCAAAACTCAAGGCTAACTGAGAAAATATGTTATTTCAGTGGAGTTCAGCAAAGTGATTGGCCTTCATGTGACTCAGTAGCCATGGAGCAGCTCTTTTTCAGGATTCCGGAAGGTGAGAGACTCCTGGTCTCGATCCAATGATGGTAATGATGATATCAAGCAGCAGACGCACAGTTATCACCAGCTCCTGAGCATCATCATATTCATACACATATATATATATATATACATACACACACAGACACGCTTGATTATCAGCCACAGGAATGAGCGCTAATCCTCGCGGACCCACAACTCAGCAGTCTGCGTCACTATGGCGACGGCCTAAATTCCTCCTCGGTCGGTGCGTTTACATGCGCTCCAGATAATTGGAGTGCTGACGATATATATGTAGACACTTTAATCTGATAGGAAACCCGGAGACTCCGATTGCACGATCGGACCTGATGACGAGGTGCGTCGCGCGTAGCTGTGTCATGAGGAAGCAACAAAAGTCCTGCGTGTTGTTGTTGTTGTGGATGTTCTGATTGATACATTCTTCTTTTCCCTTATCTCTTTCAACAACACTTTCAACAATGTTTTATCAATTGATTTTTTTTTTTTAGGCATTCTTTCCTTTCTTCTTCTTCAACAAATAAATAAATACACAAATAAAAAGGGAAAAATAGTAGCGGACAAAAAAGTTCAGAAAAAAAGAGGAAGCAGCAACGGGGACAATTATTATTCCGATTAAACCGGGCCTTTTTTGGAAGAGCCTAGGGAATTTCAAAAAGTTGCTATTTTCTGATTTCAATGACGGCAGACGGAGGCAGCAAACGGCGCACGGCAATCAAACCTCAGTCGATACCAACTCTTCGACAAAGCATAACGCGGCAGCAACACAGCGGCTCCTTTAAATTTTACAAACGGCGTGTCGATTGATTGCGCCGCCTCCGCCTCTTCCCCCTCCTCCGCACTTAAGAGGCCCTGAGTTATTCGGCCACGTTAACGGCATTAATATCAATAGTGACGAACTCGCTACGCGATTCATATTTCCCCCGTCGTGCCTCGGAGGGATATTTACTATTCTGTTACGCACTCCTCGCCGGTTGAAAATGCCACCCGTCTAATTAATTTAGCCCGGAAATGTTTACAAAGTGCCTGGAAAGGTTGCGGCTGAGCTCCATCTAAAAAGCTGAGGGAGAGAGAGGGAGAGAGAGGGAGAGAGAAAGAGAGAGGTACAATATGCAGGCATGGATGTTGATTACGTGGAGCGTCGCGGAGAGACGGAAGAGAAGAGCAGGTGAGTCTGGGTGAAGCACCCGATACTTTCAGGCAAAATTATATGTGACGTGACAGAAGTCTGAAGGTATTGTGAGTATTTAAATGGCACTTTTCTTTATAGAAAATATCCCAATAATCAGTGGTGGCTCCTCCAGGACATCCAGACCCGGAGCGAACAGGTAATTCACTGAAAGGACGTCATGATTGTGTTTCCACGGCGAAACTGAATGGAATCGAGATCTTTTAGAAATGAATCTTAGTTTGTTAGTTTGGGACGGAGTTAAGATCTGTGACTGTTCATCACCCAGAATCCCATCAGAGGGCTGGAAGGAATTTTTTTCTTTTTTTTCCAGATGTATTTCAACACAAACAGAAACCTTAATGATAATTCCTCCCTCTGAAGTCGACTCTGCAGTCAAAACAGGCTTTTACTGTCAAAGGAAGGAGACGGTGCAACCATCCAGTCTGAGCCTTCAATCAGCAAATCTCAGAACAAGCCGTCTGAATTTAGTTTGACACGGTTGTTTTTTTTTCAGCCTCATTCTCCCTTTAAAGACACGACAAGCGGCGCGACTCAGACGAGGGGGGGTAGATTCACGACGGGTAAATCGATTCACTTCCATACCGCCTTGCCTGAGCGTCCCCTGATGAAGCGGTGAATCAGGGAGCTCAGGTGTGTGCGGCTAAATGGCCGATGAGCCAAGAACAAACGCGGTAAAACAAAAGAAGCTTCTTCGCTTTCTCTCTCCTGCCGCTGTCTGCTTTAACCGAAGTCGCACTCGGCTGCAGACCATTCTTTTCTTCCCGCCGCCGCCTTTTTCCCTTTCTACTCAACAGGTGACCAAGGGCTCCTCCAGCACTGATAAGAAGGAGAAGGAGCCGACTGAGAGTCGGCATTTCCATCTGGGGGTCTCATCGATTTCCTCTCCCGGGAGGGGAGAGTGGCTTAGCAAGGGGAGGAGGAGGAGGAAGATGTAGAGAAGGAGGGGGAAGTAGAGGAGGAGATGGAGGAGAAGGAGGAGGAGGAGCAGAAGGAGGAGGAGCTGGAGGAGGAGAAGGAGAAAGAGGAGGAGGGGGAGGTGGAGAAGGAGTCGGAGGAAGAAGACATAGAGGAGGAAGAGGAGCTGGAGGAGGAGTTTAAGGTGGAAGGGGAGGTAAAGAAGGAGGACGTGGAGGAAGAGCAGGAGAAGGAGGAGGTGGAGGAGGAGGAGAAATGGGTTTACGGTCTGACGGACCCGGGCAGAGCGGCGCTGACATCACGTCTGTCTCCATGGCGATGCAAGAGGAGAGACGCTGGCTGGCTGGCTGGCAGTGTCTGGCTCACAGGCCGAGGGAGGGAGAGAGAGAGAGAGAGGGGGAAAGAGAGAGTGGGAGGATGGGGAGAGGACAGGGTGGGGTGGGGAGGCGAAGGCGGGTCGGAAATCCTCCAGGAGCGACCGCAAAGCAGCGGCGTGTCAGGAAGCAGCCGGCCCGGAATACTAATGTCCGGGGGGGGGGGGTGAGGGTGGTGGGGGGTGGTAGTGGACGTCACGTGCGCACACACGCACGTCAGTCTGTGTCGCGGGGCAGTGTCTCTCTCAGTTTTGTCAACAGTCCGTCGGTATGAAGTGAAAAACAGCCTTTGAGCAGAAATGTCAGCGGAGCCGAGTGACATTCAACCCGATTGGACCAAAGCCGCTGTTGCTCCTGCTCCTTCGGCAGTGGGAGGGGGGTGTGAGGAGGTGAGATGGGGGTAGGGGTGTTGGTGGATGGAGAGGGGATGAGCGCGATAACCTCTGCACAGGTGCGACGATGACAGGCGACGTCGCAAAACAACCACCCAAAAAAAAATGGAGGAGGAATCAAATCTGGGACGTCGCTGTTTTCTCTCTGTTGAAAGATGGCGAGAGGGCAGGCGACACTTCAGCCGCTTCAGAGGGAACTCGTGATGAAGTGTGTTGATGATGTGTGTTCTGCAGCAGATGTTGATGGATTCTTTCCCTTAAACACCAAAAACGTGTTTTTTTATTCTATTTCTATTTTTTTTCTATAAGACGAAAACGGGCAGAAACAGCCGCTGCAGAAAAGTTGGCCACAGGTCAAAGGTCAAATGGGCTCTCTTTGCTGCAGCCTTGGCAGCGGCGGCGAGCGATTCACACCTGTTTTTTTGTTTTTTTCCACTGGAGCTGGCAGGCGCCAGAGCTGCGGCTCCATCCACTCGGCGATACGGGACGTTGAGACGGCGGCGTGTAAACACATCGTCTTCCGCTTTCCAAGCCAGTGGGAGGCGTCTGCGGCGGCGCTTTATAAATACTCCACCGGCTGCCAGCGCCGAGTCTGTCCAACCACCACATTTGTCTCAGTTTGGAGTGTAAAAAAAAAAACAAAAACACAAAAAAACAAAAACATTGCACTCACTGCAGGAGCAAGACGAACGTGTCGGAACTTAACCGTTTGTTCAAGCTTATGTATTTTTATTTATTTATTTTTAATTCCCCAAAGTGTGAACATTTCACAGCGAGAAGAGGAGAAAATCAAAGATCCTTCTTGGACGAGAAGGTGAAGTTAGTTTGGGCTGATTTAGGAAAGAAAGGTTTTCTGTTTTTATGGCGCTGCTGCGTTCCGAACCCAGTGTCGAGAATGTGTAGAGGTGGGAATAAGTCACACATGACATGTGCAAGTCACAAGCAAGTCTGAAGTCACTGTGGTGAGAATCAAGCAAGTCACAAGTCAAGTCATACAAAAATCTGATCATCGACCCCAGTTTCCACATTTAAATCAGTAAAGACAGTGGCGCACACTTTGACTTTTATTTCTTCTTCTATTTTATCTCATGTGTTGATGTGTTGTTATCGAAGCTGTTGGTGTGCTCGAGCGTGCATTGCACTGTAAAATCACACGATCATGTTTTAAAATAAAATACATTTTCTAACGTAATCTAAAAAAAAGTTGGGAAAAAAATGCAAATATTTAATTCAAAATAAGTCAATTCCTTTCGAGTCATCTGTCTCAAGTCCAAGTCAAGTCTCAAGTCATGAAGACCAAGGCAAAGTCAGGTTGAGTCTTTTATCAGTGTTAGTCCAGCAAGTCCTCAAATTTGCGACTCGAGTCAAGTCATGTGACTTGCTTCTCCCATCTCCGATAATATGGATACTGGTGTTGGTATTGGTGTAATGACGTCGATACTCTAGATTTGCATCTCAATATTGCATTTGCATGTTGATTACTATGTTAAAACTATTACAGGGTTGAAAGAAATCACAAAAACACTCCAAGGTTACTTCAGAACTCATTCAGATCTCGCAATTTTACGATACATTCTCCATCGCTATAAAGTATCAGTATCGTGTCGTTATTGCCAAAACTGGCCTTGTATTTAATTGGTGCTGGATCGATACAGATTCTTTCAGTATCGCAAAACTACCATCCGACTTCTATCTGTTTGACCTTCTCACATGGGAAATGAATCCTCTTGCACAGACATATTCTGATGGTCAAATTCCTGCGAGACGCTGATGATTCCTTCACTCGACCGGCGCTGCGAAATTCGGCGCAGGTCTTAAACGGCCTCGAGGTTTTTAAACTGTGCACTGCTGTGAATTATTGATCCATCGCTGTTGGGTTTAGAAATATATATTTTTTTTTTGCCAGGGATGAGCCAACGTTCGGATTTCAGCTTCAACACGTTTTTTTTTTTTTTTTTTTTTTAATCAGGCTTTGATAAAGGGAGTGATTGTCTTCCTTTGGGGAGGGGTTGAGGTGGAAGGGGCAGAACCAGGAAGTTTAATGGGGGGGGGGGGGGGGGGAGGGGGGGTGAAGGTGTGAATGAGAGCATCGCTATGGCAACGCACGCACGGTCCTTTTTCCCGGATGTTGAGCGGTGTACTGCGGGAAACCGACAGATTTTTTTTTTTTTTTTTGATTTATCATTATTTTTTTCCCTCTTATCCAGGCAGGATTAAAATCTGCAGCATTCCCGGGTACGCAGCCTGTCTTTTGTCACTCATTTCCTGGACGGATTTGACTGCTCGTCATCTCGCTGGGCTGGCGCCGAACGGGAGGATTAATGACAGATTTGGGTTGGCGATACAGTGACGACTTCCAAGAGATTTGTTGTGGGAAAAATGTTGGAACGCTCCCCCCTCCCTGCCCCTCTCCTTCCATCGCTCTCAACTACACAGAAAAGCAAAATTAAAAAAAAAAAAAAGACAGACCAGTCGAGTCGAGTCGAGTCGACTGGTCTTGACTGGTCTGGATCCTCCGGATCGTGAGGGAAGCCGCACTGCGCTGCCGTTTCCCCCCCCCCCCGTGTGAGTCTCATCAGCTTTGACCTATTTGTTTAGTAAAGTCACCCGTCTAAATATAGTCACAGAGGCGGGAGATTGGAAGGGAGAAGAGGAAGAGGAGGCGGAATCATCAAAGGGGCTTCTCCGCTCGGCCTCCGTTTGAATTAAATCCACTTTCTCCAGGAAAAAAGACGGCGGCGGCGGCGTGAAGGAAGGTGATTAGCCGCGGCGTCGATCACCGTCGGGAGGCCAACAGAGTCTTCGGCCGCCGTTGGGCTGCAGCCGATCGCCCCCTCTACCCCACGCCCTCCCCTACTCCTCCCTCCCTCTTCTGCTCATCAACTCTTTCCCTTCCCATCCTTTTCTTTTCATCTTTTCTTTACTTTTGCTCCAGCGGACGGCTAACAGTCTGTGAAGCGCCGAGGTTTTCCATTTCTGGATTCGGCAGTCGGAGGAGGCTGTGCCGTGTGTGCGTGCACGTGTGTGTGCCCTGCCGGCTCCTCTCCTCTGGTTGGAGAGGGGGAGCATTGATTCTGTCGCTTTGTTAGCCTTCTCCTGAAAAAATTTAAAAATAAATATATTCTTTCTTCACTTGAGAGTTGCTGCACTTAGTGCCATTTGCAGACACACACACACACACACACACACACACACACACACACACACGTATACACTAGCGTTTCCAATACCACTAAAATTGCGTAAAAAACCTAAATATTGCAATAAAAAACTGGTTATGGAAACACCTCAACTTGGAAAAACCTCTCAAATATGGTTCAAGGGTTTGACGTTCTCATGAGGTGGGTTTTCAGACGTATCCATATTGAGCTATATTGCAAAAGTGTCATGGAAACACTTTTTTCGCATTTACACGTCAGCGGACGTGATGTATGGGGTCACGCGACCAGTTCACTTCAAGTGAAAACGGCGCGTTATGTTTGGACGGAGGAGGAGACGGAATATTTTTTAAAAGTAATCAAAGAGAAAAATATAACAACCATTCTTGGCAAACAACAACAAACTTAGTAAACCGTAATTCTCGAGAATTACGGTTTATGCACTTCACACCACTCAATGGAAACACCTGCAAATCCCAATTTGTCAACGTTTTAGAAATATCTATTTTATTTTGCGAAATACTTTAATGGAAACTCAGCTACTGTTGCTCCGTCGCAGCAGTTCCTGTTTCCCACACCTTCCACTGGTGCTGCTGCTCCCCAACCTGCTCCACCTAATCCAGTCCCTGCGCTCTAATTGGCTGACTGCAGCCGTTAGCCGCTCTGCTCCAGGGATCCTGCATATTAAGGGCAGCGCTGCGCTCTGAGCTGCCGTGACTCGCTGCAGGCGGCTAGGAGCGTTCGGACGGAACGCGGCACCTTGCGCGAGCTCAATTAATAAAATTAATAAATAAATAGAAACCAGCGTGGGGGATTCGTAACTTCCAACGCACGCATTTCAACACCCCAGGTGGACCAAACGCTCCCATGGACCTGCCAGAGCCAGACCTCCGATCAGCTGGTTGCTGCTAGGGGGCGCCCCGGCCCTCGTGTTGGCGTCAATAATAAATGTAGCCGGCAGCTAAACACTGTGTAACGCTGTTCGCTGCCATGATGCTGCTGCTGCTGCTGCCACGATGCTGCTGCTGCTGCTGCAGTTGCTGCTGCTTGCTGCCTCGATGCTGCTGCTGCTGCTACTGCTGCTGCTGCTGCTGCTGCTGCTGCTGCTGCTGCTGGGTTCTCTTCCCGCTGACACGCAGCGCTGGATCGAGTTTTTTTCCGATGCAGTATTAAAGACCTGCATGAAATCAGGCACTCCCACTCTGGCCTGATTTTTGTTTTTTTGTGTGTGTATGTGTGTGTGTTTAATTTGATGTGATACACCAGACCGGAAAAGGAGAAAGGAACGCAAAACTGCAGCAAGAGTAGGAGGGAGAAAAAAAGGAAAAAAAAAGACTGGGCCGGTCCGGTTGGCCGAGCACGGCGGAGGTGGCAGAGGGAGAATAAATTGAGGGGGACAAGGAAGGCGCGCTATTAAATTAAGCCGCGTTGTATTTTTTTTTTTATGACTTTTTTTTTTATTTTATTCTTGGTACAATTTTTGTCTCATAAATATTGAAGCGGGCCGAACGGCAGCGAAGATCTGGACGTGTCATCGATGCTGGACGCCGTAAACCCAGACAGGCCGAGGTCTCTGGAGGCGGTGGAGAGGAAGGGGGATCTGGATGGAGGTGAGGTGAGGACAGGTGCTCCTCCCACCTTCTCCTCTTCCTCTTCCTCTTCCCAGTTACTCAGCTCTACCTCCGAACGTGAGCCGAGCCTCTAATTGCCAACATAAAGTCAAGCGAGTGAAGGATCCTTAAATCCCTCTTGTTAAAAGCAAAACCTCTCTGCCTACCAATAATAGGGAAAACATAAAAATCCCCCAAAAATAATCTTTCTTTCAAGCGGCGTCCAGCTAATTAGGAAAGGCCGTCCTCTCCTCGCCGAGCGGCGGCGAGTAATTGAGACGGTCGGGGTCGCGAATCTCGCCAGGAAAGGATCCATTTAGACGTGGTAGACGGGGCTGCGGCAGGAGAGACGCTTGCTGTAATCCCAATTAATTAGCATAATTGGCCCGTACTCGGCTCTCATTAAGCACCCGCAGATGCCATCACTCAAAAAAAAAACCTCGACAACCGCTGCCAGGCTTCCGTGGCGAGCCGAAGAGGGTCTCCGAGTGGCCGGAAGGGGCTTCCAGGAGGAGAGCGTGAGGACTGCAGGAGAAACTGGGAAAATGCTGGAAGTGCATGAACCATCTGACATCTGAAAAGAATAAAAATCATACGACGGCGAGATCTGAAAACACTCACACACACACACACACACACACACACACACACACACACACACACACACACACACACACACACACACACACACAGGCTGTGTTTCCAAGACTACTAGAATTACGCAAAACCTAAATATCGCAATAAAAAAAAAACTGGTGATGGAAACACCTCAACTTGGAAAAACCTCTCAAATATGGCCAAAAGGTTTTGATGCTCTCATGAGGTGGTTTTTCGGATGTATCCATGTATCGCAAAAGTGTCATGGAAACACTGTTTCCGCACTTACACGTCACCGGATGTGACGTACGGGGTCACGTGACCGGTTCACTTCAAGTGAAAATGGTAATCAGAGAGAAAAAATCTAACAACCATTCTTGACAGCAAACAAACGTAAACAAACAAATGCAAAAGTAATTCAAACCTAATTCTCGTAAATCTCGTCCAGCGAGAATTAGGGCTTCTATGCGTCACACCATTCAATGGAAACACCTGCACATCACAGTTGTACTTTGTCGAAATGTGAGAAATATCACTTTTATTTTGCGAAAAACTGGAATGGAAACGCAGCTGGAGACACAAAACAACCCGATGGAAACATTCAGCAGCGGCACAATGGAAACTTTCAATGTCACTACTATTGTCATGTAAAATCACTTTTCCCACCTCGCTGAGGCTACATGATGTCAGCTGTCAAGTTTTACAACGTATGGTTCATGTTGTTTTTCAGTTTGGTTTTTTCACCCCCACTGCAGCAGTAAAACCTCCAAACTGCTTTACTTTGCTCAGTATCTCCGGCGGGAATTTGCTCTCCCTCCACACCCCAACCACTGCACACAATGATCCAGGCGCTGACCCGTCTGACTGGTGGCCTCACTATCTGTTGCCTGCTCCTCTTTTCGAGTTCCTGCAATGGCGGAGCGCTCTAATGGTCGCCGCCACCTGAAGCCTTTCACTTGCTGCGAGGCTTCGAGGAGGCTCGACAGGTGAAAGCCGTGCAGTGACGAGCTATGCTACACAAAATTTTGTCCTGCAAACACACAACGGCAGTGCCCTGGTGCTGCGAAGAGGCTACGAACGTAAAAATAAAACCTAAATGAACGAGGCATAATTACCGTATTTTCCGGACTATAAGCCACTACTTTTTCCCCCACACTTTGAACCATGCGGCTTATGCAAAAGTGAAGTGAGGCTTTTCTGTGGATTCTACTTCACCCGCCAGGGGGCGCTTTAGCAGGAAGTGCAAACACGAGACAAGCGGCGACATACAGAGCAGCGGTTTCAGCGCGCAGGAGGAAGATGAACAATGACAGGTGGTTTCTGGGTTCAGTGTTCATGAAGCGATGTTAATGGTTCCAGTGCGCATGAAGAAAAAGTGACAGCAGTTCGACGTGGGTTCAATGGGTTCAGTGCGCAACTTTTCTGTTTTGGCTCTCGTCTGTATGCTCTTTTGTCTTTATGCGCTCTGTCTTTCTGAGCTCCGGTGCGTCGCTTCCTCGAGTTCTGGTCCGACTCCATACCAATTAACCGAGGTGACCAGCGGGACCCCGCAAACAGGATCCGCGGTGCAAGTCCAGAGTCGCAGGCTCGCAGACGCCGAACTGATCCGCTCCGCGGACCCGTTTCCTGACGAAACACCTGCGGCTTATAGTCCAGTGCGGCTTGTATATGTACACATTTGTTTTTCCCCCTAGATTTAGCTGGTGCGGCTTATATTCAGGTGCGCTTTTGGTCCGGAAATTACGGTAAGTGGCAGAGAATTCTCTCCTGAAAAACACACAACAATCTGGCTGCGAGTGACTAACCTGCTCATACAAACATCAGCACCATGGTGCCAAAAATAAATCTCACATTACGAGCCACAGTGTGTGTGTGTGTGTGTGTGTGTGTGTGTGTGTGTGTGTGTGTGTGTGTGTGAGATGTGTTTTCTCTTCACTATTCAGCTTTTCTCTCTCTGGAGTCTGCGGTCGGCACAGAGCTCTTCTGACTGAGGCTCCTTGACCACCTGATAAAGGAGGTGGAGGACGAGGTTGTGGAGGAGGAGGAGGAGGAGGACGAGCTTCCAAGTAGGAGTTCAGATATTGTTCCGATAATGCGGCAGAGAAGAATGGCACTGAGGAGACGTGGCGTAAAGCAAAAAACCAAAAATCTAATCAAAATCAAAATCTAAAGGCTCCAAATCCAGATTCATTTTCCGCACTTGTTGCTGTAAAAAAAAAACTATGAGCACAGCGACCGTCACGGCACGATAATCCTGCAGAAACAACAAATGGGGAGATTTTCCCGACGCGGAAGGCTCTCACTCACTACCAGCCGCGGCACGGCTCAACCTTTTCTTGCTCGTTTGGCGATGTGCGTGTTCGGCAAAAGAGTCTCGGAGAGCACGGCACATAAGACTGCAGAGCTGGAGAGGAGGGGGAGAAGGAGGAGGGGGTATTTTTTTATTTAGGTACCCTATATTTTTGCCCGATGCTGTAAAGTTTCCCGGATTCGGGAGCCTGCGCGGCAGTTTTTCCAAACAACTTTAGCAATCAGACAAGAGCCGCTGCTCACTTTGTGTAAAATGGTAATATCATAAAAATACATGGCTCGTTGTTTTTTTTTGTTTGTTTTTTTGTTTACGGCGTTACAGTGCGAAGATCCTGAGCCACGGCGGCAGCAGCAGCAGCAGGATTACAGTGGGGCCGGGAAACACAAGATAAAGCGAAAAACAGTTGTGAGAGATAATTTGCTGTACGCGGTGAAATGAGGGGGGGAGGGCAAAGAGAGGGGAAGTAAGAAGAAGAAAAAAAAAAACGTCCTGGAACGGTTGCTGCTCGGTGCTTCGGGGGCCGTGAAATCATCACAAAGTGTTTGAGGTCTTCAAACACCACATTAGCGGCCGCGCCGCAAGCGTGAAGACGAGCGCTTGGACATGCTTCCGCACCAGGTGACACACGATCCGATGAAAAACTCCAGCTCGCTTCTTTTTTTTTCTTCTTTTTTTTTGAACACATGCTTAAAAAAGCAAAATGGAAATGGGGGAACAAAAAAGAAAAGGATTTTCTCCGCCGCTGGAAACTGTGACGCTGTGATAAGGGGCGCTGGAGAAGAAAACAAGAGGAGCGTCTTGAAATGATGGGTGATGAGGAATCACCTCGTCACCGAGGCAGCAACAATTCAAGGGCAAAGACTCAGAAAAGTGCTTCTCTCGCCACTCGCTTCACAAAAAACAACAGAGAAATATAAACTGGAAAGCACCTAATGTGCACAAAAATCTGAAAATAATTCTTGTTGATTGTACTCAGTAATTCAACATCTCGCGGGTTTGAAATTTGCTTCGTCTCTCATTGAAAAAAACGCTTCTTCAGTTCTGAGTGATGGGCGTCGACACCATGGTGGGAACAAATATTTAACATTCTCGTAGTTCAAAGTATGAAACAGGAAGAGATGAACAGGGGGAAAGATTTGATTTAGATTTTTTAGGATTTCAAAACTTTATCTGCCATTCGTGGCACCATTGTTACCTTACATTACTTTACAATTTGTTGCGTAATGTAACACTGCATTATGTTACGTTACATTGCATTATGTTAGCTTACCTTACATTACGTTACTCTATGCTACATGTTGTTGCGTTGTGTTAAGTGACTTTGCATTATGTTACGTTAACTCACATTATGTTACTCTACGTTACATTTTGTTACATTACGTTACGCTGCGTTATGTTACGTTACGTTACGCTGCATTACGTTGAGTTGCGTTAGGATACATTGCAGTATGTTATGTTACGTTACGTGGCGGACATGCGGGACAAAGCTGGGACAGTTGGGATCGATCAAAAGTGACATTCTCTGACTCTAATTGGATCAAAAGACAAATCAACCTCCTCCAATTCGATGGGATTGAAATGTCGATTGGATCGGGCCAATTTAATCGGAACAGAGTGTTTACATGGCGCAGTTTTAATCAGGTCACCAATTAATCCAATTACTTATGGTTACGTAACTTAGTGTTTCTTAACAATGTCTCTGTTTGCCTTCTTGTTTCAAGAGGATTAAACACCAAATAAAATCAAAGGCTCCACTTAAAAAAAGAGAAAGACTGAATTACGATGAGGACGATACATCAGCAGGTTTCGAGTGCCTCTAACCTGCAATGACTTCAATCTGAAACACGTGACCATCAGTCAAAGAACTTCTCCCTCAACCTCCTCCGACGTTTTTATACACGAGACCCAAGCAAGCAAGTAACGACGATCCAACTATAACACCACAGAATGTTTTCCATCAGGGGAGGCGTGAACAAACACATCGAGCGGCTCTGATTGCAGAGGTTAAATTATAGCGGCGACACAACACGGCCGGAATCAAGGAGCAGACGTTTTCTTCCAAGAGTCTTAAGAGGGATTTCTTTTTTATTCTTTTTTCCCTTTTTTTTTTAAGAGTATGCAGCATTATCCGTGTGACTGTTCACATCCCTGCAGAGTTCTGCCTGGTTTGGCCAGATGTGATGGAAAAACACAGAGGGTGAGGAGTGAACTTGAGAGCTGAAGTTCTCCTCTGGCAGAGGAATGAAGGAGGAGGATTTCATAATTTATTTTTTTGGACGCATAAGGCGAAAAACAGTAAAACTTGTAGTCAGCCGTTGTCTTAGTCCGTAGCACCACCACCACCAGAACCACCACCGCGAGCTGTCAACGGCATCCATAAGGAGCCAATTACTTAAATGACTCCGCTAATTAGCATATAGGATGGCAAAGGCGAAAGCAGCCTCGGAGCCAAAGTAGCTCTAATGAGAGCGACCGCTGGGATCTTCCTCGCTCCTTGTCATGGAGGGAAACCTTTTTTTTCTCCTCATCACAGTTTCGAAAAGAGCGGCCAGGTATATATATATGTATATAAATATATATATACATATGTAAATACATATGTATAAATATATATATACATATGTAAATACATATATATATAAAAATATACACATACATATATATGTATATATACGTATATACATATATACATATATATATATATATACATATATATATATGTAAAGAACAGAAGCGGTTGGGACAACTGAGTGACGGATCGCCATGGCAACCGTGGACATGGCTGTGAGTCATGGTTAGCCTCACAGGTGTGAGGTCTCGTAATTTTCCTTTTTCTGTCCGTGGCAGGTGGAAGAGTCAGAGCAGGATGATGACGCTCTCGCCTCAACTTCTTCTTCTTCTTCTTCTTCTTCTTCTTCTTCTTCTTCGTATGATGAACCCAGCGGTGGAGGACACCTGTCCCTTCTGCACAGAGAGAGACTGTTTTTCATTGTTTTTATCTGTGTGAGCGTTTGTCGTCCGTGTTTGGTTTTTTAGATAGAGTTTTTATCCAATGCCAGGAGGTTTTTAACAAACACTCTTTTATCTTTGGTTTTAACTACAGTCGCCAGAACAAGAGGAAAGGCCAGGTTTTAAACTTTGTTTTAAGCCAGGCTAAGTTGGGGGTGTGGTTGAGCCGTAAGAGAAAGATAGTTGATGGGGCAGAGGTCGACCCCTCTGTCATCTGTAAAAAACTCATCCAGTCCAGGCTGCGCATTGATTTTATGTTTTACAGGAGGGCAGGGGACTTGGGTTTTTTTTGTGACGTGGACTTTTAACAGTGCATTGTGTGCAGTGACAGAGGGGGAACTATTTTTTAGCAACGTGCTTGTGTAAAAAAACAACAAGAAAATTATTTATTTATTTATTTATTTATTTATGTAGTTTGATTGATTGAATGGAAATGAGAGCGGCAAATAAATGTTATTTTTCAAAAATCAAAAAATCTTCTTCTTCTTCTTCTTCTTCTTCTTCTTCTTTGTTGTTTTGCTGGCACCCCAAAACAACTTTCAAGTTGTTTGGGCATGTTTTGTTTTGTCCTTGTCAGGATTCAATCCATCCACCTTTTATTGTAGATGAAAAATAAAATGAAATACCAAAACACTGTCGTACTGATATTGAAACTTTGACCAGCTGAAAACACCACTCAGGAGACGGAATCTTCCACCCACTTGCAACTTTTACACTATTTTCTTTTACACTAAACTGTAAAAAGTTTTAGGGCTTTTTCAACGACTCAAAGAGTCCAAGCAGCCCCGAAAATGCTACTTATGGCTACACCTGGAGCCCGTGGTGTTGCATCAATGGGACTGCGTGTTCCAGGTCTTCTTCACGGCAAGACAAGAGAGACAGGAGATTCAAACGTCGTCCATCTTCACAGGTTTTCCTCCAGGAGCAGCTCGCTGCCGGCTCGCGATAATCAAAACGACCCCATTGTTTCAGTCCCGAAGAGCAGCGAGAAGGTCCAGTTAAAAGCGATGGCCGCTCTCCCCAGTTCCACTTACTCCTCTGGAGATAACACTGGTGACAACCTCCTGATGAAGGTGAACCGAGGCGCAGCAGCAGCAGCTCAGCGATGGATAGCGAGCATTTACGGGACGAAGATAGCGTCGCTGGGAAAAAAACTAATGAAAGGAATCAATCGAACTTTTTCTTCCTCTTCTTCTTTAAAAAAACAAAGAGCTGAAAAGACCGGACAGTGATAAGACCAGTCAAGCGTCGGCTGATTCTGCACAGTCACACGAAGCTGACACTTGTTCTCATGTCCCCCTTGTAAAGACCTGCTGGCGCAAATAATTGCAGTTCATTGAGTAAAACAGTTCAATAAAACGGACTTTGTGAGTGAATTGTTTGTACCGGCATAAAGCTCCCTGTTGTAGACATAAAAAAAAATAATACTTTTTCAGATCTTTCAAATGTCTTTCTGTGAAATTCCGAGAGGGGGCGTATCTCGGCCGATGGTGGAGCCAATTAGGGCGCGGATTTCACACCTTTCCCGTCTGTCGCGTCTGTCCTCTGGCCGCACGTGCCGACGAGGAGTCCAGCAGTCTGGTGTCACACATCTGCGTCCCGCCCTTACACACACACACACACACACACACACACACACACACACACGTGCATGCGCGCACACACGTGCATGCGCGCACACGCACTAGTTTGCGTCGAGCTCCAGGAAGGCCTCTGTTACGTCTCACACGCACACCGTGAAATCTGCCGTGCGCGCCCCAAATGGGAAGAAGCGGAGGGGGAGGACAGATGGAAGGAGGCGAGGGGGTGAGGAAGAGGAGGGGTGAGGGGAAGGGGAGCGGGACGGGAATTTAAGAGGAGTTGAGTCTTTTGACGCAGGCGGGGAGTGGAGGCAGTTGCCATGGAAACCCCGCCCTGCCTCTATTGAGTCATTGAGAGAGCGAGGAAGAGCGAGGAGTAAATGGGGAAGAGCGAGCGAGCGGCGGCGCCGGAGCGATTCCGTCTGATCCGTCCCTGGAACTGCGCGGGGACAAATTAATACGGCGGCGATATGAACGGCAGGTGTTTCTGGGGTCCCGTTCAAACGACGTTTGCAAAAGAGGAGAGGGGGGGAAAAAAGCCTCAATCTCTCAAAGCAAATCTTTCAATCTCCTCCCACACCAGGGCCCCAGCTCGGAGCTCCACGTCCAGGCCCAGCCGCCAGCCGCCTGCTCTGCGTGAACCTCCACGAGGCTGTTATTAGTTTTTTTTTTTTTTTTTCCATTCCCCCTCAAAGACGCTAAATAATGGATGAAGGGGCACCGGGGAGCCGTTAGTCTTTTTATTACCCTGATTATTACTGTCATCCATCACACGTCAGCCCGTTAAACAGGGACACAGACATGTGACAAACTGAGGGATGATGGGAGGAAGAGGAGGAGGGGGATGAGGAGGAGTTGCGACGCTGTTAAAAACTTGGTGCTCCTGGAGGTCGAAAGTAAAAATAAATGAACGCATTCACGGGCGGTGAAAACAAATAGGGGAGGGGCATCAGATAATGGGGGTGGGGTGGGGTGGGGGGGGTTTAGGGGGGGGGACTGATGCCATTACAACAGCTGGACTCACAGCCTCCGATCAGCAAACAGCCGTCGTTACCGCGGTAACAAGCTTTTCAACCAGCCATTAAAACGTCCTCGGCGCCGCCGTGGGCGTGTCGAAGCGCTCATTAGCTCCCCGCAGGGTCGCCGCCGCCGCCACCGCCTTACCGCGAGGACGCCGGCGCTTTGGTGGCAAGCGTCCAGCCGGCCAGCGGCACCCTTCATAAACTTTAAGATCTCCATTAGCGGCCGGTGGTTAAAAGGCCCCTCGCCTCCTCTTAACCCACTTTGCTTCCTTCATTACGGGCCGCTCCACTCGGCGTCAGTGGTGCAGGAAAATCCCAGTTAGCGCTTTGCTTCGCATGGCTTCACGTCAGAGGGAATATAATTCCGCATGTCGCTGCGTTACATAATGCGAAAATTGTGAGTTTTTTTTAATTTATTTTTTTAGATATGTTAGTTACGTAATCAAACGGTCTTAATCACAATTTTAGAACAATGTCTGCATCTCCCATCTTAATCTCCAGATTAAAAACTTTCCAGGAAGTCTCTCTGCAGGCGGCAGTGGAGCATCAGTTTTGAAAGGAAAGGCTGTAAACAGAGGGCTAAACACGTTGCTCAGCGGTGATTCCCCGCGTGGATCTCGGCCATCAGGGTCCAAATGTTTATCGGGTGAGAAATGGACGCGTCCGCAGCAGCGGAACTCGGGACGTCCCTGCAAAATCTTCCAAATTCTGCCACGTTCAGCGCCACCTATTTTCAGTGCACTGGCAGCGCTGGAGTCTCCGGGCGGGGCTGCGCTAAGCGGCTGCCCAGTCTGTGTGGATTAGCGGCGAGCGACAGGCCTGATTTCACACGAGCTCGGGACCATTAGCACCCGACCTCGGATTTTAAACAGGCAATTTAAGTCCTGGGAGGGGGGAGGGATTTCGGAGTGGGGGTGGGGGGGAAACTCGACCTGCCAGTCAGTCCCCTCCCTCCCTCCCCGCCCCTTCCCCACCCACTCCTCTGCCGTCAGCGGTCAAGGCTGCGTGGTGGAATTGCAGTGATGAAGTTCTCCGTCCCTCATGTCCTCAGAGCGTCGCCGCCTCCGCGTCTTCAGCTGCGTTTCCATGACAGCTTATCGCAAAATAAAAGCAACATTTCTAAAATTTCGACAAAGCACAATTGCGATTTGCAGGCGTTTCCATTGAATATTGTGAAGTGCATGAGCCATAATTTTCAAATCTCGTCCCGCGTGACCCCACTTTGAGGAGGATGGAGGTAAAAGATTTTGCGATAAATCTGAATTTCGATTTTGTTTTGCTGTCAAGAATGGTTGTTATATTTTTCTCTTTGATTACAAGCAAAAAATATTCCGTCTCCTCCGCCGTCCAAACATAACGCGTCACTTTCCATTTTCACTCGAAGTGAACTGGTCACGTGACTCCTCCGTACGTCACGTCCGCTGACATTTAAATGCGAAAAAAGTGTTTCCATGACACTTTTGCAGAACCTCTGCCCAGTGACAGGGCGGATTTTCCCAAATGGCACCGGACATGTCTGCAAACAAGACGACCTAATTTTCCGACCCGTGTCGACATGTGAGCCGCACTTGGATACAACGTCCGTGTTGTCGAGGGGTCAGTGTACTGTAGTTCCTGGTGGACTGGTTTCCTCACTATGTGAAGATGGCAATCACGCAAGGACGAACACTGCGGCCTCATAATAGCTCTTTACACACACACACACACACACACACACACACACACACACACACACACACACACACACACACACACACACACGCGCAAACACACACACTGAGGTTCCTGGTTCATCATCTCTCACACTCTCTGACGATTCTTTGTGAATTCCTGCAGTTTAAGAAACGGTGGTCTCTCATTTTTCTCCATCTGACTGCACCATCCATCCTGTCAGAGCTCGTTTGATGTCTCCATTTAAGTTAAACGACAGCCATTAATCTCATTCAACATTTTTTTTGCATGTCTGGATTCTGGCCACTGGCTGCGACCAGCCCGGTCTCCACGAGGGGGGTGGGCAGAGGGAGCGTTTCTAGTGCACTTGTCAGTTTTATTGCTGTGAACCGTTGACACATCAGCAGCAGGAGACTTCAAGTTGCTTCACGTTTTAATTATCACTCCCTTGTGTAATAGGTAGTTCGCTGCAAAACGTCACATTTGCTGGAGTTTTGTTGTTGTTTCTTTCACCTGAAAAAAACCTCATCATTATTGTTTCACTTTGAGTTTTTTTTTTTGTGGAACTAATGTAATTAATTTGCGATGAATGTCAAACTAACCAGAATGAAACATGTCGCCCACAACAGCGATTTACATAAAAAAAAAAAATGCAACAAGGATGCAAAGCAAGTAGCTCAAGTAATACAAATGTGACTGAACCCATTCATTCATTGTCCATCTATCATCTGTCCATCCATCTGTTAGTCCACTAACCATCCAGCCAACCATCCATTGACCCATCACGAACACATTTGTTTGTCAAACCATCCGTCCATCGACATCAATCTATTTACAGGCATATTGATCCATCCATGCATCCCGATGCAGAAGGTCCAGCTCAGCCTCTTCATGCTCCTGCTCTTAGCAGCACTGAGGTTTGCTGCATCTCTTCATCAATGCGCCATCCACTTCTCTCTCCTCTCGCCCTCTTTGCACTCTCTTCTCTCAACACCTTGCCTCTTGCACTCCCCCACACACCCTCTCTGCTATCGCCCCTATTCGGGGGAACATTTGTTCTCCCTCTCACCTCTGCCACCTCACCGGCCAGCAGCGGCCGTGTGAGTGGTTATCAGAGAAAATTACGCTGCCTCTGCAGCGGACAAACAAGTTGCTTGTTTCTGGTTCCTCCTGTCGACGGCGAGAGTGGAAGCGCGCCTGCTGCTGAACTCCAAGACTGCGCCTCCATTAGGGATTCAGGCAGCATAGAGAGTTAGCCACCAGACAGCTGGGCCTAATGGCATGGCGAGGCTAATGCAAGGCTAACACACACGCACACACAAACAGACACGCACCCACTGCACAGAAAAGAGCATCTAATGCATCTCATGAGAGACGACGGGCCGGTTTCAAGAGGAGTCCAACTGCGAGACAATAGTTGTTTCCCAAATTGCAGACTTGAGTACAAAGAACTTTAGATCTTGAGTGGACAAAGTGTGTTCAGATTGCAAAATGCTGCCACAATGCACTCAACAACTCACACCGGCGACGCTCAGTGCCAGCAAGCATCAACAAGTGTGATATGTGCATTTTTGTTGCTGCTCAAGGGTCGATCGAGGCTGCCACCTGCGGTGCAGCTAGTGAAAAAAACAACAACAACAAAAAAATTGGAACACAACGACTTTACAGTAAGCAAGCAGAACGTCGCCACAGACGTCTTGTTTTGGCGCAAAGACCACAAAAAGTCCAACTATCACGTTCAAGGAAACCGAACCAGCGCCACCACGAGGAATCGTGGGGGGGAAAAAAAACAAAAAAACAAAAACCACAGTGGTGGAGAACTCACAGGGGACGGTGCGGAGGTAGAGGTTGTCCCGGATGATCTGCTGCAGCTCGTGGTCCACCGAGCCCTTCTGGAAGCGCAGGTTGAGGTAGTGGCGCAGGTCCTTGTCTATCACGCCCCCTGGAGGAGGAAAACGAAAGGGGCGTAGAGTGAGCAATCGGAGTGAAACGGACGTAATCAATCAATCTGACGCGAAAGGCTGTAAAATAAATCAGTATATATATATATATATATATATTTTTTTTTAAAAAGCAGCATGATGGATGGAGGAAACCCGCCTTTAGCCTGGGTTGGAAACGGAGGACAACTCTGTGGTCTAGTGGCAGAGTGCCCCCCCTGAGACTGGTAGGTTGTGGGTTCAATCCCTGGCCCGGTCATACTGACTGTAAAAATGGTGCCCATTGCCTCCCTGCTTGGCACTCAGTATTCTGGGTTGGAATTGGGGTCTTAGATGACCCCATGATTCCCGGCCGCCCACCGCTCCCTCAGGGGCTGAGCGTTGATTAATTATCCCAAAAAAAAGAAAAGGAAAGGAAAGCCAACAAACGAACAGGCGTTGGACTCCATTGACAGTGTCATCTGCAGGAACATCAAGTCAAACCTCAGAGAAGCGTCGTGGAAGACAAACAACCGCCAAGCGTTTTGATTTTGCTAGATCCCAGCGAGCAGGTGAACAAGCAAACAAACACGAAAACAAACAAACAAACAAACAAACAGAGCCGCCGGGTGCTTAATGAATCCACTCTGGCCTCGCCGGAGGCTGTCGAGTGCTGGCGAGACGGGCGGATGTGTTAATTGGAGCGGTGGCCAAACACGTGTGGAGAAATGTCTACATATAAATCACCCGCTCCCCCCCCCCAACACACACGCACTCCTCACCCCCCCCCCCCCCCCCCGACCACTCCACCAGACCTGATGCTTGACAACCCGACTTCCACTTTGAACCCAATAAATCAAGTTGGCTCAATAAATACATAAATAAATAAGACGTGGTGGTGGTGAGGGTGGGGGGGAGGGCGGGGACAGGGGCAGAGGCGGGGGTTGAGGAAAACGGGGGGAGGAAAAAAGCAAAAACAAGCATCAACTCCTCCTCCTTTTCTTTGTCAAACAAACACTCCATCGATCGATTCGGCCCACATCCAGAGCAGGTGGAGGAGAGGGAGGAGGTGGGGGGAGGGTGGTGGTGGGAGCTCCGCTGATGTTTCTTCAGGGATCCCAGCCACTGAACCAACACACCTGTCTCACACACACACACACACACACACACACACACACACACACACACACACACACACACACACACACACACACACACACACACACACCTCCCCGCCGCTGTGCAGGGGAAGAGAAGACATTCATCTCACCTTCAGCATCCTCTGTCATAGCAGCAAGTTGGCGCCTGGCTCCACACACACACACACACACACACACACACACACACACACACACACACACACACAGGCACACCTCTCTTTCCTTTATACATGATCCCGAGGCAGTGACATCCGCAGAGTGCAACCGACAGCCCCCCACACACACACGTACACACGCACACACACGTGCTTGTATGTGCAGCCAGCTGCGTCCAGGAGGCTTCTGCAGCGACTCGTTCCTCTAAGAAGAATAACCCAGTTTAGAAGTTGCTGTTTTTTCTCCCCTCCTTCATCTGCTTCCCTGTCAGATTGTCCTGGATGTATAATTGATCAGCGCTTTGGCTCCGTCTCTCTCTCTCTCTCTCTCACACACACACACACACACACACACACACACACACACACACACACACACACACACACACACACTCAAACGGCGACATACACTAATCCGGCGGTCGGGGCTGAACTGATTCACGGAGCGTCGCGTTACGAGCGGACCGGGTTCCATCCTCCGTCCGTCGGAGAGACCAGCAGCAGCAGCAGCAGCAGCAGCAGCAGCCAGTCGGGCATTTGCATAAGAAAAAGAAGGCCAGCCGGTGAATGTGCACGCTGAAAAGGTGAGCGCACGCGTGCACGCACACATATACATATATTTACACACACACACACACACACACACACACACACACACACACACACACACACACACACACACACACTCGCGCGCGCTAGCGCTGAATGGCACCTTCTGTGCAGGCAGCAGGTTGTGCAGCAGCCGCTGGAACGTCCACAGGTTCCTGTCATGCAAACAGTCTTCCCTCCAGGAAGAAGAGGATGAGGAGGAAGAGGGAAAAAAATCCAAAAGATAAATCTTGAGTCGGGGGTCTTTCCTTCCCGTTTCAGCGACACACACACACGCTCACACACGCTCACACACGCACGCTTCCTGCGTCGTCCTGTCCCTCGGGTGCTCAAACTCCTGGACTGAGGCACCGCAGGCAGGCAGGCGGCCGGGGATCCAGATCAGCCCTCGCTGGCTCTGCACTCCAGCCAGGAGAGACGGGAGGAGGAGAGAGAGCGGGAGAGGGAGAGGGAGAGAGAGAGAGAGGGAGAGAGAGAGGGAGAGCGCAGCGGGATGAGGGACTGTGAGACAGCGAGAGAGAGAGAGCGAGAAAGAGCGCGTGTGTGTGTGTCAGTGTGTGTCAGTGTGTGTAAGAGGGGAGTGCGCGTGCATGCGTGCGTGCGTGCGTCCCTGCCAGCAAGCGAGCAAAGCGGCGCTCTGCCGGTGCCGACCGATCGCACTCCCCCTATTGGGCCCCCCCCCCAACACACAGATTCCCCGGTCCAACAACGCCCCCCATCTGCAACACACGACATTGCAACTGTTTTTTTTCTTTTTGCTCCCCTCAAATGTGCCACTTTGAGATGAAACGTCGGCTCGCTGCCACGTCATCCCCTCTTCTCACCTCAAAGACAAACTCCAACGAGTTTGCTCGGTTTTTGTAACCGGTGGCGTTCTTAATTTTTTTTTTTATTTCCGCTGAAACTTAATTCGCCGATTTCGCCTTGCAGTCAAAAAACAAAACGGCAAACGAAAACAAAATGCCAAAGTTTCCTCCATCGATGAGGAAAAAAAAGAACACTGACTGCTGGCTGCAGCTCTGCAGCTCCCCTCGATTTAGGCCAATATCCTTTGCCGTATTTCCAAAAATAGCCACACTGTGTGGCTATTGTGTGTGTGTGTGTGTGTGTGTGTGTGTGTGTGTGTGTGTGTGTGTGAAACAGTGCAACAGAGTGCAGGTCTTGTGCTGAGGGTCACTTTAACAGATGTGATGCACTCACTGACTTTTTCTCTGAAGGTCGTTACTCATGACCTCCACACACACACACACACACACACACACACACACACACACACACACACACACACTATCATCACTCCCCTGATATGACATGCCACTGATGAAGGTGGGGGCGTGAGGACGGAGGGGCTGATGGGAAGGGTGGGGGCGCGTGAGGACGGAGGGGCTGATGGGAAGGGTGGGGGCGTGTGAGGACGGAGGGGAGGGAGAGTTGTGGATCGACAGGATCGATTGAAGCTGGAAGTTTTTTAAGGTCCCCGTTGTGCAAAAAAGTCATTCCGGCGGTTTTCCAACGATAAACTTGAGGGCGAAGGCGAGAGAAGTGAGAAAAGTCCATCCTTCACCTCGTGCGCCTGCCTGCCACTACCTTTCAGAAGCGCTCTGAAGTCTGAAAGTCGGATGTTTGTGATGTCACAAAGGGCACCACTCCCTAGAGTCAGGTGTTGGCTCCGCTCAGTTGTTAAGCCTCCCTTCAAATGGGTGGAAGGTCCGACAAAGCACCATCTTTTCAAAGCAGGAAGATAAAATGTTTTAGCAGGAGGCTGTAAACAGAGGGCTAAATCGGATTCTATCTGAGAGCAAAAACACACGTTAGAAAACTGGTGAGACCTTGAAACACTCTTCAAAGTAAATTGACAACTGAAACTTTCCTTTTTTTTTTCTTTCCAACTATAAAATGGGCTTCAGCGAGACTCTCGCCGAGCCGTGACATGGGTCTCCCAGACAGATGGGCTGAACAGAGACTGCAGCCAATGGAACCTGAGGAGGAACCAGTGCTGCCTCCCAGCAGGTGCTGTGTGAAACCCCCCTCCCCTCCCGCAGCCCCCTGGGAGAGGAGGAGGGGGCGGAGCCTGAGGGCAGCAGCTGCTTCCTCCTGGGGACGGCGGCGCCGTCGCAGCTCGCAACACCGCCGGCGCTCACAGAGGGGCGCTGGCGAGCACTTGAGTCTCCTGGTAGATCTAGTTGCCTCTTGAAAAACCGACCGACTTTCTAAAAATGCTTGCGTACGTGCACGTGGACCGAAGGCCCTGCAGAGGAAAGATTTTTCACGCTCACAGTTGAGTTCATGTCCAAGAAGTTCAGGTGGAATTCATGGAGAAAAGTTCAGCAAACCAAGGACGGCATTATTTCTCAGGTGGTGCCACGAGGACACCCATCAGCACGCACATACAGTATGTATAATTATCACATGTGCATATCTGCAAGCATGCGTGTGTGTGTGTGTGTGTGTGTGTGTGTTTGCGCTCAGCATTAAAGTCGGAGGGAGCTGCAGCAGACAGCTGTTGGGATAATCAGACTAATTAAAAGATCAGGGTGGGCTTCAATCCTTGCCAGTTTCTCACACACACACACACACACACACACACACACACACACACACACACACACACACACACACACACACACACACACACACACACATACAACTCAGTGCGCTCTGCTGAAAAGTCTTTGCTGATCATGTATGATGCCAACTCTGCTGGAAAATGCTGGGATTCATAAACACCAACTGGCTTTCAGATGGGCTTACATGCAAGAGCAAACACACACACACACACACACACACACACATGCTTCGTGTCGACATGAATGCTTGTTCCGTGGCGGGAAGAAAGGGGCCTTGGCCGGCTGGGTTGGAGGGGTTCGACTTTTGCATTTCGGAAATAAAACAGCAACTGACTTTGTTTGTTCTGAAAAGTTGATTGATTGATTTGGGTTTACTGCGCGAGCACAAAAAAGTTTTTTTTTAATCAAGATCAAAACTTGAATTATTATTTTTTTCCAAGGCCCCCCTCCCCCCCGGCTATACTGTAGCTCCTGTACACCTCACCTGATGTTTTGCTTCGCGTCGACCCGCCTCCTGCTTCCGAGGGCTGAAACTCATTTCGACCGGCTGGCCGGCTCGCCTGTTTATGTGACAGCACGTCTCCCGGCAGTGGAAGGCAACCGGTCATTTTTTATCCGGCGGGAAAGCGGCACGGCGGCAGCACAGCTGTGGCAGGAGATGGACTGCGGCGCATCCAGCCTGACGGCGGCAGGCGGGCGATGGATTGGACGCAGCGTGAAGGGAGAGCCAGGCGCCACCTGACATCCAGGCACATATGGCTCCATTTATACCCGTCCACTGAATGTGATTCGGGCCCAGATCTGTTTTTTTTTTTTGTTTTTTTTGGAAAGAGTCCAATCTAATCTCACTTTCTGAGACGGCGCCATCTCATGTTTTCAAATATGTTTGTTTTTTTATTTCTTGTTGTGGTGGAGTGGACAGGAGGACGCCATAGAAAGCACCAGATTGGCTGAACTGGATCTGAACCTGTTTAATTTGCATAATAACGCGTCATTACATGAGGAGCTTCACCTCAATCTGCGTTTATGCCAGTTGTGCCCCCCCCCTCGAGCAGCAGCTGTGACGGAAAACACAGACCTGCCCGCCTAATGAAGCAGCCGCAGTCTCTTTGAAACTAGTTACACAGAACAGTGGCAGTACTTTACCATGACAACATTTGTGCCTTAAAAACATATGAAGATTTCAGTGGCTTGGAGAATGATTAAAAAAAAAGAAAGATCCTTTTTAATATTTCCCAGAGACTACCCCGTCTAATATTCTCCCTGTTCACACCTTTATTTCCCTCCTTTCCTTTCCCTTTATTGTTTTAATATTTTTTTTGTCTCTTTGCCAGGACTTAATATTTCCTCAGCCGGGCTTATTTACTTTCTTATCTGTGGACTCAGCAGTCTGAAAATGCATCTGGAGAAGCTTCATTTGCCTGATACGGCGGCTGTAAATGGGTTTAAGCTGAGCTACAAATTAAGATTTAACTCTACCGCAGATGATTTCCCAACATATTATTTCAAATTATTTATTTTTTACAAGACAATTTCTTGCTGTAATGAGTTTCTTGAACCAGTACATGCCGGTTCGTTCGTGCGATGCAATTTCTTTTTTTTTTTGTACCCGTTTCTTGGTGTTTTTTGGTGGCTGAAAGATGAAGAGACGGTCACAGGTGTGAAACAGCAGCGACGCTGTGCATTCAAACTCCTGAGCTTTAACATGGCACAGTGCCGTCGTCTCCTGTCTAACTGTCACCCGAAAAGCATGTCACCCGCCCGCTGCTGCTGCTGCTGCGGCGGCGGCGGCGGCGGCTTCACAGTCTGAAGACGCAGAGAGAAGAAAATTCTCCTGCGCCGAGAGACAGAGGCGATCAGCCGTGCGCCGCGGACGGCGGTAAAGACGAGAAAGGAGCCAAGCTGGGAAGTCAGTTGCCTTGACAACAATATTTTCCAGATCGTATGAAAGAGTTGGAGAGGCCCCAGTCAGGCGATCAAAAAGCCCCACTTTGTGTACTTGCATGTTTGCCGAGCGGGGGAACCTGAACCTTTTCTGCCCGCAGCAGGTCTGAGTGTAAACAGCCGCCGAGACCAGCTCGTGCGTTGAGACCGACGGCACCTTCGACACATCAACAGCTTCGTCAATAAAAGAAGTCCAACAGACCTCCAATCATTGAACATAGTTTGTACAAACTTTACGGGCTTCATGAGGAGAATGAGTTGACGTGTGACTGAACGCACTGGTGAGGTACGTCTTCCGGGTCGACCCAGCCTCGATTATGTCCAATCGCACAGTGACGTCGAGATCTTCAGATTCGGAAAGCGGCCGGTGAAATTGGGTGGAACGGAACTTTGTGGATTTCCTGTGGATGAGGAACGCCGGCCTGTCACTCATGCATGCATGAATGGAGTCGCCAGAGAAAAAAAAAAAAACATTCCCCCAAACTGGCCGACTGGATGCATTTTTTTTTTTTTTTCTGCAATGGAAGCAATTAGTATTGGTCACTTAGAGGTACTTTGGTGATTGTGCAACAAACAAAAAAATAAAATCTCCATTGACGCAAAGGTGAAATTTTGAATTCATTAAAAACCCAAAAAAGTGATTTCAGGACGCTTTACGCTGGTGCTGAGCAGCTGATGGGAACTTTCTGCTGGAGTTGCCAAGTGACCGAGCCCCTATTTGTATCGCTGGGTTGGTGAGCTGCGCTCTCTCCCATGCATTGTCTCTGTCACTGTGCGCTTCTCATTACACCTTGCCGAGGCCAATTTAATGGAGCTAACCCAATCAGGGCGCCGGGAGCGCCGCGGTCTGCCGAGCATCGCCACTAATGGAAGCTGATGGAGGAAAAAAACATTTAAAAAAAAAAATGAAAAAAAAAATGAAATAAAAAACACTGCCGCATACCTCACACTCAGCGGCAGGTTTATTTGCGCTGGCAGAGATGAATTATGGGAAAAGAGGCTCGGCGGCGGCGTCGCGGCGTCACATTTTTTTCAACAGAAGAGGCGCCGAATGGACGGATACCGGGGCCGTATTAGCAAGTGTAATGGGCTACAGTGGCGCGATTGAGCTGTTGAATATTCCTCCTCAATTATGTTTTAATGAACTGTGACACGGCAGGGGCTCAGAGGGGAAATGTTAATTAAATATTTGCCTGCGATTTAATTTGAAAGTGAGGAAACGGCGGGGAGAGGGGTTCCGCGCGAGACGAACGGCCGGAACAGGCGCGCGCGCACACACACACACACACACACACACACACACACACACACACACACACACACACACACACACACACACACACACACACACACACACACACACACACACACACACACTACAGGGGTAACAGTAAAAAAAAAAGTGATGACAACGACTCGTCTGTCAACACAGCGACTCTTGTTCAAAGTGATTGCCATCGAGTCGCACTCTAACGCACACCTTGCCGCGACCTGCAGCATCGAAACTGCCTCCGCATACACACTCAGCCGCTCGGACGCACTTCAAAGGCCTTTTTCGGCCAACTGGCTTTGTCAGCTCGAGCGCCAAATCACGGCGGGGGGGGCAAACTCCTTTCCCTTCACGGCTGAACTTGTACGATGAAAATGCCCCGATGAGCATTCGGAAGAAGACACAAACATGCAAAAAGAAAAAAAGGCACCGACTCACAAAACGTGAAGAACGATCTGGAGTGGACTGGAGTGTGCCGAGTGCGCAGGTCACCGGAGGTAATAAGAATCGCCGTCGGGAGTAACGTCAGGTCGGATATGTCGTGCTGTAAGGCACCGGGTAGCACAAGAAGGCGAGTTGTACAGCAGTGGCGGGTTGCGGCGTCTATAAAGTTCAGTTGTTGGTGTTGCAATCTCAAGAGCTGGGACACAGTCTGAAGATAAAGGTCATCTGGACGGTCCGCAGATGCATAATGCATGAAGGCGCTGCTCTATATTTTGGAGGGAAATACAGATATCCTGACCAAGCTTTGCACATTTGTGTGCAGGCAATTTAAACACACACACACACATATATATATATGTATGTATATATATATATATATATATATATATATATATATATATATATATATATATATATATATATATATATATATATATATATGTGTATATATATATATATATATATATATATATATATATATATATATATATATGTGTATATACAAACTGTATACCTCAGTAAAATAGTCCAGCCATGTGGCTTTATGCTAGAGTACCAGATACTGCCTGAATGCAGCATTAACTTGTTTTTCTTTTTCTCGCCTAGTTCCCGACTCCAATTCTACACCTGTCTGTTACTTCAATGGGTTGCTTAAAACTGCACGGGCAGATGGACAGGTGAATGGACGCAGTTCACGATCTTCTTGTGATTAAAGCCACCGATGATAAAGTTTTTCTCAGCTGTGCAACCTCCGCAGAACCTCCTCAGGGCAGGTTAAAATAATAAAGTGCCAAGGATGCTCCGTCGTCTCCGCAAACGGTGGCATTTGAAAAGCTGCCTCCCACCTGACATTTATGTGTTTTGTATGAATGCCCCTACATCTCTCCGCTATTTAGTTTTTGGGTCGTGGTCGAGGGTGGGGAGAGAACGGCGACAGAGCCGACGATTGTCCTGATGTGCCGTCGACGTGGTTTGAAAAAAAAAAAATCATTAAGGAATTGTTACGGAGGATTCAAAACACACGCAAAAGATGTCGCATTTCGCACTCCTATTTCTTTATTGGTTTTCTCAGCACGAGAGGAACGGGTCAATTACCATCCCAGCGGCAGCGAGCGTCGTCTGTCGGCGCTTGCATCAGTGAGCGTGCCAAGCTGCAGGCGAGACTTTTGCTTTGTTACGTTCAAGCATTCTTCAGTTCCATCGATGAAGCGGCCGGCCGCAAGGAGATTGACCTCTGAAAGGTGCTGATGGAAAGAGAAAACACTGTGTTTTCCTAACATTGATCCACGCCGGCCATTTACTCTCCGCCGCTGCCTCAAAGTGCGAGAGTTTTGCAGCGGAGAGTGTTTTGGACAAACAACACTCGATACAGAGGGCTTCTTGACTTTAAGGGGTGAAGAACCTCTCGCAGTGCTGCTCCGAAACACGTTTCTCGGCTAATATCGTAACCACTCTCAGGGAAAGAGGCTGCTGTGGGTGTGGAATGCTTCAAGTTTTTGCTGAATTCCCCCCCCAATTTTAGAGGAAGTTGCCCACTTCATTTGCTCAAAGTCAACAAAGTTAGCGTTTATTGGAATTCCAAATGAATTGCAGAAGTACCGAGAGAATAAACCTGTTGGCTGGAACAATTACACACTGCAAACTTAAAGTGGTCTTGAGGGCTATGCAGAGATCTGTTTGTTTTTTTGGGGGGGTGACTCCAAAGACTTCTCTTTGCGAGTCAAACATAAACTGGTGCAGTGCCCCCGTCTGAGCAAATAAACACAACTGTGCAACAAAGTTGTATGAAAGAGACAGACAACGAAAACTGAACTTCTGCAAAAAGATGCTGAAAGTCAATGAAGCTGTGGCTTCCCTGTCGACCAAACAACTGAACTTGGACTTGTCATTAAATGACAATTAGCAGCACATGTAGAGGCACTGGAGAGACCATTTCTTTTTGTCTTGTTTTGTAGTGCTTTCCATCAGGGGTGAATACAACTGGCACGTCTGATCGCTGGTGCATGATGGTCCGTGTAGATCAGGGGTTGTCACAGTCCCAAGTCTCTCTCTCTCTCTCTCTCTCTCTCTCTCTCTCTCTCTCTCTCTCTCTCTCTCTCTCTCTCTCTCTCTCTCTCTCTCTCTCTCTCTCTCTCTCTCTCTCTCTCTCTCTCTCTCTCTCTCTCTCTCTCTCTCTAATAAAGCCTTTCCTCCCTTCTCCTGCAGCGTCGGCCTGCCAGTCTCCCCGAGGCCACGCGGGGAAGCAGGCAGCGTGACGTGATGCCCGAGTCGCTGTCTCACAAGCCCTCCGCAGACGTCGTGACTTTCTGCTCAGCAGTTCATCAGCATCAATGTCAAAGCCCCCGCGACGCTCCTTCCACTGTCTGGCCCAGCGAGCAGCCGGGGATCGACCTCCGACCCTCCCTCCCCCGGATTAGCCTCTCCTTTGGTTTCACGAGAAAGAGCATCGATGCATCACTTTTCGCTTCCGTTTCAAATGAGGCTCCAGCTGCCAGGGAGACGAACTCAACCTCAGCTGAAGCCTTTTTCACATCTTCTCTGAACGCCGATGATGACGCCGATACCTCTGTAGTCTAACGGCTCTCGGCTCTGCCTAATCCCCGACCTCTCCGTGTCACTGTGGTGCCGTGGACAGGAAGCCCAGCGGGGGGGGCGTTCATCAGCAAATGGCTCCCCTCCAGAGCCAAGCGCGTTTATATGCAGATTAAATAAATATTGATGTCTCGCCACGCTCGTCGCATCACGCTTTCCCCTGCGCCGTGCGACGAGTGTCGAGGGTCTCGCGCTGCAAAAATTAACTCGCGGCGGACCCCAAGTGCCGCCTCGACAAATCCAGCGAGTGTCACGCTCCTCGCTGAAGAACCAAAACGGTGACAGATGGATAAAAGCGACCGACTCTTTGGGATGATTCATCAACGGGTGGGCGTGAGAGGAAAACAGTCATTAGCGGCTTCAAACATTAACGGCTCTCGGTGCGGCCGGAGCATATGTGCACGACGGCGGCCAACGCGTTCGGCGCGGGCGAAGCCACGATGCCTGTTGAGCGGGTTCCTAAAAGACGGCTACTCCCACGACCGCAGAGCCTCTACGACTCGTAGGAGTAAATAAAATGAAAACGCCGGGATATATCTGAAGTCATTTCCGATGACAAATATTTTGCACCGGAGAGGGAATCGAGGCAACAAGCCCTTGGACGGTAGGACCCACCCAAGGTCCTTGCTGCATTTATTTATCCTGATATTTTCTCATACTAAAGTAACTCAAATCTTTCAAATCTACATGAAATCTTTCAGTTCATCTCTTCGGTGCAGTAATTAGTTATGGTCATGCCAGTGCCAGACCTGCTTCCAACAGTCCGTGATTGAACCGCCAACAATTAGTGAACAATCGACGTCTTCCGGTCAACCCCCCGGGACCTAATTAGCAGTGTGCTAACACGCTAAATGAAGATCACTCCAATGAGCAACGTCAGCATTTTTTTTTTTCTTTTCTACCAGTGTCACTGACGATTTAACACCGTTTCTCGTTTGGGTTAACAGCCTCATTATTGGATGGATACTACGCAATCTCTCGCGCCTGGCTGTCAGGCGTTTGATCAAATCGCCACCGATCGGGAGGCGTCATTTGCTAAAGGAGGAGCTGCAGAAACGTTGGCAGCTGTGCAACAATTAGGGAGAAAGTGTTAATTGGTTCGACTCCGGCCAGCTGCCGTCTGAGCGCAGATGAGTAAATACACCTGGAGAGAGAGGGAGACGGCGCAGGGTTTGTTTTTTTGTTTTTTTTTTGCTCCTATTAAGAGGTTTAATGTACTCTCAAGTGCCGGGGACAAGCTGGAAAGAAGAGCGATATTGTTGCCGCCGTGCCACACACACACTGCTGTAGCACAAATCCCTTTCAGCCGAAGCACAACAAAAAAAAAAGAAAAGATCTTCTGACGTGCAGCAAACAATTTGGAGTGGTCAGGATGGGAAGAGCCAACAAAAACAACAACAACAACACCGTTGCCACATGGTCGACCCGACCCATTGCTTCGGATTGGACATTTTGCCACTAATACATCTGTATCTGTCAACCTTGGAGCCAATAGTGCCTGATTGGCCAATAGGTCAGCCAGACAGGGGCTTAACTTGCGTCCCTGCTGCGCCTGTGTGGCCTCCTCTGCCTCTTGAGTTCGGCAGATTTTAATAGTCCGCAAACAAACCCTGCAATACTTGCAAAAGATACAAGCACCCTGTTAGGGAGGCAACAGAGCTGCTTCCCATTTTCATGTTTCGCTATGGACAGGACTGACTGTAAAGTTGATTGCACTCTGGGACTTATACTGTACCTAGTAAATATCTGAATCTGAATCATTCCAGAGAAACTGGACAGTCGTGACTTTTGGACACTTGGGTCAACGGCACACCAGCAGTTTGGAGAGTTGTTCATCATCTGCATCTGCTGGGTGGAATTCTCTCTATCCATGAAAATCTAGAATGGCCACGCTGTCTGATAAATCTAATGAAAGAGTAAATGAGTGAAACTTCAATCTAGTGGTGGTGACAATACACTTGATGAATTTTTTCAAGCAATTTCAGACCCAGCGACACAGGGTTCACCTCTCTTATCGACTGGTCACATGAATAAAGTGCTCAGCGTTCCAATCAGGTCGGAGTTCCTTTCATCAGGGGGACGACGTGCTGTGGGGGAGAGAGAGAGTGTGCGGTTGTGTCACGATCACCAAGTTCTCCCTGGCGGGGAGCGGGGAGAGAGCCTGCAGCCCTCGTCCTATTTTCAGCTCCAGTGGGCAGAGAAGACGAGCGAGGGAGTCGGACCGGCTCGGGGCAGACAGGATCGACCGCGAGCGCCGCTTAACCTCGCGCACGGCGTTCGCACACACTCAGACGTATACGAGGGCAAAGTCTGAAGTCAAAGACGAGAGTCGGTTTGAATGGAATAATGGGATTCTTGGCAACAATTTGGGATTGGGAAGCTGAGATGGTGAATTTGGGTTCAATCCGGACAAAAAAAACAAAACAACTTTGGTGTTTGACTCCCTTCTATGCTGCTTTTTCCTCTAATCGGTCTGAATTTCTTCAGACGCTTTAAGACAAAGAGGGGTTCACACAACAGAGAAACAGAGGGGGGGCATGATTTTGTTCAGTTCTATGCTATTCATAGTGAAAAAGTCAAAAGCCATGAAAAGAGCTCAGCAAGTACATTTGCCAATCAATTTTCATTTTGATCCTATTACTGAGCCTCGACAGGCTGTAATTATGTTTGATGGACTCTTGTCAACTTGAGTGTATTTTTAAACGGACGGTTAAAAAGGTGAAATATTGCGCAAAACTCTCAATCTGCGTCTGACAATCCTGGGAAGTCGGCACCGCCCGCAGTGGCTCTTTTTCACGGGGATTAACAGAGCCGGCCGCTGCCACTTCCTGTTTCCTTTTACAGTGACCAAAGAGGTTTTTCCACCGCAAGCCGTTAGACAAAATAAAACTTGTATGAACGTGTTTTTTCGATTTGCACTCGGGCCGCTGACTGCGCGCTGCGTCTTTTCAGCTCTTCGGTTAATCCTGTTTTTGCAGGCAGGTGTGCGGCTTGTGTGGAAATAAGTCAAAAAGGGCTGTGTCAGCACGAGAGACAGAAGGGGTGTGTGTGTGTGTGTGTGCGTGCGTGCGTGTGTGTATCTGCTCAAAGTCTACATCACTGATGCAGAGAGGAGCAGGAGGTCGTTGCAACTGTCTGCAGCTCGACACTGCCACCTATAGGGACAGCATAAAAGCTTAGAGATAAAATAAAAGAGCTGTGCCCACGAACTGAGGGTCACAAAATAAAGGCAGTGTTACGGTGCAAGTGCTACTACAAGTCAAGAGAGAAATGGGATTGCATGCAAATTCATTGAATTCACATTCAAGTCGAGGAAATTTATCAGAGGAAGCTGCTAAATGATTTTTTTTTTTATGGGGAACACTTCTTCTTTTTTTACTTGGCTTTAAGCAGGTTGGCTGGATAGAACCGTTTAAAAGTAATTCCCGGAACACATTCATGGCTTTAAATACACCCTACACACCAGCAGATCAAAGCCAAATACTTGAGTGGAAATATGAAAAAAAAAAAAAAAAAATGTCGGCAAGTCCACAAAGACCCTCGTGATGTGGGTTTTTTTCCTCCTCTCCTCCCAGCTAACACCAAAAAAAAAACAAATCCAAGCCTTTCCTCAAAGTCAAACGTGACGAGTAGATTTATCGAGTCGCCACTCCGACGGCAGGAGGAGAAACACGCACCTGAGCAGGCGGACGATGCATCTCAGGTCTCCACGACTTCCAGTTCCAGAGCGGAACGCTTTATTTAGCGACGCCGTGACCATTTCTCATTACTTGCGGATTACCTCTTGAGCCCTTAATAATGAGGCCGGCGCTCTGAGACAGTCATCGCAGCCTATGAAAAAAATAATAAAAAAAGTCAGGGCGGGCAAACAAAAGCTTTTCTTTTTTTTCTTGCCCACCCATATTTAAACCACTTCCGGTCCCCTTAAACTTGTGACTCACACTGTGGAACAATTGTTACAGCCGTACCTCCGTCGGGACAAAATAAGCGATGACGTCCCGAGAAGTCACCAAAAGGCTGCACGTGTCCATTAAGGGGCGACTTCGCTAAGCCCCTACGAGTTCAGCATTGGCGGCAGGGTGGAGAAAGAAGTTGGCAGAGTGCTGCTCTCTCACTCATACAGCCAAGGACTTAGACCTTTTATCAGGGAGCGACTCTTAGATAGCCTTAATTATTCAGAAGCCGTGGAAGTGGGGGTCTTTACATAGAGGAAGCGGGCGCCGGCGATAACGCTCAAGCTCTCTTCTTCATGCCTGAGAAGACTTAGCCGCCTTTGCTCGCTCGCCAGGAAGGTGGAGAAGTGCTCTCGGCACTCAACAGACCTCGGAACAGAGCAACAGACTTCCTAATCACTCCGGTTACGAAATAAGACTTTTATAATCAACGGGTGCCGTTGGCTTCTTTATCTAACCTGCCGACGACCGAGTGAGATGTTCTTTAAATCCAAAATCACCTGGTAGGAAGACTTTAGACTAGGGAGGCAAAGCTTGTAAGGCGATACGACGTTGAGCGGGCCAATCGGGGGTTTGCTCACTACATACTGAGGCTTCCTATTGGGCAACATCGACTGCGCAGATGCACCGTGGTGTTTAACTGCTGCCATTTCAATTGTGAAAATACCATTCAGAGGCTCGTAGTAAAACTGCCACTGCCGCGAGTAAATCTTGCAGCTTCCTCTATTTCTTTCTCCTCTGGAGCTGACAGCAGCTAAGAGCAGGCGCCTTCTGGCTGCCCGATCACTAAAAGAAAACTAATTGGCTGTCAAATTCAATCCAACTGAAAGTGCATCTAAAAAAAAAAACAACCAACTGTCTACAGGCAGTTGGCAAGGCGGATGAGTCCAAGTACGAGCATACCTGTATCATGGCTGTGCCAAAGTTATTTTACTCCACAGCCGACACTTCATAGATGAACTTCTCTTCCCCCAGGAACTTACAGTACATCTCATTATGGCTCCCACATCCCCAGCTTCATTTTCTCTCGTGTCAAACGTGTCGCATTCGATTCGATCACCTGAAGCAAGTGTTGCCGTCTCGGTCTGCCTGACGACACCTCACTCCCATCCCCGCCAATCTCCTTCCCCCAGTGTAGCATCTGTATCCTAATTCTTATCCAACAGTCAAGGCCCGCGGCTGAATCCAATTCCACACCAAACATTATTATCATTAAATAAACAAGACACACTTCTGTGTAGTTCTGAAATGGAGTGTTTTTTTGCTATCTGCTATCTGTAATTTACATGAGCTTCTTATGTTCTATATAGATGTTTTCTATGCTGTTTTTATGTATTGACTTTATTGGATCTTAGTCTGTTTCAATTCCTACTGTATTTTAAATGATTTTATGCAAATCTCAGCATTTGTTCCAATACCCTTCAAATCATAGCTTGAAATCTCCAAAGACAGAAAATTTTGAAGCATGTCACATCATATTTCGCCTTTGCTTACAGTAATGCAACTGCTCGTAGCGCACCACCGTGTACGAGCATCCTCTTGCACGCCCGTATACTGAGATGGAAAGATTAAAAAAAAAAAAAAAAAAAAAGGCAACAAAAGCAAAACATCAGCCAACAAGTAGCTGAACATGCTCTCTGCAGGGGGAAACAACGGTACAAGAAAGGAACTGCATATCACTGGAGACAAAAACTATTCTTGGTGAGAGAGTGGGCGGGCTGCCCTGTTTCTGCAGGGGCTTTCACTGTGGGATGAGTACGATGCCATGTCCAACACATTCAGGCACACTGGGAAACACAGGAGATCACGCTAATTCATGCAGCCTGTTTGCACCACAGCCACTTCCAACCGTTTCAGCTCGTGGAATTCTCCCTCTGAGAACCTTGGTCGCTTCCACTTCAGCGCAGGAACTCTCAGGGAGCTTTCCGGGTACAACAGGGAAACAATGTGATGCACACTGACTGAACTCAGTCCTCGCCAAAACCAAAAACCACAGCCACAACACAGCTGACAACACTTTAAAAACAATAAAACTGAAAATACTACCAACATACTCCTTTTCTTACTCGTCTTTTCCCTTTTGATTTTGAGGGTTCTAAATAAAAACCTGACTGCTTGTGAAGATTATTGACTGAATTATTGAATATGCAAAGCTGGAAAACAGAAAAATTCAAAAATTCAAGAAGAACAGGAGTCTGCATGAGCAGGAATAACGGGCAAACACGCATGGCAAGAGGAATATGTTAGCACAGGTAATAAGTGTGTCTGAGCGTGTGTGTGTGCAAGAGAGACAAAAGAAGTGTGTAAGAGTGTCAGAGGAAGGCAGAGAAGCACCTGCAGCGGAGACCCAACATATTTCAGCCATGTTGCCTCCCGACTGTCAAGAACATTCATATTCAACTTTCCAAAAGTCAAAAAACAAAAACATGAAATTTAAATTTTGGGAATTCCTTAGAGAAGTATAAAGGAATGTTTCCCTAACACAACTTTCCCTTTCCCCACATGCTTTTGCGAAGGACCAGGAATGGTATACCCTTGTTGTCCAATGGTGGTGAGTTTTCACACAGTCTAACATCTTGCTATTAAAATTCAACGACGCCGTGTACGTATGTGTGAGGAGAGTTGAAAACTTGGCCTGCATAAATGGAACTCATTAAGGGCTAACTTAAACAAATTGTGTTTAGGGAGGAAGAAACCGAACGTCTGCAGGAAAAACTGGGCGAATGTGAAGATTGGAAGTTTGATGAGAGCACACAGACAACGTACGACAACAGTGGATGACCAATTACCACTGACAAGCGCTTGTAATTAATATCCAAGTTATGAATTATACCAGGGTCAAGATTCTCGATAATTAAATTTTTTACTAATTAAATTTGCAAAGAAAAAATTAGCTCTGGAAAGAAAGAAAGAAAGAAAGAAAGAAAGAAAGAAAGAAAGAAAGAATAATGAAACCAATTACAACAGAATCAATGTTTTTTTTTTTTTTTTTTAGTTTTATACAAATCTATTTTACACATTAAATACATAAAAAAACAAACAAAACAAAACTTGTTATAAATCCACTGATGGCCAAAAATGAAATCACAGACAGGTCCAACTTGATGATTGACAATGAGGCGCAGCAGGGTTGATGGCCTACCATGGGCCCGTACGTACTCTCAACAACAACATTCGGCTTCAGGCAGCAGGAAGTGTCCTGAGGAACCACTGCATCAGGGAGCACCTGGAAAGTCTGTGGTACTACGTGGTGACCTTTCACAGCATCACACATCTTACAGGTGACTTCTTTCACATGCCATGTGACGAGTCGGGACCTGTGATGGGACACCGGTTCTGCTGGGCTAAGAGCAAGCTGTCAACTCTGGTCTTCCCAGAATCTTTCCGTTAACTAACCTGTCGTTATTGTAATTAGTGAGCGCTCCTTTAATTTGAGGAAAGTATTGTTTACATTTTCAATTATAATGTCCTCCTTCAGTTCTTAGGTCGGACTCCACGTCCCGTAAAAACCTAGAAATATGACCCAACCTTTTTTTTGTGACTTTGAGTATACGAGCAATCCTCTTCCGTCTGAAGAAACCCTTGAGCCTCTTCCACTTTTTCTTCCTCTTTGACCATCGCACGTCACCCCTGTCTAGGTGAAGTACCCTGACCACCTCCGCAATGGCGAGATTTTGATTTACGATGTTCACAAAAATGTTTTTGTGCGCATCCAACTCCTTTCGCATTTTCCAAAGCTCCTTGAGGAGTTCATTAAACCGGTCATTTTCCCTATCATGCGTGTCCCAGTGAGGTAGATCTTGCACTTTCAAACAGTCTCTCAGCTCTTTCACCGACATTACCTTTGGTAAGTGTGCTTGTTCATTTTCCTCGTCAGCTCTTGGTGAATAATGTTGATGGGCACTTGGCAAGGTCTCAAATGTAATCAAGGACTCCCCTGACCCACAGCTTTGAGTATCGAGAGTGTCAATGTTGTGTTCATCTTCCTTTGTTGTGAATCTCACATGTTTCTCAGCTGGACATCTGTGCGCTTGGCTGGGCACCTGGTTGCCAGCTTCTTTTAAATGTTTTTGATAACAAAACTGGCTGGTCTCGGGGTGATGTGACGCCTCCACTGGCTTCATGAACTCCCTTGAATCGGAGCTCTCACTGTCTACGGAATCAATTACCTGTTTTTTCTCTGCCAGTGCTTCCAATGTTGAAAGCCTTGGAGGTTTTTTGGGAGGATATGTACCATCTTGGCAGGTCCTTCGGCAGCCTGTATCTTTTACATATTGTTGTGAATGACAATGGCTGGGTCCAGGTTGATCTATATCCTCCACTGTCCGTAAGAACTCACCTGAATCAACACTATCACTGTCTAAAGAATCACTCAACTGCGCATGTTTTGGGAACCTGCGAGCTTGGCATTTTGGAGAACGTCGGCAATACCGGTCGAGCACCTGCTGATTCAAGGCCTTTGAAAACTCACACGAGTCGACACTTTCGCTGTCAAACGAGTCTCCGATCTCATCCCATTTTTGTTCCGCAAATGCAAATTCCATGAAACTTTTCGGTGAGTAGCTGCCACTTCTGCTTAGCAACCGCGCGTCATTTCCTCTTGCACATTTGTTTGAAAACTGATTGGTCACTGGCTGTGATTCTGTCACTTTCCTCAAACACTCTTCTGAATCAGTGCTTTCTCTCTCAAATGAGTCGATAATCTGTTTTTCTTCTCCCAGAGAGAGAGGAGAGAACCTGCAACCTTTCTTGGGCACTTCGTGGTCCTCATCTCTCATGCATGTCCCTAAAAAATGTCTGTAGTTCATCTGAAAAAGCGATTCTTCGTCCTCACTGAAGAGGTCACTAAAATCGAACCTAATACTGTCCAGAGTGGCAATAATTGCCTCAATCTCCTTTCTTATGTCTTCGACTGGCCTCAAACCTCTCAGCGCTATTTTGACAAAGGTTCTGCTTTTGCTAACGACACTATCAGTACCAATTGGTTTAAACGATCCAAGTTTTGAAAAGTTTCTGCAAGGTTTAGCCGGTGCACACGTCATAAATGACAAATCATTGTAGAGCTCACTGAGATCCATTGATCCAAGAGAGTCCATGATGCTCAGTGTGGTTCCTTTCAGCTCTTGAACTGAGACCAACTTTCCAAATTCCTTCTTTGGAAAGTTTCTAGCCAACTCACTTGGCAGTGGGTCATTCACTACTTTAAATTCTTTTAACTAATTTGAATCTGTCATTCCAAAGTTTAATGACTTCTTCTACTGGCTGTAAACCTATGGTACTCACAAACAAAAAACAATAGTCAGCTTGGACGGGCACCTTGTTGCTCTCTGCTTTTGGAACTCATCCCATCACATTTTTACAAAAACTGCCAAGGGACCAACAGATCCTTACATTTTCATCGTGATGCTGATGAACAGGCATGTTCTTTCCGAGGGATAATTTCACAAAAGCTCTCCAAACTTGTCCAGGCGCCAGGCACGTGAACATTTTTCACATGCTTGTCAGGACATTTTGAAAGATTTTCACTGACCAGAGTACCACTCTTCAGATTAGAGGCCAAAGACAAGAAAAATCCATTGTGGTGTTTGATCACCTGTGATCCTTTGATGTCTACGTCATCAAAGCCTTAGAGGATCAAGGCAAAAGATTCAATCACTTTCTATTTGTTCATATCAAAGAACCAAACCCAATGATGTCATTGATTGCGTGACACCGATGATAAGATACTGGTTCTTCAGATAAGATACCGGGTCCTGGGGCTCATATGTTAAATAGGAAGGGAAAATGGATATAAATGAAAAAGCAATACAAAAAATAGTTGTGCATGGAGAGACAGTCATCTGCAGTGAAACCTTTAGAGGAAAATAATCATCTGCTGGATGTGCTACATGCCAGAACAATTCAACAATAATTCACTCACACAGATGAATTCATCTTGCCTTTAATGACACATGGAGACACAGCAATGGTATGTAGAGTATCTTGCACAAGGTTGAACTATCTTGTGTGTCTAGAACCTACTTCACCAAACTTAATATACCTTGAGGTTGAAGTAAATCCTCAAATGCTATGTTCACATTTTTTGGAATAGGGTCAGAACTGGGACTTTTTCAGAAATAGAGGGATGGGGAAAAAATGCAGGGTCTTTCCTGCTTGCTTCAAACTGTTATAAGACAATAAAAAGAGACAAGTCTGAATTGTTTGTTTTTGTATTGTGCAACTTCATTCCTTACCTAAATAAAAACCATTCGGACAAAAAAAAAGTTACTGTCAATGAGTGCAATGATGCAGGCATATTTTCTCTCACATTATCACTTTGAAACCTAAAAAATAGTTAACAAATTTTCAATTTAATCATTACACATGTAGTCACACCAATATGATGATTCTACTCTTCCTTGCAACGAGCCACTGTGTTCCAATAGCAGGTGTTCAGCAAGAATTATCCACCAAAGTTCTGGTTTCCGTTTCATGCAGCCATGCTTTCGGTTGACGGACGCAGTGTCCCTCCTTTCTGTCGGCATACTCCGTCAGATAGTAACAATGTAGAAACTTCACCAATGAACCTCTGTTCTTGTGCAAAATGTTGCGAGATACGCGATCATTCTGTACATCAAGGGTACGAACGTCGCGGTCATATCCTTTTCCACATACGATGTTGATTGATCTCTTGCCGTCGTGACTCTTGCTTAAGAAGTGTTTCGGTAAAAAGTGTGCTGCCGACTGGCTTGGAAGTCTTCCTCTTCATCGAAGATGTCACTAAAATCAAATCTTATTTTGTCCAGAGAGTCAATTATCTCCTGAATCTCTTGCCTTACCTTTTCCACTGGCTTTATGTCAATGTGCGGTTTCCGTGTAAATGTTCTCATTGGTTTGGGCAAGACCACTTTTTCCTTTAAGTATTCACCAACATCCATTCGACCATTGCTAACAGGGTCAGGGGTTTTCTGTTTTTCTCCTCTTGGCTCGTTTGCTGGCTTCGACTTTCCGATTTCTTTTTTCGGGTAGTTTCTGCCAGCTTGGCTAAACACCTGCTCATTCACTTGTGTCAGTGATGTTGTCTCATCCTCCACATACTGATTTAAATCCATCCTGCCGAGAGCGTCAGTATTTGCCTGCGTAGGGCGGGTTCCACGAGCTTGTCTCGTGCTTGTTATTCCCTTTTATGATTTTCCCCTCAGCTTTACAGGAGTTAGATCAGTGGTTCCAACGGAGAGCGATGCTTTGTCTGTTGTTTGACTTGCTCAATAATTTCAACGATCCTACTGTTCTCCTTAAAAGAAAACTCGATGCTCACAGCTTGTAACTGGTTGTTCTTTTCTTTTGGTGATTATTTTGTTTTTTTTTAATCCCCTCGTTCCATTGTATTCTCAGGGGACCAAGGGATCATCAGTTCCTCTTTATGTGGCTTATTAACTGGCATAATGCACCACATGTATGCTGCCAATACGGCAGGGATCCTGAATTTTGAACATACCCCATGTATCTAAATACACAATTGGCAGAGCATACGCACTTCTCCAAAGATTAGAGCAAAGAGTTGAAAGTATTCTTTTTCATTTTTTATGCGACGCGCCATCCTTTGAAATTTGCAACATCAAAGCACCGACGGAGACGTCATTGATTACAACACTGCAAAGTCACGGCGAGTCTTCTGGCATAGCGCAGTCAATTATATGACTGATAGAAGAGAAAAAAAATATCACCATTTGTGAACAATAATGGACCTTAAACCAATTCTGCATACGTCACAAAAGCTTGATATGTCTGGGCACTTGACTTAGTGTGTATTGTGCAGCATATATCCAACTACATTAGAATGACTGAAATCTAAATATGAACATTTTAAATTGACGTGCGTGTTAACCTTTCTAATGCTTTCATTATTTTTGTTTGACATAAGGGCACTGAAGTGGAGTCAAAACACTTCAGAACATGCAGGCGTGTCTGTCTGAAATCCTGCAGTAATCGTCTTAGCGCTGGAGTTGTGCGCCTCTGAAGTTGCTGAAGGCTAAATGACAGACAATGCCTTCAAAAGATGGGCTCGTAGCCCAGTTTTTTTTTTTTTATTATTTAAAAAAGGAAAGCGAGAGTCGTCTTATCAGGCCTAAAAAAAAAAAAAGAGACGCAGAAAGGTACCTCATCCTCTCTAATTGAAACCCCAAAGATTTGCTCTGTTTGCATACCTGTCATATTAATTATAATTAAGGCAGACGCAGGGGCAATTTTCACAGGAAAGTCTGCATAAATCAGCATAATCTTAGATTTCTCTGCAAACTTTCAAGGTTGCAAAAAAGTCTCGCCTTTAAGTCAAGAGAAAATTATCACTCCAAAGTCACGTCAGGCAAAAAAGTTTTCCCTTCTCCTCGCAGCGCTGCCAGGTGAAGCAGCTGCACCGCGGTGATTCATGATTTTAATATCTGAACCAACAACAAAACGCACACTTCTTTTGTTGCCAAAGTTGAGCCCCTGGTTGACAAGATCCATGTGTAACGTAAAATTCTGCAACAGGGACATTTTGGTAAATGCTTTCTTTTTTTTTTTTTGTGAGTATGATTGCACAGACGTAACGGGAGTGTAGTACAAAAATGCCTTTTGAGTTTTACTGGGCCAGAACAGTGCTTTTATCGTGCATTTACAAACATTTTAACATCAAGACAATTAGCATCAACGCAAAAGAGTACTTTTAGAAAACACTGCATTCTGGTCGCCCATAAAAACATTTTAACCAGAGAACAACATGTTGTGCCAATGCCAGATTACCTTAAGGCACAAGATAATGTGCCCTGATATGGCATGATGTTCTTTATTTCGTTGAAAGAAGCAACAATGTAAGACAACCGATTCAAGGTTTAAAGGCCATCCAACCGATTTTAATTTCTGAAAGATATTTTTGAGCGGGCACATTTTTAAAGACTGCATAGCTTGAGCTTTTTGAAACCCATTTTATCACACACAGCAAGCATTTGTGGGGAGGACACCATATAGGTAGAGACACGGCAAGTTTCCCCTTCCTGTATATTCTTTTCTCAGCGCAGAGACTTGAGATTTTCTGCTGTATAAGTAAATCTTCTGGTTTAACGAGACCCTGCGCTTTGTCTTTTCTATCCAACTTCAATTGTTCCTCTCCCTGCTACAAAAGTGATTTTAATTGCTTTGAGCCAATAAGACAATGGCAAAACAGCAAAACAAAGGCCACGGGTTCCCTCACATCTAAATCCCACAGACCGCCGTTGACTCCCTCATTGTCTCTCCCCCCAGTGAGAGCAACGCAGGGGTCACAGCAACAACAGCAACAAGAGGATTAAGTCGAAAGAGCTGCAATTTTTTTTTTTTTTTTTTTTAGCACACTTGCTCCAACAGCGTCTTATCTGAATGTTCTGTAACTTCGACAAGCAGAGAGGTCAAAGCATACATTTCTTTGACCAAAACATGCAAACAGGGTAACCGCAGGGGAGCCACCAACAACAATTAAGGTTTGTCTCCGCTGCTCGGGTCGGCACAGCCTGCACAGCCTGCACAGCCTGCACAGCAAAACTTACTAATGAGTTTACGGCCGTAGGTTGTCCGGTTGGACGGCAGATCAATTTGCACATCTCGGAGGTGAATCACGATAATATCCCCAGGGAACCTTTGTTGCTACCCCGATGAGGCCTTTTTGGGTTCGTCGCTGGCAGGAGAGCTTATCAGTCAGCAGCAGGCCCGCTTCCTCCACACGGCCACTTGACGTCCTGTCAACATCCAGAGCTTGAAGAGGCAGCACGAGCTGCACAGGCCAGCACCAGAGGCGTACAACTTCTCTGCTGCGTCTGAGAAATACATTTCACTCTGCTTGCATGAATTTAAAAACCATCGACATTGTCACTAGTAGATACAGTATATAAACAGGACAGTTACCCAGTGCTGCAGGATCAAGGACAGGGGTGCAACATATGTAATTGATTTTTCACGTGGGGAGGTGTTAAACATAGCAGCAGCAAGAGCAGAGCGCTATCGAGACGTGACGTAGCTGGAGCACCTCATCGAGCGTATCGCTAACGATCCGTCTGATGCTGTGGGGTTCAAAATAGAAGGAGACGGTTTAAAAATAAGCTTCAATGAGCACTCTGTCACGCCTCATTAAACACCAGCAGCTGATTAGAAAAAAAGAAAAAAAAATCACTTCGTAACACACTCACACAAACCTGGAAGTCTGTATTTAACAAGGGAGTTAGAATAACTGCACCTTCTTTTCTCACTGAGCTCAGAGGTTCTGCTGAAGATACTGATTTTCGTTTAAACCCCAGAAATCTTCCCTGTAACCGTGGCCTTGCTGTCCTTCAATCTCTGCCTTTCTAAACGGGTGTGAAGGAAAGAAAAATCGCGGCTTGGTCTGGTCCGGCACCCGGGGACGCAGCTCGCACATCTGTCATGAGCGCTCGCTCGCGTTCATTGTTTTCGCTACGGCTGCATTCTTTGCATTCCAGCGGCCGCTACTCCCTTTGATTGCAGGCAGGCGGGAGGGAGGGAGGCAGGAACAGGACACCCCTCTCTCTCTCTCTCTCTCTCTCAGTCTCTCTCACTGATTCAGCAAACTTGGTTTCAAGGCTCCTACTAAGTTGTCATTAAGGCATTCGAAAGCTCGCCTGGCACAGCAATTATGTCAGCTTGAGAAGAAATGACGGCGTGTGAGACGTTCACGTGAGCTGCACTCGATAATCTCGCGTTTTCTCTCGAGGAATTTCGGTTCGAGCCACCACTTTGGAGTCAGCGCACAGTAGGAGGAGGAAGAGCGCCAGAACCGTCGCTGAAAAAGTGAAATATCAATAGCGAGCTATGCCTGGCAAGTCATATAGTGCATTTCCCCAGACACTGACAGCTTGTCTGGGCATTTAAAGTTTAAACCCGGCACCATGAGAGGACCGGAGGCTGTGAAAGTCTGGCAGCCAACATCAGCTGCTCATAAACGCTTTAATGCGGTTCGTGAATAAAGAGGTTTTTTTTTTTATTAATTTAATTTTATGTGCGTGAAGCAGCTGCTGTAAAGCGTGAGGCATTCTCGATCGAAGTTCTGAGCCTCCAGGTTTCCCTCTCACGGCGACACAGGGCCGAGCTGTCGAGCCGCTGTAACACACACGTCTCCAGGCAGCGTGGCGGCTGCACAGGAATGTCTCGGACGGCGGCTTTTTTTCGGGAAAAACTGTGCGTATCTGTTTGACCTCATTAGCGCCGCGGAGCCACTCGTGCCAACTTTGGTGCTCTCCCCGCTACGCCACGCAAATCCGCTGGAACGGAGGCAGTTCCAGTGAATTGATCTGGGGCAAGGAAGGAGCGTGTGTTTATTTTGCCCCAGGATGAAAAATCCGCGCCGCCGGCATGTTGATAAGCACCCGACGATCGAGAGACGGGACGATTTTGATGTCAGTACCGGGAAGATAAATGGCCTGTTAAAGCAGCAGCAGCGGTTGCAGCAGGAGACATGCAAAACAGCAACCTCTGCATACTAATAACACGTCTGAAAAAAGGCTGGGACGACGGTGTCAGGCAGAGTGTACAGTGCGCATGGGGTGCAAAACAGGTTGGGGACTGTCTTTAAAATAAATCCCAGAGGCAGACCCAGGGAAAATTCTTGCACGCACACCTGCACACAAAACGTTGTGGCTGTTAAAGTTGTACGGCAAAGGACCGTAATGAGCAATGACAAGGGGCCTGCGCTCATATTATCCTGCAGCAGCAGCAGCAGCAGCAGCAGCAGCAGCAGCAGAGAGAATTCCCTTTGGGAACATTTAGAAAACATCTCAAGGCCTTTCCACACAGACGCTCTTCCGCATGGCTTAATCGAAGGCGGGACAGTCGGCGTGTAGCAGTCAGGCGAGCGCAGGTGGTGGGGAAAAGTTTTTAAAAAATGGACAAACGGGTTGTGACGTTCGGAGGGAATCATCGTCGACATTACGACGCAAAAGACATCTGCAAACGTCGAGCAGCGGCGGCGGCACCGAGTCGTTATCAATGCCGATCCATTCAGGGGCCAGAAGCTAATGGCTGCAAAAGACCCAGAGACTGTATTACAGAGCCCCGTCCTTAAGGCGGTTTCCGAGTGGAATAAGGGGGGTGGTGTCGTTTAATACCGGAGTGAGGCTGAGCGCCGGGCGACGGAGAATTATTCTCCATACAAGCATCGTCGGCTGGCATTCTAATGTGCAGACGTTATCTTGGCGACGCGGCCGCTGAGCGGGTCTATTTGGAGCCTCTCGCCGGCGGCAAACACTTTTAGCACTTCTTTTAGCGCTTCAAGGGCAACCTCACATTAAAAACATCTTATTCAACATCTTATTTAACACTGGTACCAATTAAGTTGAACACACAAATGTTCCTCTGTTGTTTGCTGACTTTTTTTTTTGTCGGATTACGGCCGACTGGAGCCCAAGACGAGTTTTCCCAAGGAAGTAATGGAGCGTATCAATGTGGAATCATATTGTATTGTATCGGACTGAATTGCATTGCATCATATCACGGCGTCCGTATCATATCATATCTTATCAAGTCTATATTCTTGCTTGTGTCGTACGTTGCTTTGGAGAAAAGCATCTGCAAAATGAAATTGTGGGGACAGTATTGCATTAAATCACAAGTGTATCGTGTCGTATCGTGTCATGAAGCCTTCCAGAAATCCAGCCTATAGGCTCTCAGCGTTGTGGGAAGCTGGGTACTGACGGATTGAACAGAGAGCTTTGGAGCCCGATGAGGACTGATACCATTTGACGGCACGTTGGCACCAAAATCCGGCGACTGTTCAACTCCACAAAAGATTTGAGAGGCACAAACTACTCGGCATGTCCGCGCAGGCAGAGCTGGCTCTGCTCGCCTCTTATCTGAGCCCAGAGTCTTTTCACGGGTGGCAAAGCTGCGGGCTGGCACCACAAACCCATTTGGGACCCAACTCTGCTGCCAAGGCTGCTTCTACATTCGACGACAAAAAGAGGCGGGCGGGAGGGGGAGAACATTTTCATCAGAATCAGCTCTGCATGACGTCTGCTTGTTGCGGCGACCCGGATGACGGCGTACTCAGCTGCACGCAGGAAGAGAGGAGGGGAAGTGGTGCGAGAGAGAGGACAGGAAGGCAGCGGCCAGGGGAAAAAAAAAAGTGAGAGCTGCGGATTACGCGGCCCTCGTTTGCCTTGCCTCATCAAAATAACAATGGCCACTTTCAAACTGGAATAATAGGGAGCCATCAGTCGCCGTAATGAGTGGAAGGAAGCAGTTCCTGCCACGGCTGCAGGCTTTTGGTACGGTGGTCAGATTGAGGACGGGAGGAGCGGCTAATAAAGGCCCCCGAGCCGGAGGGGCCCCGAGGACTGGGCGGCTTAATGAGCTCACAGGGGCCCCGGTGATCCGGGGGAGGAGCCACACGGTGCCCCGTCCTGTCCATTGGGATTATTAAAAAAAAACAAAAACAGCGAAGGTGCACCTGAGTCGACCTCTTAATCTTAATTAAACGATGACTCGGCTCCTGCACGTGCCACTGCCGCTTCCCGCTGCGGCTGCTCCCGCAGAGACTCTTGTACGGAACGACAAGAAGCAGGTAAAAACCTCGGCGAGCACCACTGTGCGTGCAACTAACAAACAAAAGGTCAACCTGAGAATGACTCACAACCGACCCTCCTTGACCTTTTAAAGGTTAAGTGTGTAATATTTGGAGATTTTGAAGAAGAAACAGCGACATCAAGTGGTTATATTTCAGATTGCAGCATATTTCACTGGCCCCTCCCTCCCCACTCTCCCCAGACTTGCCTGTGAGCTACAGTGGCCTTTGCAACCAAACCTGGATACCTCGTCCATGTTCTTCTTCGTTGGTTTATTTGAAGATGCGAGCATTCACCCTAATTACAAAACGCGCTGATGGACTGACCACACCAGGCTTCCTTAGAAATATGGCGACGGCAGCTAACTGGAATATGTATATTCTTATACATACATATATGTGTGCACATATATATGTGAGAACCTTTCTCAGGGCAGGGAAACCAAATTACCAAATTTTATTGTACTGCGAGAATACACTGTTATTAATGTATTTATGGGCAGTATATGAAGTTTTTAACCATTATAAAAGTATTACAAATATTACACACAGGACCTCCCACCTCCGGCTGACCTCCTGGCTGAAAAAAAAAAATCAGCCAGGAGTTTCCAAAGTTTCCGTGAACAACGAGCAAAGCGTCTGTTTCCATTCCCCAGCCGACATCAGTTGTTTATAACTTTTCATCAGTGCGCATATTTTCCTCTTTAAACTTCCGTCTCCCTCTCGCTGAGCTGTGGTGGCTCGGCTCGCTCTCGCTAGTCAGCTGCGCCTGCGTCTAAACTGAAAGCCAGGCTTTCTGCCGCCTCGCCTCTCCCCTCCTCTCCTGGCGGAAGACTCAGTCTGACAGCTTCCGCAAAACATTATCTTCGTGTTTTTCTCGCCGCGGCTCATTATTTTCCTGGAGATGTTTTTTTTCTCTTAATTTCGCGATTGCTTTACGAGCGGGTAGCAGATGAAAAGCCAAACAAAACACGGCGAGGAGGAAAGCGAGCTTAAAGAGATATTATTGAAGCTTTAGCGCAAACAGCCGGGAAGCAATGAGCGGGGGGCTGGGGGGGGGGGGGGGGGGGGGTGGTCGAGGGAGGGAGCCGGCTCTGGTTAATTGCCGGGGAGAAGTCGGGGCCACGCTCACTCCTCCGGTGATGTAACCCTGGGGAGGGGAGGGAGGAGGGCTGCACACTCCCGTGACCTCGCTCTAATTACTGCATACCTTGTGGCGAGTGAGCCGCTGATGGAGGAGACGAGCACGATGCGACGTGACGCGACGCCGTACGGGTTTGGTCTCATGCCTCTCTCGCCTCGCCGCAGCACGGCTGGGCTGCCGCCCAGCTGCGACAGAAGTGACCGACGTGAGGGGAAAGAAAGACCCCGATCAACCGGATGTAGACCTACAGCCTTTATACTTGAATCTAGAGCCTAATACGTCAGCAGAGGCCGGGGTGTGTTTGTCACAGAGTTGCAAATTTCCCCAACTGGAACAGTCCGGATACTTCGGGGAAAAAAAGAGTAATGGCAGCAATTCCGTTTTTTTTTGCAGATGAAATCCCCCAAAATTATAAATTTCGGTGCCGAGCGCTGGATTCTGTGTCGCGCTGACCTGCTATGACTCGGGTTGTTTGTTTATCTGATTATGCGTCTCGGCTTCCTGCGGGGAGCCAGAGAGTGGCGGCGACTACTTTGGCAGCCGTAAAAACGTCATCTGGGTGGAGAGAGGCGATGTGAAATAAAAGGCCCTGACGGCTTTAAGAGTGTAGCGGCTGCCGGGGATGAATACCTCAGCCGCTCGCTTGCCATAAAAAATGCAAGACAATCCGTCCGAGTCTGCGCCAATTCAAAAGCACCTCTGCAAGCAAAAGCCGCCATGCAGACACATGATTTGGACCTAATGAGATTTCTGGATTCAAGGGCATGTTGGCGTATCATATTGAAAAAAAACAACACAACACTCGAGTTTCTGTTTTCAATTTCGTCCGACTGCGTTGCGAGTTAGAAAGTGTGCACCGCGGACGACAAAGCAAAGAGTGACGCCCTTTAAAAATAAATTCCTCCCTTCCCCAAGTTCATTTCACCACCGACGGTCATTATATATTCCGATTTCATCCGCCAAACACTCAGGCAGGCCAGTTGTGATCTAAACGCCCAAAGATGACGATAAAGTCAAAGCAGCGCAAGGAGAATTTAGAAGCAGTTTCTCTCCGAGCGGCACAACAGACTTCAGGACCCTGTGAGTCAGATTAGTGTAAAGTCCAAATAAATTCGGGCAAACCCTTGCCGGCTCAATTTCCACTCCTGCGATACGTCAAACCCGTCTTTACCCGAGGCCTGCAGCGAATAAGTAGAAGCGTGCTCCTAAAAAGGCATTGCATCGGGAATAAACTGTGCGGGTGGCTTTAATTTTTTAGTTTTTTTTTTTTTATTTCTTCGGGCTTTCCACAGCGTTGGATCTGAGCGTCGAGCCAACTTCGTTACCGTCCGACTGTTCTCCGCGCTGCCGCTGGCCGTGTGAAATCGATGAGCCGCCTCAGCAGATGTCCGTCTCAGCAGAAACCCGCCGCCGCTCCTCGCAGCTCTGTCGGTCTGTGAATTTTCTCGGGGGTTTGGGGGCCGATGTTCCCCGATGGCCCAAGGGGGGCCTCACTCCAAACGCTGCCATCCTGTGAAGCCGATAAATGGGTTTCCTCAACTTTCGAATGAAATAATGGCAGGCTTCTTTATCTGAAGCTCTTCTTCTGAGCAGATCTCTGTGATGCATAATGTGACCAGGACATGTGGGACATACGGACATATATGGCCAGAACAAACCTGATCCTGTCACAAAAGATCACCTCATGATGAACTTGGCTGTCCGACTCGGTTGTTTTCTGCAAGATTTCCATGTCTGAATAAAATAATAGGTCTGAGGAATGCTTGAAGACGCAGCAGAGCAAACGGCTAAAATGGCAAAATGCAACAAAACAAAAACAAAAGAGTTGAGGGATCAGGCATCAAACATGGCACTCTAACACAACAGCTACGGCTGCCATCCCTCTTCTCTATTTTCCCTCAGCATCCGTCGAGCATCAGGTGCTGCCTCTCGCCGCCTCTCGCCGCCTCTCCCGATCTCTGATGGCCAGGCTCGACTTGCAGAAGGTCCCTCGCTCGCACTTAGGGGCTTAAGAGAGCGTGTAAAAAAAAGTCTGCAGGGAGATGGCGGGCCGAGCCGCTCGGTCGGCCTCTTCATTCTCCCACCAGACGATCCTTTTTGGAAACGCTCGGCTTCCGGAGGAGAGTCGGGACCGAAGGCAAGGCAGGAAAAGAAGAAATGGAAGGGAGAGAGAGACGGGAGGGAGCGATGCAGGTGCAGAGGAAACACTTTTGAAAAGCCTCTGCGGGGGTGCAGGTGAACTCAGAAGAATTCAGAGAACTACTGACGTAAAGGACGGTTCTGGGAGTGAAGGACGGAGCGCAATAATGGATACCAGTGGTTGCATTAATGCTGCAAAAAGGAAAACAAAGGAGTTCTTGTTGGTCACAGCGCATCAGTTTGCTTTATCAGACCGCCTGGGTTTTTGTTCCATCCAGTCCCGACTTCAGTCTTCCAGCGAGTCACATCCAGCAGACGAGGCTGGATTTGTGATTGGCTGAACCCAGCGGGACACCTCGCCCGCCCTGGTTGTCGTTAAATCAGCCATGTCGACTCGATCTCTCGTCTTTAGTCAAAAAAAGAAAAAACAATTCACTTTCTAAGTGATCTTTACACTTTGCACCGCGCAGGACAGTGGCTGTTATCAGCTCACGCATGGTTGGAGCACACAGGCCGCCAGGCACCTCCTGTTGGCTGCATTGAATGGACGCGTCCCATCGTTCCTGCGAGGATCGATACACCCCGCCTCCCCCCCCCCACCTCTCCTCCTCCTTCCCGGGGCACTTAAATCAATGTCTTGTTTACAGTCTCCGTGCGGAGGCCTGATCTTCGGCGTAAACTGCTGCTTCTCCAGTTTCTGGCCGGTGGCGGCGGCGGCGCCGGTGGTGGTGGCGGCGGCGACGGCGACGGCTCCTCCAGCCCGATCAATAGTGCTGCATCTTGAAGGGGGTGAGGCGCCCCCCTGGGCAGCCAATTGGGACGTGACTGAGTTCAACCCGCTCCACCCTCCACCCTCCACCTTGACGGTGAGCGGGGGAGAACACTTTCATCCCCATCTTAGCTTTTAGCTTTTAGCCTCGGACAAATCGAAGGCTGTTCCATATGCTCGACTCACTCGGAGAACGTAGCCGCTCAGCTCCATGTGCACATATCAAATGATACTGCAACAGCAAAACTTGCGCGGATATCCAGAGCGGACCAGAGAGACGGATGGACGGAGGGATGAAGCACCTTTCGGATCGGCTTTAATCACCCCGTATTGATTCTTTCTCGCTGGGTGAAACAGCGTCTGAGGAGTCCTCTGTAATATTCCCTCCTCTCTTTAAGCAGGTCAGCCAATTTAAACACCCGTCTAGTCCAAAATATACCATTTAGATCTCATTTGCATTCATACCACTAGCACTTTGAGGCGGGAAAAGGAATATTAACGTTTCTTTTTCCGGCCGAAAAACGAAACATGAATTTTTTACACCCTCTTCGTCTTCAAGATGTTATCAGAGCGGTCGAGCGGCGGGTGAAGGGAAGCAATCCTTATCCACTTTGCGATTCATCACAGCTTCTCGGCCACGATGTTTACCCCAGTTTCATTGCACCGCCTGCAGGGCCGCTTGTGTCCGGAATGTTCCTGGCTGTGACGTTGATTGGTTTTTGATGAAGAGGCGGCCTGGAGGAGACGCGGAAAACAAGATCGCTCAGGGTGCAAAAGGGTTGGAGTGGCGAAAAAACAAAACAAAAACCACAGAGTGCAGGTGACAAGGACAGGAAGAATTTCGACGTTTTTCAGGACAGACGGTGCGTTGTGACAAATGATCTCACTCTGCAACCAGAGGAAGATATGATCCTCCTTCACTGGACTCGGCTAACAAACTCTGTAACACACCACATCCGCCGGCAGGTAAAACCCCGGTCGACCGGTAAGGAATTAACGATGAGACCGGGCGCAGACGTGCTCCTTGTAAACAATGAAGACGTCTCGTTACTCTGAAAAGGAAAGCTGATTTTTCTCACCAGCAGCAGCAACAATTGGCCGACGACAATTGGCCAACTCAGAGCCGCATTAGTGGGCTTGGCGGCGGTCCGAGGGATTTCAGAGGATAAAAAAAATAGTCTGGCGAAGGTTTGTGAGGACTGGAGCTGTCTGTCGACTGCCCAGTCTGCTTCCTGGTGCATCTTATCGTGACGGCGGTGGCCAGTGATGGGTGTCAACATGCCCTGCTGAAAATATACTGCTCGCACCCCACTGCCTTTCCTTTCCACTACTACCAGTTTAATTTATACATATGTTGTAGATCGGTCAAACAAATTTTACATTTTAAAAACTGACTTATCATTTCGAGTTTTAAATTGAAATTTTGTGAATAAAGTCACAATTTCGTTAAAAAAAAAAAGTTGACATAAAGAAGACGAAATTTTGTAAATAAAGCCGACGCAAGTAAAGTGGAACTTGGTGAGTAGACTGTATGGATGGTGGATTAACCCAGTTACCCACAGTTAAAAGTAAACTGCCGAAAAACAGGTGTATCCCACAAGGTTCAACCACAGTAATCAGGAAACTGGTGAAAACGGAAATATTCCACTAGACTTGCGCGAGCCTTTCAACTTTATTCTAGACATTCCGACTTCACTTTGACATTATTTGCAAAATAAATTCAACTTTATTCTTGAATTGAAAACTTAATATTTTTTTTCTCTTCTAGTGGCCCTAATCCTCTTCCGTATACTTAAATTAAATCTTGCTCCACTTTGGGGGTAAAAATAAAAATGCCAAAAGGACGATAACTATCTCACTTTCAAGTCACTGTAAACATCCGTAACCTGGCCTCGCACTTGTAACCGATGGAGGTCGGCCAGGGTGAACCTGTGAAGACGCACAGCGAGCGGCGCATGGACAACGTCACACGTGCGGGGCTGCAAAAAAGTTTTAGAGACGACCTGATTTCTCCTCCTCTCCTTGAAGCAGATCCACCTGCCACAACAGATGGCTGACAGGGAGGGAATGCGAGCTATGGTGTACGTGTGCGCGTGTGTGTGTATGTGCATGCAAGCGTATCTTATTATTACCTGTCCCCAGAGTCGAGGCAGATAGTCGCACTGTGTAACGGAGGCAACAGCAACAACAACAACAACAACAACAACAACAAGAGAATCTCCCCAACAAACCACTGTCAGGCATGATTGGACAGCATGTGGTAAGTGGTGCAAAGGCCTCTGGGACACAGTGATACACGAGCGCGCACACACACACGCACACACACGGCAGTTTGTGCACCAGTGCGTCAAGCTCCTTGTGCATGACACCCTCTGTGTGTGGCACCTGCCGCTGCAACTTCACACTTTCAACGGGACCCCGACAAGAAGACGGATGGAAGTGTGTGTGTGTGTGTGTGTGTGTGTGTGAGAGGGGCGCGGGTCGGGGCGTGTCTGACACGACCACGTGGCGTCCACAAACACGCCGGCATGCGGGTCCATCCAAACACATCATCGCTCCCATCAATCACCGCCAATACTCCAGCATGCGTCATTGACTCGGGCGTCAAAGTTCCCCGCTGTGCTTCGAGCTGCGGCGGCAGCCGATGCTCTTTATGGAGGGTTTCCGTGTTGCATGTATGCAGAAATGTGTTTTTTTTGCAGATGTGATTTTTAGTTAGATGCTCAAGAAAAAAAAACTCCTGTTACAGCTAAAAAAAAAAAAAAAAAGGAAGAAAAGAAATTGAGCCGTGTGGTTTCAACGATAGTTGCTCAACATCACAAATAAAGGGAGGGGGGGGGAGGGTGACACCAGCAGAACAGAAATATATCCATCTCCAACTCAAGAGAACATGTGCAGTGTAACTCTTACTGACAAGCGTCGGACTGGCTGACACTGCTGTTGGCGAGGAGGAAAAAAAAACATCAAAACACAACAACAACCTTTCCAAACCGCATGGATGCTCTGCCACGGCCGGTGCCTTTTCTGCTTTGGTAACCTCGCATGTGAACGCTAAGTGGGCACCTGGCGAGCACACCGACTGCCTTGGGCTGACCTGGAAACGTCTGCTCTCACCTGCACCAAACACCAGTCGCCGATGCTCACACAAAGGCAACTGGGCAAGGACACCAATAGGAGGAGCCTGTCACCGTGCAGAGCAGCTCAGCTCCAAAAACTCAGTTTCCCGGCAGAAAGTGAGGCTGAGGCTGCTCCCATTTCGCCTGATTAAAACAGCAGCTGTGATGCAAACCTTCATTTATCTCAATGCTTTGTCTGTGACATTTATTATTCACGGACGAGGCAGCTGTTTTAAGATTTTCCTCTTCGCGCAGATTATTCCAGACAGAAGTAAATATGAATTTATAACGGCCCTAATGTACTTGCAATTTCTTGTTTAGTTGATGCGAGCGGGATTGATCACACGCTCACCTGGAATGCAACAATTAAGAATAACAATAAAGAAAAACAAAACTTTCACATGGATATAAATCAAAAACAACAACAAATGACTCGGATCTCAACTGATTATCGAATGGTTCAGTGTTTCATCACCGCTGACTGATGCCTGAAACTGTGACTCCTTGAAAGCCGACAAACTTTTAAGTGTGACAATGAAAGTTTGGAACTCAAGCCTCGAAAACTCACTGGAAAAATGGGCCACAGGAAGCCCCCCCTCCTTGCAGTATCCATAACGTCTGGCTCTAATGAGAATTCGCTGCATCTCTGGGAACATGATGCTGCCCTATGTTCCCCCACACAGCCATCATCGGGTTGTGTAGGTCCTAATTAAGTCCTGTACACTACGGGGCACGGCTGATGGCTGATGACAGCCTAATCTAGTCCCTCACCTCCGAGGTTAATAAAAAAAGGCCTAATATGGCAGGGTGTAGCAGGAATGAAAGCCTTAAGACTTTTGGACGTGCTGAAAAATTTAAGCCGCGTTCGAGTGCGAAGGAAATTAAGTGATTAAATGCGGAGGCATGACTCTTGATCACTGTGACGGCAGGGAGGGAAAAAGTGTACATCATCATCCGCCCTCTTCAATTAGGGAGGAGATTGTAATGAAAGTTGGCGATTCGGGGCAAGATATGCAGAGAGGAAGAGACGGCTCTTATGTGACTATTAGGGGAAACGGTGGAACAAAGTCGGGAGAAGAAAAGTGTATGTGGGGGGTGGTGGTGGTGGTGGTGGGGGGGTGACCAGGAGCTGATGTATTATTCAAAAAGGCCACGAAGAGCGTTTGGAGATCGGCCATGCATGTAAACCGGGCAGTGACCCTGGACCACTGCCAGAAGCAAAAGGAGGGGGAAACCAAGCACGACTTTGAAGACTGCGTTTATCTGACGTCCAGCCTCCCACTGAAACTGATATCTGGAGAAGTCGAGTCGCTGGTCGTTTGTTTGCTTGTTTGTTTAAAAGACTTCATCATCGTCATCATCATGACCACCATCAAGTTCTTATAGAGTTAACGTAGCTCCCGTTAGTGTTGCAGTCAAGACTGCATCAACCGAGACCAAGACATTATTAAGACAAGGGAGCATCGAGATTGAGACCAAGACAAGACCACGACTTGATATATAAAAGAAAAATAACAAGAAAAGAGAAAAAAATGACAAGTCTCTTTTTTAAATTCAAGTTTGCTTAAAAAGTGGCCTTGAGACCAAGACCGGTCTGGAGTACTACTACACTAGCTCCCGCACAGGTTGAGTATAAGCTCCAGCAAAACCAGCAATTGTTCAACGCAAAATAGGAAGTCGTTGAGGTGGGCAGTGCATGAAATTTCACAAAAAAAGTCAATACAAATCACTGTGATCTATTCAGTACTACAAATGGTATTGCCATTTTCTTTTTATATAACCTGCAAATTACCCCCGAGTAGGTATAACTGTGCCCTGCTCTAGCAGTAGGGACACAGCATCGCTTCATAAAGTTGCTCGATCCATTGAGTCGGTTGTGGCCATTCATCAAAAGTTTATAATGTTATCGGTAGACGTCTTGGAATAGAAACGTTAGGGCTTCGCCAAATATGGCTATATTACGCCGTATCGATTATTTTCTCCTCCACCGCTTGTAATTAGGGCGTAAACACTTTGTCGGTACCCTGCGAGTGTGGCAGCAAAACAGAGGGAGCCGGTCGCATCCGCACAGCCCGGCTTCTCCTGCCTTGAAAGTGCAACTGATTACAGGAGCTCAAGCGCAAAAAAAAAAAAAGAGAAAAAAAAGAAAAAGAAAAAAACCACATCGCAAGGACGCTTGAAAATGTTTCCCCTTTCCTAATCTTTCCTTAATGCACATATCAGCCACATTAAGAACAGCTTGACTGTAAACAAGCGGCCGAGCAGCGGAATATCAATCACCTCTACTCGGCAATCACTGGAGGATATTAATATTTCATGGACGAAGAGTACCACAAGTTTGATAAGGCTTGCCTTTTGAATAAATCCCGGGTGTGATACTGAACACACACACACACACACACACACACACACACACACACAGTAGCAAGACCTTGATCCAAAGCCTCTTAAGAGGGCTTTGCTGATTTTTCACCCAAATATGAGATCCCTCTCCCGGCTCGCCAGGCGAGACGCCCAGTGTCATTAAGCGCAGCCATCAAGGACAGGCACGACCGGAGGAGTGTGTGTCCGTGACAGAGTAGCTTCACATCCAGTGAGACAAAGTTTCCCCAACACAGAGGGTTTTTTTTTCTTTCTTTTTTTCCACGGCACGCATACTGCAAAAAGAAGGACAATGCCAACGCAACAGACAGACAGAAGAAGGTTGATCTTCTGCCTCAAGGACACTAAATTAAGCAAATCCAAAGGATTGAAATTCCTGCCTGGTCAGCTGCAACCGGTGTATCCAACCTTACTGATGCCATTATACATTCTTGGTGACAAGACTATAACCCTGAAATAGTGCCTGGGGGGGAAATTGCTCTAATATTTATACAATATCCTGTTGTAAAAGCAATTTAGTCCACTCAGTCGAGCTCAAATTGGATAATACATTTTCTTTTGGCACATTTAAATGCATAGTTTGCAACAGAAGTACAATATGTCTCACAGCGTGTGGTTGGGAGTACATGTAGAGCAACATTTATCCCTTATGGAGAGAAGAAAAGGGGCTACCAGATACAGTAAGACGATGCCCGGAACAGCAAATACACATCTAATGGCCAATTAGGCTGCCAGCCAATGGTCTGGTCATTTAAATGTCACGGAACTGGATTAATTAAGGATTAATAAACAAACAATCACTCATTCACCACTGTTTTAGCTGTTGGTGCACTTTTCTTTCAAATATGCTTTCTAGTACCTCATTTATTTTGAGTACAGCAGGCTTGTTATTTGCCAAAAACAGCGCAAACGACAAAAACAATTAGACGTGCTCCTGTTATCATGACCCTGCACCCCCCCCCCCAGTTGCTAGGTAACATCCAGAAACCGTGCGGTAAACGCAGCATCACTGTCGTGTTTACACCGAGGAGCCCCAAGCCAGCGCGCCAGGGCTGGAATGTGTGTTTCGAGACAAATGTAACACACGCGCACGCGCGCACATACACGCAGCACGCACGCACACACACCTTCAGAAAAGAAAGCAATGGGACCATTGGAAGCAACACATCAACAACAAATACCTGTGAACATACAACACACACAAAGAACACAACACGCGTGTGCGGGGATAGTTTGGCGTGTTTAAATGGAGCTGCAAACTGCAGTTAAAAGTTTGTTTCGTTGCCGTTAGTTAGTTGACAAGCACTTTTGTTTGTGTTACCCGCTGCTGTCACAACACTAGCGAGCGTGTCCGACGAGCTAACGGACGTCTAACGGCACAACAAGAAGAATGAGAAGAAAGTGGAGGAGGACGACATTGTCGAGGAGGAGAAGCAGAAGAAGAAGAAGAAGAAGAAGAAGAAGAAGAAGAAGAAGAAGAAGAAGAAGAAGAAGAAGAAGAAAGTTGTTTGGCTCACCTTGTTTGACACACTTGAGTCGCACGGGCTCCTTGCTGTGCCTGACCACGGCGTGGACGTCCCGGGTGGTGAGTCCGGCCACGGGGGTGTCGTTGACTTCCAGCAGAAGCTCGTTCGGCCACAGTTTGCCGCTGTGGCAGCTCCGCGGCGCTTCGCCCGGCGGCGGCTCGCCGATGACCGGGAAGAGTCCATTCTCCGCGCCGCCCCTCAGCTCGAGCCCCAGCGCCCCGTGCTCGTCCCTGTCGAGGACGCACTCGTGGACTTTGTTGGTCCAGTGGTTCTTCCGCCTCCTCAGGCTCTTGGACATGGCTGGGAGTAGTGGGACGAAGAGGAGGAGGCGGCGGCGGTTGAAAGAAAGAAAGAAATGTACAGATGTAAATCACATGAGTGCGGCCGTAGTAGGAACAAGTTTTCCGCTCCTCCTCGCGCTCAGCCCGCCGCCGACACTCGGCTCCATGTCGACTCGGGGGAGTGTGCTCGCGCGCGCGCGCGCAACTCACGCGAAAACTCGCACGCGCGGCAGCAGCAGCTGGATGATCGGCCGTGCGAGAGAAAAAGCTCAGCTAGCTGGCGCCTTCAAGTGCATCGTCCACGATCGGAATCGGCAGCTCCAGATTTCTAGGAACCAAGGGGGGAGAGAATTGAGTTTTTATTTTATTTATTTATTTATTTATTTTTATTTTGGGGGCGACAGATAGATAGAACTAAAAAGTTGGTAAATAATGTTTTTTTTAAAAAAGAAAAAGAAAAAAAAGAAAGAAAGTCGGGCGGTGCGAAGTTAAAGCAAAAATATCGACATAAATGAAAAATAAGTAACTCATCTGAAGTCCTGTCAGTAAGTATATAAAGCATATTTTCAAGAAAGAAAGTTTTAAAAATGACAAGTTTCGTTAACACTGCCAATCATCCATTTAATTTTTAGTTTTTAATGTAGTTTTAAGCTTACCTACAAAATCTATCTGTAGCGCCGGTGTTTCTAAACGCGTCACGGAGAACTTCAAAACGTCCAAGTTCGCAAGTTTGCTCGTGAAGGTTGCACGTGGCTCCAGCCAACTCAACTGACCCGGATGTGAAGGCTGAGCAGGGAAGAGGAGGAGGAGGGGGAGGAGGAAGAGGAGGGGGAGGGGGAGGAGGAAGAGGAGGAGGAAGGAGGAGAAGGAAGGCTTTCCCCCAAAACCATCCTTCCATCACGGGGAAAAAAAGGGAAAGGGGTTGCTGAGTTTCATTTTCCCTCCTTCAGCCACAAATATGAGGTCACTTTTTGACATTTGATGACAGACACTTTTAATTTCAGCAAGCATCCACCAATGAAGACTTGAAGGTTACTTTTGTTATATTTTCAGTGCGCAAACTTTTCTGATCCACTCAAACAGCTTTATTTCAGCCGCGCTGTCATTCATCTCCCCTTGAAAGCTGTGCCCAATCCATTCCTGGCAGAACAGATTCACACACTTTGTTGCGCGAGACGGACAAAACAGCTCTTTCAAAAAAAAAAAAAAAAATTGTTTCCACAGGAAAACCTGACACTGCATGAACTGTATTCCTTTGAAGAATGTCAAGGTCTTTGAGTTTAACGCTCACGATATCCAGAATTCGGAAGAAGTCTATTTTCTTTCCCCTGCACAGACACTTCAGTATTACTGTAGTTCTGCAGAGAGGGAAAAAAATCCCCTTGTGTTTTATCTCAGACGAGAGGAGAGCGATGTATGCAAAGGGAGAGTTAACTGAGCATAATCCATCCCCAAACAGAGTGTGTGTTTATGTGTGTATTTTTTCTATATGTAGTGAGAAGACTGTAAACTTCCAGTGTTTCAACCATCGTGTGTAATGACAGTTTGCCGATTTGCCGCCATTTCTCACAGCAAAAACAAGACGCAAATACTGTTGCACTTGTTTTGACACACAAACAGCGCTGCTGTGATACAATTCACTAATTGGTCTCAAAAGTGGCAGCGCACGGATGAAGAACTGGATTTCTTTTACCATCAGATTTTCCACTAAAGCCGTCTCATTACAGGAAAGAAAACTAATATATGCTCTTTGAATCCTCTTATTTTTAAGAGCTAGTATTTCCGACTTGGTCTGCGAGCAATTGAAGTTTTTTCTAGATGGATCTGCGAGGAAATCTCTGCGACCCACCCAGCTGCCTGGCCAGGACACGATTGGAAATGCAAAAATATTGTATTCATGCACTGGAGTGTAGAATGTGAATTCCAGATTCTCAGATAGAAGAGAAAAGGGGCACGGAGAACGAGGCCTTTGCCATCCTACGATATCGCCCTTGGTCCTCATTCCACCGTAACGGCTGGATTTTCAAAAGCTCATAAAAACAAACGGCGCTCGTGAGAAAAGATTCTCCAAGAGCGTCGAGCTGCGATCGATTTCTCCACACAAATCGCAACTGTTTGCTTCCGTCCAAGGGTTCACCAGGAAGCCAGCAGCGGTGCACAATGCATCGTTCTCTCCTCCCTCCCGCCGCTGAAATTTTGGGAGAGAGAGAGAGAGAGAGAGAGAGAGAGAGAGAGAGGGAGAGAGAGAAAAAAATCGCCTCAGCATTCCGGAGGTTGGGAGCGCTGGGCTGCGTAGCAGCACAGGCTAGGGAGTGAAAATTAAAAAGGCGAAGCGAGGAGAACTTTCAGCCAGCTGGGGAGGCCGTGTTTGAACAAGGAGAGGAATTCTCTGCGCGTGGCAGAATAAGTGGCGGGGAGGAGGAGGGAGGGTCAGGGGGGCTGTGGGGCCAATGGTGAAAAACGCTGGGAAAACAGCGTGGGATCAGATTGTTGCGAGAAGCGATGGGTGGGCTCCGGGCCTCGGCGCTTATATGAGTCGGCAGCGACGAGGACATTTAGCGCTGTGTTTTGCTTTTTTGTTTTTTTTTCCTTGGAGGCAAATATTTTCTCGGTCGCTCTTCATGTAACTGCGAGCGACAACAACAACAACAACAACAACAGTAGCGGCCCTGCCTGAGTTCCTGCCTGCCTGGTTAAACTCATATCGCAGGAAATCACAGTAGCCACGTTTCCATTACTCCTAAAATTGCGCAAAACCTAAATATCGCAATAAAGAAACTGGAAGCGAAAATATCGCTGTCATGAGGTGGTTTTTCAGACGTATCCATATGGAGGTATATCGCAAAAGTGTCATGGAAACACTTTTTTTGCATTTACATATCACAGGACGTGACGTACGGGGTCACGTGACTTGTTCACTTCAATTGAAAATGGTGCATCATGTTTGGATGAATATTTTTCACAAGTAATCAAAGAGAAAAATACGACACCCATTCTTGACAGCAAACAAACATAATCAAACAAAAGCAAACGCAATTAAGGCTCATGCGCTTCATTTGATTCAATGGAAACACCGGCAAATCGCAATTGTACTCTGTTGAAATTTTTTAGAAATATCGCTATTATTCTGCAAAAAACTGTAATGGAAACGTAGCTAGTGTCAATGGACCATCAGTCAGTCACATCCATGCAGCCAGATGCAGTTTTCACCTCCCATTTCCCAACCCCCATCCCCACCCCCCTCCCATGGGAGTGCTTGGCCACTCGGCAACATGATGTAATGGTTATGACAGGCCCTGTCGCTGGGATAATTAAAGCCGGTCCGGGAATATCGGCGAAGAAAGAGGAGCGTCATTATCCACTTTGTGCCGATGGAGCGGCTCCACCAGCCCACTGGCTCGCGGTGTCGGACCCCGTAGGCGCTGGACGTGGGCCTGAAAGTGCTCCGCCTCCGCCAAGCGGACCGCCCGGAATGTTTGTCTTACTCGGGGCCCGCTCCGTCCAAGGCAATCTGACCTGTTTATTTCCCCGCCATCTGCTCGACCTTGCAGCCCGGGAACGGCCCGCTCCGCTCACTCGCTCGAACTCGGTTTTGTTTGGCCCTTCGAGGACGAAGCGACCGGGTTGCCGGGAGATGAGCAGCTGCATCTTCAGGCTTTTCTGGTAAAAAAAAAAAAAAAAAAAACTGGCAGGGAGACCGTGTGGTTTGAAAAGGTGGCTGAGGGATGAAAGAATCATCCATCTATTCAGGAAGACAACATTGATTTTCTTTTCTTGATGTGTTTTTTAAAGTCTTGTCCACTTTGATCCCACTCCAAAAAAAGATTCCTTTCTTTCCGAGTTTAACCCTGATCTCAACGCATTGTGCTCACGCTGCCAGAGCTCCTTGACTTTTAATGAGTGGGCGGGAGATAGTCCACATGGGCACGCAGGAGCGCTCAGTGGAGCTCGACCAGGGGGTGTCATGCAGCTTCTGGCCCCCCTCCTGCTGCTGCTGCCGCCGCTGCTAGCAGTCCATTGATAAATTAGCCTTAATGCTGGAGCTAATTGCTAACAACGGCAGTCAATCAAAGGCGTCCCGGCTCAAAAGTCGGATCTCTCACCTGCAAGTTATAATTTGAAGATCCTCTGCATAATTATATGGTGGTACCTTCAGCTATGGTCTCAGCTCTGACATCTGGAAAATAATAGTCTATTTTGGGGGGGTGGTTTGGCGACAGAATTCCAGGAGATCCCGCACGGAGGCTGCAGGGCTTCTGCAAAATATGCCGTATTGGCTGATTCATTATTTGTCTGTAAGGTTCCCAAGTGAGTCTTCAGCAATATTTCAACTCTGAAATCTCCCTCGTCTATCTTACCGACCTCCAAGAGGAAGAGTTTCCTAGTTGGTTTTTGGTAGAAAGCAGTTGCTGCCAGCTGCCATTTAAACCCCAACAAAAAGACAAAGAAATATAGAAAGCAACTGCGAGCAGAGCTAATGCTAAAGAGACGAGCACATACGCAGCAGTGGCGGTTTTCTTCAACTCAACTCTTTAATTGAGGTTTAGCTAAACAAAATGCGTGAAACACACACTTTTGAAAACCCGTGAAGGTTCTCAGTCATCCAGGTCATCACGTCTTGAAGGTGAAGTTTAGGCAACTGGAGCAAAAAAATCAAAAAACAGTCCAGTTTCCTTAACTTACCCTTCAAAATCACAAATTTGAAACTTCACTAAGTTACTTCTGCTAACTGGCGCTAGATAAAATCTGACTGGAGCCGTTTTTTTAGGTCTTCACATGTAACCCCCCTAACCCCTGTTCAATTTAAAGTCCATCAGCAAAACAGCTTCTATTTTCTCCAAAGGATTGCATGTAACGGAAGCAAAAGTTTTGCCCCCCCCACCATCCCTATTCCCACCATTTCCTCACCGCTATCCCGACAAACATCCATTAAAATGACTCCCTGCTGTCAGAGCTGCGGCTCTCGTGTCTCTTCTCACTCTGTTTTTTTTTTTCACTGAGTGATTCAGAGTTGGATTTTTATTTTATCTTTTTTTACTGATGCGTGCCTCTCAGGGAGGCAAACCACTTTCCATCTGCGGCTCTTTTTTTTGCCACTCCACCTCCCCCCTACTCCGCCACCTCTCCGTCAGCTCAGACGGAATAAGTACCTTTCCCACCTACACCTCACTCGGGGCTTTTAACTGCCCGGCGGCACGGGGGACAGGAGAAGAGTCCCAAACGCTTGGCCGACGATACATTCACTCCATCGCCGTCACTCATCCGTCGGCGTTGGCGACCGTGTCGGCGGCGCTCGGCCCTCGCGGGAGCTGGCGGCATCCGTCAGATCGCCAACACCATTGCCGTGCAATCAGCGAGCTGACAGCTTGATAGACTTCCAGCAGCCACATCTCATATCCTGTCACAAAGGGTATCAGATGGACGGGCCATCGAGCCGAGGCGACGGCAGTTCACGGATCACGTCAAATTATACCCTGAGCAGGACTGGTCGGCTTCCGCCCCGCCTCACGGCGGATCTCACTGGTAGATTTACCTGGGTATTTATCTGTTCATTTGGGCTGTTTGTAAATGAATGGGGAGGACAATCATGTTGGAATATTGGAAGCGGTCGCGTCGGCGACATTTGCAGGGACAAAACATACACGTTGGCGTTTGCACACAGAAAAATGTTGAGAATCAACGTTCACGTTGCCATAGTTACATTGACATACTTTTATCTGCAACATTCAAATAGTTTGCATGCGTGTATCTGCCCTGAAGAAAATCCCAAACTACCCCTTTAACCTCCCGTGTAACCTGTCAATCAACCCGCACCAAAGTTTGTCTTTTCTGCATTTTTTTACAGGATCGTTTGGCCTCGACTGTGATGAAAAACGGCGGGAAATAATTTCTCAGCGACGCCGTCGACCCTGCCGTCGCCGCTGACAAGCGGCAGATTCAGAGCCTTCCCAGTTTAATCTGCCTTCTGGACTCGCGGCAGCCATTTAACACTCTTCTCACACTCGTTTTACAACAACAACAACAACAACAAAAAGAAAAAACCCTTCACATGATGGGTTTGACCGAACGCCCGGAGGCGTCCAAAAAGTGCGGAGTGGAGTGGTGATAAACGGGGAGATTAGAGCAATAATTTATATGTCCATGCCATGCTTATCGTTTGGCCGAGATAAACAACCCCGAGCCGCCGGTAATTCTCCCAGTCACCTTGGACGGAAGTGTATTTGGTGGCTGTGCGCTTATTAATTTCCACCCGCTTTATCTTCCGCGACAGGAAATAACTGCTGTTTTCCGGCCCCGTCAGCGTCTTCCTGGAAAACACAACCGGCTCCGACTGATCTCAAGTTTAATGGCATGCTGGGGAGTCGTGCACACAAGCGCACAAGGCCTGAAACGGCGATGTTGTCGCGGCTTCTTCCAGGTGCTAAAAGTCTGTTTGGGTTTGCTGTGAAGTCGTGTCGACTCATCACTTCTGAGGCCTCGGTCAGCGAATTTACTGCAGGCCAGGAGTGAAATGAGATGCAGAAGAAGGTCAGGATGGGAAAAACACACGAGAATCCAAAGTGCATAAAAAAAAAGACAAATATTGTGCTTTAAATTTTGCCTCAGTGGGAAAACCTTGCTACAATGACAACAAGGGATTGTGGGTATTGTAGTACTTCAATAGAACATTATTCATAATTACAAACCATTCCATCGCTGCATCCTTATCTCCAGACAACAGGATAGTTAGCCCCCTGTTTATAACTTACCTGCTAATATTGGTGCTAGAGCAACAGAGTGGCTTTGTAAAAACTTGATTCTTCATTTTTACTCTGGACACCAGTGAAGCAGCCGTGTACGATCATCCCCCACAAGAAACTTGGTAAGAATTGCAGATTTAGCCCTGTGTTTACAGCCTCCTGCTAAAACTCATGTCTTGTAGGAACTCCCACGTGTTTGGTCAAATCAGGGAACTTTCAGAGGGTGGAGCCAACAGGCGGTGCAGTGACTTACCTGGTCAGAGAGGTATCAGAGCCCTTCATGACATCACAAGGGGCCGACTTGAGGCACAGATGAGTATTTACATGAGAGAATTGGATTTTCTAACCCCTCGGAGTCCAATGTCATCCAATCAGGGCTCGTCCCTCCCTCCCCCCTTCTTCTATGTCTACACTAACACAACACGGCGATGCTGCCTTCAAGGTAACATTCCGTCGCTGATGTTTCCTGGTTTTCTGAGCCAAACAAGCAGCCCGACCTACAAAAAAACAAAACAAAAAAAGCCCATCCAAAAGTGGTGTTCTCACCCGGCTGCCACATAAATCAAACACCTTATTTCTATTCATCACCCTGCACCCTTTCTTCCCCCTCAAGCCCACCCTTTTTATTACGCTTTTTATTTTTTGGATTTTCATGACAAAGTGGCACCTAGCACTCGACTCTGCACCCGCACCAGCTCGCAGGCCTCCTCTGTCATGCAGATGCATCCCGCCGCTTAATTATTCATTGCCGATCCGTCCGTTAGCGGCGGCCTGCACCACCGCCAGTCTCTCGCACTCTAGTCAATAAATATTCTCTTTGCCTAAGATTAGAAGATTTTTCGCCTGACCCAGATATTAAATCAAGTTATTGTTCCAGCTCTGTCATGCTAAATTTCCCTCTGACAGCGACGGCAGGAGCGAGAGAGACAGAAAGAGAGGGAGCGAGGGAGAGAGTGAGGGTGGGAGATGGAGGGAGAGAGAGAGGGAAGAGAGAGATTGAGAGAGAGAGCAGGAGCTTTTAAACAGGGCTGCTCCAGTTCAACAGTGACCCCTGCTGTAGAGTTCAGACTTTCCCGTTTTGTTTGGATCCCCTGCAGGAAAAATCCTGTGTGTGTGTGTGTGTGTGGGTGTGTGTGTGTGTGTGTGTGTGTGTGTTTATATATAGTTTGCTGTGCTAAATTATTCAGAGACGTCCATTCTGCACACACACACACACACACACACACACACACACACACTCTCGAGTGTGACTCCTCATATTGTTTGAGAGTGTTTTACACCTGAAGCTGCTATTTTTGAGTTTTAAACCCACAAGTACCGACTGAGAAATTCTGGGCCGATAGCTGATGCCAATACTTTTTGGTCCAAGTTTCTTCCTGGAGCCGGAAAAAATAAGGAAGCTTCTCTCGCTCTCGTCAAACACTGAACCAGGTTGATGAACAACATCTGAAACTTTGCAGTCAATCGTAGGGAAGTCAAACGCCAAACAGGCAGCTTTACATAATTAGCTATTCCACCACAATTGATTCTTTTATTTCAATGACCTAAGGACAGATGGCTAAAGACTTTCAGTGCAACAGGTGTCAGTGGGTGATGTTGTGCAGCCTTGGGGAAGATTTTCACACTCTAGGAGTCATCATCGTAGTGTAAGGACAATATCAAAATTGGAAAAACTGCTTTTGCATGGGATGCCACAACGATCGCAGGTCCAAAAATAACCATTCGATATTCCAGCCTCTCCCAATCCAAGGGGCTCCTCTTTCATCACAGCTGAGCTGCAGCCTGAAACCTGCTGCTGCTCCTGAGCCACTAATTCCCAAAACCTTGACCCTTTAAAAAAAAAAAAAAAAAAAGAGGACGAACCAACTTAATCTCAGTCCAAGGCCGGTGGTCTGCGCAGCAGCTGTCTGTCTGTCACCCGGCGCTGGAGCAGAGTCTCCGTGCCTGCACAGCTGCAGCCTTGTCGGGACCGCCGCTGTGTTTTACGCTCCGCCCTCGCATCGGGGAAGAGTAATCGCCGCCACTGCGGCGGGCGACGGCGGGAGATTTAGCATTCCCCTTACCTTCGGCCCCCGAAAGAACCGTCACTCACTCAGAGCTGCACAGCTGCCCCGAGGCTGTCAGCAGCGGTATACATCATGCCGCATGGCATCCTTTATACCTCCTCCTCCTCATCCTCCTCCTCCTCCTCCTCCTCCAACCACCCGCCTGGCTGCCGCTATGCCACACGAATCAACACGTCAAAGGAAAACATTCGTGAAAGGCAATTAAAATAACTAAGAGAGCCATCAAGCGCAAACAGCGGTGCCGACAAGATTACCAGCGGTGATGAATATTTATGGCAACAATTGGGGGATCAAAGGGGGCTCCTTCCTGCACAGGAAGACCACTCACGGCGAGGAAGAGGAGGGGAAAAAAGGAGAGGATAAGAAGAAGAAGAGGAAGAAGAAAAAATAAAGAGATGAGATGTTTGCTCACAAAATGATAATGATGTCGGTCTAAGCAGACAGCAGGGGATTGTGTGCGTTTACGGTTACAGGTTAGAAAACATCCGAGCGACTCAGGAGTACTTTAAAAAAAAAAAATCTCATTGACTTGCGGATGAAGGTACTATTTTCTGAGCGACGGGTGACTCGACGATGGTTCGAATAAGGTTCCCGAAAGGACTCCTGTGACTTCAGCAGGCGGCCGACTGTCGCCATCATCCATATTCAGTCAAGCTGAGGCATAAATGTGAAGCTGATGTAGCCTCCAGTAAGCTAAGGCTACTGGCTAACTGTTGACACACCCCCTTTATGCTTCCCTTGCAGTAGTCGAGCAAACAAGTGCAGTTACAGCCTTTTTTATATATTAAAGTTTTGACAGTTTTCTAGCTCAACAAATGTATCCGTAACGTTGGACTGACTGATCACATAATTTGCTGTTTGACTGGATCAGGCTAACTAGATTTAGCTAGCTAACCTATCTTGCGTCTTACTAGAGAAACAAGAGAAAGACTCACTTGTTTCTAATGAACTGTTCCGAGGGCTTCAGGATGATCAACTAGCTCAAGCAAGTGGCAAAAAGTGCAAAGTAAGCCAGCAGACACTGCCCACCTATCGTCATGTGACCGCTGCTAACGTGTGGTCGTTCTACAGTTTGCCTATTGCTTTCTGACTTTTCTAACTTGGTGCTAAAACCAGCATCTCCCAGAAACATGATAAATTAATAGCACTTTAGCCGCAGTCAGTCTGTCTCAAACAGGTGTGAAATTGGAATAACAGCAATAGAATTCCATATTTAGAAGCTCAATTCACCTGATTCGACCTCACTACCCTGCACTCTCGAGTCGGGTGCCTCTTGCACTGACAAGTCTGGGCTCCTGCGAGCAGCCCGGTTTCTGCCGAGGCGTCTTTGTGTCTTATCTCGCGGCAACGGTCTGACCGTTTAGTGAGACACGGAAGTGGATTGTTGTGCGCGCTGAAGCGGAGGGAGAAACGGCCCTAACGGCGGCGGCGATCCTGGGGGACAATGGCTGCTCTTATCGGACAGATGCAGGGTGATGGAGGTTTTCAGGGAACAAAGAGAAGCTGGTGGAAATAAAAAAAAGAAAAATTCCCCCCCAATTTTTTTTCCTGTTGTGAGCGCCGTTTTTAAGAGGCACTCGCACAATTCTTCCTTTTTTAAAAAAATATATATTTGTGTTTGTTTGTTTTGCTCTCCTCGATATCTCCTCAACATACCTCACAAAACAAACTCTGCTGCGCAGTCTCCTGTCCTCATATGCCACACCAGTGACGTATCCCTCAGTCAGACATCACACACACACACACACACACACACACACACACACACACACACACACACACACACACACACACACACAAACTAGTGTGCACATTGACAGCGACACCAGCGTCACCGCAACCACCGGCTGCTTGAAACAGACATGAGAATCTCCTCAGCCTTCCTGACAGTGGGGCTGGAACCGACAACGTCTGTCACAAAGGTTTAAAGAACTGGCAACACACACACACACTCACACCCACACACACACACAGGAGGTTTGGAGCCTCAGTGACAGCCGTGCGTGACACCCACAGCAGCGTGACCAACGTGATGAACACGCTCCTCGTCACACCGGGGGAGTGAGTTGCCGCGGCAGCGCAGCAACACAACTCGTCCCTCCGTCGGAATGAACTCCTGTTTTGTGAGGCCGCACCTCCACTCGACGGCTGCGGTTTAACAAGCCTGAGTTGCTGCGAGTCGGGTATGACACAGGAGTTAGGCTGAGGATTTGGCAGGTGAGGTTGGGAGATGGAATTTGTAAAAAAAATCTTTTTCAGCTGCGGGCTGGTAACAGGAAGTGACAGACGTGTCACAAGCGGCCGCCCGCTGAGAGGCTCGAAAATAATCATATTTTTGGGAGGAATTTCACAGGAAATTTGACTTTTGCTGATTAATTGCACATTAAATGCATCAGTACCTGACATGACAGCACAAAAGTAAAAACAACGACAACAACAACAACAGAGCTTTCTGAACGTCTGTGGAGTGCCCTGTAGTTGGCACCCTAACATTCTGTTTCGGCGTCGGCCCAAAAAGCCAAACGGGACAGAAGGTCAAGCTACAGTTGTACTAAAATTTTCCGTGGGGACAAGAGCTCATACACCACAACTCGCAAACTCTTATACTCTGATTTTTTTTTTCAGTGTTAAAAGAACAAATAAACATGCACGCGTGCAGAAAAATCTGCAGCTGGAACAGAGAAAGTTCAGATTTTCATCCCTACGGCTCGGCACCGCTCTGACTCCTACAATGTTTTATTCCATCTTCGCTGCACTCTGTGCCCATGAGGAAAACTACAGCTCCTAAAAATCTGGCATATTGCTTTATCTTTTAAAAAGAATAAATAAGTAAACTGCAGGTCCCCCCTCATTGACAGACAAAACTAACTGGGAGATATTACAACACTTTGCGTCACATGATAGCTCGCGCTTCCTGTTCCCGCAAGTCCTGCAAGTAAACAGCATTAATAATTGAATCGGGTCCGTGGACAAATGCTGATTGTGACTAAAACAACAAAAACTGAGCTGCGACAACATTGTGAACGAGACAAATGCTGATCAGCAGACCCGGTAGACGATAAAGGGCGTGTGCGAAGAAAATTGTCAGGGCCCGAGGAAGACGCCCTGAGGGACTCCTTGCAGGTTTCAAACTGGCTATGACGGGGCCGGCAGGGGGGATAAATGAAATGAAAAAAAAACAAAAAACAAGTGTCACAATTGCTAATAGCCAGATGCCAGATGTTTTTATTTTTATTTTTAAGAGTCTCTTCAGACGCCGTTTCTACTTTGTGTACTTCAGACGGTGACGCCGTTGGACCGATGAGAAATGTATAAGTGGGGCAGCAGCCAAAGCAAGCAGTCAAGAGTCTCCCCGCTAGACGGGCTCTGATCAGCACTGATAACAAGGAACTAGGATTAAACAGCGAGACGAGACCAGGCCAAGCGGAGGGAGGGAGGTCTACAAAGTGAGAACGCCTCCCCGAACCCACTGCTCCAACTGCAGGTGCAAGGAGGTTAAGCAGATATTTAATTGTTGGACCACCATTAAAAACATGTTGTTAACGCCTCGGAAAAGGGTGTAATTACTGCAAACTAGCGTCACAGCAGCACAGTTTAGTCATCAGACCTTTGGCTGGAAGAACTGGAGCGACTTAAGTCAACAAGCCAATCATGATTAAGGATCGGCTGTTAAAGAGACAGCAGTCCCTTGACTTTTCCCGTCCTACATAAACTAACCCAGTATCATAAATGTTGTTATTATTGATAAATATCAATGGTGAATTTAAAACTGAACTGTGGGGTTTAAACATGCCATTTGGTTCCCCCTACAGCTGCGGAGTGGAATTCCTCTGCATGGCTTCCTTCATTAACATGTACGGACTACTGAACTGGAACGCAGAAAACTAAAAAGCAGCAGGTAAAGTCGGAGGAGAAAGAGAACATGCTGGTGTCGGGGGTTAAGTTTGGATGCGGGTGACGCAACTAAAGTCATGCAGCAAAAGAGATGAGCAATGCAACGAAGCCAAAAGTGCAAATGAACGAGCGCACAAGTGTGAAGACGCACCATCATCCTCTTCATCACATCCGGCTCATTGAACCAAATCAGGAGGAGCAGCAGCCAGCCAGCCAGCTACTTCCTACCGGAGCTCTGCATACAATACCACGCAATGAAAGCTGCACGGAGGATTTTACTTGGAGGACTCTGCCTCAACTTCTTTTCTTCCAGCTTGAACTTGAGGTGAGAGTACATGTGAGGTGAAGGAGGAGACGAGGCGGCGCGGCAAGCAAAACAAGAAGAAAAAAAAAAAAAGGCTCTGTGAGAGGCAGCAGTGCTCAAGCATCCTTAGCCAGGTTCATCTTCGCAGTCTCTCTGTGAGGTTTATGGGACCTCGGAGGACACAGGAAGGACAACACTCTCCTCTCCTCGGTCCCCGCCTGGGCCGATAACGGCTAGTTAATCACCGATTGATGCCTTTATCGTCCGCCGCACCTTTTGGAATGGCCAAAGCGTGAACGCAGGAAGCTCGCACGTGGCCGCTAACGGCCCCCCGCCATGCCGACCAGCTGCTGAAGTGGCAGCAGCTCCTGATAAACACCATTAATAATGGATTGGCCAGTTTGTGTGGGAGCTTTCAGGAAAGTGGCTCAGCAGCACTGTTTTGTGTGTGCGTGCGTGCGTGTTTGTGTGTGAGAGGGTTGGTGGGGGGGGATTAGGATAACATCTGAAAACATTGATGTAAGCATGAAAAAATTAGCTCAAGGATTCAGACCAGTGGCAGGAGGCAGAGATTGGGTTTCCACGATAAACTGGATGGTTGAATAATGGCCAGATAGTCGGTTTGGGTGGCCTATCCGCCGCTGCGCCCTTATGCTGATCATTATTTATATCATCATCATCAATTAATTAGAATTATGACCCGAGTTAAGGCATTCTTAAGGCAGTCTTGAGTCTTAAAGCCTGTTTTATGAGAAGCAGCCAATCATTGCTCCTGCCAGTTCCACTCGTCGCTTCTGACAAGCAAATGAGTGAAAATATTAACGCTGCTGCTGCTGTGCGACACAATAAGAACCTTGAACGCTGAAGATTAAAGCCCCATTAGAGACTAGCAGGAGGGGGATAAAGAAGCTGTTTTGGTTTTTAGTTGTTTTTTTTTTTACTGTTTTTGTTTTGTTATTTTGAGCGTTTAGCGTCTCCAGCCGCTAGTCTCTCTGAAGTGCCTCCCGCTTTCACATTATAATTAATGTGACAGAAACCAGAGCGTTGCAGAGGAGCGGCCGCCTCTGTGGAACCTCAGATCCGCACGCACGCACGCACGCACGCACGCACGCACGCACGCACGCACGCACGCACGCACGCACGCACGCACGCACGCACGCAGCTTGACGTTTCCACTGTCCCAACGGTACAGTGGATTCCGCAGCAGGCGCTGATTTCATTTTGCTTACTCTTTATTCTGGAAAAGCCAATTTGTGGCCGATGCCGAACGAGCTTTGCCGTCCCGCTGCTGTGGCGGCCAAGCAAATGGACAACTCACATTAAAATGAAGGACTCTGCCAGTTTGGATGACAAAAGTGCTGCAAATTTTCTTCTGGGCTCCAAGACGACCCCTGACCACCCAGGATCTGTGTTGCCCAATGGAAACGCAGTTCTTCACCTCTGCCTTTTTTGCGGAGGGGAGGAGGGGACTCCTGCGAGAAACCCACCTGCTGAACTCGGCTGTGATCACACGTCACGTCACTCGGCAGGCGAGCGGCTTTCACGCTGAGCTCGTCCCCCTCGAAACTACAGGAGCTCCTTTCTTTCCGCCGGTGAGAGGGGACGTGATCAAAGGCGTTCCTCTTGCCTTAGCCTGACAAAGTGAGGACGTCTCAGAACGGAGCCGTGCCCCGGAACTAAACAACTGCAATGTTATCAGAGTTCTTATTCTTCATCATCAGAGAACGGATACGACCAACCAGTGGACTCATAAACAGTCAGAACTGATTGGTGCCTGATGTGCGGAGGGATAACAATGTTTCCCCCTGCCTCTAAAAATATCAGCGCTGCCACATTCGACAGAGTTATGACGCAGCCACTCAGATCGGGCGATGACGATGGTTCTGGGCTACTCACACGTTGTCATAGAATTCAGCCATTAGGTGGCACCGTTGGGGCTGTAAATTACTTTTTTTTTTGCTGTTTGCAAGCATCACAACTGTGCATCGAGGCCAAAAGTAGGTATGGCCAAGTCATACAACAAGGTTAGCAAATTTACCACTGTGTGTGTGTGTATGTGTATGTGTGTGTGTGTGTGCGTCCATCTGGGATGTGCAGGCAGAGCGGTGAGTCGTGAGGAAGCACCTCCGATGAGCAGGAGCAGGCTCGCGCTGCTCACGCTCTGCTGAAGCGTAAAAAATGTTGTTGTCGAACAGGCTGGCGGACAAATCAACAACATCTTCTTCTTCTTCTTCTTCTTCTTCTTCTTCTTCTTCATCTTCATCTTCATCTTCTTGGGGACATGACCTTGGAGGAGTTCCAGCACTGGGAACCAACGGTTGGCCTGGGCTTTGAGAAAAGGTCTGAATGTTGCCAAATTCGGTAAATCTGAATCAACCCACTTTTGACTCGTGAAACAACTGTGCTGAGAACTTTAAGAGAGAACAATCGAGATTTATTAACGACCGCTCGCCGCTGCTGCTGTAGCTGCAGCAGCGTGCAGCCAGACGTGCCTCCACCCCTGAAGTTTCATCAATACATCTTCACCAGTCGTAAAACGCAGCGGCGTTGTGATGTTTTTCTCCACCAAACACGGACTCACAAGACGTCGCAAAACAAGACGTCGACATGAGAGAAAAGAAAAATGTTTTTTCTGTGACACAGCAGAGGAACGTCCAGGGAGGCTGCAGCGGAGGGAAGCAGCAACGCTGCCATCTGCTGGCAGGTAAGACTAATACTGACAAAGAGAGAGGGGGGGAGAGCGAGATAATCTGTTGCACGTAGAGCCGAGCAGATGAAAACGACGACTGTGGCCGCCGCCGTCCTGAGACTGTCACATCGATTCAGAAAGCGTCTCGTCCTCTCACGTCGCCAACTGACCCGCCAGCCAGCTGACTGAAGATAAATTTCACAGCCTTCAAAACCTCAGGATCCAGCTAAAGCTTAATCCATTTAGGCTTCACTAATTACTGGAGGGTGTTGGGGATGGAAAACGATGATGAAGAAGAAGAAATTAAAAAGAAATAATAATAATAATAATGGAGGGCCGCTTAATTTAATTCCCTCTTTCCTCGAATGTGGCCTGCATGCTAAAATAAATAAATAAATAAAAATCTTTACATCCTGCAGCACCGGTTGGTCGCCCATGTGACTCGACTTCCAATGAACAGCGTCGCTCTCACACTGGGAATCAGGCAGTTTGGGTGGATGAAGGGCAGCGGACACACCGCCGCCTCTGTGGCCAAACAACGGAGCGCTGTTTTCCAGGCAGGGGGTTTGGCGGAGGGTGGGAGAAGGAATGAGGGGCGGAGTCGAAGAACAGCCACCCCCCACCCACCAACATCCCCTTTCCACGCCGCAAATCAATGGGCTTCGGCCCCACGACCTCGCAGTTGACAGGAAAGGCCGGAAGTTGAGGGACAGCAACGGGGGGAAAAAAACACAACTCTATTTCACACTTATTCAATCAGCCGCACCGACACGCCAAGGTGCATGCTGGGAAAGTGCGCTCTACGTCCCGATCAAAGCTGAGGATGAAATATTGATTTCCGCGCGTCGACTGGCTGATTTCGCCCCACGGGTTAATGCTTCACATCATCGTGCCAGACTGCTCAGATGGAGACACGACGGCTTAGTTCAGTCGGCAGGCAGCGAGTCATCTGCCGATCCTCCGTCAAGATCACGGACGGCGACAGACGGCTTGGGATAAACCTGAAAAAAACCTGTTTTGAAAAATTGTCGTTCGCAACAGTTCGGAAGCGTGTTTGCAACAAAGATATGTCACATTGATTTGCCTCTCGGCCCCATGAAGATGCTGCGTCCCAGCAATCCCATTACATTAAATTTGACCCCAGCACACACACACGCACACACACACACACACACACTCAAAATCAACCACAGAATGAGGAGCTTAATGCTTCACCTTAGTCATCACAGCTCCCCCTTCAAACCTAATAACAGTTAAAATGTGCGCACACGCATGCACATAGACACACGCAGCCTCGGAGACCTGCAGCTTGATGGATGCCACGTCGACGACCACGCGAGTCCTTGGTTGATTCGCCGTTTCCAGGGCGACGGACGGCCTTGGCGGTGGCGGCGTCATCGTGGAGAGAGAGCCGGGCCAGGCCGGGGCAGCAGATCTTTAAATAGCCACCGGCTCTTCTAAACAACGTGACACTGGGCTCTCTGGACTGACGGCAGGTGTAGCAACGTAGAATCGGTGGGTTGAGCTGAAAAGTCACAAAAAAAGAGGAAAAAATAACAATCAGTTTGATTCAAGTGGGGAAAAAAGTGGTGGTTGTAGAGCGTTTTAGCGTTTAGCTGCTTAGCTTTGTCTTCTTTCTGTGGACGTTCTCATTCAGGCAACAAAAACATCTGAACTAACTAAAAATGTTTCTGATCAGCTTCGGCTCCTCTTCAGAAACAACGGGCAGTGAGAGACTGTTGAGGCATCGTGGTGATCTTAACAAGGACAGGACACACATAATCAACACATCAGCTCTCTATACCGACAACAGGCGCAACTTTAATTAGAATTCCGTCAAAAAAAGACAGATTTCTGGATTGGTGTTGTATAAGTTCATTGTTGTGCATTTTTCCATCTGCTGCCTTGACCATGCGAGGCATTTAATTACTGGGAAATTCTTCAACAAGCGTGTTTCTGAATACAAGACACGCTTCTGTTACATTTAATTGGGAAAGAAGAATTTCTGCATTGTGAGGCATCATTAAAATTTGGCGCGTCCAAAGAAAACTCTGTTGATTGTTCAATTTTTCTTGTTCCTGGAAACAATTAAAACGTGACATTGAAATGCACTACAATAAAAACAAGGAAATCTGCTCGATACAAAAGACTCTCAGGGAATTGTTGATGTTTAATGAAGTCAATTAAGATTTTTTTTTTTCTTCCCAATGAACAACCACAGTAGTAATTATATTACATTTGACCATGTTTTTCCTATCTGCATGTCTAGACTCTCTAAAGCGGAAACAAATGTTTGAAATGAGTGTGTCGTGCAGAGTCAACACGCAGCAACAGCCTCGGCCACGCAGTCCTGCGATCATCAGCGGCATCGTGGGCAGTGTCTGACTCAACAGCCATCAGAGCCGTGCGTGTGAGCGCGTGCATGCTTGTGTGTGTGACAACACTGAGGCGCTGTGACATCAGCTGCGTCTTGCTTCCTGCAAGCGGGAGGGAAGAAAAACAAATGTGGGAAGTGACAGGGATCTAATGCGGTCTGTGTGTGTGTGTGTGTGCGCGCGCGCGCGCTCGCACGCGCGTGGATCACACGACCCAGGGAATTTAGAGTAATTGTTTGCTGCCGCGGATGCAATGCCGCATAGCCGCCTGCAGAGGGAGCTGCGGGAGCAGAATCCTAAACTTGCATGCAGCAGTAGTAGCCGCAGCAGCAGCAGCAGCATCACTGGAGGAGCTCACATGTTCCTGCACAGATGCTCTCAGATGGATCCTCTGATCCACCAGCGTTAGGGACGTCACTCGGCTCCTCCCCCCTCCTCGACTGCCAGTCAGACAACAGAAGGCTGCGGCTTGACCACACAAGGAGGCCGTGAGAACGCTCAGTAATTAAAGCCATTTCTTCTTCTTTTTCTTCCTCTTTCTCTGATGATGATTTCAGAAGACTCGGGCTGAGGCGGGAGCCTGATAATTAGTCCTGCTCTTGATTATGAGCCCCTCCCCCTCCCGCTCCGTCTCCCCTTCTCTTCTTAATTGGCCAACAGACACCAGCCCAAGTGGCTCTTCAAAACTACTTCGTTTTTTTTTTAGGATTAGACATGCACGAAGAGCCAGTACTTGGTTTCTTCATCTGGCTGGGCTGCAGACACCCGGCTACAGAAGGGGCCGGAGAGTGGGCGGGCCCAGTGGTGCGAGTCAGGAGTGAATCACTTGGAGGCAATGGGGGTACAATAAAAAAAGGTTTCGATTTGTAACACATCCTTGAGAGATATGCAACAGCAGGTTCACAGATATTGGGGGGGGGGGGGGGGTTCTCTTCTGTAGTCTTTTCCCAGCAGTCTGAGGGTCGAAGGTGAGGTGAAGGCAAAGAGCCGTAAAACAATAACAAAAGTTGGATTTTTACCCATGTTGACCTGCCGACGACTCCCAAACGTGAATTCAACGTACAGAAATTCCACGTGCAATGATTATTTGCACACCTCGATGCCCTGCAGATACGTTTCCACAATTTGCCCCCAAGACGGCAGCAGTCATTCATTGGCTGTCAGGAAGTGGTTAAAATAAAAGTAGGAAAAGCAACAAGGTCGGCTTTTCTTTTTTTTGCCGACAGATCGGCGCGGGGCTGTTCCTGCAGGAATGTTAAGCGGCTGGAAATGTAGCGTTTAATCCCAAAATGTCCCCAGCGGAAGCCGAGTGCAGCGCAAGTGGAAAATCTGATGGAGAACTGGGACAAAAAAGGAAAGAGTTGGCGGAGAGATGGCGAGACCAGTCACATGATCAGGTCAATGAAGTGTTCAGGAGTTCAGGTCGCTGCACCGCCACCACAACTACTCCCACCGCCCTGCAGGACAGTGGGCGTCACTGCAAGCAAGGCTCCCAGATTTCCCATTTGGGGAGTGTTGTCCCATGGCAGGACGGAGGCTCCGCCCACCACCTGCTGACGGGCGGCCAGAAACGTTGGCGGCTATTTTTACCGACTTCATCTCCTCCCGAGCAGAGAAGATCTGGCCGCCGCCTCCCTCACTCCCTGTTGCCATGGAGCTCGCCGTCGATGACATCACAGGAGATGAAGTACGTGCTTGCATGAGTGTGTGTGTGTGTGTGTGTCTGCACACACTCAGGGCTGGAATTTGCAGAGTGAATGAGCACGGACGGCACACGGACACAGCCGGGGAGTCCAGATGGAGTGTGTGTGAACACAGCGCTGAACACAAACACGCGGGCAGCACACACACACACACACACACACACACACACACACACACACACACACACACACACACACACACACACACACACACACACTCGAGCCTCATAAACACACACTTACAAACAGCCACATAAATGCTACTTTTTAAGGCTATTAATAATAACAAAAATGATGATAAATCTACTACAAATATATTTTTAATTGCTTTATATATTATTTATATTTATTGTTGTTGGTAGCAACTATATTTTAGTTGCTACCAACAACAATAATTTGATTATTAATTTTGACTAATTTAGAAGATACTCACAATCACAGATGAGTGAAGAAAACACTAAATTTAGCTGATGATTCATGTCATTATTTTTTTTTAACAAATAAAATTACATTTTGTAGAAGCCAAGTAAAACTATTAGCAACAGGAGAGGACGGCAAAATTAGATTTTGCTGGTATCTGACAGAACTTTTCTGCATGAAAATGCAGATTTCAAGGTCTGAGGATTTTTCTAAATCTTTCAAGAAATTATTATTATTATAACTATGGACTAGGTGCGTGCTTGTTTAGAATTTTGTTTTGTCTTACAAACAACCTCAGATATATTGCACGGACAACCAAACGGGCGTGTATCAGAATAAAGTGGTTCATACTGTATAGTACAAAAAAAAAAAAAAAAAAAAAAAAAAAAACACCAGCTGTGTGATGGAGACACTTGAGAGTTTCACAGACACAGCAGCAAAAAATAGAAATTGTTTGAAAGATAGCAGCGGGAGCAGGGGGAGGGTGGCGGCCTGCCGATGCACTTCCACCCACCGAGTCTCATGGCGGAATTCGCGGCACTGCCTGAAAAGAGTGCGTTCCAGTGCAGCGTCTAGTAGTGCATCGCGGCTGATAAGCTGCGTCTTATCTGGCAGCGGCAGCAGCCACAGGCGACACGGCAAACACATCAGTGGAACAACACCGACACAATGGCAACATCGTTCTGTTTCGTTTGCACTGTCGGACGAACGCAGCAACCCTCCGCCCCCCGACCACTTGTTTATTGCAGCGTCAACACAACCTGGTCAAACATGTTGCTTTTTTTCACACCACAGGCGCCGTACCTTTGTTTACTCTATCGCCGTATCTCACCTGTGCATCTTTGAAAGGTGCTGCTGCTGCTACTACTACTACTCCTCCTCACACAATACCTGGCAAGCGCTTCAGCTCCTCCAGGTGGCCGCACACCTGCCTCCACCAGCATTACCCTAAAGCCACATCACAGCCCAAACTTGGGAACTTCCTTTGTGTGAAGACATTATAAAACAGTTTTGCCAGCTAGTTGGGAATGGATATGTAACGGCTGCTTGGGTTAGTAACCTGTAGCCAAATAAGCAGCGACTTTAATAATGCGGAATATGGTACACTCCACGTGAGTTGGACCTTGTGCCTTCCATTAATCCAGGTGAATGACTGTGCTAACTTGAAAACGCACAAATTTATGCAGAGCTCGACAAAACTTACTGCTGCTCCTCCAAGTTTGGTTCTGCTGCCACATCATTTGATGCAAAAGATTGAATAAAATGTGATGAACGCAAGCCAACATTGTAAATCAAACTTTGATCCTCACCGTGGCTGCATCTCTGAAGCTAGCCTGCTGGCTAAGCAGTTAGCTCGTCAGGCAGCTAATTTGAAAGACATTTCTGCTGAGAATAGAAAAAGTTAAGACTTGAATTACCCAGTTCCATAATGATCCTGTGTGGATGCTCCATATTCTTCTTCTTGCGTATCATTTAAAAAACAAAAAAACAAACATGTAATTCAGTTGCGGTGACTGCACCACACCGGCTCACGATGCTAGCAGCCAACAGGCGCAGATTACAAAACTTTCAGCAGGTTGACAGCCTTCAGAAGAAGCTCAAATCTGAAGAAGTCGAGCTGCTGTTATCAACAATTTACTTCACCCATGTCACATTTTGCATGCTTATCTCTTTTCACGGCACAAAACGAGTGTAGTCCTGCTCTTGTATTTTTTTTTTTTTTTTTTTTTTTTTGTCCCATGGGGGGGAGCGTCTCTAATAATATTCATGAGACGTCACAGCGCATTTACATTTCAAATTGTGGCAGGATTACACAACGGCGGGCATCCAGGAAACGAAAGGAAAATGACGACAAGGTAGTTTGTTCAATGACGCAAGCGACTTTCAACCTTTGTGAAAGCCTACGCCTCCGTATCAGGTTCTCCGGCGGGGGCCACGCACACTTAAAGGTCAGGCAGGAATATCAATGAGACACGGGGATCGGCTGCCGGCGGCGTTTCATCTGATTGGCTCAGCGGGATTCCCCACAGTTCGGAGGCAACGAGGCAGCGGACGACGTGTGCACGGGATAAAGAACGACGACTCACAGCGGGGAGGCGACGCACTTTGACTACATAAACATGGATGGCGTCGGGTTCCCCGATCCCAGCCATCAAAATCGGGAATTGCAAAGAAAAGGTTTTGCCATCAAAGGCGTTGGTTCTAACGCTTCTCGCCATCGCCGATCACTGACTGTACTCGCGGCGTCATGCACGGAATTTGCAGAAAGAACACAGACAACAGCGAGGCGACTCGGTTTGCTTTGTACATGGTTTATTTTTTATTAGCAAAATAAGAGAGATGAGTCTACAAAGGTTCTCCATTCGCGGAGAACGTACAACGCACATGGACACTTGTGGCAGTTTGTCTTCCTTTGTTTATTGTGAACAGACCTGGGACTGCATGTGTGTCACACATTATGTATGGCAAAGTCGTACTGCTCTAAAAACAACAACAACAAAAAATTAAAATAATAAACATAAAATCACAGAGGAGACTCCCTGGACAGTGTCGGTTTGAGGGAGCTGAGAAAAGAAAAATTATTTTCATTTCATGACCTCAACTCTTAACTCTCTCAACTCTTACAACCAACCAAATGAACCCGTCCCTCCGACAAATACATTAAAATATATATTAAAACGTGCCGAGTCTTTGTACTTTATAAACAAGCGAGCCGACGACGAGCTCGGTGCTTCCACCGACCCATTTTCCGAATGTCTTGGGGGGGGGAGTTGTACACTTTTTTCCTTTAAAAACCAGAACCCCTGATCCTCGGGGTGAATGTAACAATATACATGTCAGTATTGTACTGCGTGATTGGCCAGCAGGCCGTCCACCGTCACGGCAGGTTGCGGGGGGTGGAGGCTACATGTCGCTCCTGCTGTCCATGCACCTTTCGACCAGAGGGGGGGAGCCGTCCTCATTTTCCCCCCCCACAGCTCGGTGACAACGATGATGCGGCAGGTAGCTGAGGACACGAACGCATGAGAACAGTTGATTCTTTTTTTCTTTTTAAATGTTTAGAACGATTCAGCAGGCAAAGGAAACGAGCATCGGGGACGAAAACCGAAGAAGAAGAAGAAGGAGAAGAAGAAGAAGGAGAAGAAGAAGAAGAAGAAGAAGAAGAAAAAGAAGAAGAAGAGCATGCGAAAGGCACAAGTAGCAACAAACTGGACTCAAAGAACTGAACAGGCCTTTTCATGCCCCCACCTGGTGCTGTCGGGAAGGAAGAAAAGGAAAATTTTCCATCCAGAAATAAAGATTTCTCGAAAAAAAAATTAGAATGCTACAAAAAACAAATCTGAAAACGAGGTGGCTCCTCCCCCCACCCCCACAGCAGAGAAGTTTGCGGCTTTTACAATGACACACACACACACACACACACACACACACACACACACACACACGTGGTGGTGACGCTGGTTCCGAACATTCCGGGACGGGGATAAACAAAACAAAACAAAAAAAACCAACAACAACAGCAACAACAACAAGAACAGAAAAAAACAACATAAATAAAGCTGTTAAAAGTGGCATATAGTACAGCGACGGATCCTCCCGACTCGACTCCCCCAGCACAACAAACACTGGCCCCACCGCCTGAGGAGACAAGAGAAGAAGAGTTTTAGTGTTTCCAAAAAAGACTGCTGGACATTATTGACCCCAACCAGAGGAGCTGATAAAAGGAGAGCTGAAACAAAGTATCCACTCAAACTGATGAAAATAAAATTAATAATATATACACATATATATATACATATATATATATACATATATATACATATACATATATATACATATACATATATACATATATATATACATACATATACATATACATATATACATATACATATATATGACAAACTTGTGTTTGTTTTTTGACAATTTTCTTAAATTCCAATAATGTTTAAATCAAATAGTGCATTAATTTTTTTTAGGTAGACTTTTCTGAACCACATTATTTCGAGTCAAACATTTAAATAATGCATTCAATGCTCAACCTCTGCAGCCTTCTGAAACCCATTTCCTTACCGGTAGAGAAAAAGATTTCTTTTTTTAAAAAAAAACCCCAGACGTCCTCATCCTCAGAAGAGGCCGCAGTCCTTCAGGTTGTTCTTGATGATGACGTCGGTGACGGCATCGAACACAAACTGCACGTTCTTGGTGTCGGTGGCGCAGGTGAAGTGGGTGTAGATCTCCTTTGTGTCCTTCCGCTTGTTCAGGTCCTCAAACTGACACTGGATGTAGGCGGCGGCCTCCTCGTACGTGTTGGAGCCTGAAGAAGAAGGAAGAGGAGCTCAGTGAGAAGTTGAATTCCCATTGAAAAATAAAATGAACGAATGAAATGAAATGAGAAATCTACACAATGAGCTGCCTTCACCCTCAGCAGGAGCTTAAACATTTTCTAAACATTTTTTTTTTGGTCATGATTGTCACCGGCGTGGATGCTGTCCCGCTTAACACTTCCTTATGCTAAGCTAACGTAGCATTAGGGCACAGGCACGAGAGCGAAAGAGGGAGGGGGGGGGCGTACCGGCGTACTCTGGGTAGCAGATGGTGAGTGGGCTCCTCTTGATCTTCTCCTCAAACAGGTCCTTCTTGTTGAGGAAGAGGATGATGGACGTGTCAGTGAACCACTTGTTGTTGCAGATGCTGTCGAACAGCTTCATGCTCTCGTGCATCCGGTTCTGCGGCGACGGTGGAGGGAGAGAGAACGGCGGTGATGAGCAAACGAGCCGCGTTTCCCCTCAACACGACCAAATGAAGGACGCCGCCGACGTCCGTTGCCTCTGGAAACTCAGCTCACCATCTCCTCGTCCTCCGCCAGCACCAGGTCGTAGTCGCTGAGTGCCACGCAGAAGATGATGGCGGTCACTCCCTCGAAGCAGTGGATCCACTTCTTCCTCTCAGAACGCTGGCCGCCCACGTCAAACATCCTGAGCGGAGGAAGAGGAGGGGAAGTGGGAGGAGAAATGTGACTGGACGGGAAAGTGAAGGTTGTTCCGTTTTCTCTCCTGATTCTGTAGTGCACGCACACACACACGCACACACACGCACAAACAAGGGTGGCTGCTCATGCATCATGCATGCCTGCCTCCGCCCCACTTCCTGTCTCCAGACCATGACTCGCGACTCACACACATGCATGCACTCACTCACTGACACACACACACACACACACACACACACACACACACACACACACACACACACACACACACACACACACACACACACACACACACACACACACACAGAGCGACAGGATGCAAACACTTGAGGGTGCGAGGCCAGCTGCTGGCCTGGCTGGGGGGAGGGGATGAGTGTGAGGAGTGGGTGCGGGGGGGAGGGGGGGGTCTCACTTGAAGTGTAGGTCCTTGAAGGTGAAGTGCGTCTCCACAATGCCGGTGGTCTTCACCCGGGTCCTCAGGACGTCCTGCTGTGTGGGGATGTAGGTGGCCTGGGATATCCTGTCCAGGTCGTTCAGGTAGCTGCGAGCGGGAGGAAGAGAGGCAATTAGGGAAGGAGGGAAGGAGGGAGGGAGGAAGAGGTACGACGAGACAATGGTGTTGGGACTTCCGGGTCGGTTCTGGTAACCAGCCCTGTGGGACGCCAGCACTGGTCCAAGTTTTTGACCCCCGTGACCTACAACTTTGAAGACGAATATCAGATGATTGTGTTAATTGTGACCTTTTCACACACAATCAGGTGAGGATGAACGCACACAGTGGTGCTGAACGGACGCGTGACTGAAGGAGGAGCCGACTCGGAGGAGCTGATGAATGAAACTCTTCTTCTTGCGGTTTGCTCAACTTTTCTGAAACTCTCTGACAATTTTGCAAGTTCAGCTGCAGATTTTTTACAATCACACACAGAATTTAACCCCAAAAATCTGCTCTCACTGGTGAGAGTCCGCTAGTTTCTCACAGGTGAGAGAGTTCAGTGACCTCTAGTGGCCGACAAACAAACACACCTAATTGCTCTTTGTTTGTTTTGTTTTTTTGGGTGCACAAAAGGGCTTTTTTGTTGTCCTGCTGAGGCATTAGGGGTCGCAAAAAAAAAGAAGAAAAATCAACACAAAAGGTTTCACAGTGCTTGGAAAAAAGACCCGCCCACAACAACTGGCCGACGATTACCAAAGCAATAAACTGCCTCACACACAGTGGGTGGCCCTGTCACCAGGTTTAAAAAACTCTTTCACAACAAGTTCAGGATGTTTTTGCCGTGCTTTTGGCACTGGGGTGCTGGGGTCAAAGGTTAAATAATCTCCCCGGTGTCGGCGGAGGGGGACAAATATTGACAGTATTAAAGTCCAGGCGGTGGACGGACGGGCGGGCGGTCGTAACAGCCGCGTCATCGGCCACGTTATTAAAATAACAAAAGGGAGTTTAAAGAGGGATTAGGCCACTTTATGAAACCTCCGCCAGGAGATTGATCCTCCAGCAGTTTCTCTCCTCCTTGTTTTCAACAGCTGCAGTGTTGGTGATCTCTTCTGGGTCACTTTAACCCCGGCATGGGCAAACTACGGTCCGGGGGCCATATGCGGCCCGTTAAGTTTTTTTAATTTGGCCCACCACACTTGAAGAAAATATATTAATAGTAAGTAAATAATAAAATAGCTGTATTTAATCAGCTTTCTTCAGTGATGCGAGTCATTTCAATAAAGAGTTAAATACTGATTTTGTTGTAACGCTTTTGTTCATTTGCAATTGACATTAAAGCACATGCTTTCTACACATCCCATGATATATTTTTCCTCCTATGAAGTGGGTCACCAAAACACTCCATCCATCTGCTGCTGCTCCGGCCCCTCTGGCAAATTCTAGAACCCATTGTGGCCCACAAGTCAAGAAGTTTGCCCACCCCTGCTTAGACCCTAAAATTTGAAATTCTAAATTGACATTTAGAGGGAGATAAAAATGATGGTCGCAGTTGCCCCAAAGGACTGAACTGGGACCGCAGTTCTGCAGATCCGTCGTGGCTGTTTGGAGCCATTCTGGAAACAACTGCAGGCCTGTGAATCCATCGAGGTTAAGTAGAATCATGTGAGATTGAGACCCAACTTTTCAATTCAATTCACTTCTGCTCTTCAACTCTGGTTATTCAGAAGGGAAAACTAGTAAAAAGTAAACCCAACCATAACGTAAAAAACAGGTTTAAACTCCTGCAAAATTCCACCCAAACGGCTGCTGAGCTTGCAGAACTTTCTTTGGTGTGACTCACTAGGCGGCCGAGTCGTTGAGCTGGTACTCCCGGGAGCGGCCGAAGCAGGCCTGCACGCCACTGTCCTTCCACAGGCGCTTGATGACACCGGCCAACTCGCCCGTCATGAAGCCTTCCTCCGCCGAGCCGGCCAGCACAAACAGCTGCCGGGCGTCGTCCTGCAAGAGAGATGATGAAAAAATAAAATTAAAGAACCAGGCCGACGTCAGTTGAGTGCCGCCTGTGGACATTCTGTCTTCGGCTAAAAGCTGAACTTAACTTGTAAATCATCCGACTGTCCAAAAGATGTGAATATCTTGATTTTTCTGTCTTACTCTAGAAATATTCTATTTATCTTCTCGGTCACGGGGGTCTGCTAGAGCCTCATAGAGCAAAGGCAGGGTGACACCATGGACAAGTCGCCAGTTCATCGCAGGGCCACATTGAGACAAACAAAGACAACCATTCGCACTCACACACACACACAGACCTATGGACAATTTAGAGTTTCCTATTCACCTCACATACATGTTTTTGGACTGTGGAAGGAAGGTGGAGAACCTGGAGGGGATCCACACATACACAGGGGGGAACATGCAAACTCCACCCAGAAAAGTCCAAGGCCCGGAATCGAACCCACGATCTTCTTGCTCTGAGAAGGCAGCGTTCGAAGCTACTCACGGCTCTGGCGGCGTCGCCGAAGTCGATCTTGAGGCGGCCCATGGCCCTGATGATGGCGATGATGGACTGGATGGTGTTGCTGTAGACCACCGCCTTGTACTGCTTGCACTCCTCCTCCGAGTAGCCCGCCTCATGGATGATCCTGAGACGCACAGCGCCGGGTAAAATGAGCGCCAATCAATAATATCAACGAGATGTGGAACAGAGAAACATCCGATACATTTGGAGCACGATCCTGTCGATTATCGACAAAATGAATCAACTTTGGGTGTCAAATTCTGACATATCCAAGAGAGTAAATCTTAGTGTGTGCGAGCCAATAATCATTTGGCATTGAGAGCTTAAAGGTCCAGTGTGTAATATTTGACTTGATTTCGGATTTTTATATAGGTAAAAACTTAATATACTGCCCGTAGATACATAAATGAAAGTGTATAATTGCAGTACAATAAAAGTAATTTGTTTTTCTTACCCATTGAATGTTTTTAATTATATATAAGAATACAAATAGATCAAGGGTCTTGCTCCCAGTTAGTGTGTTTCATATTAAGGGTGACTGCTCACTTCTTAAAACAAACCAACGAAGAGCAAGGTGGACAAGGTATCCAGGTTTGGTTGTGCAGGCCACCGTAGCCCACAGGCAAGCTCAGGAGGGGGAGAGAGAGTGACGCTGCAATCTAAACTGTAACCACTTCATGTTTCTTCTTCAAAATCTCCAAATATGACACACTTAACCTTTAAGCGGCAGCAGAATGGCTTTCACGTTATAGAGGAGAGAACTAAAGACCCTGGCACTAAAGACCCTGGCACACTATCGTTTAATTGAAAATTAGCGTCATGCCAAAGATTCTGAAGTGGCTTCACCTCATGAATGTGGATTATAATAAAGCAAAATGCAACATTTGCGCCAAGGACACAGCGGCAAAGGACGGGAACAAATCAAACTTCAAAATCATGATTTGAATCACCAGTCAAACGGAAATGAAAGGTTTTGCTTTGTAATTTTTTTTTTAATAGGACGTGAAAAATGTGGTAGAAAAAAAATATCACTCTGGAACCTGTACCGATGCCAAGGTGTTTAAATTGGCATTGTATTAAACACAGTTTAAACAAAACAGCCCAACGAGTATTTTTCAGAGTAAGGATGGAAAAAAAGAGAGACAACATTTGACCTCAATTATGTTCGATGCACCATTCTGACATTTCATTTCAAACAGTGGAGCACAATAACAAAAGGAGGACCGGAGGAGCAGCTGTATAATTGCCTTGCTGCTGGATTTATGACGCTTTTCTCTTTTAAGGAAAAACACATTCCTCCATGTAATAGAGAGAACGGAGGTGGGGGGGGTGGAGAAAAAATCCCTATCACAGCTTCAGGGCCCTTCATCCCTACGTCTGCCGCTCCCCTTCCTCCTCACATCCATTTTATGAGGAATGCAGCTCGTCGCCCCCCCACCGCAAAAAAAAAACAAAAAAAACAGCAGCATGTGGAGAGGATGTATACACTAGCGTGCGCTAATGTGCTCGGCGGCGCCGTCATCACGATCCATTATGCACGGCTGCGTAAGCGTCACATCGCCCGGAGACACGACTTGCTGCCGAGCCTGCGGCGGAAAATCGAGGCGTTTGCTCGCTCACTCTGGCTTGCTCTCTCTCTCTCTCCCCAAGTGCTTTTTTCTTTTCTTTTTTTTCTCTGCAAGTAGGATGAGAGGCGGCCTTGTTGAGGCGGTTGAGAAGAGGAAGAAGAGGAGCAGAGAGGAAAAAAGGTGGCTCTGATTGCCTTGTGTGTGTGTGTGTGTGTGTGTGTGTGTGAGAGTGAGTGCGTGCGACACACTCACTTCATCTGCTTGACGATTGTGCTCTTCCCCGATTCACCGGCACCTGGAGGAGAAAGAAGGAGGGAAGGATCGGAATAAGAAGTTCATTAATTGAGATGGTTTAATTGTGCTCGAGCTGAGAAGCTTCAGAGCTGCTGAGCTGCAGGGATGATGATTGGCCGCCTTGCGTGGCATCCGATTGGTTAGACAATATCAAGATTTTGGAGGCGGGGCTTCGGTTGGTGCTCCTACTTCTCCTGTGGCGGCCCCCTGAGAATCAGGACATTTCCCACAAGTCCCCACAAGAAAGCCGCTGGGACAGAATGTGTGTGTGTGTGTGTGTGTGTGTGCACGTGCACGTGCATTTGTGAGAGACTTGCTAGCGTTCATCGATTCATCAGCCGTCGCCCCATTTTCCCACCGCACTCTGATGACCACAGCCCAGTTTTTCTCCGCTTCACCTAATCAAAACCATCTGCGATGTCTTCACAAACCACAAGTTTGCCCCCTGATGGACGTCGCTGGAAACTGCACGATTAAACTGATAAATGTGCACTTTAGATGCGGCGGCAGGGGCGGCGGTCGGCTAATAACTGGATGACGTAACATTCTGTCGCCACTAGGGATGTTTTTTTTTCTCCCTTCTCCACATTCCCAGAATTATGTCTCCCTCAGGATAGTGGGAAGCAGAGCAGTTCCATGAAATCTGTTAGTGTGCACGACCTTGTGATACTTATCAGGAGGACTGACAAGACAATTTGGTCTTGCATAACAATTTACCGGCTCCACTGAGTTTCAGGTTTTTTTTTTCTACAAATTTTAGGATTCCTCAACTTCTTTTTTTTTCTAAAATTTTCTTCAAAAATTTGCTAGCGTCTCCAAGTTTCCGAATTACGCTATGTCAACAGGATTAGGAGGAGTGCGCTGGCTGGAAACACAAAGTTCAATTAAGTTGGGGTGGACACCACGACAACAAATTGCATTTTTCTCGGCCGTTTCGGAGATTCCGACTGTGATTCCAAGATTACGGAAAACCGCACGGTCCTGAGAACTCGCATGCATTCAGCTACAGTGCGTGCCGTCATTAAGGCCCTTGACTTTTTGCCCCTCGGTATAATTAGATGAGATCAAGCCGAGGACGGTGCATTTTAATTACGGCCACTCAGGTACCAAAGTGCCCTCTGGGCGACAGCTCCCGGAGCTGAGAGGCAGGAGCAGGAGCGCCAGTTGGCCCCTGGGACCAGCTGCTCTTAGACCCTCTGGCCCCGTTTTCTGGACAGACGGCAGCACTTCTGACACCGCCAAGTCCTTTCAGTGAGAGGAGCCACTTCAGGCCAGCCTTCAAAGTCGCCTCCGTACAGGGAGGAGCCTCAGGAGGGTCAGAAATGTCACGTATTACCGGATTTTGAAATTCAATTGATTCAGAATTTTAGGGAAAATGATTATAACTTCTTTGCTGAAATGGCAGGTTTCAGATGCACAAATGATTTTATTATTGGCATGTGAAGAAAGTGGATGGATCAACTTAGCTGAGAAATACTCAGACTAATAATTCACTCCATAACTAGTGTCTGAACGGGCAATAATCCACCACACAATTTGTTCTGTAGTCTCAAAGATTTTCATTGATAAAGGCAAGATATTCTCTCTGCATTTCTGGCAAAGCAATAACTAAAAAAAATCCACAACTGGAGGTCAGGCTCTTAAAATTTAGTCAGTGATCTGATTTCAGAACGAGGGGGATTTCAAGTTGCACGAAGCTGGTTTAGAAGAATAAAAACTGAAGGAGTGAGACAACAACGACCTTACGGACACTGAACCAGCCGCTCGTTCTGACCACCGACTGGCTCCAAATATTGGAAGGACACCAAAAAATGAAGTGTGTCTTCATTTCAAGACAATTGAGTTTTGCGACGTGTCTTTATGTAATGTCCTCAGTGACGGAATTCTTTTCAACACCGCTGATATCATTTGGGGGTGTGGACCCTGTCACAGCCTCCAGGGCTGAAGCAGACACAGCACAGACGTCCCCATCTCCAGTCTCACACACACACACACACACACACACACACACACACACACACACACACACACACACACACACACACCTTTTAGGGCTTGGCGCCGCAGCCCTGCTCTGACCTATCGACCCCTGCTACAGAGTCGTGTTACGTACCCTCGGCTTTGATACTCCCATCAGGGCTAAAAACCACTGGAGCAGCTGGTTTTTGTTTCTAGCGGTTCAAACTATTTTTAGGAAAATCCAAGCGGCGAACCCATCCATTGAGAACAGACACAGAGAGAGAAAGAGGGAGGCGAGGGAAAGGGAGGATGGGTGGAGGGGATTTGGTTCCTGCACCGCAGAGCACCGGAGGCATTTTCTGCCTTCCAACCGCACCTCAAACTCCTAATGGCCAGTCCTCCGCTGGAAGGCAGCGAGGAAGAAAAACGAATTAGCAGAACGCGACAGAGATGAGGAGAGCCATTCCGGGAAGGACCCAAAGGCTGTGGCTAATTCTTGTTGAGAGCAAAAATGTTCTGCCTTGGTACCCTCGGGGACAAACTGACTACGGAAAGATTAACCAAACTGGTGTTGGTATGCCGCTTGTGTCTAATGCTTGCATGCAGACTTTTAAAAAAGAAGGAATTTGTTACCACGGAGGTACCCGAGTTAGGTTGGTCTACAACTCATCCGAGCACTTTGCAAATGCTCGGCCGTCCCCCTCCTCCCCGAGCTCCCCCCAAATTCCCCCATCAAGCAGCCGTTTTCCGTTCACTGCTCACCGTCCACTTCCTCCCGTTTCCTCCCTCGTCCTCAAGCCTTTTGCACTGCAAGGACACAGATGCATGAGTCACCCTCGGAGGATTCCACAGGCCCGTTGAGCGCCCAGGGACAGTGGGGAAACGGTCGAACGGATCGATCTGTCAACAAGCCGGTCGATGGCTTAAAAAGATTTATATATTTTTTCGGCTTTTACCAGAGACATTTTTCGGTGCTTCGCCGTCAGCTGCGATCGTCTCTGTTTAAAGCGAAGGGACTTCCTGTTGAGGGAGTGACAACTCAGGTCGCTAGCTACCCATCAAAATGATGTGAAATCAGAGAGGGAAAACCTCAGAGGAGGGCCGACTTGGCTCCACAGAGGATGTGTGGCAGCACTTGAGAAGAGTCCAGCTGTGGCTCAGGATTGGGAGAAGAAACCTTCTGACGCGGTTGGCGCATCTTGAAAAACTAAATCATAATAATCTCCGCTGCAACTGCGGTTCCTCCGGAGATGGGTATTTGCATGCGGCTGAGCTCAACACAACACAAGAGCCAAGTGTACTTTGCCAGGCGATTTGAATAAAATAGTTCAGTGTGGAGGTACGGTAGGTCCAGTAGGTCCTTCTTCAAATACCTATACCTATAGTATTTTCCCCATATTTTTAAATCTAAATATGTATATATATACATGCAGATATATAAGAAGGACCTACTGGACCTACTGGACCTTCACACTGAAGAGCTATTTTATTCAAATATTCCCACAGTTGCGTGACTGTTTAAGGGAAGAGTAATTAGGCGGGAGGAGATGGTAATCTATTTTAGCATGTAGATATGAATAGTTGCATAATTGGGTCCCAGAGATGAGAGCCAAATAAAGACTGGGAGCTAGATGAGAAACATTTTCTAATTTCACGTGGAAGAAAACGAGAAAGATTCCATTCAGTCAGTACCAGTGGGCAGAAGCAGCGCACCTGAGCCAGGCTGCAGGCCCGTTAACATCCAGATGGTTGTGAAAGTAAAGGATTGTTTTTTCCAGCTCAGCTCCTGAGAGGGCCTGTCGTTAACATCTAAAGACGGCGCTGGGGGACCAGGTGGTCGACACTTCAGCTGCTGACCCAATCAGCAGAAAACGCTGTGCACACTCACACACACATATCTGCACTCTTCTGAGGAAAACAACAGAAACAATCCTTCCACTGGTGTGCGGCACATTGGCAGGGTGCATTCACAGGGAGCTGGATCGCTGAGTTGCTTACGAACAACCGCCTCCGGCGCCGTCGGATTTTCACTGCCGTGTTTGTCGCCTAGGTAAACAACTCACAATCGGAACTCGCCGACGCCACCGCTACTGCTCGGCAACTGGGCTCTTTCATTTTTAATGCCCACTGCCCGCCATCAGCGGCGTTCTCGTTTTACAGCCGCCTCTCCTCCTTCCCCCCTCGGCCTGCCTGCCTGACTGCGTGTTTGTTTGTTTGTCACTGTATCGCGTCAAAGTGAGTCAAGCACAAATGGCAGGAAACTACTTTCCCAACAGGTGAAGTCGACTTTTAGACGGGCAAATCAACAATCAGCAGGAACCTCTCCTGCTCCAAAACACCAAAAAGAGTTGGTTCACCTGAAGAGAACTACCTTGCAACTGCGGGAACTTGATCCGACTTGCCTTCCTATGTTCACTGGGACAAGCTCCATCTGGCCTTTCCTACACCTGAAGAATGCGCTAACCTTTTGGCAACTAGGAGGGTGAAAATATGTACATTCTTTCTTGAAAAACCAACATCACAGTAGATGGAATTCCCTTTGCGAGAGAAAACAAAACAAAAATGCAAAATGTGCATAGTTGCGTTGGACAAACGGGTGGCAATCTTTGCAAATGTTTACCATTCACTCGCAACACCTCACACACACACACACACACACACAGACACACACACGTTGTGCGTGTGTGTCCTTTATCAGGGGTCTGCCTTGTATTGGTATTAGCCTTTGTGTCCTGCTAACCCACATACCGCGTGTGTGCATGTCAACATTTCCCAAAGCTGGGCTTAAGGGATGGAAAAGTTTCTCGCCCTGCGGTCCTTGTTTACACGGACAACAGCGTTCCACCACATCCAAGTCCTGCCACTGCCGCCTTGAGAAGCGGAAAACAACAAAAAACCCAAGGCAACGAAGCATAGCTAGGCATCGGTGGGCTGGCCATGGTGCCTTCTTCTGTAGCTGTAGGGTGGGGGGTGGGGGGGACTTGCATGCGAACTGGATACTTCAGTGCTCAACAAGCAAGAATGGGTCAAAAGATTTGGGATAAAAGTCAAAAACTCAAGACAAAACTTAGCAGGAGGTAAAAAGAGGCAACGACTCCCTGGCTTTCATACGTCAATGGCACTGAGGTACCGTCACTGCCAGGATCTGATTGACTTTGCGCAAATTCGATGGTCTGACACATCAGTGGTGACGTGAGGCGAGAGTTACCCAACGGGCCTGACAAACCTTTCAGAAAATATCTAGACTCCACAACAAAGTTTCTTGGTTGTCATCATCATCGCTGCCCAGTCAGACCAGTGACTCGCAGGCCTACTTTCACCACGCCGGCCATGGACCAGACCAGACCAGAGGAAATGTGTCAATTGTTGAGAGGATTTAGCAGACAAACGGCGCCGCTGAATGGAACCCAAAGCCACCGGGGACGGCTGGGGGAAAGAGAAACCTTGCAGTTTGTGTTATCCCTGAACACAAAAGGACATGAACGGCAATGTGGACGGAATGCGAACGGAACCTCAATGTGGCACCACATTTCAATCGTGGCAGCGCTTTGCAATTCTCGATTTCCGCCCCATGGAATGGACGTTGTGTTGCATTTTGTGAGTGTTAGCACTTCGCAGGTCACTCCACCTGGCAAAAAAAAACAAAACAACAACAAACAAACAAAAACAACAACACAAGTCTGACACCACCTAAAAACGACTTCATTTCATTACAGAAAAAACACGTATAAAGAAATCGCAAATGAATCGTATTTTATTTGCCTTCATTCACGCTGGTCGGCTGCGACCCAGACCCGTCGCGACCCAGGCGGAGCCTCCTTACCGAGCAGCAGCAGCTTGACCTCCCGGGCCGCCTTCTCGCCGTCGTCCCGCAGATTCCTGTCGATCATCTTGCTGCGCTCCACCGCCGCCTTGTCCTCCGTGCTCAGCGTGCATCCCATCCTCGACCGCGTCCTCTCACACACAAGATGGACCTCGAAATGATTTTTATTTATTTATTTTTTTTGTGTGTGTGTAAACCTAAAAATAAAGCCGCATGAAACGGCTCCTTTTTTTTTTTTTTTTTTAGAAAAAATAATAATTTACAAAATATAATATAAAAACAATCCCACCGACACCCCGCGCAAACACACGCCCTTTAAAAAAAAAAAAAGAAAAAAAAAAGACAGGCGATCGATCTGTCCGCGGGGTGAGAGAAGGAGGAAAAAAAGGGGGGAGGCAGTTCGACTTTTCACCCCAAAAAAGGCTCCGCGTTCGGTCCTACTTCCGTCAGAGTGTTTCGAAGGAAATCCCTCCTCGCATTCGACTGAAGAAAAGCCTTATTTCAACGCAACGATTCTCCCGCGATGTCTCGTCCGGCCGCTCTCCTCCATTCGCTGCGGTGTTCAGTGCCTGTAGATCAACGTGCCGCTCCGACTGGCGAACGGCGAGGAGGGAGGGGTGTTCCGTCAACTACAACGAGCACACTTCCGGATGGGTTCTTCGCCGTAAAATACATTTACAGTGGCGGGGGGTTGGGGGGAAAGGGGGGTGTCGCCGTACCACACTTGTGAGACATCAAATTCTTTAACGAAAGACACTTACGTATGATTCAGTGAAAAATTATTGCACTTTGTTTCCACTTTTGGTATCATCAGTGTAAGCAAACCAGACTTGACTTTGATCAGGCCTTAGCTCAGGCAAGGGCAAACTACGGCCCGGGGGCCATATGTGGCCCCTTTAGTTTTTTAGTCCGGCCCACCAAACTTGAAGAAATTATATTAATAGTAAGTAACTCATAAAATAGTTATATTTAATCAGTTTCCCCCCCAGTGTTTTAAGAGTCATTTTAATAAAGAGTTTAATACCGTGGGGCTTCAAGGACACATATTTTGTTCTAACTTTGCTTTCGTTAATTTTCTATAGACATTAAGGCACATGTTTTTGACATATCCCATGGTATATTTTTTCTCCTACGAGGTGGGTCACCAAAACACTCCATCCATTCTGTTCTGAGCCCTCTGTCAAATAATAATGTGATTGTGTCACGTTTTCTACTGGTGCTTTTATTTTGGAAGTAAACGCCACAACCGGAAGCGTATTGATGACAGCACATTTCAACTCACCTTCCCACCACCACCACAACTATCTTCGGGACAACAATTATCAGGCTTTTAATTTGATATTTCTTTAAAAAGAAGACAAACTATTTTTTGGAACACTGTCTCTGCTAAAAGTCTTGGCTGAATCATAACAATATGTTGCACCATTTTCTACTCTCAGAACATACACTTCCCTACTAAATAATAATAATAATAAAAAATAAAAAAAAATAAAAAAAATAAAAAGCCTTATTACATCTGGATAACTGATCTTGTGCTGCTGGACTATGGAACCAGACCTCCACGGCAGGCTCACCGTTCTGCTGAGTGAGGCCATTGTTTGTGGTTTCAATAATTAAGCATGCAGCTCAAAGCTTAGTGTGAGTCCTGCAGGCCAGCCGGTCTGCCCCAATCTAGTTGGTTGTGCAATGTTTCACTGTTTGTTTTTTGTTTTTTTTGGAACCCCCATAAAGTTCCCAAAGTACGGGCCTTTACATATTTTGCATTTCAAATGACAACGTTTTCATATAGGAGCATGTAAATTTCCACTGCTGACCTTTCCATTGTTGTCACAAGCGGCCCGGAGTTTTCCCAATTTGTCACTGAGGCCCACGTCAAGTCTGAGCCTAGTTGGAGTCGGAGGGTGTATCCTTGTTGACAAAGACAGGCTGATGTCATTTATTACACTGGGCTCTCTTCTCTTCTCATCTGTTCAAATCTGTAAAGAGGGAACCAACTAGAGTTAGTGAAATGACTTGTGTGCCCCATAATGTGTCAAATTAGTCAGCAATCAAATTGACAATAATTTGGCATTACCAGTAAAGTATCTTCATGTGTAAACAGCAACCTCTTTAGATGCACTGGGAACCTGTGTGCACACTAATTAAAGGGGTAAACAGCAAATTAACTGAATGTCCAAAGTGAGCAATTAGTCTGTTCCCATCTTGCAAACGCACTTGAGTATTGATACACCTTGTAATTCTTTTTTTTTTTTTTTGATCTTGATGTTGTTGAAACAGATCGCAGGTCAACAAAATCGTACCGAACTGGTCCGTCCGTGCCTCCATTGGGGGAAGGTTGAGCAGAGCTGGAATGGCGGTGCTGCCCTCGAGTGGCGATGGCGAGCAACTTCATTGGCGCTTTGAGAGCGGAGCGCTGCCTCACGGAGTGGGACGGGTGGTGGCGCTCGACCTTGGAGCTCTGCCACCACATGCTGATGCCTCTTTTAAGGGGACACTCCGCCACACATCACCCACTCTGCTCTGTACTGCGGTGAGGAGGATTCTTGGATGTTAAAGTGCACTGTCAACATTCATTTATCAGGGAACAGAGGACAGAAAGAAAGACACTTCAGCATTGGATTCTGTGAAGTGCATGCTATTTTTTTTTTTTTTTTTTTTTTTTACCAGTACCAGACATCAAAGATGAATATATGGAGGAAAAACTGCTTCGCATGACATGACCGATGGCCACAAAAGTATATTATAGAAGGAACTGGTAATAAATTACTGAAAGGACTTCATAAGAAAATGTGAATTTTGTCCAGTGGATAGGATTAATTTAATTTAATCTACCCAAGGGCTAAAGTGTAATTTGGCTCTTTGGCCTGTAGATGTCGCTGTTGCGTCTGCTTTTTTGTGTTGGCTTCAGTTTTTGCTCCCATTCTCTATCACAGCTCATCCTGCACTCAGGGATGCAGGTGTGTGTGTGTGTGTGTGTGTGTGTGTGTGTGTGTGTGTGTGTGTGTGTGTGTGTGTTGGGGGGTTGGGGTGAGGGTGGTGGTGGTGGGGGGGATCTTGGGCCAGCGCCACCAGCTAACTGGTGTTTGAACCCCAGATAGATCAACCGGCTCAGCGGCCAATCAGACAGATCAACAGACCAGTGCATGTGTTTGGACTTTGGGAAGGAGGGGCAATTCCTCCCACCTGGGAATTGAACCCACAACCGGGCTGCTGTGAGGTGACACAGGTGCGAACCATAGCCAATGATCAGCCTTGCCACAAAAATAAAAAAAAAAGAAACCCTGGAGAATTCAAACCATTGTTTACCAACATGTGGCATGTTCACCTTCACCCCTGTGCACGACTCAAGCAACATGTTTGGCAGTTGTAAACTCCCCTCCTCAAACACAAGGAAAACAATGATGCAACAACTGAAGTCCACTATCAGCATAATGAATCAAAATATACGAGCTGTGATTGCTTTCACAGGCTCTGAGTGCCAATTCAGTTTAATAATCCTCAGAGCTGACTCAGAGCCATGGAAGCAGATAAGACTTTCCTTGTGTGTGCACAATGAGGATATTCTTCATAATTCATGCGTCCCCTTGCCAACCACGGCCACCGCCCCTCTCTAAGCCTGTGCTTAGAGAGTGACGATGGGCAGATAGTGCAGATGGGATGAGATATGCAGGGATCAAGCAGGAGAGATAAGGAGTGGGGGGAGGTGGAGGCAGGGAGGGGGTACAGGGAAGGAAATGTCAAAGGAAGCTGCCATTGTTTCTGGGGTGTTGGAATCTGGAATATTACACATGAGACGTCGCTCAAAATCACCTTCCAGCGAGGTAGGGCGTCTGACCGGTGGGGGAAAGATGTAAAACTTCAGAAACTCCGCTGTCTCCTTAACTCAACTTACTCGTCAACCTTTCTCCTCAGTCTGCCAATGCTCATTATCTCCTCACTCTCTAATAGCCCCGTCTGATAGCGACATCTCCTTAATGAACTTTAAGCCCTCCCGTCAAAGTACTTGCGTAAGTCAAATTGCAGTGGGCAGGTACCTTAAAGTCCCAGTCGCCTGACACCCGGCCGTGGCAGCTCAGTCTCTGTGATCCTGAGATGGTACAGCCTGCCTGAGCCGCTACTACTGCTGCTGCTGCTACTGCTACCAGGACACAAACGCTGCCTCACTGCGAACACTAGCGCACTCGGCAAACGCGCAGACAGAAGGAGAGGAGAGGAGACAAGCAGGCAGGCAGGCAGGCAGGCAGGCAGGCGCAGGCAGGGAGGCAGACGAGGAAGTAGGCAGACGGACGGTGGGGAAAACGACACTGCCAGCCACACCATGGGATGCTGCAGTGCCAGGTGCGGGCTGATCGCCGGGGCTGTCGTCGGGGCGTTGCTGGCCATCCTGGGTGGAGTTCTCATCCCGGTCGGCGACCTCATCATCAGGGGGACCGTGGAGAAGGTAGGGCTTCCACCTGGACATTACCTCCACTGTAGGCGGGCGGAGACGGTAGGGGGTATGGAGGGGGCGACGGAGGGTCAAGATCAAGGTGAGTCATGGGGGGGGGAGCAACGACTGCAACGCTGGCAACGGCAATGACAGTTGACTCAAACGTTTTTGTTGTTGTTGTTGTTTTATTTTACCTCTACTATCATCGCGGATTTTGAGGAAAATTGGTCCGGAGTGGAACGGTTTGGATGTGTAATCAGCGGGTTGCCAGGTCTGCTGGCAGTCTGGAGGCATGTTATAAATAGACCCGCCTTGTGCACGTCCCTTTGGGATTTTTTTTTCCTTTTTTAGGAGGCAGTGCTGACGAACGGATCGACAGCCTTTGAGAACTTTGTGTCGACGGGGGCCACGGTGTACAGGCAGTTCTGGATATTTAATGTGACAAACCCCACAGAGGTGGTGGACCACGGCGACGTGCCGAAGGTGGAGCAGAAGGGGCCGTACACCTACAAGTGAGGAAGGTCGTCCGTTTGTTGAGCTGGTGGGGGATCATTGATCCCCTCCACCCACCCGCGTCCCTCTCTGACAGACTGTCTCCCTCAGGACCAGGTACCTGCCCAAAGCGAACGTCACCTTCACCGACAATTACACGCTCTACTACGACATGCCATTGGGCGCCATCTTCGAGCCATCCATGTCGGTGGGGCCAGAGGAGGACAAGTTCATGACCATCAATTTGGTTGTGGCGGTAAGTCAGTGTCATGCAATTTGTGCAAAACTAAACTACACTACACACATGAACCTTGTGTTGTGGACAAAAGTCTCAGACTAGCCTGGTAGCCTGGGCTTCAAACACAGTGTTTTTGCAAAAATCTAGCGCACAGGCGTTTCAAACTTTTTCCTTAAACTTCACAGGAAGCAGCTTTTTTTCCAGACACTGAACAACTTAACAACTGTTCCAAAGCAAGCTCTTGTAGCCAGCAATTAATCTCACTGTTAGTCATCTCTGTTAACGCTTCCCAATAAAAAAAAAAGGTTGAAATTATGAAACAAAAGGAGGCAGTAGGAGCCTGTTGGTAAAACTGCATGTAGGGCATAACTTCATCTTTGAACTGATAAGAATCCCTGATAATTCTCAGATAACATGTGTCTAACTTTTGTTTTGCGTCTGAGCTCCAATATCTGCTGGCATTATATCACAATCATAAAAGAAAGTTTTATAAGCATTAACCAAAGGGCAGATTTTGTTTCGCTAATGTCTGCTGTGCTTTCAAGATCAATATTTCCTCTTTTTTATAGGTTGCCTCTTCAATTTTGGATCCACAATCACTTCAATTTCTGATCAATGTTCGAAAACTCAAATTGTTCCACCCACGCACAGTCAAGTCATTGCTGTGGGGTGAAAACAAAGATGTGGGACTATTTTCACCAGTAAGTGAAAATGGAAAAGCAAAACAAAAGAAAAACAAAGGGTGAATTCCAATTCCTCCCTTAACCCTCAATCTCAACCCTCAATCTCAAAAATGCGCGCTTCCGTGAAGTGCAAGTGCTGTCCCGATTCTCAGAACGTCAAGTTGAGGGACAAGTTTAAGGGCTGTATCACCCTCAATATTGAGATTCTCCGGCACCGCCCTTGGGAGTAAGGGCTACCCAGAAGGCACTGCGTATTTTCGCCAAGACATCTTCGAAAAATTGCAATGAAAAAAGCGAGCTACAAATGGAAGTATTTTCTTAGTTAATAAAGATATAAATATTACGAAACCATTTTATTGTCTTAGTTTAAGACTTTTTTTTATGGATTAATGACATCGTTGTTGCGTAACATTTATTTTTTTTAACTTTACGATGTTTGTCAGCCGGACTGGCGGTCCTGGCTTCACGTTACTTGTGTACATCGTTGTATAGCGACGGAGGACTTCTTCTTTTTCTCCTTCTTCTTCGTCGTCATCGTCTTCCTGACAGACTGGACTTGCTTTGGCATAAGGCCGCCCCCCACAGTCTGAAGACGTAACTGCACTTAAGGGGTGTCCCATTTCTAAGCCCATACACTTATTTTTGAGGGCCAAAGATTGAGGGTTAAGGGCGAGGGTTGAGATTGAGGAGTTAAGTGAGGAATTGGAATTGGCCCAAAGTCTCTGCTCAACCATTGCCCCTTTTACTGACTCTAACACGTTCCCCCCCCCCAAGTACAACGGCACCACGGATGGCCGTTACCATATCCACACAGGCGAGGACGACATCAACAAAGTGGGACTAATCGAGAGGTGGAACGGCAACGAGTGAGTTGTCCCAACCTAGGAGCTCATGAGTGAAACCCTGAATGCCGCTCAAACCCTCGATAAACCTTTCATTCATTTCAAATGGAGCAATGTACGTCTAATCATGCACACTTGACTCGCAGGGCCTTAGACTTCTGGGGCGACAAATACTGCAACCAGATCAACGGCACAGGTGAGGCTCTGTGAGAACCCAAACACAAATTATTATTTGTAAGCCACATTGAGGATCATTAAAAAAAAATAAAAATAATAAAAATAATAAATCCTTTCCTTTTCCCACAGATGCGGCATCGTTCCCCCCCTTCATCGACAAGAACAAGCCGCTCTATTTCTTCTCATCGGACATCTGCAGGTGATTCTGAACGTCATTTTGTGACAGGGGTGTTGGGGCAATTCCGTTGCATATTACAGGAAACTACCCAAAAAATTAGAATATCAAGTAAAAGTCGTTTTATTTTGGCAATTTAACATAAAAGATGAAACCAACAAATTTTTTATTAAGCCATTACACGCAAATTGACATCTCAAGCAGTTCCTTGTTGTGACTTTGCTGATTCAGATTTTCAGCTTATTAAAACCACAAACCCACAAACTCAGAAAATTCTTATAAAATTTGAGGTTTTTTTTAAGCTGCAAGAAATAATAATAAATAATATCAAGAAATAAAAACTTGAAATATATTGATTTGCATATTATTTGTTTGTATAATATGTCAAATTTACCTTTTAAGTTGAATTGCAGAAATACAACCTTTTCAGGATATTCTAATTTTCTGGGTAGCACCTGTACATCTGGAGGAACGCAGCTGTGACAGTTCTTCAAACGACCCACTCGGCGTCTGAGAGGCCTTTCCAGCACAAACTGCTGTCGCCCGAAAGAGGCTCAGTTATTTGACCTGGTGTTTGGTGTCCAGGTCGGTCTCGGCTGCCTACCAGCAAGACATGGAGCTAATGGGCATCCCAGTGTACCGCTTCACCCTGCTGCCTAACACCCTGGCGGCCCCCGTCGACAACCCAGATAACCAGTGCTACTGCACGGACGCACTGGTCACCAAGAACTGCACCATTGCTGGAGCTCTGGACGTCGGTACCTGCAAAGGTCAGTAGTCAAGACAGTCCACCCAGAGAACTGTGACCGCGTGTCGTTCCTGTCCCCCCCCATCCTTTGCCACAGCATGTCTTTTAATTCTTCTCTCCGCTGTACCAGGCGTAAAAGGCGTCTACATCTCACTGCCCCACTTCCTCCATGGCAGCGACGTTCTGAGAGAAAATGTGCTGGGCCTGAACGCCATTGAGGAGGAGCACATGACCTACCTGGATGTGGAACCTGTAAGAATCTCTTAAATTCAATTTGATAAAATAATTTTAAAAATAATGAATTAATAAATCAGGCAGAATTTACAGTTTTTTTTTCTTTTTATGTATTTGTCAACCAGACAACAGGGTTCACCTTGGGCTTCGCCAAGAGGATTCAGGTGAACATGATGTATGGGCCGAAAAACGTCACGTAAGTTATCCGACTTAATTTCAGGAATGACGAAGAAGGTCAATTATTCACATACAACAATGGCAAGCAGCAAAAGTGTCATAAAAAACACGTCGGTACGAATGACCAGAAAACGCTGGTGTTACCCTCCAATGGTGACTTTAGCTTCATTTTGAAGAATGTTAATGGCTTATTTTGCTGGCTCTGGCTCGCTGAACACCCGCCTGGCTCATCAAAGTTTCATTTCCTTGCAGGCTGTTGGAAAAAGTCAAAGACTACACCATATTTCCTGTGGTTTGGCTAAATGAGGTAAGGCGTGTAAAAAAATCGAGCCAGCTCCCGCTAGCTTCACTCGCGCACAATCATCACATATCCCTCTCTTCTCACCTTCCAAGACGGCCTCGGTGGACGAAGCGACTGCAGAGATGTTTAAGAGGGAGCTCCTCTCCCGTATCGACATGCTGGAGATCATACAGTACACGCTGCTGGGCGTCGGACTGGGCATCTTTGTCCTGTGTCTGTTGGGTGTCTGCATGGTCAGGAGAAGCAATTCTGTCAAGTTATCATGATGCGGACGAGGAATTTGCAAAGCACAGCGCCCTCTCTGCTGCTTTAACACATGAACCCCTGTTGATATAGATTTGCACATTTATTACAGTAATTATTTTGGTATTGTTAGGTACCTGTTTGGTTGTTTGGTTGGGTAAAAGCGGGGGACAAAACTATGATTTTTGTAAAGTTTCAGACTTGTTTTTTTTTAATGTTTTTTTTTGGAATTGGGGGTATGTATTAAATATATTACAAACACTGTAATTTTAACTGACATCAGGGATGTGTGTGTGCGTGTATGTATTTATATATATGTGTTTATTTATATGGCAAGGCGCAGAGGGCCTGGGTGGGCTTCAAACCCCAGACTCCTGGGTAACAGTCATGCGGGTTGACCATTGGGCCAAGGGGATATCCCTTTGGCCCAATGGTCAAGTAGCCTGGGCGCATGATCATTTGGAGGCATAGGGACAGGACCGCCACGGTCACACACACACACCCACACACACACATATATATAGAATTATTTTCAGGAAGAGAGACTCACGTGTCAGGTAATCAGTCAACACTGGGAAGAAATGAGTTTGCTCAATATGTTCAAGCTTAATATGTAAATGAATTATATTATATTATTTGCTGGTCAAGTGTTTTCAAAATAAATAGGAACTGAAGTGAAATGTATTCTGATGCTTTAACACAATAATTTAGACAGCACTGCCAGTCTTTTGATGAGATTTTTACGTACTTGCTCAGATGTTTGTTTGGCTAGCTTAGCCGAGGCTTTGCAAAACAAGTATTTTGGAGGGAAAATGGAGACGAAACGGAAAGAAAAACAAGCCCATGTGTACAACAAACCTACAATAAAAGACACCAGCTGGTTGTTATTTCCAATAAGAAATATGAGATGAAAAGATTAACACGTACGCCTGGCATTTTTTCCCACCTTTTTTCAAGTGCTAGAGACAGTTCTTTTTGTGAAAAGTTAAGCTAAGCTAAGCTTCACACTGGGCCATTGTAGATTTGTGAGTGCAACCGATGATCATATGTAACTCTTAGCAAGTATTTAAAGCAGCTCCAGGTAACTTTTCGACCATAAAATTATGATTCCAAACTCAGTAAAGCAGTAGATAAACGATTAATAGGATCAATGGTGCCGCCTCGGCAGCGAGAGGGGGGGTTGTGTCGGCTGTAACTGCACTGCATAACTTTCAAGCCCGACCCGACACGCCGGACGAATCACTTAACGGCAACGTCACTCGTTTATTTAGAGGCGGCCTTACATACTACTATTACATATTACAAATACATAGGATTATAAAATGACGGAATGGAACCCAATAATTAACCTCGATGAAAGACAAAGTAATAAAAGTGTTGAACGTTTGCGACGACGTTACTGTCAATGTCATTTACACGTACGAGCGCTCCAGCTTGGCCACTATTTGTATTTTCCTGCATCAATAAACTATAGCACCGCTGCGTGTTTACTTCGTCACTTCGCCATTCCCACCGAAAGTTACCCAGAGCCGCTTTAACTCTTGGCAAGTACATATAATGATCGTCAAGTGCAATATTAGTGACGAATATCTGCTCCCACAGTTTTATTAAACTCAAGTTAGGACAGGGTTGGGAGGGGTGAGGAGGGATGGGGGGGGGGGGGGGGGGGTTACATTCAGAAAAGTCTTTTCTCAAAAATGAAAATAACACTGCATATCTCTGCAATTCGCAGATACAGTCACGGCCCTGGGTGGGTGGGGGTAGGGGGGCTATATACATGGACATTGGAGGGTGGGGGGGATGTATTTTGTCACAAAAACACTGCACAACATTAAATTAAAATGACACACATGTAAGTAAAATATGCTGTACACGAGCAACAAGTCTACCGTCTATCTACATTAGCGATGCAGTTTATTCACACGTCACGGTGTGGCTTATGGACATTCTTTACACATGTCGGATTTTATTCAAATCCGGTTTCAACATCTATTGTACCTCACCGCATGACTGCCGTGTTTTTTTTCTGCTAACTACAAAACAAAACAAAACAAAAAAACAAATCTGCGAGACGGTTAGTCAAATTAGATCGAGGCAGGGACTGGGAGGCGTCCACAGACATGCAACTGTGTTAGCAGACACTCAACAGCAACAGCAGTTTTATCTGCAATTCGGTCCTTTGTCCATTTGGCCAGACCTAATGTGGCTTTTATGGTTGGCTACTTGCTCTTTGCTCTTAGCATTAGCGGCTAAAGTAAACATGGCGCGAGGAAAGTCGGGCTCTTCCTTTATTTTATTTTATTTTTTTACGACCAATTTCGCTCAGCGGAGGAGACATTTTCATTTTTTTTTAGTTCTACGTAAACACGTGACAGGAGAACCTCGTAAAAAAAAAGGTCAGGTGTAATTTTTTTCCCCTGCTTGTACAGTCGAACATGCATTTCACGTTTCTTGTCCCTTTGTAAAGAAAAAAATAAAGAATCTCCGTTGCTGTTTACCGACGCAATGACACGTTGGTAACGTCTTCGAGAATGGAGGGCACACACACGTACGCACACACACACACACACACACACACACACACACACACACACACACACACAGCCGGGACTTAATCGTTCAGGGTATTACAAGACAATCCGTGCGCGTCGTGGTGTAGCTACAACTGTCGGTACACGACTAGCCAAGAAGAAATGAAAAAACAAAACAAACAAACAAAAAAAAAAAGACACAGTTCATTCATTCACTCACCGCGTGTGCGCCAGCGAGCATGCAAGTGTGTGTGAGTCACAGCCATCTGGTTGCGCCGCCTCACGCAGGGAAATAAAAAAACAAATGAAAAATATGAAAATTATTGCCAAATGCTAACGGCTTGCTGGCCGCAGGTCCAGCGCGCAGCTCCACAGTTTTGAGAGGAAAATAAAATGAAAAACACAAAAACAGAGGAAGTGTTGCGTTTGGGTCCCGGCCGTCACACCTGCGGCAGGTGGTTGCGGCGGTTGCGGCTCTTCCTCCGGTCCAGCAGGGGCTTCAGTTTGGCCAGGTCGCCCCTCAGTGGCCCTGGTGGCTGCTGCTGCTGCTGCTGCTTCTGCTGCTGCTGCTGCTGATGTTTCTGCTGCAGTCCCAGCAGCTCCTTGCGTTCCTTGCAGTACTGCTGCACCGCCAGGCTCTCGGCCGGACTGAAGGCTGCCAGCAGTGACTTGGGCTGCAACGAGGCGCCGCCGCCCCAAGGCCACGCCCACGGCTGCTGCTGCTGCTTGTCCGTCAGCGCGCTCACCACTGCCTCGTTCAGCACTCGCAGCCGGATCTTGGCCACGGTGCGCTTGAAGCTGTTCTCGGTGGTCAGGCAGTAGTAGAGGCCCTGGTCCGACGGCTGCACCCAGCGGATCAACAGGCCCTGCCCCGTGGCCAGCACGCGCTCGCCCAGCTTTACCTGTGGATGGGGGGGGGAGTCTTAGTCTTAGTCTTAGTTTAGGGCAGCAATGATTGGGATTAAGTGGACAAAATCCTGCAATCTGCTTCCTTTCTACCGGACTAATGGAGGTCTAGGATCAAACGTTGGAACTGTGGAACAGAAGAAGCCTTTAGGATGAAGGCAAAATGTCTTCAAGATAGCAAAACCAGTTCAGTTGCCTTAACTTAACTCTCCTACACTAATTGTGGTGAGTTGATGGACATTTTAATACACTGCACGAACTCGATTCTCTGCCTTCGGGTCCATTTGAATGCTTTTCACTGTTGAAACAAGACCAGAAAGCAATAAAGAACTGGTTGTGTTTCAGATTTCTGTGGAAAGGTTGAATGAGGAATAATAAGCTGAGAGGGGAATGGATACAAATGCACTGTTGATGAAAAGGCAAAAGGTCGATCTCGCTTGCTTTCCATTTGACTCTTGGAAGACTAGTTTTGGTATGAAATGTTGGAATTGTTGCTGAGTCGATGGACATTTTCAGAGACAGGAGGAGGAACTCAACTTTCGGCTTTCAGGTCCATTTGAATACTTTTCATTATTTAAACAAGACCAATAAAGAGCTGATTCAGTCATGGTTTTGGGTGCCTGTTGAAAGACCCAATGAAGAATATTTAGTTGAGAGGTCAAAGATTTCCCTTTTAGTTTTAGGGATTAAACTCATCTAGCACTCAGGCTTTGGTTAGACAACCATTCCAGTGATAAGACACCAAGACACTGAAGGGACTGAGTCCGGAGTCTGAGTCTGAGTGTAAAAGAACGTTGGAGCGTCCGTGAAGAACTTTGGGTCGTTAGCCAGAGTTCTGAGTCACGGCGGCGAGGCGGAGAATGACGCTCCGCTCTCGCCAAGATGCGTCAGACGTGTCGAGTCGTTGTCAGGTTGGACTCCCGACAGCTTTGCCTATTTCTCATCGGTGGCCCCCCGACAGGTCACAAGGCATTTTAATCAGCTGTGTAGCCCCGCCTCCCTTTTGTCCCTGACTTTGTTTTTGGCTCGTGGCTTATCGGGAGGCGGGAATCAGCTCTGATGGTATCAAGATGCCAACCTTGACATCGCTAGCGATCAGATTTTGGTATGTGAATAAAAAAAGATAAGAAAGATAAGAAAAATAAAAAGATTAATAAAAAAAAAGGAGTGGCGCGTTTCCATGTAGCAAATTTAGTGGCAAGAGTTCATCCACAAAAACTTCTTCCATCCAATGGTTTCCAACAGCAAAAACAAATGAAAGGAACTTTAATTGACTTGTTCCAGTCAGATTTCTAATGATACAGTGATCTGCCGTCATCTGAGCGCCACATGGCGGCGCTGCAACCAGCTAGCTGGGCTTATCAAGAGAGTATTTGTTCTATATTAGCACGGTGGAACTTCTTTTTGAGAGCTCCGGCACCTCGGATGTGCTACATCCGCTAGAAGGCTGCCCTCTAGAGCCCAGATCGCTCGGGGGGGCAATTTCAAATTTGAACAACCTCAAAGAGGGGAACTGACCTCCTTCCTGCGGTCATCGTCCCTCTGGATGAGCCAGCGGACGGAGGCCTGCGGGGACTTGGGGAAACACTCCAGGAAGGTGGTGTTGTTTCTCACGCCGTACTGAGTCATCTCCACCGCATTTCTGTAGGCTGAGACACACACATACATAACACACACACACACACACACACACACACACACAAACAGGCAAAGTCAGCACATCACGCATCACTTGCCGACAGACATCCCACCCTACAGATGGATTCAGATCTGTGTGAAAATTCCCAGCGGCGCAAGACTGAGGCGTTGACGCAAAAGCTTAGCTCGACAACTGCAGCACAAGCAAAAAAAAACAAAAAAACACAACCAACACACACCAGCCTACCCACAATCCCTCACCGTTGATAAGTTCAATCAGCACGACGAAACGGTCTGTCACTCGGCTGGACGTGTGTGACGCAGCTACGGCTAATTAGCACTAACTGCCATATGTTCCGTTTCCCAAAGTGGATGTTCATCTGTGGAACCCCCCCCCGGTGATAGGTAGGTATAGGGGTGCAATCACTGTCCTCTCTTCCTCGGTGGTTGCCGATGTTGCACTAAATACTATAATTCTTGAGGTGAAATGACACAGAACGAAAAGACACACACAAAAAAAATAGCTAGCTAGGTTTTTATATCCGGGATATGTAGCGTTTCGCACAATTTGCTGAGCGAGCAATTAAGTAATTTTGTGGTCGAATCAGAGACTTTCATGAAACATGCTCGGAAGTTATATTTCTGAATTGTGTCTCTGTGAATTTTTTGGCTGCATAGTCACCAGCCTGGCACCCATTATCACAAGATTAGCGACTGACTCGCGACCAAACAAGCAACTTCAGCTTTGCACTCGGCCGTTTTAACGTCGCTGCCCCCTATCAAGATCGAAACTGCTCGGAGAATTTGAAGTTTTCTCTGGTTTTCTCTGGATTTTTGAAGGAAGCTTTCAGTACCTTTTAGGTTGAATCCTCGGCACTGAGTGAGCGGGTTTCCGTGCATGATGTCTTGTCTCCTGCTCCTCCTGCAAAAAAACCCCAACAAAAAACACACAGACACACGCACGACAAAAAAAACAAGTTTGTCTATAAATAGATGACACAGTTGACAGATGACTCAGACGGGACGACGTATTCAAACCCAGCCGCCCAATCCGAATCTGCTGTTCCCGTCGCTGCCACCCGACAGCTTGAGGAGGGAAAAGCATGTAAACAACCGACACATTTTCGGGGGCAGAAAGAGTGAAAAAAAACAAACAAACAAAGATTTTGTTCTGCCGCCAAACTGAGAGCGACCCTGCTCCTGACTGGAATGTCAAGAGACGAGCAGCTGGTTGGAACCGGATCAGAAGCGACGGGGCGGCTGACAGAATCCAGTTTGGAGCTTTTTTTTCTTATTTTTTTTGTGAGCAACCTGATTATGTTTCTGTTTAACATAGTTTTGCATTTCTGATTTGACTAAATTTACCTCTAAAACGAAATAAATTCAAACTATTTGCGGGATCGAATACATCTAAAATCCTCATCAGAATTAGATGAGTTACACTGACTGGAAACATCACAATCTGGAGTCTTTTTTAATTGGTTACAGGAGAGTTGGCTCGTTGCAGTCGGAGCGACATGACGGACGGCCATTAAGGACGATTTAAGAAGTGTTTAACTACAAAATGTAGGAGAAACACAAAGTTCTTTGCCAAAACTTTGTGGAAAATGAACCCCCCTCCCCTCTCCCAAATGAACTTCTAATCACATATTTCTTGAAAATGCTCAACGTTTGGAGAAGAATTAAACTTCTCCAATCAACTTTCGGTCATCAGCAGAGAAAATAAACAATTATTCTGCGTACCTTTTGCCAGTGGGGTAGAAGCGGGAGCAGCTGAGTCCGTCCCAGGCACAGTACGGGTCCCTGGCAAGGCAGCAGTCGGCGCAGGCCGAGCCGTAGGCGTGGCAGCGGTGCAGGGAGACCTGCGAGACCCCGAACTCTGAGCTGACATACAGCTGTTGCTGCGAACGCAAAAGAAAGAACGAAAAAAATGTTTGAATTTCGGTCGGGCCCCTCAACGTTTGTCTTCATAAGAGGCCGAGTGGCAGGATAATGAGGCGCCCCCCCCCCCCCCCCCCCCGACAATTACAGCCTGCTCAGTTCCCTGAATACGGGAGGTTTATTATCCTGTGGCCCGGTGCGTACACAGCAGCGCAGAGACCATGAATAATGTATACAATATATATAGAATAAAATGTATAGAATAAAACCTGAGAATAAGAGCATTCTCAAGACGGGAGGAAAAACTTACCTTTTTGGGGGAAATTCTCACGTTTGTGACGGGAGCTTGATTCTGCACGTTGAAACAAGAGGCAAGAGCAGTGAGTTAGCAGCTAGCTTTTATGTGCTAATTTCTTTAAACATGATATAAAAAGAGAAATACAGTTGAAATACCAAGATGTATCCACACATTCTCACCATCTTTTTTTTTTGGCCTGCAGGAAAAGCATGCAGCTATTGCTCGTAGCCAGTTAGCTTAGCTATAGACAGCAGTTGAAGAGTGAAGACACGACTGGCCTGGCCAACATCCTAGACGCTGAGATGAACAGCAGTTCACTATGAGATTTTAACGGTTTTCACTTAATTTAACGGACAGAAAATTAAAAAAAAACCTAAACAGAGCGATTTAATGCAGGCTAGGTTAAGAATGAATGAATGAATTTTCTTTCCTATTATAATATTAAATAACATAATAAAAAAATAGAAGCCATTATTTCACAGCTCATTATTTAATTACAGAGCCCTATCACACATGATCCCTCCAGGTTCATACTTCCATCTCCTGAGTGGCGTCAGGCAACAAGAACCTCCTAATCGCAGGTCAGCGACGTGTTTAAATCATTCGGCCGCGTCAGAACAGAATGTCGGGTTCAGTTGGTCCGGCAGTGACAAGTCCCGGGCGCCTGTTTCCCATCACGCCAGGAGTCTCATCCACCTCCCCAAGGCCACAATACAATATACTGCACAACACTACACAACATTAGACTGACTGACTGTCTGTCTGACTGACTGACTGCCTGCCTGGCCTCCGTGTCGAGGCCTAGCCTGCTCCCCTTCACCTCCCCCAGCCTTTGATTTTGGAGTGGGGGACTGATGAAAGGAAGAGTGAGAGAGAGAGTGAAAGAGAGAGGAAACATACACACACACACACACACACACACACACACGAGCACGGATTGCCGGCTGACCTTAAACACTTCCAGCTCCTCCAGGATCAGATCTTCATGCAGGGAGTTGTTGCTTGGCAGCACAATTACCTTCTGAACTGTACCTTTGTCTGTGGGCCAGACACACACACACACACACACACACACACACACACACACACACACACACACTTAATAACAGTGTGCAGAAGGAGTCAAGGCCCTGCACCCAGATGTAAGACAGAACTGCTTTGTAGGTAAAACAACAGTGAGATTCTTTTCCAGCCCTGTTTTGAAAGTTTACGCAGCGGAAAAAAAAAAAATTGACCAAGTGGGAACTGGGGAGCGACGTGGGTTGCGTAAAGACGCCTCCTGGAAACGTCTGATAAGACGTTTCTTCAATGACAACAACAACAGCAGCAGGCGGCGGGATAAACAGTCGGCAGCTGGCAGAGGAGGAGGAGGAGGAGGAAGAGGAAGAGGGGATGGGAAGGTGGGGAAGGGGGGGTCCAGAGCGGCTTTTTGCCAAAAAAAAAAAAAGCTGCACGAGCAGAAACAAGCGGTGATTATTCCGCTCCCTCGGCGTAAATGTGTGTCTCTGTGTCTGTAACACGGCCCAAAAACACAGGACGGGAGCTCTTTGTTCTGCGCTGGCGCCAAATGCTCAAAAAAAAAGAAGAAGAAAAAGATAATATTAATTTGGATCGGAGGATCATTTTATTGTACAACAATCAGAGTGTCGATTAGAGGACCAGCGGCCGCGCCCACTGAGACCTCTGGACCACGTTATTGCTGCTGCTAGCAATCAGCTGAGCCACGGGACCCCGTACAGCAATGGATGACTTATGGAAAAGACGTCAGCAGGTGAGTCACCTGCATGTGCGTTGGTGATATTTTC